>NC_140504.1:136893416-138093416 GCF_964339955.1 Pipistrellus hanaki | reverse complement strand
CATGTTGAAGCATGTAGCAGTACTTCAGTATTTTTCCTGATTAAATACTATTCCATTGTATGTATATGCCACATTTCATTTAGCCATTCTTTATGTTGATGGACATTTGAGTTTTTTTCATCATTTAGCTAATGTGAATAGTTCTTATCTTGCTGTTCATGTACAGGTATTTCTCTGTAATCTTTCTGGGTATATATTTAAGAGTAAATTGCTGGGTAATATGGTAATTCTGTATTTAACCATTTGTGGAACTACCAAACTGTTTTCCACAACAATTGTATCATTTTTCATTTCCACCAGTAGTTATTGATGCTTGTTATTTTTCATTGTTTTAAATGATAGTCATCTTACTGGATATAAAGTATTAACTCATTGTGGTTTCAATTTGTATTTTCTTAATGACCAGAGACATTGAGCATCTCTTTATATGCATCCTGACTGTTTTTATATCTTTTTTGGAGAAATTTCTATTCATGTATTTTGCCCACTTCTTAAAAATTGGTTTATCTTTTTGTTGTTGAGCTGTAAGAATTCTTTATATGTGCTGACTGATAGATCTTTATTATATATACTAGAGGCCTGGTGCATGAAAATTCATGCACTGGAGGGGGAGTCCCTTAGCCCAGCCTTCCCCTCTCACAGTCCAGGAGCCCTCAGGGGTGGGAGGCAACCCAGCAATCAGGGGAAGACGATGCCCCATCACACTTCTGCTGCTGCCACTGCTACCAGCGCAAGCCTTGGCTAGCCCTGGTTACCTGAGCCTCAGGCGGCGCTGGATGTCTGGGCAGCCACCATCTGAGGTTTGCCTGCACCTCGGGCCAGCCCTGGAAACCTGGGCAGCTGACATCTGAGGCTTGCCTGCACCTTAGGTGTCAGCTGGGCAGCCACCATTCAAGGCTTGCCTGTGCCTTGGGCCAGCCCTGATGGCTGGGGAGCTGAGGGACTGGGGGACTCTGGAAAGGCAGGCGTGTGGACCCTGCTGCCCCAGTGAGGCTGAGGGGACTGGGTGCTGCCATCTTGTGGCTGTGGGCACCATCATATTTGAGGGTGGAGTAGTCAATTTGCATATTTCCTCCTTATTGGCTGCTGGTGCCACCATCTTTGTGATGGTGTGAAGGTCAATTAGCATATTCCCTCTTTTTATATTGTATATTCTCAAACATTTCATCTCATTCTGTCATATTTGTTTTTGTACACAACTGTATCCCCAGGACCTAGCACAAGGTCTGGCAATGAATATGTGTTGATGAATGAGGAAAAAGGCTTGGAGATGTGGAGAAGCTGTAGAAGGTTTAAAATACCAAACTCAAAGTTGTCACCAAGTGTTAATCATAGCATTACACTGTATTTATCTGAAAGTCACAATATGTGAACTAATAGCCATAAATAGGTCTCATTTACTGAAGTGCTTTGTTTGACTTTAAATGTTTTATTAATAACCTTTTGATAAAGATATAGAATTGTAAACAGTGAAATTGTAATACATGGAGAATGGAGCTTCAGGTAGACGTAATAAGACCAGCATGCCATAACAATACTTTTTTTTTTTTTCTGGCAAGACAGCAGTAGTATTACCTTATGCTTGCTTATAGAATTCTTTATCTTCAAAGTGTTTTACAATCATTAATTAATACTCATAATGCTATTTTTAGATGTTTTTATTGCATCCCTACTCACACTGGCATAAAATGCTTAAGGCAGAAAACACACACAAAATAGCTTCTTCTCTATAGTAATGGGATACAAATAAATTTTACCTCATCATTAGTTAATATCTACTTTTAATCTTTTCATTTTCTGAATGTTGTTTCCTCTAGATGCAAACTACTGAGGTCAACAAGAGAATTATAGAGAAAAGTGAGAATGGGACAGAGAAACAAATTTTCTCTTTGTCCTCTCTCTAAACTCCGTTTGTGGAAAGACGTATGGATTTAGGAGAATTTTTTTTTTCAGTAATATGAAGGAAGAAAAGGCAATAAAGAGTTTTCATTAAGGGAAAGGAAGCAACTTGAAAGACATTTATAAGAGGGGGCGGGGGAAAGCAAACTGGTTTAGAGTTCTAAGAAATATCTTTATCTTTTTAGAGTGAAAGCAGAAACTTGGTGTTATACACTCAATGGTGTCACCAAAATTCATATATAAAGTCCTAACCTTAGTACTTCAGAATGTGATTATATTTGGAGTTAGGACCTTTAAATGGGTAATTAAGGTAAAATGAGGTCACGTGGATTGGCCCTAATCCAGTATGACTGGTGTCCTTACAAGAAGAGAAGATTGGGACACAGGCACAGAGAAAAGACCTTGTGAAAACACAGAGAGAAGATAGCCATCTAAGTGTTAAAGAGAAAGACCCTTGGACAAAACCAACCTTGCTGACACTTTCATTTTGGACTTGTTGCCTCTAGAAATGTGAGGACATAAATGTAAGCTGTTAAGTGCTTTGTAATGGCAGCCCTAGCAAACTAATACACTTCAATCTGCTTTATTATTACAAGAATTCTTCCCAAAGAAATTCTAGTTACATCTATAAGAAGTCTTCTAAATAAAAGTTTTTCACAGGTTAGTTTATCTAATCAATCAATGATTTATATCTCTAACTTGAATCTTTAAGTTAGATCCAAGCTGGAGTTTTCATGAAAAGAACAAACCAAGAATTGAATTAGGTTAAGCTCATTGAATTTTCAGGAATAATTTTAACTAATACTCAAGTGTCTTAAAACAATAATAGTGTGTGTTTTTTCTCCTTGTTTTGTTCCTCTCTATGAGTGTTCTCATGTCTGTGAGAAGCAGGGAGTCACAGCTGTCTTTGGTGGGCATTTCTGCACACTCTTAAAAGAATACATGTGTACATTGTCTTGTAGTTTACAAAGTTTAAAAATCCATTATCATCCCATTTAATCTTCACAAAAACACTGAGATACCTCAAGACAGATGGTATATATATATATTAGTATATATATTAACTGATTATAAAACTAAAGCTCTAAGAGGATAAATCACTTGCTCAAGGTCACACAGATGGTGGGATCATTGCCGAAGAGACTTTGCTATGTGCTGACCAAGTCAATTTCCTTCTCCTTCTAGTCAAAGTGTTGGCAAATCCAGCCTGCCACCTGTTCTAGTAAATAAAGTTTTGCTAGAATCCAGTCACATCCATTTATTTCTTTATAGTTAAGGACTGCTTTCATCCTACAAAGGGAAAGTTGAGTAGTTGAAACAGAGACTATATGACCCGCAAAACCTAAAATATAAACTATCTGGCCCCTTACAGAAATAATATGCTGATCCCTGTCTTCAACATACAAGTGAACGATAGTCCCCTACAATTTCTCTTATCCAGGAGCTCCCGCTTCCTTCCTCTGGGGCTGAAGGCAGAGAATCTAATGGAGGATTCCAAGGCTTTAGGAAAAGGCAGAGCTACTCTATGGGAGAGGTTAGGGTGCTATAGAGCAGATGCCCACAGCAACACAGCATTGGTCTAAGACTGGCATGAGAAACAGCCTTATTTCTTAAGGTTTGGGATTTTTTCAATATTTCATGGCTAAGAGAATAGCATAACTTGGGTCTTTTTACTCTAAATCTAAAACAATATTCCCCTTGAATTGTCAAAGTGACCAGAAATGAAAAAGAACAGAGGCCCTGGCTAGGTGGCTCAGTGGGTTGGAGCATCAACCCATACGCCAAATGGTTACAGCTTCCCAGCCAGGGCACATACCTAGATTGCAGGTTTGATCCCTGATGCAGGCAGCTGCAGCTGATTAATATTTTTCTCAAATTGCTGTTTGTTTATCACTCTCTCTCAAAATAAAAAATAAAAAAACATATCATTGGGTGAGAATTTTTTTTAAAAGGAAAAGAAATAGTGAGATAAGAACAGGTTCAATTCCATATTGCCTTGACTCTGAGTAAGGGTAGCTAATGAGTTTCATCACATGTTACTGTTCTGACAGTGGGAGTGCCTACCGACAATGATTCAGAGGCCACCTCCAGGCTCCAAAAAAGCAATTAATGCCAATTAAGGACACATACCATGGACTCAGGAGTGTGGAGATAGGAGACAATCAAGGATTTTGTCATGCACACCTCTGAGAGACAACTGAATGATGAGAAAGCATTTTCTACCTTTAAGGATATGTGAAGGACAACTTTCAATTTAAGCCACACAAACATGCTACTACTACTTAGCACAAGAAGAATTACGTCTTAGACACCAGTTGCAAATGATTTGGTGTGAGGCAGGTGGAGGGAAGGAGAGGTTTTCACTCAGAGAATTAAAAATAAAAAATGTAAAAAGTAAGACCATATAAAATGAATTTTACCACATAATATATACTAGGCTTCATACCCGAAGTTTGGCTGCATCTTTCTTTCATGAAAAAATAACAAAGTACTTTTCAAGCCACACTTACTGGTCAACTAGACAGAGGCTTCTCTCAATCATCTTCCTTCATAGAAGGAGGGTATTTTATGCATTTAGTTGGGAAAGTCTTGGAAAGAAGAATCTCATTAAAAAAAAATCATTTTCACTTGACTTGGAATAAGATACAAGTAAGAAAAAGAAAAACAGATTATTTTTATGTCTTCACCCCAACATAAAGTTATTGCTCAGACAAACCACAGATCTCAAAACTCTGTTCCAGTCTGTTGTATTTTTTCCCAGCTTTCTCCCCCAATGAATGCAGAAATCCTCAGAAATATGGTCTGTTCTGAAGTTTCATGATGTGTCTTTCATTGAGTGTTTACTTTTATGGCAATTATAGTAAATAGAAATGAGGTGGAAATGTGCTATTTTCACCTGACCCCCTTTTTGCTTATTTTGGTAACACCATTGTAGGTCATTCTCCCTTTACTGAAAATGTCTCCATCCTGTTTTCCAGCATATTATTTTGATGTATTTGCTGGTTGCTTACAGGCTCTGCAGCACCAGTGAGAGGTTTGTGAACCATTCGCTAAGTGGTTCCTGCTCCAATGAATCACCTAGCTTTCGTGAACAGCCATGCAGAAGCAAAGCAGGCAGGAAAATAATGAATACATTTGTACCATGGCACTCTCTCCAACTATGAGCTTCTCACAACCATACAATTTCCCCATGAGGAAAGACAAGATTGCACTGTCATTAGAATAGGTAATCATTAGATTTATCTTTTATATAATTTGTGGCATCTTAAACTATTCTATGTAGCCTTATTACTGCCAGGAGTCCTCTTTAACTGAGTTGATAAGTAAATAAAGTAGAAATTACACACCAACAAGAACCTGGGATGTGCTGTTTTAGTGTATGTCTGAGAGCTCCCTTCAGCAAACCTAATCTGCACAGCAGTTACCATTATTTCTACCTCAATGAGCATCTCCTAATTGCTGTGTTATTGCTTGTGAAGAAAATATATTATTAAAGTCCACAACTCATGACTTGTTGCACATCTACCCATGAAAAAAAAACTTACACTTCATCAGCTCTTAATCAGTTTCAAATGGGGTGATCAACAGAAGAGCTTTTATTTCCCCCTCCCTTGAATATCTGTTCATTGCCTTTTCCTAATGCCAGGGTATACTTCGAACTGTCAAGATGCATTCATAATTTATTCAGATACCTGAAGATTTTATTAAACCAAATCTATTTAATTCTCCCTGAATCGGCTCAAGATGATTTGCATAGCTTTTTGTGATGAACAACAATTAGAAACTCCAAGGACTCAGAACCCCCTTTTAGTTGTTAATGTTTTATGCTCTGTTGTTGGTCTGCTGCCAGATAAGGGCCCATAGAGCATTAAAATTTTGTGTTAATATCATCTTACAAATGCAATATTGCTCGATGAGGATGAGGTTTCCAAAGATTTCTTTCTGTTTTCGGTGGTTGTTAGAAAGCTTAGGTGATATTGAAGCTGACATCTTGGACTCTGGGTTTGGCATTTAAAAATCTCAAAACCCACATTCTTCCTCTCCTCTGGCTGGCTGTTAGCCAAGGTGAAGTCAAAATAGCTATATGGTCCCTGAATGAATTTGAGAAGGGTAATAAGTTTGAAAAATAGAATGAATTTCATTATTCAATAGCCTATTATGTCTTCCTTAATGATCAAAACAATATGGATCAAAAGCTATATATAAGTATCAATCAACAACATGGACAATAACATATATTCCTGAAGACTTTCTATGTTATTGCTCCTGAGGCAGTGATTTGGAAGAAGGACCATCAACAGACAGTACAATTCTCCCAAACTAGGAATTTCGAATAAGTATTTAATATTTTAACACTCTTGAGATCATCATTAATGATATGGGTCAGAATTCAGATAAGCTTAAAATACTTACAAAAGTTGAAAAGTGGAGATAAAGCTCTCTTTGATTAAATACTCTGCTTATGGAAAGGACACACATGGGGTGGTAAAAAATGAGGCTGGCACTCACCCAAAGGGGCCACATTAGCTAAATCACTCAATACAGTTATCCAAGTCAGTGATCAATCTTTCCCCAGAGGCCTCAAAAGGATGGATCCATCCTATTATGACAGAGTCTAGGCCAGCCTGGTTTGAGAATGGGTGACGAAGAGCTCTCCTCATCCACCCAGTAACACTCCTTTGCCCATCAAGAGCCTGGTCAACCTTGTAACTACAAATGTCAGATTGGCTTTTATTCTAAAAACCCAGGCTCCTTAAAACACCAGACCACTGAGAAGCTCATCCCAGGCCAGAAAGCACAAGAGGAAGGCCCCATAGTATTTTCTTCATTAACCTTTGCTTCAGTATTTTGCCTTTTGCTTTTTGCAAATGTCACAACAAAAAACAAACTTAAGAGCTCTGCCTCTGAATTTTCCACAAAGAGAATATTAAGGATACTATCTGTGTTAGTGGAGCACATAGAGGATGAGATCTGGATCAGATCACCCAGGTAATAATTCTGGCTCTACCATCTACTACCTGGATGACTTCTGGCAATATTTTGCTTCAGTTTCCTTATCTGTAATGGACTTACTCATAGGCCCTACCTTGAGACTTGTTGGGGAAATTAAATGGATTATTGCCTGAGAAGCTTTTAGAATAGCAAATAAGTGCTCAATAAGTGTCAGTTATTCTTGCCTGGCAACTGTGGCTCAGTGGTTGAGCATTAACCTATGAACCCAGAGGCTATGATTTTATTCCTGGTCAGCGCACATGCCTGGGCTGCAGACTGAATTCCCATTGCAGAAGGCAGCCAATCAATGATTCTCATCATTGATGTCTCTCTCTCCCTCTACCTTCCTCTCTGAAATCAATAAAAATATAGTTTTTAAAAAGACACTAAATGTGAGTTATTTTTTTCAATGGATACTTACTGAGTACTCATTATTTTTTAGACACTATGGAGGCCCTGAAGATTTAGCAGTGAGTAAAAGTGACAAAAATGTCTGCCTTCTTGTCTATGTCAGACAAAAAACAAGTAAGTAAAATATATAGTGTTAAAATAATAGTATATCAAATGGTTTAAGTGCTATGGAAAAATATTAAGAAAGTAGCCATATAATAAATACTGAGCCTAGCCGATGTGGCTCAATAGTTGAGCGTCAACCTATGAACCAGGAGTTCACAGTTCAATTCCCTGGGTTGTGGGCTCAGTCCCCAGTGGGGGGAGTGCAGGAGGCAGCCAATCAATGACTCTCTTGTATCATTGATGTTTCTGTCTCTCTCCCTCTCCCTTCCTTTCTGAAATCAATAAAAATATGTATATTTTTAAAAAGAAATACTGAAGTTATAGCTTTAAGTGTAGGAAAAGGAGGCCACTGAGAAGGTGACAGCTTAGAGCAGACCTAAAAGAGAAGAATCAGGCCAAAAAGTATATGGAGGAAGAGTGGTTTACGCAGAGCAAAGAGCAAATGCAAAACTTCTGATGCCGGATATGTTCTAAAAATAGTACAATACATCTTAGCTATTAATATTTTGTTGTTTTTGCTTCCTAAGCTCCTTTGTGAGTACAGCCCACATTCATTATTTCTTTTCATCTCTCATGAGACTTGGTTCAGTACTAGGTTCAGTACTGAGAGTAGAAGGATCTCTCTTCAAAATAAACTGCTGACTCTCTGTGGCAAAATGGCAAAATTTGTTTAAAAGGCAGCCCCATCTCATCTCAGATCTACAGAATCTCTGAGTCTGTATCCCTGGAATCTGCATTCAGGTATCAGTAGTAAACATGTATTGGTCTGATGGATGCAGTTTTATTTCTATCCAGATCTATGAGTTTGTATTGCTTCAGCCCTGCCTTGCAGCTGCCCTATAGATGGATGAACATGGAATCTACTTTGGAGAGAGATGCAGTGTTTGATAAAAGCCAGAAATCACGCTAGCATACATTTACATTGGATGAAATACCAATTCCGTTTAGCTACACTATGAAATGCTTCTTTTATTTGCATGGGAGATCAACCATATAAGGCATAATAACTTCTTTCAAAAGTTCATTTCCAGTCCCATACTAGCTTCTCCCAGCAGGGATGGCTGGCAGCTCTTCTTGCAGCAAGTAAAAAGCCATAGTCTGTCAAAGCATCAAGAGCTAATGAAATAAACAAAACTTTCCTTACCTGAGGCAGGTGCCAAAGCCTCCTACTCTAAGTACCCCCACTGGACACAATTTAGACTTGCTTTCAAATGCTAAAAACAAATAGGTTCTCCTAAGTGCAATTAAAGCTAAGCCTCAGATTGAATCTATTGATACTGATGGAGTTGTTTTGATTCCAAAGCTCTTAAGAGTTGTTCCTGAAATATCACATAATTTGGTAATTATTGTTTTATGCTAATATATGACAAGAAATGTCAAAAACATTCATGAGCTTTCAAGACTTTTTTTTTTTAATAATCTTGAATCAATACTGAGTATTTTTCCAAAGAACAAAGTCGCTACTGTGCCATTATAATGCAGTATGGTTTAATTTAAATGATTAAATATGCAGTTTTAATGGGATGTATTTCCATAGTAAATTTCTTTATATCCCCTTCCTGTTCCATAGTTCCCACTTCAAACTCTGGAATAAAAGATTAATTCAAAACCATGCCAATTATTTTACTATTTCTTTTTGCTTACGGGTTGTTTTAGAGAGGTTTTGTTCTATTGGGTTATGCAAGCCAATCTGACTCACAAATATCTCCAGTCCTTACCATCAAAAGTTCATACTGTGGACAAATGAAACTTCTATGTTAGGATGAAAGAGGGTACTATTAATCAGTATGCCAGGACAAACAGGCTTAACTCAGGACTGTGCCCAGCAAACCAGGAAGTACAGGCATCCTTTTAGGACTAAAGAAGTAAACATAAAAATGTGTAGATTCAACACTGCTCATGCTATCTAGAAAAGGCCTATTAATATGCACCTCAGGCCCACGTGGATACTTCCACATTAACTTAGATTATAAGTAACCCAGCAGAGAGAATGAAAGGCTAGCAATCTCTGGCCAGGAGAGGACAGTCAAGAATGTGGGGCAGGACACCATTTATTAGAGCAAAACATGCTAAAAGGAAACCGGCAACTGAAGAGCCTGAAGTCATTAGGCTCCTAAACCTAAAGGAGGGTGTTTCAGAAGACGCTTAGAAGCAATGGCCCCAAAGAGAGAAGAGAATACATAAAGCAAACTTTACCAAATGTCTTCTTCTCTAACATGGAAGAATTCAGGGTGCTTTGCACAATATTCAAGGCCCTGATGTTTCCCGTAGCAACCCTCTTCCTATCCTCACCTTTTCTCTCACCCATTCTCCTCATTCCTTCTTAGATTCCCAAACCCTAAGCAATGGCAGTTAGACACTGCCCTGAGCCCAGATATGGCAAATACCTCCGTTCCCAGGCCCATGATAGATCGCTAAGCAGTAAGTATCTCATAATTATTCTTGACACACAATTCAAGCAACCACTTATAATTTATTGCCATTGACCAATGAGATGAACGCTATTTATATGTGATTTTAACCCTGGACCAAACGAGGGTCCAGCCAACTTCAGTTGTCCATGCCACCTAATAGTAGATGTTGAAAATTACACTATCATGGAAAGGCAATGTCATGGGACTGATTCATAATTTGCCTAGAAAATTCTCTGTTAAACACACTATTGCTCCTAGTTTCCCAAATATCATAAAGCAACATTGCAATGAAAATATAACTAAAACATACAAGAATATAAACTACATAAGATAAGTTACATGAGCCTGTTTTGCTTATCTAATACAAAGCCTAGATCTTAGTAGATGCTTACTAAGGATTTGATGGTTGACTGAGAAACAGTGAATCCAAAATATCATAAATGATCAGGAGCAGAGATGATAGAAAATTAACTTTATTCAAGAGGGATTAGTAAAAGATATAGTAGAGAATAACATTTGAGCTGGAACTTAAAATATACTTGGAAATTTAAAGGAACAGGAAATGTGGAGGTAAGCATTTCAGATAGAAATCACAGCAGGAAATAGAAATAAAGATATGGAAATACATAGACTTTTGAAAAAAAAATATAAGTCAGTCAGTGTAGTGTATATTTTGAGTTAATGACGTAAATCGAGAAGATTAATATGGTAAGACTAGGTTTTAAAAGATCTTGTGTACGCCGGGACCGGTTTGGCTTAATGGATAGAGCGTTGGCTTGGGGACTGAAGGGTCCCGGGTTCGATTCCGGTCAAGGGCATGTACCTTGGTTGCGGGCAGATCCCCAGTAGGGGGTGTGCAAGAAGCAGCTAATCAATGACTCTCTCTCATCGATGTTTCTAACTCTCTATCTCTCTCCCTTCCTCTCTGTACAAAATCAATAAAATATATTTAAAAAATAAATAAATAAATAAATAAATAAATAAATAAATAAATAAATAAAAGATCTTGTGTACATGCTAAAAAATATGGACGTATGAACTTGCCCAGCCAGTGTGGGTCAGTGGTTGAGAATCATCTATGCACCAACAAGTCCCCAGTTTGATTTCTGATCAGGGCACATGACTGGCTGCAGCTCAATCCCCAACAGAGTGTGTGCAGGAGGAAGCTGGTAGATGTTGATGTTTCATTCTCATCCCTGTTTCTAACTCTCTCCCCCTCTCCCTTCCACTCTCTAAAATCGATATTTTTTTTTTAATTTGGACTTAATCTTAAAAGAAAGAGAGATGAGGAGAAGAGTAGGTCCCTTAGACACAGATATTATACTTTTAAACATTTCTCCTTAAGACTAAACAAATATTTAAAGACATTTATTCAGGAATATTTATCACAAAATTTATTATAATAGTTAAAATTCTAAGTAATATAAATGAACATTAAAGGAGTTTGAAAGTTAAATAAATGATGCTCCACTCATAAACTATTATCACTAAAAATGATGATGAAGATATTAATTTAATGACAAAGAAAGATAGCCACACTATATTAGAGAAAAAACACGAGGCTACAAAATATGCAGGGCATGATCTCATTTTTTTTGTTCTGTTTTATTTATGTGATATATGCTCAGAAAAGAATCTCTAACAATATATACCAAAATGTTAGCCATGATCATTTCCTGATAGTGTGATTTCAGAAAAGTTTTATTTCTTGTTTTATATGTACACTAGAGGCCCCATGCACAATATTCATGCACTGGGGCAGGGAGGGCATCCCTCATACTGGCCTGTGCCTTCTCATAGTCCAGGACCCCTCAGTGCTGACACAGAGGCTGGAGAGGCTCCCACCACCGCCACTGCACTCACCATCTGTGAGCCCGGCTTCTGGTGAGCAGCGCTCCCCCTGTGGGAGTGTACTGAGTTGAATGTCCTGCATTGAGTTACTGTCCCCTGGTGGTCAGTGCATGTCATAGCAACCGGTCATAATAGCCTTTTATTATATAGGATATGTTGCATATATAGTCCATTTTAACATCATATATGTATTATTTTTATAAATTACATGATTTTTAAATAAGTTTATTGATAAATATACTTACCAAATAAGATTTACTTCATCTTTCTCTTTATTTCTATGTCTCCCTTTCTCTCTGTTAGGTCATAAATAAATTTATCTTTCATGATCACTTTCACCCTGACTAGGAACACTTGAGGTCAATTAACTAAATTGATCCTAAATGCCTGAATACAGTTTCAAAAAGTTTGGCAAGAAAATAGTATGCAACTTTCAGAATAATAATTATAATTCTGAAATTAGAGGTTCAACTGAAACCTGGTAAGAGCATTAAATGAAGAAAAGTAGTCACTGAAGGCCACAGGTTTTGTAAAGAACCAGGAAGGAAAGCAAAAGGCAGTTTGAGGACATAATCAGTTGAATAATCATGTTGGGAAAAGACCTTTACAACTCAACAATGGTTATACAAAACCAGTGGCCCAGTGCACAAAATTTGTGCACAGGGTGGGCAGGGGTGTTCCTCATTCCAGCCTGCACCGTCTACAATCTGGGACCCCTCAAAGGATTTCCTACTGCCAGTTTACAGGGATCAGGCCTACACTGACAGTCAGATATCTCTCTCACAATCTGGGACTGTTGGTTCTAGCTGCTCACCTGCCTACCTGCCTGATTGCCCCTAACCACTCTGCCTGCTAGCTTGCTCACCCCCCAATGTCCCCTCCACAGCCTGATCACCCCCCCAACTGCTCCCATGCTAGCCTGCTCACCCCCAACTGCCCCCTTGCTGGCCTACTCATTCCAAACTTACGCCTTCCCACTGTCCTGATCACCTCCAACTGACCCCTACTGATAGCCTGCTCACCTCATACTGGCCCCCTTGCTGGTCTGCTTACCCCCAATGGCCCCTGCCATCCCATCCTGGCCTGATCACCCCCTGGGCGACCCAAGGTCCCAGCCCCTCCTTTTTTAATTTTTTTTTTTTTCAGAGCTTCCTTGAGTGGAGGTCAGGGCTGGCTGGAAGCAAGTATCTAGAATTTATTTATCTTCTATAATTGAAATTTTGTAGCTTTGAGTGGAGGCCAGAGCTGGCCAGGGTGGGTGGGAAGTTTGGCTTCCTCTATCGCCAGGGCAACCCAACCCTCCTGCTTGCTCCAGCTCTGTGACCGGCCACCATCTTGGTTGGGTTAATTTGTGTACTTGCTCCTAATTGGCTGGTGAACATGCCTTGTGGGTGTAGCAGAGTGATGGTTAATTGCAACTTTCTTTTATTAGTGTAGATTGCAATAATTGTAGACCACAGCAGAAAATGAGGAGCTCAGATTTTCCTGAATGCATTAAACACCAACTCTTCAGAAACCAATTAAAGCTATAGAAAAATAAAAGTAAATCAAGCCATAAACTAGGTCTATCCTGGCTCTTTTAAAACTCACATAAAAGAGAACAGCTCTGATGACATAGCTGAAATACAGAGTCTGCGATGATATTATAAAATATGTATTTCTCAAATTTAAAAAATATGAATGATAAACTGGGAAAATGAATGTGTATACCTCTCACCCAGAAGAGGAAAACACACACACACACACACACACACACACATAATATTTAGGGAATTCTTACTTTAATTTTAATTATTTTAAAATATGATAAGTACATATAATCTTTGTTCTGTAATTATTACAATTTATACAATAAAAAAGGCACTTAGAGTTTACCACTATATTCTTTTTTTATATGTTTTTATTGATTTCACAGAGAGAGGGAAGAGAGAGAGCAATAAAAACATTGGTGAGAAACATCAACATTGATGGGATGCTTTCTACACACCCCCTCCTGGAGATCAGGCCCACAACCTAGGCATGTGCTTTGATCAGGAATCAAACTGTGATCTCCTGGTTCATGGGTCAACATTCAACTACTGAGCCACACCAGCCAGGCTACCATTACATATGCAGTGACTAAAATAGTGCTAAATATATAGTAGGTGCTCAATAAATGTTTATATTATGATTTTTTATTAATGAATTTTAAAAGAAAAATATATGATTGGTGTAGACAAATAATAAGTCAGAGAACTGAAAAATAATAATACTGGTAAAACATATTAAATTCTTGATAATAAAGACATCAGATATGAATAATTAAAAAGGCACTTATATTTGAAAGGAAATGACCACTTTATGCATTATCATATTAGGTGGAACAGAGTTGGAAAGTGTGAGAGTGGAAATCAAGTCTTTAAATCCTTAGTCACCACTTAACGCTGTAACCTTGAATGAGTAAATTATGTAATCTCATTACTAGGGATGTCCGCAGTTACCTCAACTTTAAATGAAGATAAAAATAACATCTGCTCTACTGATGTGACTATTTTGCTATTAAAACCAGCTCACAAATATTATTCTAGAGGCCCAGTGAACGAATTTGTGTATGGGTGAGACCAAGTCAACCCAGCCCCAATCTGGATGGATCAAGGCCAGGCCTATCAAAAGGAGGAGGTTGGCTGGCCGGCTCGGGGCAGGGGCCATGGGCAATTGGCTGGTAGGCCCCATCCCTGAATGGGGGGTAGAGGAGCAAGCAGGGGCCAGCAGCCTAGAAGAAGGGCCATGGGTGGTTGGCTGGCTGGCCCTGCCCCTGATTAGGGTGGTGGGGACCTGTTGAGGGTGAGTCCAGCTGGGGGGAGGGGCCACAGGCAGTTGGCCGGCCAGCCTTGCTCCCTAATGGGGTAAGGGAGGGAGAAAATCAGGGGCGTGGCTGTCGGGGGGAGGGGCTGTGGGCCAATTGGGATGGTGGGGGCCCATTGGGGATGGGGCCAGCTTGGAGGAGGGGCCACAGGAAGTTGGCCGGCCAGCCCTGCCCCTGAGTAGGGGGACATCTGGGGTGGGGCTGGGGAGAGGTAGGGACTGAAGGAGGTTAGCTGGCTGGCCTTGCTCCCTATGGGGTAGGGGAGGGGCAATCAAGGACAGGGCTGGCCAGGGGGAGGAGCTGTGGGCCGATTGGGGTAGTGGGGACCCATAGGAGGTGGAGCTGGCCTGGGGGAGAGGTTGCAGGAGGTTGGTGGGACAGCCCCACCCCCTAATGGAGTGGGTGGGCCCATCAGGGGCAGGGTAGGCTGGGGGGAGGGACTGCAGGAGGTTGGACTGCTGTGGCCCCATCCTCCCATTAGGTCAACTCCCTGGCCACAGTGGGAGTCACAGCAACTGGTCTTTCTGGTCATTATAGCATTCCAGTCACTGGTTTTTTATATATAAAGAAAGATAGTAACTTTTTAAAATTTCAAGTCAGACCTATTTTTGGTGGAGAAGAGTATTTCGATGAGCAAATTCGCCTTCTTTGTTATATTTGGCTCAGTAAAAGCTTTGAAAATTGCATGGTAAAAAACAATAATGATCAAGTGGTTGCCTTCTGTTAAGCACATTATAAACATTATCTTTTTTTCTCCAAATTAAAAGAGTATCCTAATTTTAGAGATGAAAATTGATGTTCAAGGAAGGTACAGTGACTTTCTCAATGCTATACAATCTATAACTAATGAAATGGCTCAACTTGTATTGAAATGCCTACCTTCAGCATGTACGCTGGATGGTGTATTAGTTTCCTAGGGCTGCTATAACTAATGATTATATAAAGAGTTGTTTAAACAGAAGCTTATTCTCTCACAGTTCTGAAGGTCAGATTTCTGATGTCAAGGTGTGAGCAGAACTAGCTTCTAAGGGCCTCTGAAGAAGCCTCCAGTTCCATGCTTCTCCCCAAGCTTCTGGAGGTTGCTAGCAATCCCTGGCATCCCTTGCCTTGTAGACACATTACTCCAATCTCTGCCTCTGTTTGTACCTGGCATTCTCTGTGCCTTCACCTCATCTTCTTATAAAGACACAGTGTATATTGGATTAAGGGCCCATCTTAGCAAATTACATCTGTACCAATCCTATTTCTAAATAAGGCATTCTGAAGTCTGGCGGTTAGGACTTTAATATACCTTTGTGTGTGCTTGTTGGGGAGTGGGCACACAATCCAACGCATAACAAGTGGGTACCCACAAAATTTCAGGTTATTGAAAATGAATCAAATGCACCACATATTATAAGATGGGTAGTTTTATAAGTATAGTCACAAGAGGAGAAAAATATGTAGTGGTCCAAACTTTCATCAGTAGTCATTGTTCAGCAAAAGTATTTAAAATCTTTCAGAGGCAAATTTAAAAAGTAAATTAAAATATTTAAATGCATCTAGAATAGCTCCTGATTATAGTCACTTAATATAAAAGCACCTAAAAAAAGAAAAGACTAACCCTCAGTATTGTATTAAAATAAGCAGCTTAGTAACCATATAAGGCAGGGATCTAAACCCATATATCTACCTACATACAAATCACCCTGAAGATTACTTTCCAGAGAATGGAAATCTGGAGGAGAGAAGCCCCCTCATCCTGTCATCAGTGTCTGCTGATTTTGGTGAAGCATAAAGGCACCCAAGCACAGAAAGGTAAGTGGTAGGAGTAGAAGGCTTGTCATTCATTACCCAGCAGTACAGATTGTGTTATTGTATCTGACCCTGAGTTCTGCATAGTCAACCACCTCTGCATTGAGTACCCAGGGGATAATTCATCATAAATGAAAATGCTCTTGGTAAAGGTGGGGGAGGAGTCAGTGGTCATGGAGCTGGGATTTATGACATTTTAATAAGTTAATTAACTGCTGCACTCATTGCTTTTTAAAGAATGAAGATAGCATATAAACGCACATGCTAATTAGGAAAAATATCTTAAGGCATACCAAGTACTTGTCAGGGAAGATGTCTTAAGGTGAATTAAAATATAGAATTTTATGAAGTCTAGGCCTATACCTTGGTTATAAGAACTAAAAAAAATACAGGCTAATGGTACTGAAAAGATCTGATTGAGTTACATTTGTAGGCATGTGCAAAAATCGCCAGTTCCAAAATACCAACACAGTACATACTAATAGGAATAAGTTAATTTATCCCAAAATAACCAGTATGCCTGGATTTTTAAAAAGATTCTGAAACTAATGAATAAGCTGTTCATAAATGGAGAGAAAAATCTTGATGCATTGTTTTGAGTAATTTTAATACAGTCATAGAAACACACTCAAAAAAAATGTTTCCAAAAAGGCTTTTATAACAAAAACAATAAACACAAAAAGCAGGGTTAAAATGTTCAGAGAATATATTGCTACTCAAATATA
The DNA here is from genome assembly GCF_964339955.1 of Pipistrellus hanaki. Lineage (NCBI taxonomy): Eukaryota > Metazoa > Chordata > Mammalia > Chiroptera > Vespertilionidae > Pipistrellus > Pipistrellus hanaki. Next base: position 138,076,380 of record NC_140504.1, on the reverse strand, counting down.
ATCAAGGTAAAAAAAGGATAAAATTTTCACAAAAGAGATTTTTAAATGAGAATGGAATATAGATAAAAAAGATTTATAATCCAATGTGGTTAAATATTAATACATTTCAAAACATCAAGAACTTAATGCTTCATGTAAACTAAAATATATCAAAATTAGCACAGCAGGTTTAAATTTAAATCAATTAAGAAAGTTATCTAAATCCCTAGAGAGAGAATTCAGAGTCACAATAGATGTCCTAGTAAATTCCTTCAAACTTTCAAGAAACAGATCTTTGCCACAATATATAATTTGTTTCAGAGAATAGAAAATAATTAAAAGTAATTCAGATCATTCTAAGAAGAAATACTCCCTAAGACATTTCTAACAGAAATTTTAGGGGGAAAATGCAGCTGAATGTCACTTAATAAAATATAAAAAACATAAAATGCTGGCAAATAGAACTTAATAGTATAAAATTAATATTGTATGTCTAACCAAAGAGGATTTCTTATAGAAATTCACAATCTAAAATGAGAAAATTTATTAATATGTAACAGCAATATATTTAAATTAAAATCAAATATATTTAAAATGATAAATATCTCAATAGTAGCATATCTTCTTTACATATGTTTAAGATATCTAATTCAAACCATTATCCAACATTTTTATTTAACAGTAAAATAATAAAATTCTCATTAAGTTGTGATTAAAAGATAAATACATGAAATTACTTTTATTATTCATGAATATTACTAATAGCATTCTATGACAATAAATAATGTCTTATGTGACAATAAGTGCAATACTGCATTGAGAGATATAAAATTTTTTTTAAGTGAATAAAGGAAGAAGCCTGTGTTCTTAAATAAAAAGACTAATTTTTATAAGTTTTCTCAAAAATGTTAGTGTATTTATTAAAATTATATTTCATACCCAATGTAACTTTTCTAAAATTTGACCAAATGATTCTAAAATGAATTTGAAACAAAAAAGTAATAATTGTTTTAAAGGGAGGGATTAGTTTTAACAAAATATTAAAACACATAAAACTAAAAGAGTTAGAACTTATTGACAGATTTTTTTTAAAGGCAACCTATAGAAAAGAATAGGCCTCTCAAAATATACCCCATTATACATATATTTTCAATGAATGTATGACATATCAAAGGAAAGGAAAATTTTTAACCCAAAGTAATCATAGCTTATCTACAATAAGAATGTAAAATTTTATCTATTTAAGCCTCTGGAGAGAGAAGGAATTTCTAAACCAAAAGTCAATTGGAAGAGAGAAAAGAAGCAAGGACAGGCAAAAGCAATGAAAGACTGTTATAAATTAAACGAATTATTTAAAAGATATAGAACTAAAACTAGAGCAAAGTAAAAGCATAGACTACAAAAAGTAAAAACTGTACCAGAAAATAAAAAACAGGTTTAAAAAAAAACAAACAATAAATGAGGAAATATATTTGTAGAGAATGCATCATTTCAAAGGGATAATGCCTTTATTTTATACTAGAGGCCAGTGCATGCATTTGTGCACAGGTGGAGTCAGGCTGGTTGGGACCAGCAGCAGGGAGGGGCTACAGGTGGTTGGCTGGCTGGGAGGAGGGGCTATGGGTGGTTGGTGGTCTGACCCCGCCCCCAATCAGAGTGTTGGGGGGTTTTGGGGGGCCGGGCCGTCCGGAGGGATGGGAAAGTCAATCAGGGCCCAGATCAGGCTGGTTGGCTACAGCAGTGCATGTTATAGCAACAGGTCATTCCGGTCATTCTGGTTGTTCCTCCATTTTGGTTGTTGGGCATATAGATAGATAGATAGATAGATAGATAGATAGATAGATAGATAGATATCATATAGATTGATACACATCCCCTAGGTGGGGTAAGAACCACACCACTGAGGTTAAACAAAAATTCTGAAAGGGCCCAGGTGAGTAATAGGGATGGGTAAAGAGGAAAAGCAGCTATAAAGAGCATGTGTGTAGCAAATGGGAAATGGTGGCTCAGGTTGGAGGCCGGGGGGCAGGGTGCATTATAGCAGAGTGATATGCTGGAATATGAACCCAGTATTCCTAGATCTTGTGCTCTTTTCAGGAGAAACCCAAAATTTTTTATATATTTTATTGATTTTTCACAGAGAGGAGGAGAGAGGGATAGAGAGCTAGAAACATCGATGAGAGAGAATCATCAATCAGCTGCCTCTTGCACAGCCCCCACTGGGGATGTGCCTGCAACCACGGTACATGCCCTTGACCGGAATCGAACCTGGGACCCCTCAGTCCACAGGCCGAAGCTCTATCCACTGAGCCAAACCGGTTTTGGCGAAACCCAAAATTTTTTAATGCTGGCAAATTATTCAACAATATGCTGACAAAACTAAGCAAGCACAGTGAGTTACATACCAAAGAATCACCAGTTTACAAGCCCTAACTGATGTGAACAGACAGTTAGTTCAGGGGAAAATATTATTAGTAAAAATACATTAAAATTGTGATGAGGATCAACTATCCATCTTGTTTGTGATTTCACCATATGGTGCTCATCTATGTAGGGAACTCTTCAGAATGTAAGAAATTTCCAATGAGAAAGATGAAGTAAGCGCAGCAACCTTTTATAATACCCAGTGGATCAACATTTTACCAGAGGGCTTCCCCTGGCCCCTGCCATGAGCAGCCCTACATGGAGCTACTCTGGATTATGTGCAGTTACTCAAACACTTGCATTCTTTTTTTCCTGCTGTTGTTTCTTCCTGGAATGTTCTCTATCTTATATAATAAAAGCCTAATATGCAAATTGTCCCCTCCAACAGTCATTCAACTGAGCATTCAACCACTCACTATGATGTGTGCTTACCACCAGGGGGCAACGTGGAACATAGAGGGTGTCAGTGATACGGTGCTGGCAGCAGGTGGCACTAGAGGTGCTACCAGCACCAATGGGCCCCGACGAAAGCGGGACTGTAGTGGGATGGGGGAGCAGGTAAGTGGGTGGTGCCAGGACAAGGTGGATGTGAGTGAAGGCCTTATTGCCCTGCTGATTGTCCCACAGATGGTGACCAGCATTGGCAGCGAAGGTCAGGACCACTGCCCAGCTCCCAGGCACTGACGGAGCTGAGTGGGGGGCCCAACCCCGACCAGGCGTCCAAGATGGTGACCAGCAGCAGCAGCTGGGGGCCGGGGGGAGGCATGGATGCTGCCTGGCTCCCAGATAGTGAGGCAGCCAGTGAGGGGCCTGGTCAGGATCAATCACCCTACAGACAGGATGGTGGAGCAGGTGACAGGGTGGCGCCAGGCAAAGGCGGGGTGCCGGACAGGGCTGCAGGGCTGTGAGGCTGAGGGCGTGAGCTAAGGTCTGATCTCTATATGCCACCCAAGGGACTTCACCTGCGCACAAATTTGTACACTGGCCCTCTAGTTCTTAATAAAGAAATCTCAATTATCCTTCAAAGCTTAGCTCAAATGTTACTCGACTGTAAAACCCAAAGACAGAATTAACCATAAAATCAACACATCTGCCGAGTATCTGTTCTGTACCAGACAGTGGGGCCTATAGCAGTGAACACAATAGAAACGTTTCTGCTTCCATGGTGCTTGCACAGCACTTAGCTAATGTGCTATACATAACCCTTAGCATGTTTCTATTTGTAATCATTAGTTATTAGAAATTGTTTTCTTCCCCCACCAGACTGTGATGGAGAAAATAAATGTCTCCCCATAATACCAGCTCCTCCAAGAGTCCCAATTTTTTAGTCTCAACAGTTTCAAGGATTATAAATAGTTTGTATATATAGAAGATATTCAATATATACTTGTTAAATGTGGGAGAGGAACTATCTATCCTATGTAATAAAAGGGTAATATGCAAATTGACCCTAATGGCAGAATGATCTGTCACTATAATGTGCACTGACCACCAGGGGAGCTCCATAGAGGGTGCAGGCTGGTCTGAGGGACCCTTCCCACCACCCCTGCTCCTGAGTGCAGGAATATTTGTGCACCAGGCCTCTAGTATATATATAAAAGGCTAATATGCAAAGTATCCCCTCAGGAGTTCGACTGAGAGAAGGGGGATTCAATCGCTTGCTATGACGTGTGCTGACCACCAGAAGGTGGCTCAGAACATGGCGGGTGACCAGTGGTGATGACAAGGCACTGCGGGAGTGAGAGAAAGAGGAGAGAGGGAGGCGGGGAGGCAGGGAACCTGATCAGCCCTGATCTCCAACCAGAACTAGGGACCCTACCCATCTATGAGTTTTGTGCACCAGGCCTCTAGTCTTATTATAAAAGGCCACCATGACTATGAAATCTTAAACTTACTGGGAAAAGAAAACTCAAAAATTTTTAAAGGAATTTAGAAGTCACAACTCTTCATCACAATTTCCCAGTACTTTGCTACATTGCTATATTCTGTTTTCCCTAAAAAAGTGACAAAAACACTGAAACATTAATCAATCCAGATATCTGTTAATCACTTACAGTTCATTTGAGCAACAGAGAAAGGAGTCAGTGTTCTTAAATTAACCCTGCAGAGACATATTAACATAGAAACATAAAACAAATCCATTTTGACATCTGGAGTTCTGTATTTTAATTATACTCAATACACAAGTATATTTGTCATGTTCTCTTAAAGCAACTGCAAAATCATTTCTTGTGCTCTCAAGGCACAAAAGATGATCACCATGGCTAAGGTCTATAGTTTTGGTTAGGAATAAAACAGTGTTCATGGTCATGGTCAAGATACGAAGTGAGAGTGCAGCATTTAAAATTGCTTTCAGTGCTGTTTTGTCTATGAGCTCCCAGAGTGCTCCATAGGGTATGTTATGTGACTTATCAAGCTCTCCACATGTCTATCTTCCTCTGTGGACTGGGAGTTCTCAGAAGAGGACAAGACAAAGAACATATACGTACCTTATAGTGCCTTGAACAATGACTTACATTTGGTGGGTGTGCGGTGAAAGGTTTTTTTTTTTCACTATTAGGATAAGTATTACATTTTATCATGTAACATGGAATATGAACATTTTGCATTTGAAAATATACCATGCCAACATTAAAATGTTTTGAATATTTACCTTTTAAGTCATTTGCATTCTATTTATAACCCTTCATATGAAATATAGAAGATGAGCAGAAGAAGGAAGTCAGAGGACCTAATTGAACAATAAGAAAGCCAGTAAATGGGTTCTTCCCTTAGACTAAAGTCTTTTTATTTACAGCTCACCCTTAAAAGATTAACTTGAATTAATATGCCATGAACTATCTCATACTAAATATTAGAATCACCCAGAGCAACACAAAAATCCAAATATTCTGAAACATTGACTTAATGTGGTAAATTGTCCTTAAATATAATCATTCAAAGATAGAAATTAGCTTATTGTTAGAAATGATCATCATTTCATAGCAGACATTCAATATTTCATTTAAAAATGTTTTTGAGAGTCAATATTGTAGGAAGATGTAGAGTGGTCATTAAAATCATACATTAGACATTGTCCCTTTCCCCAAGATATTTTTGTCTGAAAAGGGGAGAAAATATAGACATAGTTGGGATATTAGCTCCTTTTGTTAGCCAAAGTTATATAAAAGTTTGTTAACTTGGAGATATAAACAAGGTACTATTCTTTTGTTTCTCTACTTATCTATATTAGGAGGTCATGTCAGAGAAATTACAAGTACTACATATAATCATAAAGTGTTAAAGTTTGAAGAATCCATAGAAATCATCTAGTTCCTCTGTTCTCCTTATATATTAAAAAAATAATAATCCAGAAGAGCTAAATGCATTTTTTCAAAATTACACAACAAAGCAACAAATCTGAGATGAGAACATAAGTTTTCAGCCCCTTCAAAATTTCTACTAACACCCCATTATGGATATCTTTAAGAAAAATAAGGTATTATCCACATTTATACAGAAAACACAAATTGCTTCTAACATTAACATGTCCAACTATGTACGCATTTGTCTTTCAATCGACTTTTAGCAATTCTAACTCAGCTGTAGTCCAGTGACCCCCCCATAACAAAATGTACATCTCTTTATACATATTTTATCATTTGTTTTAAGTTGTACTTTACAAGGTGTCTAAGTTTTTTATCTGGTATCCTGATTTTAGTTAATAGTACAAAACAACAACAAGAGCAAAAATATAAAATAACAGTCCTTGATCTAGACGTGTTTAGTGTACCAAAAAAAAAAAAAATGCACCAGGGCTGCAGGCACATGAAAACATGTCAATCAGATGTAATTGCTCTCCAAGAGAAACACTTTTCAAGCAAGTAAAAAAGAACCCATCCTGAACACAAGGCTTTGTAGCAGCAACTAATCTACTAATGACAAGCTTGGTTTGTTATTCTCAAACTCGTTATTTAAGATTCAGCATTTGAAACATGACAGAAAAGGACAACCAGACCAAGTTAAAGCTCTGAAACAATTATACAATTAATGTGTGCAGGCACTTATAAGATGGATAGATACATAGATAAATAGATGATAGATAGATAACACACAGATATTATATGATATTTCATTACATCATTAATAATTGCTGAGAATCAAAGTACCTTTGTGATTACTTGTACCAGTGCAGACAAATATCAGAACTCCAGCACATTTTTTTTTAAAGTCCTCTGCGGTTTTGCACAATAACTCTTAAGGACACTCAATAGGCCGTTCTGCCTGAAGACAGTGAAGCCCACCTCCCAGGGGGAGCTATTTGAAGGCTATATTTGGCTGGATGCATATAAAGACAGCTTTAAAATTCTTTCAATATCTTTTTCCATTATTGCAGAGCCTACTTAAATGGAAACTTAATAATCTCTGCAACAAAGGGCAATTGCTAACTCCAAAAAGAAAGAAATGGCCTCAATTTTTGCTGCTTACATTCATTTCCCCAAAACTGAGATGTCATATTTTTATAGTTCTAGAGTTGAAGTATTCAATAACTAAAAGGTCTAAAAGTTAACACACACACACACACACACACACACACACATAAAAGAAAATAACAAACACTAAAGTAAGCCTCAGCCAAGAATTCCATTGTAATCTCCACTTAAATTTACTAAATTTGAACGCCAGCTATTATGACACTATCATTCTCTGAAATGCTCTATTTGGGGATGACCATAAACTATTTGTTTATAAAATTCATTTTAAGTTTTAAAATAGCTGATTTTCTGTTTAAATATGGAAATGCAAATGGATAGAATATATAAAGTGGGATTTGATGGTAATTGGGCACACAAGATTCTTAGGTAGGATACTTTCTTCTCTACTCATTTTATTGCCTTACTTTATGGGAGAAGGTTAGGGCACACACTTTTGGCTAATCTATTCACTTCCTAAAAACTCCTATCCAGTATGCAAGAGTGACTAATCACTTTGTTCATAATATGGGGTACAGATTAGTTACATTTCACTAGTTGCCATGGTTATGGTGAATTAAAGATAGATCTAGGCTCAATCCCTTCTTTTTTCCTCTTCCTGTACTCAGGCAATAAGATGTCTCTGGCTTTGAAAGTGCATAACTTTATATTTGTATAAAACTAATGTTTACAAAGCAAAAAAAAAAAAAAAAAAAAAAGATGTCTCTGCATGTGACTTCCAGGTTGTAAGTATGACCTCTAAGTGGCTTTGTCCATGTGGACTGATGGTAGGAGTGTTTGGTTGGTATAGCAGACATTAAAATGTGCAGTCCAGATCCTCCTTCAAGGAAGAACTTGTTACACCAACTTCTGGCCGTTAATGCCAGCTCCTCTGGGGATTTAGTCATAGAGAGCCACCCCCTCTCCCTTATCTTCTCAAGGCAGCCCACACCCAATAACTAATTGATATAGGAGCATAAAAGCCTGGCATCTTGGCCCAACTCAGGAAAACTCCAAAGGCTCCATAACTCACAGAGTCATTCTAAACTGTGATTGACCTGCATCACAGCTCAACTTCCTCCTCAGTCTACACCTGCTTTCTTGTCTCCCCTTTCATAGGATTAGATCTCACTGTAAGCAGTCTAAACACTGAACTTTGACTCAGAAGTTGCTTCCTGAGGAACACAATCTGATTTCCATTCTTAACATTCTAGACTAGAGGCCCAATGCAAAAAAAAAAAAAAAAAAATCATACATGGGAGGAGAGGGGTTTCCTCAGCCTGTCCTGTGCCTTCTTGCAATCCGGGAGTCCTCAGGGGATGTCTGACTTGCAATTCGGGAACCCATCAGGCCTAAACTGGCAGTCAGACACCCCTCTCACAATTCGTGACCCCTCACTCCTAAACACCTGTCTTGCTCACTCCTTACTCTTTGGCTCACCACTCCTTAGTGCCACCTCAGAGGTGGAAGAGGCTCCTGCCACTTTCGCTGCAGTCACCAGCCATGAGCCATGAGTGGCACTCCTGCTATGGGAACACGCTGACCACCGGGGATCAGCTCCTGCATTGAACATCTGCCCCCTGGTGGTCAGTGAGTGTCATAGTGACCAGTCATTCTGGTCATTCCAGTCGTTCCACTGTGATGGTTGCTGGGCTTTTATATATAGAAATTCTAAAGAGTAGGAATCTCTGATTAGATTTCTAGATCTGAACCTCCCTCTGCAGTTCATTTACCAAAGTCCTAAACTTATATGTCATGAGTACATTCTAGCTATTAATAAAAAATGTATTTGACTTTCCTTTTGGCTATTGCCATCATGTCATAGCTCACATGTCATCAGAGCATATTAGAAGTGGGCAATAGAACTTAAGCATCAAAACCCCACTCCATACCCCTAATAAAGCTTACTCCTGATGTCAACTGGAAAGAAGTAGTATAGAAATCCAGATATGTCAAGCCTTCTTTATCAAAACATTTAAACTTTCCCTCTTGAGATTCCTCACTTCCATGACAACTCTAAGGGAGAAGAGTTAGTGAATAGTTTGCAAAATGCAGAAAAGTTTTTGAGACTGAAGAATTTAGGAATTAAATTTGTCTAGTTAAGTTAAATGAAGGTAAACTTTTCTTTGATGTTTAATAAATGGAAAGAATAGAGATCTGGCCCTGACCCATGTGGCTCATTGATTGAGTGTCATCCCATGCACCAAATGGTCTCAGGTTCAATTCCAGGTCAGGGTAATGCCTGGGTTGTAGGCTTGATTCCCGGTGTGGGGGAGCTGGGAAGCAGCCAAAAGATGTTTCTCTATCTTCCTCTCCCTTCTTCTCTCTATTAAAAAAATCAATAAAAACATTTTTAAAAAAGAAAATATGGATCTGAAAGAATAAATTTCTTACCCATCTCCATAAAGGAGCAAAATATACCCCATTTTCAAAAATACAGTCTCCAGGGAAATCTTCATTTAACTACTCAGAACATGTAGAAAATATTCACATTTCAGTGCATACTACGTAGCCAGCCTTTGTAGGCAAAAGAGAATGATACAAAATTAATGCATACTCCAAGAAGGTACTACCATGATTTGATACTTATTTAAGTAAAATTATTTCCTTTGTGCCGCTTAAGAAAACTTAACACTTAGATTGCTGAGTTTAACCTGCATGAAAATATAAAGATTACTTTCTTTTTCTAATGTTATCATGACTCTGCAAATACTCTCTGCATTCAAAAAATGAAAGAAAAAGTTATCTTGATAATCCATAATATAGTAGTCAGAATCCATTATAATTTTACCAAAACACCTAATCTGGTCACCTACACATTTTTTCTCCATCAAACTATAAATGTATCATAATGTCTTTGTGAGGCACATCAACAATGCCAGCCAGTTTTACAGAAGAGAAAACCAAAGTTGAATTTAAAATTGCCCAGTAAACACAGCTATCGACTGAATGTTCTTGTGCCCCATATTCAGATGTTGAAACCTAATCCTCATTGTTATGATATTTGCAGGTAGAGAGTTTTGGGAGGTGATTAGGTCTTGAGGACAGAGACCTCATGAATGGGATTGATGTCTTCCTGAAAGAGACCCCAGAGAGCTTTCTTGTCCTTTCTGTCATGTGAGGATGCAGTGAGAAGATAGCCATATATGAACCAGACAGCTAATCTGCCCGAGCATTGAACTTGAACTTCTCAACCTCCAGAACTGTGAGAAATAAATGCTTGTTGTTTAAGCCACCCAGTATATGATATACTTTTTAAATAGCAACTTGAACTAAGACAACAACCAACTAAAAGATTACCATAAAGTCTTAGGATCATAAACATCCATCAGTTTGCAAGACAACTTGGCTTCTCCACATCCTGGAATTACATTTAAGAAATTAAAATGTTCAGTACTGGTCCAGTTCAAAATCCAGCACACACTTTTTAATATAACTTGACAGTTGACATTTCTATCCTTTAAAAAAGAACTGATGATTTTGTTCCCAACATCTCCACCCATCACCTCATTTGGGTGATCAAACAAGTACGGATAACTTTCCAACCCCAGCTCTTAACCTATGCCAGTACTTACCCTAAGCAAACTGTCCTGAAATAATCTGAGCTTTCCTATGTCTATGCTTTTGCTCATCTTTTTTCCCTTCCTTATAAAATAATTTTAGCTTACATTTTAATAGCAATTTACATTGCAGTTTTACAAATACATTAAGCTCCTCCTCTTTGCTTATCTTATGTCTTCAACAATAGGAAGCATGCATATATTTTTTATTTAGACTATGAACATTTCTTTTAAAAGTATGTGAGGGCATGAATGGGGAAATGTGAGGGAGCCAATGGGACAATAAGGACACATATGTAATACCTTAATCAGTAAAGAAAAAAATACATCCTTATTACTACATACATGTTCACAAGTTAATAAGTATCTTGAGAGACAAATGCTATATACATCGTTTTATATCTCAAGTTTAAAACAATGCCTTATAGGAATTAATAAGTTAAAATATTCTGCTGTTTTGATATGGCAGATATAAAATTCCAGTATGTGGTATTCCTATGGTTTTATGAAATATGAATTAAAATCTTTGTTGAAATAAAAGTTAACTTGACATTATTGTCAAAATCATAAACTGAATGTGTTACCTTGTTATTAATGTAAATTTTCCTGAACCTCTTTTAGGTCATTTTTACAACTTCTTTTAGTTTTAATCACTTTCTAGATAAATACACAGTTATTTAATTTGGGTTCAAGATAACAGACTAGACCATTTGCCTCCCATCCCTCTCAAGATTTCACTAAATTAAAGCATAAAAAGTATATGAAAGGAATAAATATGTAATAGAAGACAGAGTTAGGGTTGCGTAGGCATCAGTGAGTAAGATATTTTAATTCCTGAAATAAGGGAAAAGAACAATGGGTAAAACAAAGAAAGCTTCAGACTTAAAAATTATAAAGCAAAACTTCTGTAAAGATGGAAGCCAATTTTTCTAACAAAACACTACCAAAGTCCTGGACTTAAGAGTCAGAAGATATGGTAGAAGAGACATAAAAAGTGTGCTGAAAGTGAAATAGACAACAAACTTCTGATTAAAGCATTCAACAGTGTATTAATTAATTTTATTAATTAATTTATTAATTGATTTAATTGTATTTTCCCCATTTCCCCGCTCCCAGGAAGAGACAATTGGGGTAAAGGGGATGGGAAAAATAGAATTATCCAAGAAATATGAGAGTTTTCTAGCATTGAAGAAAAAATATCTTCAGATTAAAAAGATTCATTGAATGGATACAAGAAAACAAATTCTATATGCAACTACTCTACAGAATTATTAAATTTGAAAATTAAAAATACACTTCCTTATATAAAACGTTCAGAAATGTTACCTCTCACATATTCTCTTTTTAATGAAAGTTCCTTAAGAATATGTCCCAGAAAAAAAAAATGAAGAAATATATATTTGAAAAAAAGAGAGAGAGAGATCTTGCCAGAACCGGTTTGGCTCAGTGGATAGAGCATCTGCCTGTGGACTGAAAGGTCCCAGGTTCGATTCCGGTCAGGGGCATGTACATTGGTTGCAGGCACATCCCCGGTAGCTGGTCGATGTTCCTCTCTCATCGATGTTTCTAGCTCTCTATCTCTCTCCCCTCCTGTCTGTAAAAAATCGATAAAATATATTTTTTAAAAAGAGAGAGATCTAGATAAAGCGCAGGTCCAGTCAAGGAGAATAGTCAAAAGAAGTCTTTGGATGATGACTGCACATTAACTAATCCAGCTTGAAATAAAACAGAAAACTACAAACTATTATAGGGAAAGAAGGGTATTTGGTAGAAGAAAAAGTGTAATTTAAGTGAGGAAGGGGAGGGAAATAAAATAAATTAAGAATAAAAAGCAATGTAATTTTTAAATTCAGAATATGTACCAACTATTAATCTTTCAAATATGAAATCAATTAAGGCAAGAAGCAATTGATGGTACTCTAGGATTTTTTTTTTTCATTTATAGTAATTAATGCAAAGAAGAGTTTTATTTTTGTGGCCCAAATACTTCTTTTAACTATGTGATAATCTAGAGAAGGAAATTTAACATCCTAATTGGACCAACATTAACAAGAGCCATAATCATGCAAATATTGTTCATTGCTTTTCAACTTTTCTATTCATTTCACAGACAAAGAATGGAATACTTCATTGTGACTATAAGGCAGAATATGTTTTTAACAGTCTTAATGTAAAAATAAAAGTGATGCTGACAAGAACTGTTATGTGAAAGAAGGAAGAGAACAAAAAGAATGAATAGGAATACTAATATTTTCTTCTTAAAAACTTGGTAGTCAAGAAATAATAGAGGAAATTGATGAAGCAAGAGAAATGTTTAAGGATATTATTTATATGTATGAAGATAATGTACAAACTAAAAATGTTATAAATGTCATCTAGTTGGAGGAGAGACATGATATAAATGAGCCAGATCCTCATCTGTCATTTCAAAGAGCTAATAAATATTGTCCAAAGTATATGCATTCTGAAACAGAAGCAGAAATACATTCTCGAGTCTTTTGGTGAAAGAATGCATCAAAAGGAAGGGTAAACAGATTGACTTTGGATTATGGGATTTAAGGAAAGGAGAGAATTGTGAGGATACTGACATACTTACATTATTTATTATCATATATGTCAAATTTATTTTATATAAATAATACAAATAATAATAATAAAAAAACTTTAAATGAACATGTGTTGAACTCCCTAGAAAGAGGTATGTATTTTGAGGAGCAGAATTCTCATTCGTTCCCTGGGTAACCCATCTTTCTCTCAGCCTTTTCCTTAGTCACTGTGTCCACCACCCAGTTCCATGTCACTGTGTCCACCACCCAGTTCCATGGCTCTTCAACGTCTACTCTCAATTCTTTCTTCTTTTACTCAGAAATTACTTCTAATATGGAAACTTGTCATGTCCCTTTGACTTCCGTGATTTTGCCTGACATTCTGCACCACTTCCTGTCGCATTTAACAGAATGTGAATATGAATGTGATAGAATGACACATGCCATTTTTAAGAGGCAAAATATCTTGATGTTTTATGCAAGCACAAAATGGTCTGAACTGTTCAGAAACCAAATTCAAACTTGTTAATAAGACAAAGAAGTAATTATTATCTCTAGGACTCCAAGGTATAATTAAATGACCAAATCACAGAAGTAGGGGTACAAGGAGGCCTCAAAAAATGGGACCAGGAACTTAAGCACTGCCAGGATTCCCTATCTGCATCATCAATCTTTCTCTGCACATCAACTTTGTCTTCCTTACTGACAACCAGGATCCTCCACAGGGTGGCACACATAGGGCAAGCATGATCAAAGCCAGCACTCAGTGCTCACAGCACCTAACTTGACCATCTGAGAGACACTTCCTCAGGTCCCCAACTTTGGACGAATTAGCCATGCTCAGAAAATACTATCATTGGAAAGGTTGAGGTCTGTGCCACATTCCCTCATTTCCCCCACCTGCTATCACTGTCTGGGAGGCAAGTTCATGTAAGAACAAGGTAGCTCTTACTGGAACTATATGGTTAAAACAGAGGAAAAGAAACTCTTGAAAGAAAAGAGAGGTGCTATTCCAGGGAGTGGGATTGGGAGATAAAAATACCAGACAGATAAAACAGTAACTGTCTGCTAACAGGAGATAAAACTATTTCAAAGAAATTGCCTGGTGCATAATAATTGTGGGAAAAAACAGTTTTCACAGCATTGGGATTGTGCTATTCTATATCATAAAAGCATAATATGCAAATAGACTAAATGGTAGAATGACCAATAAGGGAAGAGGGGGACGGCAAGCAGGTGGTGCCAGGCCAGCCAAGGTGCATGCCAGTGGACAGAGGGAAGGGATGGTGATCAGCCAGCGCCATCCCCTGATCACCAGCCCAGTCACCTCCCCCACAGGGCGGCCAGACTATGGCTTAGGGGAGCAGGCCTAAGCTATCAGTCAGACATCCCCTGAGGGCTTCCAGAATGAGAGAGAGCCCAGACTGGACTGAGGGACCCCCCTCACCCTCACGAGTGTATGAATTTTCATGCACCAGGCCTCTAGTTGAGAGATAATACAATAGTTAAAGCATTGATTTTATTTCATTTTTTCATAAGGACCCATAAATGGGAGGAAGAATAATTATTTATCAACTTAAAGATTATCTAATGTTTATCCATCATTCCCTAAAACAATATCATTTGAATATTCTTAAAGTTTACAAAACTTTGCCCTTAAATGTATAGGTAGTTTTAAAACAACTAAAATTCAATTGAATATATGTGAGAGGAAAAATAAGGAAGGTAACCAAACTACAAGTTTTTATTTAAAAACAATGGTTTAAGTTTTAAAATAATATAAATGACTATAAATAATACAACCAGTTTTCCTGTGTGACTCTAAAGGCCATTCCAAAGAAAGGATAAATATTCCAATAACATATTTGGAGCAAGAGGAGTATTCTTTAAACAAGTGTGTAGCAATCTAGAATTAGTTCTTTGCTATAAACAGATCATTTGAAGACAGGTGCCCACCATCGGTCTTGCTCCTCCTTGCCAGGGTTTGAAAAACTTTTTCTATAAAGGACCAGATAAATAGTTTAGGCTTATTTGGGACCATCTCCGCAGGGACTACACAACTCTGACAGCACTGTTTGAAAACAGCCATAGACAGTAGGGAAATAAATGAGTATGATTGTGTTGCAATAAAACCGAGTTATTGGAAATAGCCTCGAGGTCGTAATTTGCTAGCCCATGCCCTATATTAACCAAATATTCATCACCTGCTTTCTCTCACTCTCTTCTTCTATATGCCCTACATGCTACTTTCACTCTGTTTTAAAGCACAAAGTAAAAACTTCTGATGACAAATTCCAGTTCCGGTCAAGACAGAGCAGATTGCATCACACCATCCTCTCTGCTGAGAATATCTACAAAAGTGAAATACAATGTAGAACACAATTACTTGAAGTTAACAGACAGGAACCAAGGTACCCAAGATTTGAGGGGCTAATATCCTAGAGAGAAGGGAAGCACATTGAGCTGCACCTGCTTCTTCAAGTTTTCCCCTCATGCATTTTCCAGTTCACAGCAAGGTGCACAGAGGCTAACCTAAAGGAGAAGCACAGAGCTTTGGCATTCTCCCAGAGCCAAAGAAGCAAGGTGAAGGCTCCCAAGTCAGTCAGGACTTGAGGGACTAAAACCCTAGAGAAAAGGCAACTTTCTGCACAGCAGTCTGCAGGGCTTTCGGTCTTAAGGTATTGGTCAATTCCTGGGTTGTGAAGGACTGAGAGGCTCAAAAACTAACTTCTTGACTTGAAAGCAACTTGTTCTGTGCTTTGCACACCATGAACATTTAGGAAACAACCTCAACATAGTTGCTATCTGATTAGAAAATACCTAGAATCTGCAAATGAAATTACATTAAAACAAGGAGGTACAAAGGAATTAGCACAGAATAATGAAACATTGGCACTGATCAAACATCAAAATCTTTAGGGTTCTTCAACTTGTTATTCTTTAAACCTCTATGATTTCAGTTCATCAAATCCTCTTTGTCAATTCCTACGTAGTTCTAATTAATTTTGTTAAATATTTTTTTTCCTATAGATCAAGTTCAACTTCCTTGCCTATTCCAAAAGTACTTTAAGACAAATTTTATCTTCCAACTCCAAACTATGACTGTCATTTATGAACTGAGATAACAAGTCCTATACACTATTCACATTTGTGTTTGTGATCTCACATGAGAAAGCATCAAGATGCTTGACCTTCTATATATCAGAGTATTTTTAAAAACTGCCTGTCTGTCTACTCTTCCCATGTGTTATTATTTAAACACCTTCTCAGGCAACATATTTTTTAAAAGTGCATTGTTCATGTAGCAATTTTATAATCTCATTATGAAACACTTTGAACAACATGAAAAATATTTTAATTAAAACTCACTTGACACCCAACACTCAGTAATAAGTATTCTTAACATTCCTTAAAAAGATGTTTAAATAGGTGTGTTGATGGGTAGCAT
Source organism: Pipistrellus hanaki (assembly GCF_964339955.1). Lineage (NCBI taxonomy): Eukaryota > Metazoa > Chordata > Mammalia > Chiroptera > Vespertilionidae > Pipistrellus > Pipistrellus hanaki. The sequence goes on along the minus strand of NC_140504.1, from coordinate 138,059,972 downwards.
GATAAGCAGAATAATGATTCCCACTAAATATGTCCACATCTCAATCCCCATTGCCATATTATCCCACATGGCAAAGGGACTTGGGAGGAATGATAAGGGTTATAGATGCTGGTATGGGAGATTATCCTGGATCTCTGGGTGAGCACACTAATCACACATCCTTAAAAGCAGAAAATTTTTTTCAGCTTGCAGTCAGAGCAACGCAACAAAGAAAGAAGGATCAGAGAGATGTGTGAGGGCTCGACCTACCTTTTCTGGCTCTGAAGATGAAGAAAGAGGGACATGAGCTGGCAGAGTGGCTTCTAGAAGCTGAGTATGGCCTTCAGTTTATAGCCAACAACAAAAAATGAGGACCTCAGTCCTATAAACTCAAAGAACTGAATTCCATCAATATTTCAAAAGAGCAGAAGAAATATTCTCCCTTAGAACATACAGAAAGGAACAAAGTCCTGTCAGCACCTTGACTTTAGCTCAGTGAGATCCAAGTTAGACTTCTATCTATAGAACTGTAGTTTTGGTGAATTGTTGTGGTAACAATAGAAAATTAATACATATATATAAGTGAAGAAATGGATATAGGACTCTCCCAAAATAAATCATTCTATATATCCCTTTTTTTTCAATCTAAAGCGTCCTTTATTAAGCCAATGATTTTATAAACATAGATAATGATAATAATATTCTCCATTAGAAAGAAATGCCTCATTTTGCTACAATAAGTGTGATTCTACCCCATGGCTCTATTACTATAAGCAGAGTTGGTGTGATCACAAAAGTAATCTCTGAAATTAAAGACTATTTGAAAAAGTAATATTTTTGAAGATGATATCATCATTTCAACTGTGTACAAAAGGGTGAAAAAGATAGAGGTGTTGGCTGTATAGCTTCAGAAAGTTATCTTTGATTACTTGGTATTTATGTTGAATAGAATTAAGAAAGGAATAAAATACTCATCTTATATATCCCATTTTTAATTTTAAAAATTTTTATTAAGTTTTATATGAATTTAATAAAAACTAAAAATTAAAATTGAAACATTTCTTTATCATAGAGATGTGTTTCTAAAACAAAATTCATTTAACATTAAAAAGATTATTTAAAATATTGAAAGTTGGAATCAGTTTTTTTTAAATATGTTTTTTATTGATTTTAGAGAGTGAGGAAGTGAAAGAAAAAGAGAGAGAGAGAAAATATTGACCAGCTGCCTTCTGCACTAACCCTGGACATGTGCCCTGACCAGGAAACAAACCTGAAACTTCTTGGTGCATGGGACAACACTCAACCAATTGAGCCACACCAGCCAAGACAGAATTAGTATTTTTTAAAGTTATGTTTTTGATTTAAGTATTATCTATTATTCTCACTATGAAAATGAAGAAACTAGCATATTCCCACTTCTTCCCATTTCTCTCCCCTATCACCAAATTTTATTCATTATATTATTCATTTTATTTTATCAGAGTTTATAACATTTACATATGTTCTCCAATCAATATGTTCAAGAATTTTTCAGTTATTTTTCATTTTCCAATGCTTAATACCTGTCCTTTTTTTTTTTGCCACAGCTTCTTTATTCATGCGTTTAATTTTGATCATCTTTTGGTTGGCTGGAATTACCAAATATTTTTTTCAAGAAAAGCTCATGACTATTGTTTTCCCTGAGTGTTTACATTTAAAGAATGCTTTAAGTTTGAAGGATAAGATGGTTGGTTATCAAATTCCTTGATTACATTTTATTTCCTTCAGAAATGTATATACATTGTACCACTGCCATCTAGCACCGGATATTGCTGTGGGAAGACTGATGCTAGCCTGAAATTAAGTGTGTGCACATTTTTATTTCTTAGTTCCTCTTCTCCTTTAAAGGATTCTACTTTAGCCCTGAAGTTTTCTAGAATATATCTCTGTGTGGGGGGCATTATATCAATTGTTTTCCTGGCCTCTGTTTACCTATAGATCCAGGTATTTAATTCAAGGAATGCATCTGCTATTATATTATTTCATTGTGGGGCTTTTTCCTGTTCCATTTTTTTGGTACTCTTTTCTTAAATAGCTAACGTGGCATTTTCCATCACATTCACTCATTTTTCTTTCTCTATGGCTTTCATCACTGCAATGTTTTTATTTTTCTCTTCCATTTCTTTTAGAAACATTGCAATCTCTCTTTTCATATCCTCCAGCTTTTTATTATATTTTTCTTTGAAAACTAGTATATTTCCTTTGAGCTATTTTTAAAGAGAAATCAATGGACTGCATTTTCTTAAACCTGAAATTTTTATCTTTTCCTATTTAATTATTTCTGTAATACATTTTTTATTTATCTTCTCACTGTTATTTTTCTCTTATATTTTACTAGTAGCCCTGCACATGAATCCGTGTACCAGTACCTTGCCATTAGCTCACTGCCACCCTCCAGTAGCTCTCTGCCCACTGCCCCACACTCCTGTAGCTCCCTCTGCTCCCCTGCCCCCACTCATAGCTTGCTCCCCTGCCCCCTCCTCTAGCTCTCTGCCACTGTTTGTAGCTTGCTGCCCCACCCTCCTGCTGATCTGTGATTTGGTCTTTATGCAAACCATTTGCATATTTCATCTTTATTATATATAATAGGATAGTTTCTAGCCCCCACACTAGTTCTTCTACAAGTATTACTCTTTTCTTTTTTAAATATATTTTATTGATTTTCTACAGAGAGGAAGAGAGAGGGATAGAGAGCTAGAAACATCGATGAGAGAGAAACATCGATCAGCTGCCTCTTGCACACCCCCTACTGGGGATGTGCCCGCAACCAAAGTACATGCCCTTGACTGGAACAGAACCCAGGACCCTTCAGTCCACAGACCGACGCTCTATCCACTGAGCCAAACCGGTTTCGGCTACAAGTATTACTCTTATTAAAATGCAGCTAGCTACTTATGGAAGAATGTGTAAGGAGATGAAAAGAGAGTTAAGCCAAAGCAATCAATAGCTTCTATGGGATATGTGTTTTAAACACTCTCTTAACAAGTCTGTTATTACCTGAAGGAAAAGATGTGGCTAGAGATAAGCATATAAAAATTTTACTGTCCTTTAACACATTTAAAAAAAATATTACCTTTTCATACATTTCAAAATATTGCATCAGTGGTGTAATATTTTAAGGAATATTTTTAAATGATGTCTATAATGAAAAGATTCTAGGGATGGTTTGCTTGTTGTACAATTCAAACATCAGTGTTCAGACTGTGCTCGTTCCTTAAACTACAAAGCATTACCTGTACTATAACTTATACCAACTCTTCTTCACCTATAGTACTTCCTCCTTAAGATAGATGATTTAAAAATTAAGAGTGAGGTGAGGAGGGGGAGGCAATGGGAAAAAAGAAGAGAATATATATAATACTTTCAACAATAAAGATTTATTTAAAAAATAATAATAATAATAAATAAAAAGTGAGATGGCTTGCTGGCATGTTTTCTCCTTCAAAACTAACTTGAAGGACAGTGGTATTTAAGTTCCCTCAGAGTTACTTCCCACTTCTTTCTTGGCACACCTACTCCCCTAGATGTTATCTCTAATAAAAAGACCCTTAGATAATATATTTTAAGATCAAAGCAACTTACTTTTAGGGAAATATAAGTTCCGCTCTGGGTTCCAGGTGGCATTTGTGGACTCCCAGCCTCCTTGTCACTCCCATTTAAACTTCACACTAGGTAGGTATGCTTTCTTATACACATTTTCAGTTGTAGCAGATACTTTACTTTTTTATATGGTATGTTTCTTTTTCTAGTTTACATTTCTATAGTTTTTATGGGTAGATTTGGAGGGAAAGAAGTTGAAAACAAATGCTTCTTCATTTTTAACTTTGGGTCTCAGATAATTTTTTAAAATAAATAAATAAAACCCTAGCCCCTTGGCTATGAAGTTGAGATAGAATTTGGGCATAGGTAAACAACTTGGACATCAAAATGATGATCATTGAATGAAAAGGGGGGGGGGGAGTCAATGTTCATGGGCATTATCAGGATAATGTTGAGAAAAGGTAGCATATTCAGATCACAATATTTTAATCTCAGGAATGATGTGGTGAGAAACAGCAATCTTCAGAAATAGTGAGTATAATTTAGACTCTTGGTTTTTGAAACAACAGATAGATCTCCAGCAACATTCTGAAGGGATCTTGAATATCCCACACTAAAAGCATGAAAGGTTTCAGCTGCAGTTTCAGATCATTTCTAGCAAATAGAAGTGTGAGGTGGCCCATCATAGATTTAAACCTTGTTTATGTAGTATTATCAGGCATCTCTCCCTAAAATAGATGAATTTCATCTCTGTGGAAGACCCATTGAAGCAAATTACCCTCGTTGTGATCATCCCAGCAAGGGTAATAGGGAACTAACTCCGCAGCAGTTACAGCTCCACATTCAATGTGCTGACCACTCACTTTGATGTTGTGCAGATTGGAGGAAGTTCCATCTGGGCTTGATGAAAGTCTCATCGGTGATGCACTATGCTTAGCTTTCAGGTTCTCAAATTCTTAACCTTCCACTGAATTTACATTAAGCTAATGTGAACTCAGAATTTTACTTTGATCTTCTAGCCATGCACTCAAAAGATTTTCCATCAATCACATATTTTCATCTCTTGTTAATTACAGTTGAATGTATTCATGCTGTACTTTTCACATTATGGCTAACTCAGTGTGTATTTTAGAATTTTCTCACTGTCAAATGTCGAATTCACAGTGAATTGCAATATGTATCATTGTCTCATCTCTTTCCATTTTTCAATGATCTTAACTCTGTTTACATCCTAACCTATACCTCTCCTTACTAGAATTATTGTTATATTGGCATTAATAATACTCTAAAATCTCTCAAATCTAAACAGGAGAACTGTCTATCTGTAGGCTGACAGAAATGACAATAGCTGAGAAGAAGCTGCTTGTAGCCAACACCACACCTGACCTATTATATTAGAATAGTTTGCTCTAGTAGTTATTCTTACTCAAATATTTGTGAAAATATATCTCTTTGAGCCTTGAGAGGCAAATTACTAATTCATTAATGCTGCCTTTCTGGATCCATGATATCAATTAGAAATATAGGCAAATATTGCTGAATAGGCACCTAAATGTATTAAAATATTTGGCTAAAAAAATGGACACAAATTGTACAAGGGTCATCTTTTTTTGTTGTTGTTTTAAATCTTTGTTGTTGAAAGTATTACACATGTCCCCTTTTTTTCTCCCATTGTCCCCTTATAGCCCACCACCACTCCTCCACCCCCTGCCCCAGGCTTACGCCACCTTAATTGTCTGTGTCCATGGGTTATGCATATATGCATACAAGTTCTTTGGTTGATCTCTTCCCACCCACCCTGCCACCAAACCCCACCCCACCCCCACCATCCCTCCAAGATTCAGAATTTGTACAGTCTGTCAAAGATCTTCTTTGTGTCTCAGTATTCACATGAAAAAAATCTTGGCCACCACTCCCTACTTTGAGCATACTGGTGTTGTTCTAATGATTACCAACTTATTTTCTTTATGGTAGCACTTTCTCTTTTATCAATAAAAGTTTAGAGATTTTCTGCTTAATGCTCTTAAAGTTGTATTTGTACTTCCATTTGTATAAATGTGAAGGTTGCCCATGGGAACCAAAGGAAGCTTTCTTGTCATCATTGACATTTAGATGAAAAACATGCACTGTTGCTTCATCTCCAATTTGCTTAACTGTATAGCTCATAGACTTAAAATAGGTACTTCCCACTTTCTCCCTTCTTAGCCCAGCACCTTATACAGGATATAAAGGCACATTATCAAATATTAAGAAGTGATTATTGGACATTTATGTCTGGCACCAAATAAAATGGCATTAAAATGTTCTAATTCTCTGCTTGGACTCAAATATGTTGTCAACAGTTTTAAATCCAAGGCCAAAATGTTGGCTAAAAATTAATAAGAACCTCCTTATCATCAGCGCTTACCCACACATTTCTTAAAAATCCCACACAATTAGTTTCTGATTGGTCTATCACAGCCATTAAAGACAAAAAAAAAAAAAAAAAAAAAAAAAAAAAAAAAGCATATGTCATTCTTTCCATTTATTTCTTCACAAATACACACTTTTCCAAATGGAATTCTATGGTTTTTCTTGAAGGAAAAAAAAAAAAGGGATCTTTGGTATGATTGCTGTTTTGTAGGATATCATTGAAATACATTTAACTAGGCATCTACTGTTCAGGGAATTTGCAGTGATTGAGTTCCAGTTCATTACTTTCAGGGCTACGATGCTATTGTCAGGGCCTCAAAATCAGTCAGAGAGGCTGGGATAGCACAAAGGCAATTATGCTGCAAGAAAAATGTTGTCCACTAATCAGCTGGCAATCAATTACTAAGAAGAGAAGATAACCCTCTTCCCACTCAAGCTCTTCAGTATTAATAGTGCCATCGTGTAATTACTTTCGGCTTGGGCAGGTGCATGAAAGGACAGACTCTATAGCACACTGCATCGAAGATTAATGAGTTCTGTCAATTTGCCCAGCAGACATCTGATTCTCCTGCTTTCTGTAACTACTAGTTTTACACTTGCCTCAGGGTTACCCCTCCCCGAAAAAAAAAATTAGCTAGTAATTTAAATACATTCAATAAGCATACATGTTTAGGGAAGGGGAAAAAAATATCCTAATTTTGAAATGAAGTACAAACCAGAAAGACTCATCTGAATATTAACATAGCAAGTGGTTCATAATGGTGGTGTTCTTTTAGTCATGCTTTATCTTTAAATGTTGCAATTAGCGATGTACAGGATTCAGAGGTTATATAAACTCCTCAAAGTGGGATCATGTAAACCCAACATCCCCGCTAATCTCCATTCCCCTGGCTGACCCAGTGGCTAAAAAAGAAAAACAAAACAAAAACTGAGAGCTCCAATAAATAATAGAATTCTTTTAAAGCCTCCTACAATACAAATGGCTTGACTGAGGAGGAGACTGTTAGCCTACTGATTTTCTGGGTAAAAGCTATTGAGATTGTCCCCACGCCCCCTCCCTACAGAAAAATGCAGCATTGGCCCACAGAAGTTGGTCACCTGGGCCTATACATTTGCGTCAGAACAGAAATTGCCTATAAACTGGAATGAATATCAGGAAATTTGCTGTTGCTCTAAATTGATATTTTATAACCCAACTACTGTAAAATCTCATAATCTTTAAATACATGAGGTCAATGTACTAAATGGCTATTTTATGATACTTCCTAAAGCCTCCAATTTGTTTCTCATGAAGACCTAAGTCTTAGTTCATGGCTCTTCCTCAATTGCTCTTTCCATGAGTGGTTGAATAAAAGAGAAAAATCTGACTCAGGAACACTAGTTGTTCTTTCTGCTTCCATTTAATATTACAATCACCACCCATGACATTTTTTTCCAGACTACATTTATAGGATATTAGATTTTGCTAATTAATTCTTTGTATTAATTTCTTCTGAAGCAATGTCATCAATCATTCCCAGTAAAAGGGAGAAAAAAAACTGAAGAAATAATCCCAGCCCAGCCATAACTTGATTTTCACATAAATGGATTTAAGTCTAATGCTACAGTCATGTTTATCATTGATCCATGTTCATTGGTTGATGCTATTTAAATTATTATTTTCTAGAGTAAAAGACAATGCAATGAGGAATATTTTTGATCTGGAGAAACTGTTCCTAAGAAGATAGCAATACCTCTGCTTCCTTGAAAAATAAATGTCTCCTGTCTCTGAAGCCACTAATCCCCAAAGTTGGAAATATTTTAAAATCCACATCAGACACAGAATCTGCATCAAAAAGAGATGAGCGGCATATTATCAAAGCCATGACCTCACATAAATCAACAAGGACTGATGCCACCTTATCCCCCACTATGAAAAAAATCTTAGCTGCTTACATTTTCCTTCTTATAATATTTTTACCTATGTTGGTATTATTTTATTCATCCAGGGGTTGCAAAAGAGATAAATTTCCCCAAATATCTATTACCTTCTAATGAACCCTTTAGCAGGCATTTCATAAGAGCTGTTCCTCTTGAAGTCATAAATCTAAGAGTCTAAGCCTGATGTCTAACAACCCTGAGTGGTGCCACAACAGGTGTCAGAGACAAAGCTAATTTTAATCACATTCATTCAAATATATGCATATGTATATATATTTAATTAGTACTTTCATACCATTGCAACTACTAACTCGTGGTCAACAGAAGCTGGTTACTTCAGAAACTAATGCTTAAGATATATTTGAATGCTTTCTCCAAGAAAGAAAATCTAAATAGTATAAATTAAATGGGTAGGTAAGAAAAATAGACAATCCTATCAGCAATATTAGCTCTCTGGTCCAAAGGAAATCTAGATTCATTAGTCTCATAATATCATTACTCTATTAGTGGATATATTATTGACAGATCCTAAAGGGGAAATTTATTATGAAATGAAAAAAGACAACTTTTAGTAAAGATATAAAATGTCTGGACCTCCAAAAGCCCAGCCTAATAGGCAGAATAAAAACTGGATTTGATTGATTTAATTTCAGTACATCTCCAAGGCAGAGGAGAAAAGGAAACTTAAGGGCCTACAAGCAGAAGGAAGTTCACAGGAGAACAGGGCGATTTTCCATCTCTGACCCTCATCAGTCCTGGGGGGTGTTTTATCCAGCTGGTTCTCTGTTATAAGGCAGAATGCTTCTGAGGTAGGGGCTTCTTTTAACTGGGAAGGCTATGACAACCAAGGCCAGACTTTTCTTCAGTGCACACCAAGCAGGTAGCTATATAGAGAAGTCTGCTTATATTCCTGAAACAGAGGGGCATTACCTGAGGACCCCAAACTTCCCAGCTTCTTTTATCCTGAAAACTGATTTAATTATCATATTCTGAAAGAAATAATCATCATCAATGTTTCTGGGTCTATGAAGTTATCCAGGTCTATGAAACCTATTACCACTTTTGAAGCCCCTGTACAGAATCTACATAGTATCTATGAGGATATAAATTCTAAAGCTGGTTACATTTAAAATTTAGGCCCTCAAAAAAAATTTTTTTTGGCTTACCATCTCTCAAAACACCCTCATTAGTACTCCAAATATGAAACCATATAACATTGTAAAATACAATTTGATATTTTAAATTCATAGTCTAAAAACATTTTTAACCATCTATATAGTAGAGGCCTGGTGCATGAAATTCATGCACTGGAGGGGACAGTCCCTTAGTCTGGCCTGTGCCCTCTTGCAGTCTGAGAGCCCACAGGGGATGTCCAACTGCTGCAGAGGTGGAAGAGTCTCCCACCACCATTGCTGCACTCACCAGCCATGAACCTGGCTTCTGGCTGAGTGGCACTCCCACTGTAGGAGCATACTGACCACCAGAGGGTAGCTCCTGCATTGGGCATCTGCCCCTGGTGGTCAGTGCACGTCATAGCAATGGGTTGTTCCACCATCAGGCCAAAAATGGCTCTCCGACTGGATTGCAAGAGGGTGCAGGCCAGGCCAAGGGACCCCACCAGTGCACAATCAGGACCAGGGAGGGACATGGGAGTTTAAAGAGCTGGGAAGGTACTGTGAAAGGGCTGCAGGGAGTGTCTGCCCTGTCTTGCTCAGTCCCAAATGGCCAGACCCCAGCAGCAAGCTAACTTACCAGTTGGAGTATCTACCCCCTGGTCATCAGTGCACATCATAGAAAGCATTTGAGCAGCCTCAGCTTATTATTAGTATATTATGCTTTGATTGGTTGAATGGCAAACCAGACAACAAGACACTTAGCATATTAGGCTTTTATTATCCTAGCTAATAAAAGAGCAATATGCAAATTGACCATCACTCCAACATACAAGATGGCTGCCTCCATGTGGACACAAGGTATCCACCACAAAATGGTTAGCAGGGGAGGAACCAGGTCTGCAAGGAAGGGCACTTGTGGGCAATCAGGCCAACAAGGGAGGGCAGTTGGAGAGGATCCAGGCCTTCAGTGGAGGACAGTTAGGGGTGTCCAGGTCTACAGGGGCAGGCAGTTAGGGGTAATTAATTGGGATGGCAGGGAAGCAGTTAGGCATCAATCAGGCTGGCAGGGGAGTGGTTAGGGGGTGATCAGGCTGGCAGGCAGAAGCAGTTAGAGGCAATCAGGAAGGCAGGCAGGCGAGCAGTTAGGAACCAGCAGTCCTGGATTGTGAGAAGGATGTCCGACTGCCTGTTTAAATGGGCAGTCGGACATCCCTCAAGGGGTCCCAGATTGTGATGGTGCAGGCTGGGCTGAGGGACACAATATCGCCCCCCGTCCCCCGCATGCATGAATTTTGTGCACTAGGCCTCTAGTATAGGATATAAAAGGCTAATATGCTAAGCGTCCCTCCTGCCATCTGACTGGTCACTGTGACAGACACTGACCACCAGGGAACAGACGCTTAATGCAGGAGCTACCATGATGTGCACTGGCTGGCACCATGGGCCTGGCACCAACTAACTATCACTCAGCTTCCCCCAAGTGACATAGGCTCAACTACCACCCCAGAGCAACACCCCCACCAAGTCCCAACCAACGCTGCCAAGACCCCATTGCACAAAATGCAGCCCACAGCCCAGCCCAGCCCAGATATGGTGGCTGTGGGCACCAGGTAATGACATCACATAGCAACATACAGCTTCCTCTCCCTAGAGACTAGCCTCCTTGGAGTTTCCTCAGCGCAAGAACACAAGTGGAAACATTTTATACTTTAACCAAATGTCTGTGAAGCACTTTCCCGTGCCTCATCTCATTTGATCCTCACAGAAGTCCTGGAGTAAGTAAATACAGTGGAATCCTATTTTCTTTTCATTAGCCAAAAAACAGAGATTTAGGAAGCTTAGAAACTTAACCCGATGAAAAGAAGTAAAAAATGGTGGACCTTGAAATTGACTTCTGGTTTTCTCACTGTGCAGAATACAGTCAAACACTGCTACAGTTAAATATTTCACCCTTTGTTCTCCCTGTGAGATCTACAATAATAATCTGCTTCGTATTGATATTTACTGCTGTGTTGCTGACAATTACCTGAAAGAGAAGTTGGGGTGCTTCCCTGGGCTGGAAAAAGTTTAGCTAAATCAGAAAGCAGGTCTAATTAAGCAAATTTATTCTATATATATAAAAGGCTAAGTTGACTCGCACATGCACGATACATATAAAGCTCTTGCGGCACCAATCGTATGCATGTGTTTCAATCTGTCATTATTGATCATTAATTTGATTGACACTTATATTATAGAGAAAGGGTGAATAGCAATATTAAAAATATTTCTCCTAATTAACTTTCTTTCAATGTGCATGAATCAGCCACTAATTACAATAATAAAAATAAAAAATAATAACTAACACTTACAATTACTCAAGCCATGTACCATTGTAAATGCTTTAAGTGCATTAGCACTTTTAAACCTCATAACAACTCTGTAAGGTAAGCACTATTATTTTTCTCATTTTGCAGATAAGAAAACTAAGATGCAGAGAGGTTCAGCAATTTTCCATCAAATGGCTAAGTAGAAAAACTGGGATTCCAATTCAAGGAGTTTTCCTTCAGAGTCAATGCTTTTTACCACTACATTATGAATAGAATTTTTTAAGCAGTCATACTTAACAAAAAAGTACAATATAAAACAAATAAAAATTTAATTGTAAGAAAAAATAGCTTCAATAGTGAGCATCACATATCATTGAGCAATGTTGTGGTAGAGATATTTAATCAACCTAGCATATAAAAACACCTCACTTACAAGCTCAAGGTTGAGTCAATTAAATCGTGAATTCACCAAAGTTTGTCTTCAGTGCTCACCCTGAATGCTCATTGTTCATCCAACTAATTTTTGTGGTGGTTGACACCACGCTGATTGCATCACTAGATTTCATCCACAAGACATAATATTCTTTTATGGTCAGAGTGTTTATGAGGATCAGCTTGAATGGGAACTCATCTCGTTCTTAGAGAACTTACTAAAGATTGAGAGAAATCATCAACATTTTCCAGAACCCCGCATTGTCTGCATGTCCGACCTCTAATTCCCCAGACTTTGATAGGTTTTGGGTGGATTCCCAGGACACATTGATGACAGTTTATCAGCTACCTCGCTGTATCATTTCAGAAGCAATTTCAACTACAAATAACAGAAAATTGTACTTATTGTGGCCCAACCAAATACAAGTCTATTTGTTTGTTTTCACACAATAAGAAGTCAGGATATAGAAAATACCTGAATTGTGTGGCAGTTGTACCATGATATTACCAGTACAAATCCTTCTTCACCATATGCCTTGCATGTGAACCCAGTCTGAGTAACCTCAAACACTATGATGCTGACACAGATGGGAAGAAAGGGAAAGGGCAAGGTGAAGGTACATGCCAGTTGTCATCTAAGAACTTCCCTTTGTCCTGTGCTAAGACTTTTCATTATATGTCATTGTACAAAACTATTGTACATCACCTTGCCATACCCAATCAGCAAAGGAATCTAGGAAATGTGTTTTGCAGCTGGACACTTTTCCATCTGGGAGAATAACTTGGATTATGATAGCAATACAATAGAGTAGAATTGGGTCAACTCTCAGTCTGCCACACTCACATCAGTCATGCATGGAGAATCCTGAGATAGCTGTATCTTGCCTCTGCTTAACCGAGTCCATAATTTGGAATCTCTAGACTACATTTATGATATGTAATGATATTTTGGGTTGTTAGTGGGGGGAAAATCCAAAGTAGCTTAAAGTAAAAGAAAACTAATAAGAGCACATAAATTAAAAGCCTGGGGTATATTTGCTTTGAGTATAGCTAGGTCCAGGAACTAAAACAGTGTCATCAGGGTTCTCCTCTACCTCTTTTTTCTCTTCTCCATCCTCCTCTTTCTATTAGATAAGCTTTCTCTGTGTAGCAGAGAAAACAAATTGGCTACTGGTCATTCATGTCCTATAAACTTACCATCCCCAGTGAAAACAGTGATTGTGTATGGTATTGAGGTTCCGAAGATGAATGATAAATGATCCTACATTTAAGGAGTTCACAAGTCTAGTGAGAATGCTTTAAAGTTGGAGTGAGAATCAGCTATGTAAAAATAAAGTATGATACTCTCATTAATTTAAAGTACTATTAAATGTAATGTTCATCACTATTACATAAATATCTCTTTGACTCTAAAGCCATATGACTGGGCATCAAATCCCAAAAGGTATACCAAAAAGCAAAAGTTGTGCCATGGAAAAGAGATTCCATGCCAAATAAATGCCAGAAACCACACATACTACATCTTATTTTTATAGATTTAAAATGTCATTAACATATTAAGGATTCCAAGAAGTCCTGAAGTTAGAACACTTGTATAATTTTTTTAAATATATCTTTATTGATTTTAGAGAGGAAGGGAGAGGAGAGGGAGATAGAAACATCAATGATGAGAGAAAATCATTGATCAGCTCCTCTTGCACACCCCCTACTGGGGACTGAGCCTGCAACCCAGGCATGTGCCCTTGACTGGAATCAAATCTGGGCTTCAGTCTACAGGCCCACGCTCTATCCAGTGAGCCAAACTAGCTAGGATCGACCTGTATAATTTTTTAAATATATTTTTATTGACTTAAGAGAGGAAAGGAAAGGGAGAAAGAGATAGAGAATCCTTGATGGGCTTACCTGCCCCTGGGGATGGAGCCTGCAACCTAAGCATGTGTCCTAAATGGGAACCCAGGCATGATTTCCTGGTTTTTAGATTGAAGCTCAACCACTGAGCCATGCTGGTTGGGCAAACCTGTATAATTTTATATAATCCAACATTTGTCAAACATTACCACACAACAATTTTTTGAGTTGAGTGAACAAAATTCATCCCTACAAAGCCAGCCCTTGGATTTGATAGAAATTTTACAAGGTAGGAAAGTAATGAAAATTATAATATCCTGTCAAACAATCTGCCTTTTACCTATAAAGACATAATTCCATGTTCATGACATAATACAGGTAATAGTTATAGCAAAGGTAAGCAGGGACCCAAGCAAAGAAAAGATAAGAAAATTATTCAATTTGGTATATACTTGGAGATTTAGTTATTTCTTTTAAAAGAAGCTCTGTCTTCCAACAGGAATCCAAGTGCATTTTGACAATTTAATGCTGAATGGTTCACGTTGTTTGTTCTTCAATATTTTAGTAACATAATTATTCACTGACGTACCTGGAAATAAAATTTATTTTATGTAGCAAATACATATAGAGTGCTGAATAGGTTGAACTACATGGCTCTTTTTGGACTCTGCCATGTTGCTGAGTGGCTTAAGCACTAATAGGTGCTCCTTGTACTTGATGTGGACAATATCCATGAGCCTTCAGCAATGAGTAAACCAGTTTAGTGACCCTTTCTCAATACACTTTCCACTTCGCCACATTCACAGCATTGTGCTAACCATTCTGCTACATGCATGCCTGTTCTGAGGCTGATGAAATCCCACCAAATTTTGATTCCATCTTCTCTGTGAAGTTATCCCTGACAAAAACAAATCTAGTTAATATTTTGTAGGCACTTAACATGTGCCATGGTTAAGTGCTCTGCACACATTATTTATTTGCTCACCACATGCCTTAAAGCCCTATGAGATCAATTTAATAATTGTTCCCATTTTATACAAATACTAGCCATCATACCCTGGTCATTTTCCATTTTAGAAAATACTCACTGATGCATGGATCTATAGATAGGACAGCATTGTTTCCATTCCTTGACCATTTTGACAGAGCACTAGTTGTAGGTGTTTTGTGTTAGATTGCAAATATAAAAGGTTATATAGAGTATATGAATTAAGGCTGACTATTGAGGGACACGGTATGTTGTTAAAATCAAGGTAACAAGGACTTTCTGAGGCATATGACTCTTAAAAGTCATCATCACCTACCTATTAAGCCATCCAAAGTCTGGATCAGATGCTATAAATAAAATCTGTTTCATCAAAAGAAAGAGGCAGGAATCCAGTCACTGAAACAGATAACATGCCTTTAAAAAGTATTTGATTTGAGCATTTAAAATATTGTGCTTCACTGCCGGTTTAATTTTTATAAATGTTCCCTCTCTTATAGATCTTCTCAATAGCCACATCAGAGGAAAGTGAAGCAAGAATAAGTTCCTCATTCATGCACTCAGTACACTCCTGCTTGATTGGAATGGATATTGTACATAATATGTCCCTACAGATGTTTCCTCCATGGGGCACATTGAATTTCATTTAAATGCCAAGGCACAAAATCTAAAACAATGTGACTTTAACAAAAAATCTGATGAGGAATTTGATGAGAAAATGGCAAGAATTCCTGTGGCATTTGGGTAACAATTTCAAGCCTTCATTTTAATAGAATAAACAGGATCATATTTCATTCAAATCTGGCAATGAGATGAGCTTTGGGTATTACATTGATATAAACCAATAAAGAATTTGCAAATTTGAAGCACTAATTAACAGACACAATATTAAATGAAAAAAGTTTGCTCCAGGGGCAAATATATTTTGAAGACTTTAAACTTTTATTAAAAGACTTTTCTGAATCACTTCTTTTGCAGTTTACACTTTTATTGGTTTTTATAAAATAGGGAAAGACAATAATATTTCCAAACTGATACCTTTAGTACACAATCTGATATTTTCTTTTAACTTTTTAAGGCAATACATCAATGTCATAGCATTTTAAAATGTAAAAGAAAAACAAGCCAAAACATGAGCCCTAATATTACAGAATAATCAAAGCAAGCTTCATTGTAGATATTCTATCAGTGCTCGGCCAGTGTGGCTCAGTGGTTGAGCAGCATCCCATGCACCAGGAGGTCACAGGGTTCAATTCTGATCAGGTCATATGCCTGGGTTGTGGGCTTAATCCCCAACAGGGAGACATGCAGAAGGCAGCCAATAGATGATGTTTCTCTCTCATTGATGTTTCCATCTCTCTGTGGCTCTCCCTTCCTCTCTCTCTAAAATCAATTAAAAAATAAAAACATATTATAAAAAAGATATTCTGTTAATGGATACAGGCCAACAAATTATAGCTGTTCAAATTGACCACAGCAGTACATCCTATAACAATAATGGGGAGAAGGGGTTAGTTTGGCCTCCTTCCTTAGCACTACCCTTGCCTTGGGTATAGCAAGTAGGCCAACCACCCCCAAGGGCAAGTGCAGTATTCAGAGAGGCTGTAATAAGGGCAGAAATATCTGGTTCTACCACCTTGGGCTGGAAGAGATCTCAAGATTCGATTCAAGTAATAAGGTAATTCAATTCTGCTACCACCCATCATTATCCAGGGCATATACCCAAACCTCCTATGACTCCTGTCCCTCAGATGTCTCTAGGGTACTAATTTGAATGCAGTTTCACCTGGATTAAAATGTGAAGGGAGATGGAAGGATGGGTGAGTAGATATGGTGAATTTAATTCTGCCATTGCAAGCAGACAACACTTTATTTAATGTTTATTGAGAGTATTACAAATGTTCCCCCTTTTTCCCCCATTGCCCCTTTCTACCCAGTTCCTGCCCTGATCTAGGGCTTCACCATACTATTGTCTATGTCCATAGGAAATGCATATATGCATATAGGATCTTTGGTTAATCTCTTTCCACATCCTGCCCACCTTCCCTCTGAGATTCATCAGTCTGTTCCATATTTCCATGCCTCTGGTTCTATTTTATTCATCAGTCTATTTTGTTCATTAGATTCCTTGTTTGTTTATTTTGATTTTTAGGTTCCATTGGTGGTGGATATGTATGTATTGCCATTTTATTGTTCATATTTCTTCCTCTTCTTCTTCTTCTTCTTCTTCTTCTTCTTCTTCTTCTTCTTCTTCTTCTTCTTCTTCTTCTTCTTCTTCTCCTTCTTCTTCTTCTCCTTCTTCTTCTTCTCCTTCTTCTTCTTCTTCTTCTTCTCCTTCTTCTTCTTCTTCTTCTTCTTCTTCTTCTTCTTCTTCTTCTTCTTCTTCTTCTTCTTCTTCTTCTTCTTCTTCTTCTTCTTCTTTCTCTTCTTAAAGAATACCCTTCAATATTTCATGTAATACTGGTTTGGCGGTGATGAACTTCTTTAACTTTTTCTTGTCTGTGAAGCTCTTTATCAGACTTATAATTTTAAATGATAGCTTTGCTGGGTAGAGTAATCTTGCTATTCATTTCTTTGAATATTTCTTGCCACTCCCTTCTGGCCTGCAAAGTTCTGTTGAGAAGTCAGCTGACAATTTTTTGGGAACTACCTTATAGGTAACTAACTGCTTTTTTCTTGTTTCTTTCAAGATTCTTTGTCTTTGCCGAAACTGGTTTGGCTCAGTGGATAGAGCGTCAGTCTGCAGACTGAAAGGTCCCAGGCTCAATTCCGGTCAAGGGCATGTACCTTGGTTGCGGGCACATCCCCAGTAGAGGGTGTGCAGGAGGCAGCTGATCGATGATTCTCTCTCATTGATGTTTCTAACTCTCTATCCCTCTCTCTTCTTCTCTGTAAAAAAAAAAAAAAAAAAAAAAAAAAAAAAAAAAAAAAAAAAAAAAAAAAAAAAAATCAATAAAATATATTTTTTTAAAAAGAGAGAGAGATTCTTTGTCTTTAACCCTTGGCATTTTAATTATGATGTGTTTTGCTGTGGGTCTCTTTGGGTTTCTTTGGGGGGGAGCGGGGGGGACTCTTTTGGCTTCCTGGACTTGTAAGTCTATTTTTTCACAGGTAGGGGAAGTTTTCTGTCACATTTAATCAAAGAGGTTTTCAATATCTTGCTCTCTCTCTTCTCTTTCTGGCCCCCTCATACTGCAAATGTTGGTATGCTTGTGTTGTCCTAAAGCAGTGGTTCTCAACCTTTCTAATGCCGCAACTCTTTAATACAGTTCCTCATGTTGTGATGACCCCCAACCATAATTATTTTCGTTGCTACTTCATAACTGTAATTTTGCTACTGTTATGAATCGTAATGTAAATACCTGTGTTTTCTGATGGTCTTAGGCCACCCTGCTAGCAATTCTCAACCTGTGGGTTGCGGGTTGAGAACCACTGCTGTAGAGCTTAAGACCATCAGAAAACACAGATATTTACATTGTGATTCATTA
Source organism: Pipistrellus hanaki (assembly GCF_964339955.1). Taxonomy (NCBI): domain Eukaryota; kingdom Metazoa; phylum Chordata; class Mammalia; order Chiroptera; family Vespertilionidae; genus Pipistrellus; species Pipistrellus hanaki. Next base: position 138,041,905 of record NC_140504.1, on the reverse strand, counting down.
ACAGTAGCAAAATTACAGTTATGAAGTAGCAACAAAAATAATTTTATGGTTGGGGGTCACCACAACACGAGGAACTGTAATAAAGGGTTGCAGCATTAAAAAGGTTGAGAACCACTGTCCTAGAGACTCCTTACTTTATCTTCATATTTTTAGATTCTTTTTCCTCTTTTTTTATTTTTATTTTAAATCTTCATTGTTTAAAATATTACAGCTGTCACCTTTTCCCCTAATTGAGCCTTCTAACCTCCCCCAACCCCTTACCCCAGGCCTTCACCACCCTATTGTCAGGCAACATTTCTTAAATGAATGACCTATTAAATTTTTAACATTATGAGAAAATTATTTCATAACAGTTCTAGAGGAAAAGCTCTCTGAAGCCTTAGCTAACTGGTCACAATGGCACTACAGAAAGAGAATGTTCTCTACCTAAGTGCAGTGCTGCACAGAGTTACTTTCTTGAGACTATAATATTTAAGACATATGTATCTAAAGACTTATATTTTAGAAAATAGGAATGTCAGCCAAATTGTTAAAGAATCAAATATATGAGATTGGTCCTCACATAAAATATAGTAGGCTCGGGGTGTGTGTGTGTGTGTGTGTGTGTGTGTGTGTGTGTGTGTGTGTTTTCATGTGCATACATGGAAGTGCATGTCTTTGTTTGAATTTATGTATTTTTAAGCATGTAGTTATTTTATCCTAAGCATGTTTTCAGCAGAAGTCAGCTGATGTTAATATTACCTGTACCAATAATTCTGCAATCTGTGGCCACTTACAGGTTTCAACTGAAAAACACTTTGTTTGCATTATAACTAAACACCATGTTATCCAAGAGGGAAGGGAAGAAAGGGGGGATTAAGTATAGGACAAGGAACTTTATATACATTTTATCCTCAGAACAACCTAAGAGAGAGATATAACTGCACCTATGTTACAAATGAGGAAAGCAAGACCCAGAAAGATTAAGTAACTGACCCCAGATCACACAACCAGCAACAAAAAATAAAGTACCAGAATTTCAAACCAAGTAGATTTGGCTTCAGAACTTAGGCTTTTCTCAATATACTAAAATATCAGAAAAGTTAGTTGAAAAGGGAAAGATTTCATCAAATTAGTTAAGTCTTTAAATAACTAATTTAACTTATCTTAACTCATTTTTCACTTTGAAGGAACTCAAATCTAATCCAGTGCCAAAAATATCTATTTCATGGAATCTGTGAGCCAGTTTTTAATCATAGAAAGCTTAGAAACAAATTTGTGCTTGTCCCCTCCCCTGTTCCTCTAGCACATGTGTCAAACACAAGGCCTGCGGGCCAAATCCAGCCCGCCAGGCCTTGCAATGTGGCCCGCACCGCGCTGTCATCACTGCACTCCGCTGTCAGTTTATGACATTGTCAGTTTATGACTGTTCAGTAAACCATTCGGCCCGCGATTTAGGCTGGATTTTAGATTTTGGCCCCTTCTCTGATTGAGTTCGACACCCCTACCTGAGTGTGTCAAGCTATCATAAGAACCTTATTCCTAGCTCCATTTTACCTCACTTGTTTTTCTATTTTACCAATTTGTTATATTTTGCACACCCTTGTTAACTACAAAAGAATGATTCCACTTAGACGTGTATTCACCTGACATAGAACTCTCCCACTTTCACAGACCAAGCACAAATTTTGTAAACTGTCCATCTAGTTCACTGCTAGGAATGCTATGATCAACTAGCTGATGCCACAGGCCTGTGCAAGTCAAGACTGTTCTAATTAAATCTCTGTTGTCCATTATAATAACCATGCCCATCTTGTCTGTGGCGATGAAGTGCTACCACATGGCCCCTGACATCCCAGGACTCAATTTTTCCCCATTTCATTTAGTTATCCAGATGGGCAGTAGCCATTCCCATTGTAATCTCTGACCTACCAAGAAGAGTGACCACAGACTCTTCAAGGATACTGGATCTCCTTCACAATTGCATGTCTCACAGTGGTGGTGCAAGGTGTGTCCTCTGCACCCTTCTAAGGCAGATGAGCAGGCCTCACATGATAAATCCACTCTAATGTGCAAGAGTTAGGTGTGTGTGGACATAAGGTTCTGAGGGGAGGAAACAGAGGATGGTATTTAAAAATAAAATAGAAGTCTGGTAGAGATTTTAATAATAAGTGTTTTGTTTCTTTCAGGGCTAACTGTATCAAACCACAATCTTACAAGCAAGGACTTGGCTTTTCCTTGTGGTTGACTATAGTCTTTCCAGGTCTGGGACATCTCAGCATCCTCCACACTAATTTTCCCTATCTCCCAAAGATAGTGACATAAGCTTTTCTTTCCATTTCCAAGCAAGAAGTAAGTGCTTACAAATATAAATGAGCCACAGCTTGCAGATGAAGTTCCTGATTGTCTTTTCAGACACTGGCATGAATCAAAGCCAAGAAGGGAGGAAAGCAGTGCCAGTCCAGCATTGATACTATCAACAAAACTTGAAGAAAATTGAATTCTGCATTTAAAATGTCATTAACCGTGAAAATAATTTAACTGGCACGTAAAAAAACAAATTGTAAAATGTCTACCCCAATATCCATGCTAATAGTTTAGCCTTGCCACTTTAGTATACAGAACTGTTTTTTTTATTATTTATTTGTTGAACTTACCTTCAAATAAAAATCGTCTGGGAAAGTGACTTACATATTACACTATTGTATTAAGGCTACAATGGGTTTGCCTCCTAGCCCAGTGCATTTGAGACACAAATTTTTTTAAATTATTTTTTGGTGACTACTGTATGTATCTGCATTCTATTGTTGTGTAAAGCCATTTTCCTTAGAAATTAATGGAAACATTGGTTTTACATAATTAAAAAGGAAACCAAAGGTTGGAGTGGATTTTTTTCTGTTCCTTCATCTGTGGGTACCTTTTAGGCTCATCAATATAAGTATTATTGAGTCATCCTATATCATTCAAGGGCTGATAAGGAAAGTTTGAATTTTGAATATGAAATGTTGTTTTTTAATTCCAATTGACATCTAAAATTGCCTATACCATATTATTTCAATTATCTACTTATGTTTCTGTCTGCCCCAATAGAATGTGAGCTTTTAAAGACAGAGCTCTGTCTAATTCAATTTTTCATATTTACTGGCTAACACTGTACTTGGCATGAATCTCTATTAGTGTGGTGTTTTAGCCTTAGACCCCCATATGAATATTTTCTTCAGTTCTTACAATCAGATGGATATAGCAATTTAGTGAAATAGAATTATTGGGGAAACTGTCCATGGCACAATCTAGGTAACAGACTGTTCCCTTGTCCGCAATCACTACAACCACTGTTAGCATTACTAAGTAATATTTTGTAATAGTTGAATTCTAGAAATCTCCATCTCCATTTAGTACAGAGCTTCATGCAGCAATCTGGGGGCCGAAGTTCTGGGAATCCTGATACCACCTCTGAAACCAAAACTCCATCCACATACTCTTACTTTATTTTAAACCTCCTCCAATGCATAGAATTCAGTTATTGCACACTGCAGTTTATGGTGCATTTCTATCATCTCTGATGCCTGTGTAACTCAGCCTTCAGATGCTGGTGTTCTCAGAGGATAAATCAGAGCATGACAAAAGTATTGTGCTTGTGAGATGCTTAGAGAAACAGATGAGAACTAACTAACCTCAGATAAGTAGCTTCTCATCCTTGTTCCTCCAAACATCCAAGGATGATAAGTTACAATCTATTCATGTCTTACCTTATGGCTGCTCTCCCTGGGGAACAAAGATCTGATCTAAGGAATTTTTTCCTTCAACCCAAATGTCACACACACACACATATTCTCTCTCTCTCTCTCCTCTCTTTCTCTCTCTCTCTCTCTCTCTCTCTCTCTCTCTCTCTCTCTCTCTCTCTCTCTCTCTCTTAAATACACACTGAACTCTTCGGAGCTGACCTTGACAAGGGTCTTCTGGCCTTCTTCTATTTTAATTTCCTAGAAACATAGCCGGTACTCACAGGGGAAAATTAACTCCTCGGCCCAAAAAACAAGACAGTTGAGAAGCACAACTAATTCAATGTACTGCAATATGGCCAGAACCGGTTTAGCTCAGTGGATAGGGGATCGGCCTGTGGACTGAAAGGTCCCGGGTTCGATTCCAGTCAAGGGCATGTACCTTGGTTGCTGGCACATCCCCGGTGGGGGCTGTGTAGGAGGCATCTGGTTGATGTTTCTCTCTCATCGATGTTTCTAGCTCTCCATCCCTCTCCCTTCCTCTCTGTAAAAAAAAATCAATAAAAAATATATTTTTTTAAATGTACTGCAATATGGATATCATTAAAAGGAGAAATATTAGAACAGACAGGATTTCAAAACTAAAAAAATATGTTTTTTAAAAAAAGATAGTATATGGAGCAAAAACATTAAAAAGGAGGCAAGAAAGGAAGAGTTGGCAATTTCAAATAAGGTATCCAGAGTGGCTTCCCTAGAAGGCAACACTTAAATAAAGACCAAGAGAAACAAAAGGAGTTTGTCATGTGGATACCTGGGAGAAGAGCAAAACAAGTGTGGAGCTGGAGCCAAGAGAGGGGATGAAGAGTGAATGGTAGGACGACAAGGAGCCTGAAAGGGGAAAAGACAGACTAGTGGGCCATAGAGGCCATTGTCACAACTTGCTCTTACTCTGAAGGGATGGGGAAAGCCAATGGAGGGTTTTGAGTCAAAAGGAGACATGATCTAACTTATGTTTTAACAGGATTACTCTGTTAAAAATGGACTGAGAAGGGTGGGGCGGGGAGCAAAGTTGACAATAGGAAAACCAGCCAATAGGCTATTCCAGGTGAAATGATGGCAACTAGGACTAGCCTGTTAGCACTAGAGGTACTGAGAACTGGTCCATTTCTGAATAGAATGGAGGAAGGAAAGGGTTGCCATTTGCTGAGTTAGAGGGAGGAAAAGGGTTTAGAAGAAATTTCAGCAATTTTTGTTTTGGGTGTGTTACTTTTGAGAATGCTTGTAGAACATTCAAATAATACTAGAGGCCCATTGCATGGATTCATGCACCAGTTTGTCCCTGGGCCTGGTTTGCACACTCTCACAATCCAGGACCCCTCGGCAGATGTCAGATAGCCAATTTCAGCTGGATCCCCACAGGCCCAATCCAGACAGCAGGGAGCCCAATCCTGTGCATTGAGTGTCTGTCCCCTGATGGTCAGTGCATATCATAGCTACCAGTTGGTCATCCAGTCATAATGGTCACTTAGGCTTTTTATATATTTATATAGACTAGAGACCCGAATTCATGCACAGGTGGGGTCTGGTGGCCCACCCGGGTGGGGGCCATATAGCCTGGTGGAGGTGGTGAGAGGCTGTGGATGGTTGTCTGGCTGGCCAGGAGGAGGGGCCACAAGAGGTCCCAGGGGACCAATGGGGCCCGGATCGAGCTAGTTGGTCGCTGCAGTGTGTGCCATAGCGACAGGTCATTCCACCATTCCAGTTGCTGGGCTTTATATATATAGATGTCAATTAGGCAGATTGATATAGAAATTCTGCATGTTAGAGGAAACATCTGAACTAGGTATAAAATCTTGGAAATCATGATATTAAAGAACTAAAAAGTTTTTCAATTTGATAAAATAGTGGATTTTCTGGTTTTGAACAAGGTTGTTATTCCTGGAATGAAAAGTACTCAATCATAACATATTAGTATTTAATACAATGTAAGATTTACCATAATTAGCTAACATTCTTTATGCATAGATTTTTATATCTATGTCCATGAATGATATTGGCCTATAAGTTTCTTCTTTTCTTGGCAACAACTTTCCAATACTTGTACAGACATACCTCAGAGATATTGTGGGTTCAGTTTCAGATCATCACACTAAAGCATGCCTTAATTTTCTTGCTAGTGGTAGGTCATTTTCAATTTTAAAACAATACAGCACCTGTAAAGTGCAATAAACCAAAGTGCAATAAAAAAAAAAGGTACTTCAATGTGGGTAATAGGTTTTACTTACTTCATAAAATGAGTTTGGCAGCTTTTCCTCCCTTGCTAGTTTCTAGTTTCTAGTACAATTTGTATAAAATAAAGTCTATGCCCAGCCAGCATGGCTCAGTAGTTGAGTATTGACATATGAATGGTCATGGTTTGATTCCCTGTCAAGGCACATGCCTGGGTTGTGGGCTCAATCCCCAATGTGGAGCATGTGGGAGGCAGCCCACCAATGATTCTCATGATTGATGTTTCTATCTCTCTCTTCTTCTCCCTCTCTGAATCAATAAAAATATATTTTTTTTAAAAAATAGAGTTATGCCTTAGACCAAGAAAAGTACTTTGAGGTTCATTCTAAGTGTTATGATAAACAATATTTGATTAATAATTTAAACAGATTAATTCAACTGTGAGGTGCAGGATGAATCATAGGAGGATTATTGTTGCAATAATCCAAGTGAAAGATAATGGTGTCTTGAACCAGAATGATAACAGTGGAGATGGAAAAAAAGTGCACAAATTCACAATATATTTTGGCAAACCTACTTGGTGATTGTGTATGTGCACTGAGCTTCTCAAAGAGAAAGGAGCAACCATCGTGATGATGATGATTAACTTCTTAAAAGTCAGAAGAATCATGTGAAAGCAGGACAATAGCCACCACACACCTGACATCTTTATCCTTACTCCCAAACACAAATTAAATGTACAAATTACATTAAAATTTGTATTAATGTAAGTAGGATTTATCACAAGTTTCTTAATATGTTTCACATTTGTGAGGAGATATTTTGCATTGCTGCCAGGTGTTCATGACTATTTTTTTTTAAAAATCCTAGACTAGAATTTTTTCAATAAAAAAACAACTAGGTTTCATTTTTGTCAAACAGAAAAATACAGCTACCAATCCCAGGTGAGGATCTCCACTGCTTGGAGGATGGTAAAGCATGTTAACAATGTCAACCACCAGAAACAAGAGCCCACAGACATGGACCCATCCATTTTCTATGGATTGTCAGTCACCAAGAACTCACCACACAAGACACTGGTTAGAACAATGCTTTACTCACTTAAAAGAAGAGACACAGCAAGATCCGGGTCTGTAGTAGGTGCCTATCTCTCATGCCTAAGGGAGTCTCTCCCCATAGCCCAGGCAAGGTGATGGACTGTACATATCCTTCTTGGGCTACAGAAGAGAGTAGAGTGGGGCTGGCCAGGTGCCCATGGCTTACATGCTTGAGCAGTACAAGAAGTTCATAACAAAGAAGAGTCTGGGACCAAGCAACAGCTTGGTATTCCATACAGAGGGAGGTTCAGTGCACTGATTGCACCATCTCGAATGGACAACAGTTCCTGTGATGACTATGCCCCCAACTATTTTTTTTAGGGACCTGCTGTTTATTCTAACTTTCCCATTCTCAGGTACTTTTTCACATGCACATCAGAAAGGCTACTGATAGGAAATCACAAAATACTATTCATAAAAAGCTATGAGAATTCAAATTTTCTAATCCATCCTTCTTTTCCAACACATGTCATGTTAATGAAGAAAATGGCTGATTTTTTAAATAGTAAAGAGTAATTGTTATATGATTTGCATTGTATCAAAAATAAGTGTATCACTGGGAGTAGAGTAAGGTAGGAAATGCTCATCACACAAAAAATTCATTGAAAAAAATGCACCTGTAAAAAAACTATTTTTCAACATTTCAAAAGCAGCAGGTGGGTAATGGAATTCTACCAGTTCAAGTAATTTCAGTCTCTGTCTTGAGATGAAGTTGCTTAAATCTTTACCACTACAGTGCTTACCTGTAAGATATATTTGATCAGAGCAGCCTTGATAGATATCTGCTAAGAATCCCTCCTATAACTTAAGAGCTTATTGTCACTGGTCCCAAGACTGTTCATTTTTGTGAGTTTACATATATTGATTATACTTTATTTAATGGGCTCTATTTAAGACTATCAACAAAACTTGTATCAAACTGCAGACAGGCAAAAAAATCTAATATGCTACCAGTGAGAGGATCCATGGAAATAGATTGAAAAAGTCAAAAATAATTTACTGCAGGCTTCTTTTAACAACAAGTAGAGTGCTAAACTGTCTATTCCTGAGAAAGAAAAAGAGGTCTAAAACCCAAGTATATAAAGCTAACATAATATGGCTTCTGGAAATCTACTAAGAAAAACAGGACCCCAACTTCTAAAAGGCAAAATACAAAGCTCCTAAAATATAAAAGCCGCACTATGAGAATTTGTAACCTAATTTGAGGCTGTCATCTAGTGTTTAGTGGTATAATGTTTTGGTAAACCATAGAGCTGAGACAACATTTTATTTTTCAATTACATTCTTGCCAAATTTGTGACTATGTATATTTCTCTCATGTTAAAGTGCAAAGTTGTTCAGATCAGTGAATCTGGCATAATGGAATTAGGATGGATTCCAAAGTTGAAAGACTTGATTTTGAATATTTATATATGACACTTTTCATGCATTAAAACTTAGGCCAGTTCCTTAGCCTCTGTTTTCTCCTCTGTGAATGGGAATAGCTACAACAGCTACTTTCCAAGGTTTTAAATGAGAAGATGTCTGAGAAGTGAATGTGCAAACTCTAAAGCACTCCACACATATTGGATGACTATTATTGAAGACCTTGTATCCCCCAGGGTGAAGCACAATGTTTTGAACATTCATAGTACTCAGTACCTGCTTGTTGAATAGAAAACAGTTGAAATAGTAAATTAATCTTTAATGATAACAATTGGGAGTTTTCTTCTTCATGAGACATGTTTCAGAGGCAAAGAAAACTCAAACTGTGAAGCAAGCATAGTTTTTCCCCAAGATCCACAGCGTGTTTAACGACCTCAAGTTGTCCCTCTGGCATCCAAGAGCTTATTACTTTCCTGATTTAACCCAAACCCCTCTCCTATCTTCAGTTGTCTACTTCTCAAGAATCTCATTTCCATAAAACTAAAAGTGTCAATTACCTAACTGGGTCAACAATGCTTTTCAAATAGAAAAATAAGTATAGAATTCAGTATCACCCCTTTCCTACCATTATCTCAATATTTTCCATTTTGTATATATTAATGAATTTCTCACAAACCCTGGGTCTCCTTCTGAGCAATATTGAAAGCCTGCTTTAAACCAGTTAAAAATATATATATTATTGCCCGGTCTATCTATATGTAAAAGACTAAGCGACTGTCCGACCATTCAACCAGAAGCTATAACACACTGACCACCAGGGGGCAGACACTCAATGCACAGGCATGGAAACTACCAGACTGATGAATCGCAGAGGGAAGGGGGAGGGGAGAGGGCAGAAAGAGATTAACCAAAGATCTTATATGTATGCTAGAGGCCTGGTGCGTGGATTTGTGCACTGGTGGGGTCCCTCAGCCTGATCCACATGAATCAGACTGAAACTAGCTCTCCAACATCCCCCAAGGGGTCTCGGATTTCAAGAGAGCACAGGCCAGGCCAAGGGACCCCACAGGTGCACAAATCTGTGCACCAGGCCTCTTGTAAGTCTATGATACCAAAAAAGACTATAACATTGATATTGTCCTTCTCAGACAACAATAAGCATTAAAACCATTTTCTAAATATTTTTCAATATTTTGGAGCCTGGTAAAGACTCCAGCCAGAATTGCCACTGACCAATATATATTTATCAATGCCCTTCCAGTTTTCCATTTCTCTGTTTATGTTTTCTTATATTTCTTACATTGACAGGAAACAAGAATAGAGCTATATAGCTATGTATTTTTGCAGTTTAACCCTGGACACAGATTCCCAGAAAAAGCAAGCACAAAAGAAATATCTGGGGGGAAATATATTTAAATTCCATTGTTTCCCTGTTGAAATAAAGTTGAAATTTCTTTAGAAAGTTAAAATGTGCTTGTTTGTTCTCTTTGATTTGGTTTTATTAATTTTATTTTTTTAGGATAGAGGTGGATTGTTAAAAACTTGGAATAGAGGACAAGAACCTTTTATTTTTAAACAGAGTGGGTTTATAGATCAATATTAATCTGCATTTATATGTAATCTACATAGATAGATGATAGATAGATAGATAGATAGATAGAAGAAATTTTAGTTTAGCCTTTGAGCTCCAACTTCATAGCTACAATCTAGTCTAGAAGCAACTTCATTTACATTAAATTCAGGGGGAAAGAACATGTTGAAAAATGGAAAAAAATACTTTATAATTAAGCAGAGCTGAATACTCTAACAGACAATATGCAAGGAATAAAAATGAAAACCATTTTGGTCCTTCTTTTGCTTTCTTGGTCTAACACATCTCTCCTTGATGAGCTGGTCTGACCACAGCTGGGCTTTACATTTCTGTAATTAGCACAGCAGAAGCCGAGTGAGGGCACAGCTTTTCCTCTTCCATTGTTTGCACATTGCGGGGGGGGGGGGGGGGGGGGGGGGGGGGGGGGGGGAGCGGGCGGGCGGGGAGGGAGGAGATACAGGATTCTAAATGTCAGATGCTTCTGCCTATTACAAAGTGGCCTACCAGCTCCTCAAAACCAGTTTGAAAACCTTTCAAGAATCATCAAATTGGGCCCCATGTCCCACATTAGATAGGGATCCTGGCAGCAGGGCCTTCCAAAGGGCTAGTCAGTTCTCTTAGGAGAAAAAGAATAAAAATAAGTGAGCTTTTAGGTTGCCTTGCGGAAAGAGGACCCTGCCCCTTGATTTCATTTTCACGTCATTCCATTTAAGGAGTGATGCTTTCTTTTAAGTCAGCAAAGAAAGCTGGAGGAAAAGGCAAACAGTGGCTTCTGTTTGAAAGTCTTTACCACCCATCCAGTGCTATTTCAATATACTGTGCAGATATTAGCATTCCAATTATCCACAATATAGGAAAAAAGAGTTCCCAAGCATTCCTTTTCATTCCTGTCTACTGGCAGCTAGATTTCCTACGTCAGTAAATAACCTAAGAGGAAGTGTTTGGATTCTCGTTTTCCTGACAGTTCTATAATATGTATGCCCTGTAAAACACCAGGCACAGATTTTATATCACTAGAAAAGTGTCGGCTATCCAGACACCTCTAAGTTTTATATAGTCCTAATTACTGTAGTGCAGAGGTAACAAGGAACTAAATCAACCATTCATTTCCCCCCTATGAGTTTCCAACACCTGGAAATAAAGCCCAGGATTAACTTGAATGAGAAAGAAACCCTATGTTGCTTAGGTTATTTGAAAAGTCCATGTAACTTGGACGCCACACACTTTTATCTACTTTGCTATTTTTCTAAGCTCAATGAAGCCCTAAAGATCATGATGCAAAACAAAATAGTAATCATTGTTCTGGGAGCTGTGCAGGCTTTTTTTTTTTTTTTTTTTTTTTTTAGCTGTCCAGCCTGGCCTAAGCACCTGTGGTCCATTAGCAAGAAACATAATATGAAATTCTACTGATCAAAGCTATGTACATCACCACAAAACCAAAGAGCATGATCACAGATTCGTAGCATGAAGGGTAAGAATCAGGGTAGTGATGGTGGGAAAGAGGATGGAGAATATCAGAAGCATGTGGGACAATTTTTTACCCTGGTGGGTCATACTCTCATTCCACTACATTAGACAAAATTTCCTAAATCCTTCTCTATTTTTTCTTTTTACCCAAGAAGAGAAAAAATTGGTGTCACCAACAACAGTCTTGATAGAAAGGAGGAATCATATCCAGAAGTTAGGAAAATTTCTGTTGATGAATAACATTTCTTTCTCATATATAAGTTCATTATGCAACCAAGTGTTCATCTGTGGGGTAGTTTTTAATGTTTAGAGAATGAAATGAAGTAGACAGCTGAAGGAGAGAAAAATATAGTTAGAAAGAAGAATACTACTTTATACTTACTTGGGTTTGTTCCATACTTAATTTTAATCTCTAGTGATGTTCTCCACCCCCTCATGAACTTCCATAATTTCTCATCAAATCAATACATTATTTGTCTGGAAGCAGAAAGGATATTATGGAGATTCTCATGCAATTCTTGTGTTTTGATCCATTATATTTCTCTTCCCTTATATATGTATATATGAGTGTGTTCATTAGTATTTGCATGTGTGTTCATCTGTATGTATATGTATCATGTGTATTTGTACTCAAGAGGGTGTATGTGCCTGCCAAAAGTCTTAATTCTCAAAAATACAGCTCAGTGTTGTCCATTAGAACCTTCTGTGATGTTGGAAATGTTCTATGTCTGAACTGTCTTTTAAGTAGCCACTAGCCCCTGATGGCTATGGGGGATTTGGAATGTGGCTAGTGTTACTGAGAAATTAAAATATTAATTAATTTAAATAGCCAAACATGACAATTAGCTACTATATCAGACAAAGTAGGTATCATGTCTTTAATAAATATGATATAGTATATAAAATTGGAACATCTTGGCACAAATAAATATTGTGATTGTTCACAGATCAAATACAGAGAACAGTAGATGGTATTTACTATATACAGTATATACGTAGTATGTATAGTATAGTATCATATGAGTAAATGAGTCTTAGCCAGCTCATTTGTCATGAACAAGTTATTCAGTTATTCCATTTAGCTGGAATGGGGAAGAGCTTGGAGGGGACTATGTCAGAGATCTGGATACATCAGAGCTGGAAATAGAATACTTCCAGTTATGTCCCATTGACTAGAATTTAGTCATATTTGCATTTATGAGCAAAGGTTAGAAATATAACTATGTTTTCAGAAAGAAGAGAAACAGACTTTGGTAACCAACTAAAAGTACAATTGACCTTACTCTTTCTACTATGGTATGAAAGTTTTCTATAAGAACATGTGTTTCCCCAAAACAAGAGAAAACAAAAGTAAGTTTCTTTTTTTTAAAAAAGATTTTTATTGATTTTTAGAAAGAGAAAGAGAGATGGAGATTGAAAGAGAAACACTGATGTGAAAGTGAGACATCTATCAGCTGCCTTCTGCACACCCACTACTGGGATCGAGCCCAAAAGCCAGGTATGTGCCCTGACCAGAAACCTAACCTACAACCTCTCCATGCACTGGATACCGTCCAACCAACTGAGCCACACTGGCCAGGGCAAAAGTTTCATTGTTTTAAAGGAATCCTAAATATCTTTCTATAAGAACAAATAATAACTAAAATCTAAGTCTGAAATACACCTTTCAGGCCCTTGAAAATGATTAATATGAAATGGGCTTTGTGTATAGAAAATATAGAAATTAAAGCTGAAATGTATGTTTAATATCATCTAGCCATTTGTCAGATAAGTCAGTGTTTCTAAATCTTTTTTTCAATCATTGCCCCAAAAAGAACCTTTTTAAAAATTTATTTCTAATTACTCGTACTATGAAATTTTAGTACAACAAATATGTTGTACATCTGTTTATGTAATATATATGTATCTATATAGAGAGATGCATATCATATAGAAATCTATATATCATATATTAAAAGAGTGAGGGGTTTTTTTTACCCACTCACTCCAAGAAACAATTTTTCATCCCCTTGGGGGCAATATTACAATGTGACAAGGAACCTGAGTCCAGAAAAGTTAAGCTACTTATCTAAGGCAACAAAGCTAATTAGTGGATCAACCAGAAATGATATTCAGGTGTCTTGACCACCAATCCAGTGCCATTTAACTATACTGTACACAGATTAGCTTCCCATATTAGTAAGACAGGTAAAACTATAACTTAGAATACCAATTGTCCACAATGTATGAAGGAAGGGGGAAACGAACAATCTCTTAGATACAATATAGTTGCTGGTTGGAATGCTGTTGTTTGCTTGTTTTGGGCTAGTCTATTTTATTTTAATTTTAGGGTTTTTTCCCCTATTTGATAAATAATACAGGCACAGGTATACTCAGAGTTTTAATAACCTTCATCTGTAAAACTGCTGTGAAAGAGGAAATGAAAATCAAAGTAAAACTGACACGCAGTCAACTATCCAACTGACCTTCTGCTGGTCAAACTGTCTTTCCTCTCTCAGTGCTTCCTTCAGTAGCAAAGAATGATGCCAGGAAATGTAGTCTGACTATGCCTTCCCAAGTAGTAAACCAAGACTTGTTTTAAACAACCATAACTAAGTGTCTCAGTGTTGCCAGTACAAAAAGAGTCAAGGGTGGCTGAATGTTCTAGGAAAGTGGCATTGCCGTTGTTTCCATACAGGCACTAGCTCATGGGAAATATGAAAATCAAGAACCACCTCTCATAAGCACATGCTTTGTGCTCAGATCAAAAACAAGGGGCAGATATGTGTCACACCAGAACTGGCTTTCCAAATCTATAGGAGTAATTTTTAGAGCTGCTTTAAAATATTTTATACGGGAACGATAATAGCACTGCTACACACATTAGAATAATCTGACAAGAACAAAGTTGACGATCCTGATGTTACATCGAATTAATAATAACGACATTTTTGTTGGACTCTGTTGTAGACTATTGTAAGTGTATTTGAGAGTGAGAAGAAACCGCAAAGTTACAGAGAACTTCTAAAATCTCTGGAAGTAGCTCCAGAAATAAACATAATCCAATGTTTCTTTTTAGGAACTGTTTAATCTTTTTTTAAAAAAAAAAAAATGCATTCTTTCCTTTTCGTGGGGCAGGTAAAATTGTCACTTAGAACATCAAGCCATTAAAATTTGTTTTTTTAAAAGAATCATTTCTTAGATTCCATAACTGTAGGTTCTAGGTAATTTTCTACTGCCTTTTGATGGAAAGAAAAACCTGGCTAAAATTGTACAATATGACCTTTGCATTAACAGTCTTGCCTCTTGCCTGTCAAGCTAATAAAGAGTTTGGGGAATCATAAGGACTCATCTGGAAACGATAGAATTTCTGCCTTTGTCCTTCCTCCCTGGACACTAATGGCTTTTTGTCAGTCCCCTTCACTCAGTGTATGACACATGAAGCCATTCCATTTAGTTGTCCATTAACTCCAAGCATTAGGACAAGAACAAAGCAACCCCCTAAAGAAACTGAGCTCAAACACTCATTAAATGTCTCCAGTTCCTCAGCTTATAAAGGTGCTGTTTTCAATTGTCAATAATGTTCATAAGAATAAGCGCTATCCATTACTAATTAAAACAAGCTGTTTAAACAAACACGAAATGTCATCAAGCCGGTAGATCAACATATTCCTGCTATTGTTTGGTTTCCTGGTGCATTACCGTCTGAGGATTTGTTTCTATCTTCCAGTCACCTGTTTTTCTAAGTAACAAATACCGAGAATAAACACGCAGAAAGCAGCCGTCCATGGTGGGTGCCATGAGGCCCGGGGCTCCGGTGTGGCAGTGGGTATTGTTCCCTTCAGATCAGCAGTGTGCATCTTATCACTGCAAATGAAAGCAAAGAAGTTTTGAGTTATTTTTCCTGAATTTGTGGGGATCAAAGGCATAAACTACAGGGAAAATGCAGTTTTTATTAGGAAAAGTGACACTTGTTGTTTTCTGCAAGATTTTTAAACAACCTTTTATCTATATGGATGTGCTATTAAGGCACAAATAAAACGTAATGCCTTGTTTGACATGCTGAACAATGGCTTACTTAAAAAAAGTTTTCTTTATTTTCATGCCACTAAGTGGCCTATAAAACATTTTTAAACTGTATGCTCAATCTTCACTTGAGCACTGACATTGGAAACTGACTTTACTTTTGAAATTGTGTTCCCTAACAGTTTATTCATTCCATAGAGGAGGGTATAATCTCTAAATTAATATCAAACCAATTGAGCAAGGCAGTGTAAGGAGTCAGATAGACTTTTTAAGCTACTTAATATAAAGTTGTGTAACTATAATTAAATCCATATTATGAGCAGATATAGAAAGAAGAAATAATTTAAATTAAAAAAATCAGAGATAATTTCCAAACCTCACTTTAGCCAGAAGTATCAACATTCTCTTCCATATGCCGAACCGATTTGGCTCAGTGGATAGTGCGTCAGCCTGTGGACTGAAGGCTCCCAGGTCAAGGGCATGTACCTTAGTTGCGGGCACATCCCCAGTAGGGGGCGTGCAAAGAGGCAGCTGATGGATGACTCTCTCATCAATGTTTCTAACTCTATCTCTCTCCCTTCCTCTCTGTAAAAAATCAATAAAATATATATTTTTTAAAAAATTCTCCTCCATAGCTTGTATTCATAGTGTTTATGCACAATTATGTTATTAATTTACAAATTTTTAAATTCATCTCTTTAATATTTTCCTGGGCCAAACTATAGCAGATGCATAAGTGAATCTTGAAGGAAGAAACAGTAGTCAATAATCTCTGTTCCTCATCTAATACATCCCTGTCTGAATAATAAACCTTTTGCATATATTATCTCATCTCATTCTCATGCCATTCTGTGAGACTGGTAATATTACCCACAATTTGCAAATTAAATTACTAAAATACAAAGAGTTTACAAAAATTATCTAAAGTCATCCAACTAGCGAGGAGTAGAGTCCATACTGACCCCAATTATAAAAGCAAGTTTAGCAGCCAAAGGGGTCTACTAAAAAGTCAATGTGATTCTTTTACTTTAGCTAACTCGAAGACATACTGAGTTTGAAAGTTTTCTATGGTGTTTATTTGCAGTACATAATGGAGTTGCCTTATTTCATTCTGACCCTCTGATTACATATATTGTGACTTGCTTCCAACTTTACAGCATTGTAGTTCTTCAGTGCACAACAGCACTTCATTAGTTACCATGCAGTGAAAACAATACAGCTGGATAGTAATGTTGACTTTTCCATTCAACACACACACAAAAAGGATGTTTGTATCTGAGAGCTATAATGCTTAGACATTTGAAAATTGTGATTCTTGTCAAATTCCAAGATACTGCCAACTTGTAACCAACACTTATACTCCACTTAACGATTTTCTGATTTCATTGCCTGAAAAATAAAAAGCAGGCACATTTTTTGACACATGCAACACTGTGAAAAACAACAAAGCTCAAAAGCAGAACCTACAGGACAGTGCATTTAAAAAAGAAACTCTGGTACTTAGGACAACTTTGGTAATTGACTTCTGGATAAAAAGTTACTGTATCAGATATAAACTAAGTCAAAATTAATGTGATTTGCCAACATTCAAACCCATTTACAAATCACCATTTTGTTTTGGAAAATTTGATTTAAATCATTTTGAATAATTAAATATATGGGAAACTGTGAATTAAATATTTCCATGCCTCAGAAAAAAAGTTAACTTCACAGATATTCAGAATAATATAAAATAGAATGTTTGAGAGTGAATAATTCAGAATACTGGATTAAATGCCCTTAAATAACTTGAGTTTCTAAAGTATAATAGGAAAAACCTTCCCAATATTTAAAAAAATGTTCTGAAATGCAAAACATAGAAAGAATTTGAGATACTTTTGATGACAAGAAATGAAAGCTCATCCAGCTTACTGCCTCTACCCAGACTTTCCATTGCCTTTCCCGTTTTTCCCCCCTTTCCACTTTCCTCAGCATTAACATATTCACCAGAGCCTGGTTAGGAAAAATCAAAGGACATGAATTTCAAACCCATTGATAATTGCTGAATTTTAGCTACTCTGGTAAGAGGTTTGGTGGAGAAAATGGCTTTGCACTGCAAAGTAAAATACACCATTTAAGGACTTGTAAGAATGAATTTTTCCAGGTAATTGAGAGCTGACTTATAGATGTCTTTTCCCTCAGTACTTTTAGGAAGAAAGTAACACCAGTGTGACATAGAACGTGTTTTTGGAAATGTTCATTTAATTGTTCATTAAACCTTAAGAAAATAAAGACTTCATTATATGAAGTCTTCATAACATACTAGAAAGAAATAGAACTAGAGACACCCAGGGAGAAACTGAGTCATGTGGCTTCAGAGCAAGGGCCACTGGTCCACTGGTCCTTTGTTGAGCCCTCTCCCCTCCCCCCCCCAACACACACACACACACACACACACACACACACACGCACACACACACACACAAGACAAGCTCCATGAGCTCCAACCTGACAATCCCTTGAGGCCTCACACTACCCAGCTCATACAAGGCCAGAAGGTCTGTCCTTGGAAAGCACTGCAGTCTTTCTTTAAAAAAAAGTCTCCAGGAATTTCAGTCAAACTGAAGGAAAGGAAAGGGGGAAGAGACCACAAGGTAAAACTGAACTGTTTGGCTTCAGGGAGAGGGCCATTTTACCACCCAGCCAGCAGGTGCCACCTTTCCTGTGCTAAGGCCTCCCTCCACATATCCAAATCTCAGTTTGCACTAGCTTGGTGAACTCTACTAGCTCCACCTTGATGACTCTCTCAGACCCAGATATATGCAATAAAAAATGAAACTTGATCATTTTTATATTATATACAAAAATAAGTTTAAGTAGGATTAAAGACTTAATATATGGTCTCAAAACCATAAAACTCCTTGAAGAAAACATAGACAGTAAAATCTCTGACATTTCTCTTAGCAATATATTTTCTGATAATATATCTCCTTGGGCAAGAAAAACAAAAGAAAACATAAACAAATGGGATTAATCAAACTAAAAAAGTTTTTTACAGCAAAGAAAACCATCAGCAAAGCAAAAATACAACCTGCTGAATGGAAGAACATATTAGCCAATGATACATCTGATAGGGGGTTAAGATCCAAAATTTATAAATAACACATACAGCTCAATACCAAAAACAGACAATCCAATTAATAAATAGGAAGAGGACCTGAATAGACAGATCTCCAAAGATGGCATGCAGAGGGCCAAAGACATGAAAAGATGCTCAATGTCAGTACTAATCAGAGGAAGGCAAATTAAAACCACAAAGAGATATTACTTCACATCTGCCAGAATGGCTATCTTCAATAAGTCAACAAACAGGTGTTGGAAAGGATGTGGATAGAAGGGAATCCTGGTGCACTATTGGTGGGAATGTAGATTGGTTCAGCATGATAGAAAACAGTATGGAAGCTTCTCAAAAAATTAAAAATGTAATTGTTTTATGACCTAGTAATTCTACTTCTTGGTATATTTCCAAAGAAAATCAAAACACTAAGTCAAAAAAATATATGCACCCCTATGTTCACTATTTACAGTAGTCAAGATATGGAAACAACCCAAGTGCCCATCAATGGATAAAAGAAACAACAGTGGTACATATATACAATGGAATATTACCTATATGTGACACATGGATGGACCTAGTGAGTATTATTCTAGGTGAAATAAGTCAGATAAAGGCAAATACTATATGACTTTACTTACATGTAGAATTTAAAGACCAAAATGAATGAGAGAAAAAAAAAAAAAAACAGCATGGAACAGACTGTCAAATATCAGAGCGAAGGTGGGGGTGGGTGGGTGGGTGGGTGGGAGGAAACTGATTAACCAAAGAACTTGTATACATATATGAACAACCCATTGTGGTGAAGGCCTAAGGCAAGGGGTGGGGGCGGGCTGTAAGTGGTCAATAGGGGAAAACAGTGGACATATGTAATACTAAAGATTTTAAAAAGAAGCAGAAACATACTCATAGATGCAGAGAACAAGCTGATGGTTGCCAGAGAGGAGGAGGTTTGGAGGATGGGTGAAAAAGGTGAAGTGATTAAGAGGTACAAATTTATAGTTACAAAATTTATAGTTACAAAATAATCACAGGAATGTAAAATACAGCCCAGGGAATATAGTCAATTATATATATATATAAATATATATATATATACCTAATATGCAAATTGTCCCCTCGGGAGTTCCACCAGGAGATTGGGAGTTCGATCACTCACTATGATGTGTGCTGACCACCAGGGGGCGGTGCAGAATGAAGGAAGCCAGCAGCCAGGGAAGGGAGGCCCCAGCCAGCAGCTAGAAGGCCCCGAACAGCCCTGATTGTCAGCCAGGTCTAGGGACCCTACTCATGTACAAATTTCGTGCACCAGACCTCTAGTATTGTAATAACTATGATGACAGGTCTGCATTTGAATTGTCAGGGAAATCACTTTGTAAATTAGATAATTGTCTAACCTCTATGCTGTACACCTGAAATTAATATAAAATAATATTAAACATCCACTGTAATAGAAAAATAATAAAAAGAACATAGGACTTAAAAGGCCTGGCTTCAAATCTCAATTTTCAAATTTAAAATTTCATAAGTCACATAGAGTGGAGATAATAATACATGAATTTGTTTCAAGAATTAAATAAGCTATTGCATTTAAAGCACCTAGCATAGTATCTGGCACCTAAAAGATAATCAATAAATGTCAAGGATAATTCTGATAATGTAATTATTCCAATAAAGTTATATAAGTCCAAAATGACCCAATGACCCATTTTTATTGATCTTCACTCCCCATAAAAATTTATTTTTAAAAAATCTCAGCACATGCAATTACAGAGTATAGCCAACCAAAGGAAAAGAAGAGGAATTAAATAGTCTACAGTGAAAACTATTAGCCATTTCTGCCACAAGCTCACACTCATGGACTCATAGTGAAGGCAAAGATAGTATTATTTTTACTCCAATTTAAATAAAAATTCAAATGACTGCCTTATTTTGAAAATCTTCAGCAGCAAGGCTTACAGACTGGTGTTTGGTTACTAATTTAACAACACATAATAGATACATATGTGATTTTGTGACAGATGAGAGACCTCCAAATTATTTTAAAATGTAACTTATTAATCCTTATGGGGAAGATAGGAATAGTGATTTTTGTGACTTTGGGGGATGAATTGAAAAGTACAAGATCAACTAAATATTGAATCTGAATCATTTAAATGGTGTTAAGGAGAAGTTCAGACATAACAGTGGAAACTTGGATTTCATAGCAGGGTAGAGTGCAATGAGAAAAATAAACTAGGAAATATTCTTTTTAATAGTAATTTCAAGACAGTAAAAATGATAAGTATATACTGCAATGCCATTTTATATCGGCAAGATATAACATGGGCTGAAACCAGTTTGGCTCAGTGGATAGAGCGTCCGCTTGCGGACTGAAAGGTCTCAGGTTCGATTCTGGTGAAGGCATGTACCTTGGTTGCGGGCACATCCCCAGTAGGGGTTGTGCAAGAAGCAGCTGATCAATGTTTCTCTCTCATCGATGTTTCTAATTCTCTATCCCTCTCTCTTCCTCTCTGTAAAAAAATCAATAAAATATATTTTTTAAAAAGATATAATATGGAATTTTAATAATACATTGCACTTAAGATCAACACAAATTTCAGCTGATAAATATAAACTGTACATTAATAGGTGCAATTAATTTGGCCTATCACAGAACATATCCTATATAATAAAGAGGTAATACGCAAATTGACCCTCACGCCCTCACATAAGATGGCCACCCCCATGTGGTCAAAGATTATCAGCAGGGGAAGGTAGTTGTGGGTGATCAGGCCAGCAGGCGAGGGCAGTTGCGGGGGACCAGGCCTGCAGGGGAGGACAATTAGGGGTGACCAGGCTGGCAGGGGAGGGCAGTTGGGGGCAATCAGGCTGGCAGGGAGCAGTTAGGAATCAATAAGGCTGGCAGGGGAGTGGTGAGGGGGTGATCAGGCTGGCAGGCAGGTGAGTGGTTGGGAGCCAGCAGTCCCAGGCAGGTGAGTGGTTGGGAACCAGCAGTCAGACATCCATCTGAGGGGTCCCAGATTGGAGAGGGTGCAGGCTGGGCTTAGGAACACCCCTGACAGTACATGAATTTCATGCACCAGGCATCTAGTATTTTAAATATAATAATGTATCAGAAATACTCACAAAGATTACTCTCAGGATGATCCTTGAAACAAAGTTTTCTCACTCTGTTTCCTATATATAGTAGTTAGGGAGTCTAAACACCACTTTAATTTTGATCTGTGTATCCCTTTTAAATCAAGCTGGAGGTAGTTTCATCAGTACAATTCCCTTAAAATTGTGTGGGTCTTCTAAAAATCTATTAAGATTAATTCTATTAGACAACAGCCACACCCACAAATATTGTTAAAATACATCTTTGTCTACCTTACATTTCCTAACAATGCTGCTGCAGAAAGATATCCTACAGATTCTTGGAATCGATATTGCCAAGTGAAAAGGTTTTGTGAAGAATGCTCTTAAAAATCAATGCGGAGACTTTTTTTCTGTTAAGGACACTACCTTAAATCTTTCTGAGTTTTTTCACAAAATGTTTTATAGTTACACACTTGGCTTCATCTATACACCATGTTTTCCTGACGGTGCCTGAACCTGATGCTATCTGAAGAGCC
Organism: Pipistrellus hanaki; assembly: GCF_964339955.1. NCBI lineage: Eukaryota > Metazoa > Chordata > Mammalia > Chiroptera > Vespertilionidae > Pipistrellus > Pipistrellus hanaki. The sequence goes on along the minus strand of NC_140504.1, from coordinate 138,019,739 downwards.
TGGACATGAGAAAAAATTTTATTTTTTAAATATGTTTGTATTGATTTTAGAGAGAGAGGAAGGAAGAGGGAGAGATATAAACATCCCTGAGAAAGAAACATGAACATTGATTGGCTGCCTTCTGCATGCCCCTTGCTAGGGATTGAGCCTGAAACCTGGGTGTGTGCCCTGATTCAGAATAGAGCCAGCGATCTCTTTGGGGCATTGGGTCAACACTCAACCACTAAGCCACACTGGCTGGGCCAATTTTATTTTTTGAACTCAGTTCACTAGTATTTAATGGGACTTTTCTGAATCTATTCTGCTCCTCTTGCATTTTACTTTAAGTGAAGAAAATGACCAGGTGGTAATTTTAACCATCTGCCTAAAAACATCCTTAGCTAGATTATTCAGTTTATTAAGTACATTTTTCACTTTCAATATTGCCACAAATGACAGCTGTGAACTTTCCATAAATATGTAACAGTACACCTTTCTCTAGCTTATAATAACATATTTCTCACTTCCTGTAAGCCCTCGGGAATAACCTCCTCAAGGGCTTCGACTAACAGTCACTTCAAGGCCCTTCCAACTTCCACTTCCCATCCAGTCCACAGCAATTATCCATTTTTTATTGGCTTTTGTTTCAGCAATGTCTCACCTCTGGTACCAAAATTTCTATCCGTTATTATAGTCGTGCAACAAATTTCCCCAAAACATGGGGGCTTACCTCCCACACAATTGTTAACTCTTGTGATTTTTGTGGGTCATGAATTAAGCAAGGTCTCAGCTGAAAAGTTGTCATTTGGGATATCTCATGTGATTTCAGTCAGATGTTTGCTGGGGTTTCAGTTACCTGGAGGCCATTTTTTAATTGAAACTGAAGGACACTTCCTGGGATACAACAACAAAAAAAACCCAGAAGCAAAAGTGAATCATTCCCAGGCAATAGAACTGAACCTTAATCAAGGGACAGCACCATGTGCCTGACTGGACTTCAAAATGCTTTGAAAAAGTGACTCTTGTGTACCTCTCATCGACCCAGTCTGGAAGAGGGGAAGCTATAGTCAATAATCCTTGCCTGGGATACCATTGTATATTGGTTGGATGGGGAATCAGATAACATATTACTTTAGTTCAAAGACCTTCAAATCAAGCACTATACTGAAGAAGTGTTAGTTAAGAAGTCTTATTCACCTCTGGACCTGAAATAGGCAATAAGATCTTGTACTTAACATCTTGAGCTTATGCTGAAATAGATGACACTTTTGGAGCCTTGGAAGGGAAAGGTACATTTTACATGTGGGAGGGATGTTAATTATTAGGGATCAGGGAGGGCACTGTCATTGCAGCCAGGCCCCAAGATAATTTTTTCCTCTTGTTCATGTCCTTTCCGTGGCCTATATGATAAATAGGTTATGAGAGAAGTGATAGTATTTGACTTTCAAGGCTTAATCATAAAAGGTATTTCAGTTTCTGCCTTGATCTCTTAGATTTCTCATTCGGGAGGAAGCCAGATGCTATCTCATGAGGACTCCCACACAGCCCTATGGAAAGGCCCATTTGCAGAAAACTGAGGCCCGTGACTCACTGTCAGCACTGTAAGTGAGTCACCTTGAAAGCGCATCCCCTAGTTCCAGTCAAGCCCTCAGATTACTGCAACCCTACCTAACATGGAACTGCAACTGCAGATGACATCCCAAGTGAGAGCTACCCAGCTGGTCCCTTCCCAAATGTTGAACCCCCAGAACACGTAAGGAATTATAAATCATTGTTGTTGTTTGAACAAGGAAGTTTTTTGAGTAATTTGTTACACAGCCATGGTAGCTTATGCAAAAATACAAGAATACATGACTTTGTAAATAAGTAATTATTCAAAAGTAAAAATATAATAAAGGAAACAGATTATCTTTTGTAGCATAGAATGTACATTAAGGGGAAAATATGACAGGAGAAAAGATATTGTGACTCATGAGAAGAAAATTTATGTGTTTTACAACGCATTTTATTTCAGTAAAAAGATGCTGTATATAAAATCACTCAACACATGTGACAATTATATACTAGACATTAGCAGGTGTGATTAACCCAGAATTTCATAGTACAGCATTATAAATATGTTAATGTCATATGTATTAACAAAATGCACAGAATTGGTTAAAAAACTATAAGTGCCTAAAAAATGTATACTTTACAAATAGAGACCATTTTATATAATTTGGAATGTAAGCCAAGTTAATGTTATAATTTTAACAAGAATTTAAAATACTGCCAGAATTTTTTTAAGTGAACTGGTATTTACCATAAACATGGCACCAAAAGTTTGTTTGCTCTTCATTTGCCTGCAATAGGAAATATGTATTAACCTATCCAACTTTACATATAAACTAATTGTAATTATTACAATCCATAAAATTTAGCAGATATTTTTTTTAAATTACACCCAAGCAACACCTTTCCATATGGCCAATTAGTAGAGTCGTAAAATGCAGCAAATATATGATGCTGTATTGAACATCTGTGTTGGTTATCCTATGGGAATTTTTAATAAAGGACCAAGTAGCATATTGATGTTAATTCTGCGTTACCGGGACTTTAAATAAAAAACTAAAATAAATAGCATCCATTAAACTGATCATACTGTTGTAACTCAAATTGTGTTTATTATGCTAATGGAACATGAAATTAAGAAAAAGACCTTTATGCCAGTGGAATTAATTAATGAGCTTTATGAAGGCATTGGGATGTAATTTATTTCTAGATAAGTAAGTCTAATTTGCAGTTCCATGGGTCTCTGCAATGCTGATTGTAATAGTTATTCCTGCAGATGTGCTGCTCACAGCATGTCTTTCCATTAGAACTGAACACCTCATTATATAAACTGTACCTAATTAAACATAATACAGTGGTGACTTGTTAAACTGGCCTTTTTAAGTCAGCAGCTGCCTAAGCTAATAATACTGTACACAAGATTTATATCATCTTCCCTATAATTCTGATATTAAAATATACTGCCCAAGGGATTGATAACTAATTTACCAGTATGTAACAGGTACATTTCTGATTCTGTGATAAGAGATTAAAGACCAGCAGCCCATAAAAATAAAATGAATTCAAGTCCATTTGGAACTTGAGAGTACTAGGGAAACTTTATTAAAACTACATACCTTTTTTAAAAATCAGTGAAATAGTCATGAAAAGAAAGTGAACACTAAGAGTAAAAAAGTATAAATAAATAAATGTGAATGATCTAGAGGTCCTTCAGGTATTTTTCCAAGAGCATACAAAATTTTTTCAGACTCAACATGCTACTTAAAGTCACATCTGGGTATGAAATATATCATTTGCCACTAGAGATAAGAAGAATACTTATAATACTAGATCTGTTCTGCATAATTGGGTTTTGAACTGACATCCTTAAGAGTTACTGTAATATCTTTACTTTTTTTTAGTTTGTTGGCTAGTAACATGAAAATGCAGTCATGAAGCTTAAGCTCAGTAACACAACATAACACATATACAGAAATATCCATGATAATTCATATTCTTTTTCAATTCCACAATTACATGGTTATACTATTAATCCTTCAACACTTAACTCAGGCTTGAAATGCTCTGAAAATTTTTACTCACCCAGTCTGTCTTAGTTGTCTCTTGTTATTATCTCCTGAAAACCATTTCTTCTGTCTAATTATTGCAGGTATAATGCTGTATTATAGATATCCAGCATATATGTCTATTTTCTAACTCTTTTCCACCACTTAAATTATAAGACAAGGGCTATCTATAACTTATCACTACAACCCAACTCCTAATTGGAGCATAATGTTGCTTAGTATGCATTAGTCAATTTAATGATTCAAATAAACCCCACGATGTGACTTTGCTATTAATCTTTCTGCATCTCACTCACTCAACAACTTTATAGAAATACTAGAGGCCCAATGCACAAAAATCGTGCAATGAGGAGAGGGGGTCCCTCAGCCCAGCCTGCACCCTCTCACAGTCCAGGAGCCTTCAGGGGATGTCCAACTGATGGCTCAGGCCTTCTCTCCTGGGGCTTCTGGCTGAGCAGCACTTTACCTGTGGCAGTGAACTGACCACCAGGGGGTACCTCCTGAATTGAACATTTGCCCCCTGGTGGTCAGTGCATGTCATAGTAAGCAGTTGAGTGGCCTTAGCATATCATTAGCATATTGTGCTTTGATTGGTTGAACAGATGACCAGATAGCCAGACACAACATATTAAGTTTTTATTATATAAAACTAGAGATCCAGTGCACAAAATTCATGCCTGGCGGGGGTTGAGGGGTGAAGGGTCCCTCAGCCCAGCCTGCATCCTCTTGGGCAATGTCCAACTGCCAGTTTAGGCCTGATCCCTGTGGGCAATTGGACACCCCTCTCACAATTCAGGACTGCTAGCCTAACTGCCTGCCTGTCTGATCACCCCTAACCACTCTGTCTGCCTGCCTGATTGCTCCTAACCATTTGCCTGCCTGCCTGATCGCCCCTAACTGCTTCTGCCTCAGCTCCCAACACAACAGCTTCATCTGGAAAGACATCCAAAATGATGTCCAGAGGTCATTTGGCTGTTCTGTCTAATTACCATATTATTTTTTTATTATTATAGATAGCATATCACTTAGTAAACATTTGTCACTTTAGTGCATTGACACTATTAAAACCAAACTCCATTTAACTTGTAAACCAAATATTAATTTAACATCAGGCTTAACAATTCCACATTTCACCCAATTTTGCATTTTTTGGTTGTGTCTTTCTGGTCCCCAATAGCCACCTCCACTATAATATATATTACTTGGGTCATGAAAGTATCTTCTTTCAGCAGTTCCAAATATCATCTACTAGAAGTACTACAAAGTGCCCATATGGTTTCTTTGAAACATTTAAACATAAGGCATAGTAAGTTTGTATAATTATAAACTGGTATTTATTTGCAGAAAATAGTAGAGCCACCATAATCCTTGCTGGTAGCTCTAAAAATGTCTATGGTGTGCTATCCTCATTTTAGGTTAGGAAAGAGCATTAACCCCAGGTTTAAAAAAAAAATCACAGGCTAGCTGAGAACCAGTGGCCCATATGGGCTGACTGAAAAAAAATAAAGTAGGCAAATGAGATTCTATTTTGGAGAAAATTGAAAAAACTAACATGATTAGCTTGTTAGAAATGAAGCTTCATATGAAAAAGATTCATGAGATTGGGTAAAATCCATGGCAGGCCAAAGCCATTTAGAAACCAAAGATAAGGGAAAACAGAAAAGGCACAGTTTATACAGTGAGAACCGATGGTCAAAGAACAGTTCAGTTGCTCAAATGGAGTAGAGGCGGTATAAGAGGGGCAGCTGAGCTGTAATGATTTCAATCCACATGGGAAAAAAAGTCTTCTTTTTCTTCCGGCGACCTAAATAGGCATCTGTTTTTTATAGCCAAAAGAACCAAAATCAAGTGCATTATTAAAGCATATAAATTGGTATATTGCTAGCTGCTGCAACAAATAAAACCCCAAACTTCAATAGCTACTCTCATAAATGCATTCAAAGGCCAAAGAAACCATTGCTTCCAAACTATTTGCAATTATTGAACTAGAAGTGTTTGTTTCACTATGAAATAAAGATATTGACTCTATAAAGGAGAAATAATTCTGATAAAGGCAAGAAAGAGAAAGAGAGAGATTTAAGCTCTATTTGTTTTTGAAATACAATTTTTATGATACATGAAGAATGCTAGGACCAAACCCCGGAAGAATAGATGTGAAATTTGATGAATGTGAAAACTTGATAGAACACAACTGATATTAAGAGAAAGTAAACTTCATATTGCCAGAGATGGAAGCAATGCTGTTTGATTTTAGACACTCTAGCTATCAGTTCATTTTCTTCATTGTTCTACTAGAGGCCTGATGAATGAAATTCATGCATGGGGGGAGGGAAGGTGTATCCCTCAGCCCAGCCTGCACCCTCTTCAATCTGGGGTCCCTCTCACAATCCAGGACTGATGGCTCCCAACTGCTCGCCTGCCTACCTTTCTGATTGGACCTAACCACTTCTGCCTGTCAGCCTGATCATCCCTTAACCACTCCCCTGCCAGCCTGATTGATGCCTAACTGCTCCCCTGCCAGCCTATTTGCCCCTAACTGCCCTCCCCTGAAGGCCTGGTAACCCCTAACTGCCCTCCCCTGCAGGCCTGGTCCCCCCCAACTATTCTCCCCTGAAGGTCTGGGTTCCCCCCCAACTACCCTTCCCTGCAGGCCCAGTCACCCCCAACTTCTCTCCTCTGCCAGTTTGGTCACCCCTAACTTCCCTCCTGCACCCCTAACTGCCCTCCCCTGCAGGCCTGGTCCCCCCCAACTATTCTCCCCTGCAGGCCTGGGTTCCCCCCCAACTGCCCTTCCCTGCAGGCCCAGTCATCCCCAACTTCTCTCCTCTGCCAGTTTGGTCACCCCTAACTTCCCTCCTGCAGGTTTGATCACCCCCAACTGCCCTCCCTGGCAGGCCTGGTCCCTTCCAACTGTCCTCCCCTACTGGCCATCTTGTGGTTGCCATCTTGTGTCCACATGGAGGCAGCCATCTTGTGTGTTGGAGTGATAGTCAATTTGCATATTATTCTTTTATTATATAGGATCATTGTTGGTCTATAAGAACCAGGGATTAATGCAAGGGGTCTGAATCCTACCTTAATAGCTATGTAACTTCTAGCAAGCTTGTGAATGTCTTTGAGCTCCAGTTTCCATTTCTGAAAATGGGATAACCTACTTTGCAGCTGTTGAGCAGGATAATATATATAGTCCTATTAGCTGCTGGACTATAGGTCTTAGTTTTAGGTCTATGGCTAGTTCAGCTTCTAAATGTAACCTGAGCATGGAACGATTATTTTGATAACATGTTATATCTAGATTTCTTAGAGGATCAGAATTGCTCCCCTTTCTAAAACAACTAACGTCTCAAGCAGTGGATATACCAATAACTTCTGAATTTAAATACACAACTCCTAAAAATATCATGGCGATCTTAGCTGTATGTTAGGTATCAAATTAACAGTGCAAATTATTCTGCAAATCTGCTCCTAGCCATGACCCATTCAGTAGAATATTAGACCCTTTATTCTGAATGAAAAGAGACAGCATATAGCAATAGTAATCCAAAGTTTCCCCAACCCTCACCAAATTGCTGATAGCAATGTTCCTAACGAGGAACAACCCAAATTCACTGTCACCTTTCCATAATGCTGGAACTAAGCCTCCAGCCAGTCTCCTCAAGTTATTTCAGGGGTTGCTGGGGTTTGTATCCCATGTTCTTACAAATATTGTCTTGCACTTACAGTGTGCCTCTTCCCCCCACCCCACACCACATTCTGCTTCTAGATTTCTACACTGCTCAAGAACCCTCTTGAAGGAAATTCTCACCTGAATGCTGTTTCTAGTGTACCCAAAACTACAAACGCCAAAGTATAAAAGTGAGCTGGTGTTATTTTCAAACCTCACTATGTTGAAGCCTCTCTAGACTCCCATAGACATGGATAGAATGCATGCCTCCATCATTCTATCCAAGACAGCATTACTGCCTTCACAGCTTAGAGTCTCCCCCCAAAAAAAACAATCTATCTCTTTCTCCTAAGAACTGTGTGCAATCCTTCTCAGTTTGCTCACCCCTTTAACCCTATTCTACTTCCAACAGAAGTACTTTGTATATCTCTTCTTCATATAAATAAGCATTAAGTGCCACAGGCTCTAGCAATATATCTCACAAGCCCAGACATGGGAGAAAGTGCAGCCAGTACCCTGGATATAATAAAATAGAGAGAGATTCACATACTAGCAATGATGCAATATAAATAACATTGGGTTAGAAAAACCTGTCTTGTTTTTTAAGTCCCAGGTGTTCCATTTTAAACAATTCCATACCCAAGATACACCAGCTGGCGTATAGGCTGGTAATTTGGCCTCTTAGAGATTTCTCATATAGAAACTCATCACAGGTTGACCACAGAAAACCAAAACCACCAGAGTAGAATTGTGGCAATAAACTCACAGCACCAAACCTTACTAAGTCCCTTAACACAAAAGCCAAGATATATATATATATATATATATATATATATATATATATATATATATATCTCCATACTCTAACCCACATCCATAAATGTCTGCAATAACTCCTTTAGAGAAGACCCTATTTGGTGGTTCTTCTAGGGTCAGTTGTCAGAGTCTCTAAAAAAAAAAAAAAAAAAAAAAAAAAAAAAAAGATAAAATTTTTGGTCTTTTTTGTTAATCCTCACCTGAGGATATATTTTTCCATTGCTTTTCACAGAGAGTGGAAGGGAGAATGGTAGAGAGAGATAAAAAGAAATAATGTGAGAGAGACACATAGATTGATTAGTTGCCTCCCCCACACACCCCAACTGGAGTTGGGGAGCAAACCCACAACGGAAGTACATGCACTTAACCAGAAATCGAGACAGAGGCTGTGGTATTTGGCCAACGCTCTAATCACTGAACCACACTAGCCAGGGCAAAAGTACACTTAATACCCTGTTTCCCCGAAAATAAGACAGTGTCTTATATTAACTTTTGCTCCCGGAGATGCGCTAGGTCTTATTTTCAGGGGATGTCTTATTTTTCCATGAAGAAGAATATGGTACACATTTATTGTTAAATGAAAATAAAGGAAACTTATTTCCTGTATATGGTACAGTAGTACGGTAGTTGTCAACACAAACTAGGCAAACTGTGAATCCTACAGTATCAAGAATTTACTCATTTATTCAATGACAATCATGTCATCATCTTCTGGAACATCATCATAACAATCCAATTCCTGAATTTCCTGGTGAGTTTCTTGTGACTCCATTTCTTTCAGAATCAGTGGACCAAATCTCTCATGTTTAGCCTAGGGGGGGTCCTTATTTTGGGGGGATGCCTTATATTTCACTCAGAAGAAAACCTGTAAGTAGGTCTTATTTTCAGAGGATGTCTTATTTTCGGGGAAACACAGTAGGTGTCCTTAGGAAACAAAAGCAGAAAACTGAATGGTGTAACATCAAAACAAAAACACAACTAACTGAAGAGATAATGAGGTCTCATTTCAGCTCTTGAAAGTGGGTTATGGCTATCTGGAACCTATCCAGTTCTCTCCAGATGCACTGCCACCACTTTTGTCAAAGCCGTACTCTTCCCATCTAAACTAACTACTGCAACTGCCTCAAACTTGCTGTCCTGCATCTCCATCTGCATTCCCGTTTTCTCTTAGCCTTGCTTGTTCCCCTCTCTATATAAAAAAGGCTAGTATGCTAAGTGTCCGACCATCTGACTGGTTGCTATGACATGCACTGACCCCCAGGGGGCAGATGCTCAATGAAGGAGTTGCCATAACTCACACTGGCCATTTACAGAGAAACAGCACCACAGACCTGGTGGCCACAAAGAAACACTGGGCTTCCCCAAGTGGGACACAGACCCACCACCACCCCAGAGCAAAAGCCCACCAAATCACAGCTGACACTGCTGAGACCCTATGGTGCAAAATATGGCCCACAGCACAGCCCAGCCCAGAAATGGTGGCTGTGGGCAGTGGGTAATGATGTCACAGAGCAGTACCTGGCTTCCTCTCCTAGTAACAGCTAGCCTCTTTGCGGTTTCTTCAGCCCAGAAACCCAACTTATGTTATAGCCAGGTGCAAACATTTCACACTTTAACCAAATGTCATGAAGCATTTTCCCATGCCTATTCTCATTTGATCCTCACAGAAGTCCTGGAGTAGATAGATAGGAGACTCAGTGGAATCCTATTTTCTTTTCATTAGCCAGAAAACAGAGATTTAGAAAGCTTAGAAACTTGACTCAACTGAAAAGAACTAAGAAATGGTGGACCTTGAAAATGACTTCAGATTTTCTCACTGTGCAGAATATACTCAAACACTGCTGCAGTTAAATATTTTATTCTTTGTTCTCCCTGTGTGATCTACAATAATAATCTGCTTCGTGTTGATATTTACTGCTGTGTTATTGACAATTGAAGAGAAGTTGGGATGCTTCACTGGGCTGGAAAAAAATTAGCTAAATCAGAAAGCAGGTCTAATTAAGCAAGTTTATTCTATAAATATAAAAGGCTAAGTTGACTTGCACATGTGCAATACATATAAAGCTCTTGCTGACACCAATCATATGCATGTGTTTCCATCTGTCACTGTCGTTTGTAAATTTGGTGACACTTTTTTTTTTTTAATATATTTTATTGATTTTTTACAGAGAGGAAAGGAGAGAGAGTTAGAAACGTCAATGAGAGAGAAACAGCGACCAGCTGCCTCTTGCACAACCCCTACCAGGAATGTGCCCGCAACCAATGTACATGCCTTTGACCGGAATCGAACCTGGGACCTTTCTGTCCACAGACCGACGCTCTACCACTGAGCCAAACTGGTTTCGGCTTGGTGACACTTTTATTATACAGAAAGGGTGAGTAGGGATATTAAATTAAGTTTCCTTCAAGGTGCACAAATTCATGCACTGGGCCGCTAGTATATTATAAAACTGCAATATAAACATCAATAGCTCAAATAAAAAATTTTAAAGCTTTCCTCGACCATTCTTGTCCTAGATAAAGATAATATGGTAGGCAAAATAATGGCCCCACAATGATCTCCTAATCCTTAGAAATTGGAAACATTCTAAGTATAATATAGAATAATATAGACCCAAGATACACCAGGCCTGGTACACAAAATTCATGCAGGAGGGTTGTCCCTTAGCCCAGCCTACGCTCTCTTCAATCTGGACCGCTTGATGGGTGTCCAACTGCCTTCCTGATTGTCACTAACTGCTTCTGCCTGCCAGCCTGATCACTCTCTAACCACTCCCCTGACAGTCTGATTGATGCCTAACCGCTCCCCTGCCTAATGCCCAGGCTGTGCACGCAGCAGGCTCTGGAGGGTGGGGATTTGTGGCAACTGAGACAGGGATGGAAGAGTCGGGGCCAGCACTCACACTCACTTACAACTGCATACACACACAGACACACACAGCACCCACCAGCTCACAGTCTTTTCTCCCTTTCTTTCTCTCCCTCCAGCTCACTCTTGGAGCCTCTCTCAGAATGAGGAAACAAAACAGACTGGGACTGCAGAGGCCTGAATGGAATGGAGGGTGGACAGAGAGGGTGGAATGGCCCCCACTGGCCCTGCCCCCTCCCAGCTGAGAAAGAGGAAGAGGGAGACAGGGAGGCAGGGAGGACTGGAGGACTGCTGAGAAAAATATAGAGAGACAGAGACTGAACAAGATCAGGCCGGCAGGGGAGGGCAGTTGGAAGCAACCAGACTGGCAGGGGAGGGCAGTTGGGGGCAAGAGCAGCCTGGCAGGAGAGAGCAGTTGGGGTGAGATTAGGCTGGCAGGGGTGGGCAATTAGGGGCAATCAGACAGGCAGGCAGAGGCAGTTAGGAGCAATCAGACAGGCAGACAGAGAGGTTAGGGGCAATCCAGCAAGCAGGCAGAGGAGTTAGGGTCAATCAGGCAGGCAGGCAGAGGCAGTTAAGGGCACTCAGGCAGGCAAGCAGGTGAGCAGTTAGGAGCCAGCAGTCCCAGATTTCGAGAGAGAGGTCCCCAATTGGAGATGGTGCAGGCTGGATTGAGGGAACTTTCCCCCAACCTCATGCATGAATTTCATGCACTGGGCCACTAGTTTTACAATAAAAAGCTTTAAAAATATTTATGCAGTTTCTAAGCATATAGACAAAAGAAAAATAAAAAAGAAACTTCTTACTCCCTGAATTGATTACAGATATGATAGAAATTAATGCTGAGGAGATTCATAGTAATAGAGTTATCAGTGGTATTAATTTATTAGATTTTTAATTCTAAGCAAAACATATCTAAGGGATAAAAGTAAGGTCAGATTCACCTAGATTGTAAAATCCTTGAGAGCATAATCATTTTTCTCCCATAACTTTTAGCATGATTATGGCAGTTGGGGATTGGAATAATAATTTATGATTGATTTACTAAGTCACAAACAGCTACAAATTTCCATTAACATTTAACCTACAACATGGGATATTTGAGAATTTGGGTTTGCTTTGCTTTCTCTCCCCTTTATAATATCATTTCTAGGTGCATCTGAGATTAGGGATGGAAGTAACAAATCAATTACTTAAACTGAACCCCAACTTAATAAAGAAATAATACAGATGACCCATTTTGACATAATTATTAATAATTTTGTATTTTTATTTAAAATTATCTTAGTTCCTCAAGAAAGTTGGAATTCTACTCAAAGTTTACATTTCCAAAACATGTACAGAATCAATATAATCAATCACTAAGCACAATCCATAAGCAATATAGACCCAATTGCTATGAAGTGAAATAAATTTGAATATCACCCTGAAAATATATTAAAATTAATAGAGACAGAAAATAGATTAGTGGTTGCCAGGTTCTGGGAGAAGGGAATGGGGAATGACTGCTAATGGGTATGTAATAAAAATGCTCTAAAATTAGATAGTGTGATGATTGCACAAGTCTGAGAATGGACTAAAAAGCCATTGAATTGTACACTTTAAAGGGGTGGATTTTTATGATATGTGAATTATATCTCAGTAAAGTGCTAACACACACACACACACACACACACACACACACAAATCAATGAGCACCCCTTTGCTTTCTCTCTTCCACTCTCCCTCACTCTTGCTCTCACCTACTCTTTTCCTATTTTATTCCCTTGTCTCTTGGCCTGAAAGGTAATCAAATTAATTATTTAAAAATTCTGTTATGTGTGCTTCTTCTAAATATCAGGGCATGCATACAGTTATAAGAGGTTGCATCTTTTAATTTTACTTACTTCAAATTAGAGCTTTGGGAATTTGACATGCAAATTTATGTAAAATGAGAATATGAGTGGGTTACTATTTCATTTCAGAGACAAGAATACTGTCACTTTAAAAAATAGAACAAACCTACCTCACTGATCTTCCTGATTTTTAAGAAATAGCAACTATTTCTGATTAAATTTCTTTCTCACTATTCTATGTATTCCTAATAGACGTTAATAGCACATTGCACATATTACATCCATTAAGTGAAACACATATCGGTAAATTTGTGTGCCGCACGCATCGAATGGAGCAGAGATGATAGCATACTTGATTAAAATACTGGGTAAAAGTGTTTCAATCCAAGAAGTCTCTACTAAAAATATAATTTAGTTTATGTATATATAAATTATATTAACTGCCTTGGTTTCTAAGTGTTTAAGTGTAATGCTATAGTGATTTTCAGCAACATGTACCTCTACTTCATTTCTCATGCCTCTACAGATTAGATATATCTTCAAAACATAAATGTAACACCAGAATTTTATCTTATCTTTTCATGACTGCAATCTATAAACCAAACACTTCAATAATGTTTTTAAACAAGACAACTACCATTTCTGCATTGGAAATTTTACAGACACAACTGGGCTTTAATTAAATTCCATCTCCACGTTCTCCCTGATTATTTGAAAAGCATATCAAATTTTACATATAGCAAATGCTTAAACCTTAAACATTTTATTTGCATTTGTTTCAAGGCCAGAGATTTATTGAAGCAATATCAAAAAACATTTTCTAAACTTTAGTAAATACACTTTCATTTTATAAAGCAAAATATTCAAAATTTGTGCCAGTTTTCCTGTGGTTTGTAAAATCTGCTGTACAGTATGTTTGGTGAGTGAAGCCAAATCATTGGGATAGAAAATACAGTCCCAAGTTAATACATCACTTTACCTTCTAGCATTTATCAAACACATAGTGGAAAGTAGGAAAACAGCACTAAACATGTTTTACATTTTAATGTTGCAATTCATTGGAACATTTTCTTAAAATCAGGTATCTTTCTCTAAAATAAATTAATCCTCATTCTTTAAGAAAAAAAGAAAATTTATTGAAAATGACAACAAAAAAAAACTGCAAGACAAGTCTGTCTGTCCATGATGAAGTCTTTTTTTCCTTACTAGGGAAAAATAGAACATATTTACACTGCCACTATGCCTTTTAGCTTCTTGATTTCAGTCAAAAATATTTTTTTTCCAAAAATATATTTTAAAGAAATAATTTGAGACATTTGTTAAAGAAACAATATTACCTTAATACCATGGCATTCTTATATCATTATTTCCTCTCATCTGGAGTGCTATTTATAATAAACCAGAAGCCAAGTGCAAGAAATGCATGCATGGGGGTGGGGGAAATCCCTCAGCCTACCCTGCACAGTCTCACAATCCAGAACCCCTTGGGTGATGTCCAACTGCAGGTTTATTCAGCCTAAACCTGCAGTCGGACATCCCTCTTGCAATCCGGGATGGCTGGTTCCTAGCCTGCTCAACTGCCTGCCTGTCTGATCTCCCCTAACCATTCTGCCTGCCTGCCTCATAATCCCTAAGTGCCTCTGCCTGCCTGACTGCCCCTAACCACTTGCCTGCCTGCCTGATCACCCCTAATCACTTTGCCAGCTGCCTAATTGCCCCTAACCACTTCTGCCTAGTCCCCTGCCACGGCAACTTGGTTCAGAAGTTCATCCGGAATGATGCCCAGAAGGTCGTTCAGTTGTCCGATCTAATTAGCATATTAAGCTTTCATTATTATAGATGGTTCACCCCAGTTACAGACATACTGATGGGAAGCACTAAGAGGTCATAAAGTTCATGAGTCTTTTCTCTTTTTTTTCCTAAGATACTTTATGTTTATTTTATTTTCATTCCTCAAAGCTGCCTTTTTGCAAGAGCCTAAAATGTCCTGTTAATCTGTATATTTTAACTGAAGTTACACAGCTAATGTATCAATTTCTAACACTGAATACCATGTTATGAAGCATGTATGCAAACTATGTCTAATGTTATCAACCTATCTAATAAAGAGGAAATATGCTAATTGACTGTCACACCCTCACAAAGATGGCAGCACCCATAGCCAATAAGGAGGGAATATGCTAATTAACTGCCACAGCCTCAGAAATGGCAGTGCCCACAGCCACAAGATTGTGGCACCCAGTCCCTTCAACCCCACTCGGGTAGCAGACACACAGCACAGCTGGACCCACCCCAGGCACTATAAACAATTATATTATCTTTGTCAAATACTTAAGCTCATCTCTGGTCATTTTCTTAGAGTACATTTGTAGAGGCTCTGCATGTCTGCCTCGAGAGTCCCCCAGTCTCCTCAGCTCCCAGCTGCCCAGGGCTGCCTGAGGCCCAGGCAAGACTCAGATGTTACCTGCCCAGCCGCCCAGGGCCGCCTAAGGCTCAAATAATCAGGGCCGGCCGAGGCTTGTGCTGCCAGCAGTGGCAGCAGCAGAGGTGTGATGGGAGCATCACCTTCCCCTGATCACCGGGTCGCCTCCCGCTCCTGAGGGCTCCCAGACTGTGAGAGAAGGCAGACCAGGTGAGGGACCCTCTTTCCAGTGCATGAATTTTCATACACCGAGCCTCTAGTTTTGTAATAATCAGACATTAAACTAAAGCATAATCTGGTTATCATGCAAGTTTTATACATTCATATATGTTAGACTTTGGCTATGAATTATTCTGCTTAACAAGTCACATTAAAATAAAACTAATATTATATGTGGCAAGGCTTCTGCCAAAATAGAAAGTATTTGTTGTTTTGTACACCAGAAATGATTCTTCATTGAAATCAGCAAAGCCTACTAGAAAATATTCCCCCATTAGAGCAGGAAGCTTGTCTAATTTACATCTCTATCCCCAGCACCTAAAAACAGAGTTTGGCACATATCATGGGTTCATTATATATGCACTAAATAAATAAATGACTTATTAGTGAATTAATAAGCAAATCAAATTCAGGATGATTGATAACAACCTAAAATGCTTTCTATAAATACCAGAACTTAGTTTGCATAAAGAGGCAGCATAAAATGACTTTAAGTTTTTAAAATTTTTTTACTCAGTGTTAGTAAAAATATAGGAAAATGAAAGTGGAGCTATTATCTAAGGCTGGAGAAAATGTAAATTGATAAATATTTGGTTGACAATCTATAATACCTAAGTTTTATATCTGAAAAATCTATTTTTACAAATGTACACTAAGAAAATGATCAGAGATAAGCTCAAATATTTGACAAAGATAATATAATTATTTATAATAACGAAAAAATTGAAACGACTTATGCATCCAAAACTAATGGCATGATTAATGAAATCATAGACTGGAATCCTATACAGCTATCAAAAATTGTTGACAAATACTCTTTGTAATCCTTTAAGCAATAAACTTTTTTAAAAAAATTGTTGACAACATGTCAATTAACATTGACAATAAAAATTATCAATAACTTGGAAAAGATGCTCTGGAAATACTGTTAATTGAAAAGAAAGCAATGAACTAGCATAATCTCCTTATTTTAAGAAGCTTTAATATGCATATGCATTTAAAAAAGTGGAACACTTCAAAATACTAATGGTAGTTATTTCTTGGTGGTGGGACTATAGGGGCTATGTATTTTTAATACTTTACAATTGTTATTTTTAAATATTTTCCAAATTCTCTACAATAAAAAGACTACTTTTGAGGTCAGATAATAATAATTTTAAAGCAAAACACACACAAAAGTTTGAAACCAGACAAACCTGGGTTTGAAATTAGGCTCAGGCACAATTTTCTTATCCTGCCCTTTTATGTAATACCATCTATATTATAGGGCTTTACAGATAGTAGATGTTCAATAAATGATACCTAATATGAACTACATCTAGTAACACCACCTACAGGCAACTATAGATGAAAGTTTAAAAAATTAATTTTTGGACAATTTCCCCTTTCAGCATCTTTATCTCCATCAAAACCATATTTCATTGCCCCATTACACAGGTCCATTTTAAAAATAATTAATTACATATGGAAGGACCATGTGAAATTATAGCCAAAACAATTACTAATGCAAGTTATCGGTGAATTTTTTAGTATATTGCTCAAATGCTTAAAATGTGATTTTCTAAAGTGTATCTGAAACATTTTATAACTGGCCAGCTTTTATGACAATTTATATTTTTTCATATGGCCAACAGCTGACAGTATCATGCCAGCTTTAGTGTTCCTCTCCTTTTTTATATAAGTACATACTTTCAAAAACAGATTTAAATTATAGAGAAGAGAACCACGAATTATTATAGACTTCATGTTGACATAAGGCTTTGTAGTACTTAAACTAAACCTTTAAAGTACATCTTTTATATCATTTTTCTCCATAGCACACATGGAGTTTAACTCTATAAAAACCTTGAGGAAGCGAGTTTAAAGTCTCTTTAACATTGTTGATTTTTCCATAACAAATTTTGTGCTAATAGTTCAGCTCAACTGAGCTTTTGACTATTCAAGATCTAAACTTATATTTCAAAGACCTACATAGTAGCCCTAACCCTTTCACTTCGAATTTAGTTTCCTTGTTTTTAACATGGCAATAAAAATGTTTGTATCACAGGTATAGTAAGAGGATCAAATAAGCTCAGACACAAGAATCACTCTAGCAATGATAAAACCACTGTACCAGAGTCTCCCAAATAATTGTAGTCTATTGGCTCCAGCTCTCCTTGAAAATGGGGTTCTGTGCCCACACAAACTTGGGTAACTATTTCCCTGATGGAGAATTCCTGGCACATTAACACATTATACCTCTGACTCTCAAGATTGATGAAGAGGTTGGTGGAAAGGGGTAGAAATATTCCAGGATCACCTGGGGAACATCATCATCAGGATAAACACCTCTACATAGCCAGCAACCAGACCTGAACTCACATATAAGGTGAGGAAAATAAATCTGCCTTTTTTTTTTTAGTATATATGGACTCTTTATATATGGTTCTGTCAGAGTGTTCAAAATTATTCAAGTTGACCCTTACTATGTTAATATATGGGCTTAATTTTTAATCCCACTAATTCACAAACTGCTTTGAATAATGTCTATTACTATCTCACACAACTAGTATCCTTCAGAACGTATATCAGAAAACACTGCCCTTTGCAATGTAAGTTAGCATCATTGCAATTATTATTTACTACACAGGCTTGAGAAAACCACATTGGTTGAGAGGATGTGATCACCCAAAGATACAACCCCTCCTGGGACTCTGAAATGTATATTCAAGGTTTACAAAGGTTGCTAGTTAAGATCTTTTCTGAAACTGAGCAGATAATGTACACAAAATACTCAACTCAAGGAAAATATGGAAGAATATGTCTGTGGCCTACAGATAGGAAGACCTTTTTGAAATAAAACACACACACATAAGTAAACACAAGACACAATATAAATAAGTACTCTTATAAAGTGGGCAAGTCTGTTTTTCACAACTGTCTTGTCAAAAAGAAAATGAAATTCTTAGTTTTGTGTGCCATTCATTCTTTTCTTTATTCACCAAATATTTATTGTATATCTATGTAACAGCTCTAGAGGTGATTTCTTGAGAGATTTGTGTACTAGTTATCATTTTTAACATAGAATTTCCTGTAGCAATCATATTCAATAGCAGGAGTTTTCAGTCATGACAGCTTGGCAAAATTGGAAAGTGTGATCTCTCTCAATTCTGTTCTTTCTACCCACTTCCTTCTTTTTCACAACATGAGCCTTCAGAAAGTATTCACTCTATGAACTAGCAATACATCTATTTCTCTCATAGTGATAGGCTAAACATTTAGATGAGAGCAATCACAATGCCTTGCACATAATAGGGTTATTCCATTACTTAATGTGATTTATTTGAGGGTGCTTTTGTTTTTGGTCTTCAAAAAATGGATCTTTGCCCTAGCTCAGTGGTCGGCAAACTCATTAGTCAACAGAGCCAAATATTAACAGTACAATTGACATTTCTTTTGAGAGCCAAATTTTTTAAACTTAAACTTCTAACGCCACTTCTTCAAAATAGAGTCACCCAGGCCAAAAATAGACTTCTGCGCATGGGCCATGAAGTTTCAATGGCATGGTGGTATTTTGTGGAAGGGGCCAAAGAGCTGTATGTGGCTCGTGAGCCTCGGTTTGCCAGCCACTAGCCAACCTGGTTTGACTCAGCGGATTGAGCGTCCGCTTGAGGACCGAAGGGTCCCAGGTTTGATTCTGGTCAAGGACACATGCCCAGGATGCAGGCTCCATCCCCAGTGGGTGGCATGCAGAAGACAGCTGATCAATGATTCTTTCTCATCATTGATGTTTCTATTTCTCTCTCCCTCTCCCTTCCTCTCTGAAATCAATAAAAAAATAATATTTTTTTAAAGTCATCAAAATACATTGATTTTTGGAAATGTGATCAACATAGATTATGTACCATTTTACAGAATTAACAACTGGGGGGGGCGGGGGGCAGGATAAGACAATTCAGAAACCTGCCTGTGAAGCAAGTTGGTATTCTAAGTTTATGAAGTCTCTGCAGGATATTCTGCATAGGCTTCTGCAATCTTATGAGCCCTAAAGCACTCTGCTCTTTGGGGCTGCCTCTCGGGATATTTTCGGGTGTGGATTTCTTTGGATGTATATTGTTTGGACTTAGTTCTTAAATATACAGGTTTGTCTTTTACCTGATTTGAGAAATTTTCAGCCATTATTTCTCTGAATACTTTTTTCAGCCTCATGCTTTTTCTCAGCTTCTTCTGGGAACTGGTTGATATGATTGGCAGGTCTCTTGTTATAGTTCGATAGGTCCCTGAGGCCCTGTTTATTATTTTTTTAATCTATTTTCTCACTTTCGCTCATATTGGGTAATGTTTATTATTCTATTTTTAAGTTCAGATTCTTTCTTCTGCCTTGTCCAATACGTTTTTAGTTTTAGTTATTGTATTTTTCCATTCTAACCTTTCCATTTGGTTCTTCCTATCTGCTGTTTCTTTGCTGATACTTTCCATTTTTTCATTTGCTTCAAGTGTGTTCATAATTGCTCATGAAGCATTTTTATGGTGGCTGCTTTAAAATTCGAGTCTGCTAATTCCAACGCCATTTGTTGCTGACGTCTGCTCATTGTATTTTTTTATTCAAGTTGAGCTTTTCATGGTTCTTGATATGACATGATTTTTTGTTGTATTCTGGAGATTGTGAGTATTTTGTTATGAGACTTTGGATCTTACTTAAGTCTCCCATTTGAGTGGGACTCCTCTGACCCAGAACCAGCTAAAGCAGGAGAGCTGCCTCATTTCTGCTCCGCCGGAGAAGTCCAGGCCTCCCGGTACGCCCCCACTGACATCGCCCTGGCTGGGAGAGGGCGAGGCTCTGGGTCACTGCTCTACTCGTGGCCTCCTCTGACACCGCAGTTTAGGGAGGGTGGCTCGTGACCTCTGGGAGGTGCAAGTCGCAAGTGTCAGCCTCTCTGACACAACTCCAGTGAAGAGTGAGAAAGGTGCCACATCACCTCCAAATGAGGTTGCAAATCTGGGCTCCCCATTCAGCCTTTGCTGACAAGAGTGGGAGTAAGGCCACCATTTTTTCTCTCGGTGTTTGGCTAGAGTAGGGACCTATTTTCTAAAAGTTTTCTGTCTTGCTAGGCTGACCCTTCCTGGGACTTTTGCTAGAGAAGTTAGGCTTTTAATGGGGCTTTTGTGTGTGTGTGTGTGTGTGTGTGTGTGTGTGTGTGTGTGTGTAATTTTGGCACTTCTAGGTTACTGGTTTCTCCATCACCCAGGCTGGGATATCTATGGCAAAAATAAAACTAAAGGGAACTCATCACCATGTTGTTCCCCAGGCCCCAAGGTTCCTAAGCAGTCTGGCTTCTTCTGGTCCTCTTTCAGGATTTTCTTATATTTGTTTTAGATGTAATATCCAGAGTTTTAAACAGCAGTTAGCAGGAGGAAAATAGAAAAATGTGTACATCTTATTTTTCCCCGAACCAGAAGTCAATATGCTTAGTTTTAACATGATCTATAATACATATATGTTATTTCTCCAAAGATTTTTGTGGCCTGATACTGTCATGATTTTATTCATATGGAGGCTCTCTTAGAAATGATTTTCATAATGACTGTTGTATGTCTTTGCATATTTCTCTAAGAAATTTTTATTTCACTGTTAAATTTTTCTTAATCTGCAATGTATAGCCAATTGCATTTTTGCTGCAAACCTATGTTTCTTGGAAGGCATAACAGTCACAGTCACAAAACCCAATTTTAATGAAAGTACAAAGGTAGTGTATGATCATTCCATATGGGCGAAGGATGAGAAGCTACATCATATCTTTCGTAGACTTTTTCCAAATGCACACGACCAGAGCCTGATTATTCTCTTAATTTCAGCCTCACCTGAACAGATGTTCCTAGCTGATTTTCTTCCACTTGTGCACTGATAGTCTCATTTATTCTGATTATCATTTTGTGTTTTTATTGAGCATGATCTTCTATTTGCTCATTTTCATTCCCCATTTCTGTTTGAGCACCTCCATCATCTCTCACACAGTTTGCTTTTGATGTCTGAAAAAGCCAATAATGCCCACAAATCTGCTGTGGCTCAGATGCTCACTACAAAAGTCTCTTCCTTGTCAGTCCATCTCCCGAAGATATTTTCCTGGCAGGCAATAAAACAACTTTGGAGAAATAATGTGTCATTTACTTCTCTCCACGTAATTTGTGGGTGTGTTTGTTTGTGTGTTTCCTGATCTTGGGAATTAGAATGAGAGGGAAACTTCTCTGTTCTGAGCCCGTCTCATGAACTAAACATGACCTCCGACAACATTTCAGTGATACATTGTTCATTTGGACATTTTTCTAAAAATGAAAAACCTGCGTGGTGTCACATGTCATGCTAATCATCGTTATTACCACATCTGCACTATTTTGAAACAAAGGATTGTGAAATCCAAGAAATCTTGTCCCCTGACTATTCTTTTAGTTAGCAAAGTATTAATAGTTTTGTGAAGCTTAATGGGTAGGTGACATAAATGCACACAAGTAAAACTGATTCTTAAGCTGATGTGAGGTCTTCATACCACCATTCCTTTTCTTGTCTCCAATCACCCAAGAAATTATTTTTTTAAAGTAAAATTAAAAAATGGGGTTAAAAATCTTAGAAAGACTGGGCCTGCTATTTTGTTTTTTCCTCTTTGGGACATGAATAGAATTGCTATTGAAATCCTCTTGGCTCTTATGATGTCATTATAGAAATGCCCTCTTGCAAATCTTTCTCATTTGTCTCTTTCACTGCCTGCTCTGTAGTTGAAACAATTCATTTCAAAATAAGTTACAAATTGTTTTGTATGACACTGGTGACATTTATTACAGGCATCAAGTTCAGCAAAAGATACCCAATTATTTCTACTTAATTTATTTATCCAATGTTAAGGGCTAGGGCAAAAATTTAGAGGTCATGTCACTTAGTATTTCATAGTAAGGAGGGCGGTTTTGTTCCTAGTCAGATGAGCTAACGTAAAAGGCATTGGTCAACAGGAAATCTTTCAGAGAAGTAGGAGTAGTGGCATTAAACAGAGAGGCTTGAGACAAAGGCCAAAGATTAACCACAGTACAAATCATTTATTTGATTTGATGTCATTTTTTTTCTTTAATCTTAGACAGGGCCTGTTTTCCACTATTTCCTTAAATTATTTTAGTTGTTTTATTTTCAAATTGTTATGTTACATGGGTAAGGATGATTCTTTGGATAACGCTGACTCTTCAAACTTAATTATTATCTCGTGTATACCATTATACACACAAAGGGATCATCTGAAATGTAGGTAGAAACCACATTCAATTTTTCTCTCTTGTCTGCTCACCATGAAGCTTTAGAGAGCAAATATTTATTACTGCAAATATTTCTAAAATTATTTCTCCCCATTGGAATTTGATTTAAAGACATTGTTATCGCAAAATGGGGTTTATGGGACTCTGCCTCTGTCTGTTGCACAATAGAATTCCTTTTCCTCCATCCTTGCCTCTACTAATATGAGAATATATTCAAAACCATAGGAATCAGTCTCTGCATTATTTTCACTGACTTTGTCTAATGTAAGAAAATAACAACTATTGGATAAAACTGGAGTATCATTCTCTTATTAACTTCCATTCTTACTATGCTTATAACTCTAGCTGTAAAACTAGCCATACTGATGTTTTAAATGTAGTGATGATTAACCTCAAATAAGGAAATATTCCAAGATTTGTACTGAATGATATCTTCAATAGAACTATTTTTAACTCAGTTTCAACATTGATTATTAATGTACAGTGGGCACTATGAGTTTACTTAGAAAATTATTAAAATAGAAATGAAGCTCTCCAGTAGTCCTCACAAGTGAGAAAAAATTCTCAAACTGATATCCAGGACATTTCTACCGGTTGGGACCTTGAGGAATGTGTAAAATAGATGCCACACAGAATTATAACAAAGACCACTAATGAGTGAAAAAATCATCAAAGTCAGCTAAGGTGCCCTATTCAGATGGACCACTAACCTGCCGAAAGGGAGAGCAGTAATCACATACCATGGCCCTGTCGTGTTAGCTGGCCTTCGACCATTCCTAAGAACCCTCCCCTGTACTAACTTTACACTGGTACCTGCACCCGAGAGCCTTCTCTTCTTGCAGGATGAGAGTAGGCATTATTCATTCTGGGAGGCTTAATGTACGCATGTTAAATGCTTCATATGCTATTCAAACATGTGCCTGTTGATAACACCTTGCGGTCTCTAAAGTTTATCTGCGTGCATTTTCTTGTCTCTTGGCCCACAATTCCCCTTTCTTCATCGACTTGCCTTTATTTCTCCCACCATATTTACTGATATCTTGCAAAGAGATGGGACTTGCACATTTCCCTTGCAGTACTTCTTCCCTAGAGTCGGTGCCAACAAATTGCAGCCAATGATGGGCCCTGGTGTGCTCAGACACCTCTGTGCACCACCACTGGAAACAGCAAGAGACAACAGAGACTGCAGACCGAGCACCCAGAGTGGATATAGCGCTAACATCCACCACTTGGCAAGCTGTGTTCATGGAGGCTTGCTTGGCTCTCATTCCGAGATTATTATAAAAATAAATCTTGGAACATTTGTTAGGGATTAAAAGTGAGGGAATCTAGACTCGCATTTTAAATGCACATCCTGATGAATAATAAATATGCTTAGTAAGTATACATTGGGGGGGGGGGCGTAAATTTTCTGCAGCTTGTTGTGTTTCTCAGAAGGCATTCTGCATACAGCAATGAATTGACATAACCCCCAAATGTCAGACAGAGATTGGACTGGTGAGCGTGTCATCCGTAGCCTCTCCCAGGAAAGAAAGAGGCCTGAAAGAGAACAGACCGAAGTGAAAGGTGTCTGTATGAGGGGAAGAGCAGTGCCTGGCAGGACCATCCGAGGCAGCAAACAGGATCCTGCCTGGAGTGTGCTGAGAGAGCGCTGTGCACCTAGCGAAAACAAACAACAACCGTGAGTTCTAGTCTTGGTGTGGCTGCCAACTCTCTGCCTCTCGGTTTTCAGCTGCAAAAGAAACAACACTGCCTGTGAGGATCACAGGACCTCGCAGCTATGGGATTACATGCAAACTCTGTAGCTGACAAGTGGAAAGAAGGCCAGCAGCTCTGCAATTTCTGGATGCAGGAGACATCTAAGGAAATGACTCCATCAGGCTGTCCACAGCAAATCTCCCTCCTAGTCCCTCCCTTTCTCCCTTGTTCATTTCCACTAGCCCTTTCCTTCCAAGCCCCCGGTGGTGACCAGGAGCTCATATCTGCCTTCCCTCTATTCCCTCCTCCCTTCATGCACACTCCCCCATCTGTTGGTAACCCCCTTTCCAGCTCACCACATCAAAGTTTAATTGTCTTGTCGCACCCTCTCTTCCCGATCCCATTCGCTGCGGATGCCAACTTGGAAGAACACATGGGCGCGGAAATCAAGAATCGAAGTTCAAACCTAACTCATCTGCTTGCCAGACTGAGAATTGGCAAGTAGCTTAAACCCCCTGTGCCTTCGTCTTCTCATCTGTAACCTGAAGATAATAATAGTGCTGGCTTCATAGCATTTCCGGGAGAGTAAAAAAAATAAGGATAAAACCTCTGGCACGGTGCCTGGCTCATAAATGAACTCTCAATAAATGTATTATTTGATCTAAAATGTTAATGGCAGATATCAGTTTAATGTCACTCCTCCCAAGCAACTCTTTTTTATTTTTTTTAACCTACAGGCTTACCTTAAAAGAGAGTACAGTCGTGTGGTTTTTTTAGACACCATGACAAGGTGCTGAGGGAGATACTTAAGGGCAGGGGGCAGAGGGTGCCTTGGGAGAGACCATTCCAATCATCAGTGTCAGCACAGGGTGTTTCAAGTCACGGAGAGCTCTGCTTGCTGGAATTCTGATAGTCCGTCCACACATCCCCTCCCTGACCTGCAAAACAGCAGAACATGCAGAGGCCTAGACCAGGAGACAGGAGGGAATATATATCAGGATTTTGTTTACTCTGGGGCCTTGTCAAATGATCAGCTCTTTATCCAGAACTGAGTCAACAGGAATTCTTTTGCAGAAACAAATAAACACCGTCCTGTGCAGCCATTTCACAAACAACTGTTTAATAGTCCATTACCAGCTTTTCCAGACAAGCGATCACGCACCTCCTTTCCTGCGGCAAGAGCAGCCATCGCTCTGTTTATGGCTTGGGGAGAGGGGGGCAGGGGGGACAGGAGGACAAGGGAGGTGACACTAAAATTATTTGTCCCTCTTTCAAGCTTTCCAGGTAAGCTGTGCCCAGACTCAAGGACAATGTGTTAAGACTGACTCCTATGTGGCCCCTGAAAAGCCCTGGGAATTTTAATTGAAATTACTTTTCAGCACTGGCACGCTGCCTCATTTGCAATTTGTATTATGAAGGACAATGCTACATAAGAAGAGTGACTTTTTTTTCTTTCTTTCTTTTTTCCTTTTTTGAAATCCAGACTCTGAAACTGTATGTTGGCCACCCGCCCCTCTCCACCTAAGGAAGAAACACGGGATTTTCTTTCTTCTACGAAAGGATAGCGCGCATCTTTGGTTATCGATATTCAAAAGCCAACCGAAACAGCACAGCAAGCTGCGGTGGGAGAAGGTCCCCAAAGTGAACGCTATTCATGGAAATGGAAACAAGCAGCAGAACAAACAGAAAAATCTCCCTGTTTTCATCCTACATTTCAAAGCCACACTAAAGCCGCAGTTCTTCTTGCCGCAAGGCATTTCCTAAAAATTCATGAGACTCCGTGAAACAGAAAGTTTAGACTCTCAGCGTTTCAATACTGTTTTTCCTTCTCAACATCCTGCTTTAGCTTATTGACTCGTTTAATAGAATAATGTATTTTGAAAATAAAATCTGAAAACCTCCCATAAATACCTTTCCCGAAAAGCACCCCCATTTTTATAGTGTTCTGAGCTGGTTGGTGGTCCTGCTGCTTTCCTCGGCCTGAAGAACAGTTCTCCCCAGAAGGCAATCCCACAGTAAGCAAGATTTATCTTCTCAACAATGCGAACAAGTTAGAGAAAATTGTGTTTAGCTAATTGTGAGACACACTGGCGTTTTTAGGGGGGAAATCAAATGCTGTTGTTGAGAGATGCGATTTCAATAAACCTCCAACTTCCTCACGTAGGAACATGGGACCTTTTCTCATGCCCAGATATGTGCCAGAGATAACACACCAAGACAATCGTTTTTCCCTGGGATGGGCTACGATGATTACTCTCCCATTATGAGTCTAGCACTTGAATATCCAAAGGTAAGCCGCAGTGAAACAGCTATAAACAGTGGCTAGTAAGAACTTGGAGGAAACGGGAAGTGACAACACTGTAAAACCCACCGCTGCAATGAATCCCTGTGTGTGAAAGCCTGTTTCCTAAACAGACTCCAGGCACTCTCTCTCTCTCTCTCCTTTTTCTTTCATGCTCCTCTTCCTTTCTCTGGCTCTTCCCTTCTTTTTCCTTTTTCTTCTGCTCTGTGTTCATTTTCCAGTTTATTTTTCCCTACTTCCTCTGACTCTCTTTCCCTCCCCATTTTTGTCTCTTGCATTTTGTCTTTTAATATCTTGTTTCCACACACATCTTATTACATCACTCACCCAATGACATGTCACAATATTGCATGGGAGTTTATTGTAACCATATTGGGGTTCCCTGTCATTATTTTTTAACCAAGTTAACTCTTTTATATCACTCTTTCTATATATAAAACGAAACCAAGGTAAGATGCGTTTCATTTTCATGTGATATGCCTGTCTATTTAAAAACTTTCTGCTGATGAGAGGGGAGAAGTAACATGTTGAAGTAACTCTTCAAATTAGATTCCTTTAATTCCATCTGCCTTTTTTCCCCAGGGTTGTTGTTTTTTTAACTGTTGCTCATCATTAATTTATTGAATACTAATGTTTGCCAGGAAGTTGACACCTAGAAACAATAGGTTGGTAAAAGGATTATAAGCAAAAAAAGAAGGCTTTTCTACTTTTTCCTCACAGATTTATTTCTAATCTTTTCTTTGTGAGGAAACTAAGGCAGAATTGAACAAGAGAGCAGGAACCCCTACACACAGAGACACCCACACTCATACACAGCACACACACACATAGACACACAAACAGAAGCCTGGAATATTGGAACTTTCATTTTCCCCCCTTCCTATATCCCTCCCTCTAGGTAGACCTCACCCTGAGACTGGGCCTATATTAAATAGGGAGGGCATTAGGTGAAGGGAGAGACACATTATCCAGAGGCCAAATTCTTTCCTCTCCAAATCTAAAGAACTTCAGGCAGAGAGTACAGACGTGCAGCTGGTGGTACTCTGACAGGTATAGATGATCACCAGCAAAGTAGACATTGTCATTCTTGAATGTTGGGTTTCAAAGAGGTAAAATACCAGCAAGTATATAGCAGATTCTAACCCGGTTGTCTGACTGCAAGACCTCTTTACACTCTACTCCAAGGCTGCCTTTCTGCCTTGACACACTCCAGTGGTTCTTTAACTTTCAGGTAAGCTTCCTTCCTATATGAATGATCCTTCACTCTCTTTCCTCAAAGCCCTGTCTCTATGTCCATTATAACACTTATTACATTGATGGCAATTATTCACTTCTCTGTTACTTCAACCATTCACATGTGAAGCGCTTACGGGGAAAGTAACCATTCTGTTCATCTCCGTAGCCCCTAAGACCAATCATGTAGCACCTTATTCAGAGAGGTTCACAAATTGTTGGTTGCATCAAATTAAGTTGAACACTAAAGAATGGTAAAGAATTTTGTATTTAGAAACCCTATTTCATTCTAAGAGGAGAAATGGCAAAGCAGAGTTAGGTTGTCACAGAAAGAAAAGAGACACCAACTCTAAAATATTACCTACTGTGCATCGGATCGAGGGGGCAGGACAAGGGAAACAATATTTCAAACGGAACCTATGAAAGATGCGAGGACAAGGACAAGAGAACCCAATGGATTGATTTGGAGCTTAATCAATGAGGCAGAAAATGTGTATTGGTCAACCTGACGAGGCAACAGCTAAATTCCTCAGAAGAAAGGCAGTGAGGGGGTGTTCCCTCATGAGTGGTTCCAGAGGGAATCTATCCATGGGCATTCTAACATTATAGCCAATACACTGACCATCTAAAAGGCCTGCAATCTCTGACCTGACACTCCTTACAGACACAGAATTTTTCTTAGTCCGTATTTTTTTCAGCTTT
Source organism: Pipistrellus hanaki (assembly GCF_964339955.1). Classification (NCBI taxonomy): domain Eukaryota; kingdom Metazoa; phylum Chordata; class Mammalia; order Chiroptera; family Vespertilionidae; genus Pipistrellus; species Pipistrellus hanaki. Next base: position 137,991,108 of record NC_140504.1, on the reverse strand, counting down.
ATTAAGGTATAACTGAAAAATAATATTGTAAGACATTTAAAGTGTACAACTTGACGATTTGATTTATGTACATATTGTGAAAGGAGTCCCACCATCTAGTTAATTAACACATCCATCACCTCACATATTTACCATTATTTTTCTTTCGGGAGGGAAGGGTGACAATATTTTAGATCTACTCCCTTACCAAATTTCAATTATATGATATAGTGTTATCAACTAGAGTCACCCTTAGCTCCTTAGACTTCATTCATCTTACAACTGAAAGTTTGCACCCTTGTCCCAACCTCTCCCCATTTCCTTCATCTCCCATCCCCTAGCAATCACTTTTTACTTTGTTTCGTTGAGTCTGTCTGAATTTGTTTTAGATTTCATATACAAGGGATACTATGCAGCATTTGTTTTTCTCTGTCTGGCTTATTTCACTTAGCATAACACCCTCAAGGGTAATAACCATTGTCATAAATGGCAAGAATTCCTTATTTTAAGGCTGAACGTGTGTGTGTGTGTGTGTGTGTGTGTGTGTGTGTGTGTGTGTTGATGGACTCTTACATTGTTTCCATATCTTGGCTATTAAGAATAATCTTAGCCAGTGTTTTAACGCAGCTTAAGCTAACAGGTGTAGAAGAAAGCTCCTACTCCATCCACTCTTTACTGAAGTTTGTGCAGTTCTTTAGACAAAGCTCTCTCTGAACTGAACCAACCATAGACAGCAAATAACCTGCACTATGAAGTGACATCACTTCACTTAGGGCTCTTGTTTGGATTCCTACTACTTTAAAATATTCTTCAAAAAAATTTCTACACATGGTGATAAACTCTTATTTTACCGTTGAAACGATATAATTCTGCCTGAGATTTTTCTATTTTAATTTGAAAGAAAATGTTATTGATTTTAACTGAAATGCATTTGAGTATGCTATATTTATAGCTACCTTAGTTTTCTAGCACAGAAGAGTAAAAACCCCAATTTTATAGGCCTGCAAATAAAATAGATTTAGTACAATAATTTGTTTAGGGTGATAGGGAAAATGTGGTATTCTGGGTAACCACATTTAACCATACTAAACTACCATATTCATCATAAGTCAGACTAAGTCTCAAAAACGTGGTATAATATCCAAAAAGACTTACTAATGCTTTATCTGTTTTTATTTCATTGGAGTGTTAAGAGTTCTTAGAAAGACATCATTATAAATTCTCATTATATAATGTCATCAGATAGAAGTTATAAAGTTCTAGCCATTATCCATGAACAGAGGTGCAGAGATCATTTTAATGGTCCACGGGCTGGTGTTGATGAGAGAGACCTATCTGGGTCCTAGGCAAAGCTGTGACTAGACGCTGCATTTCAGGTACCTCCTTCCTACCCTCAGCAATGTGTCCATTCAGCTTTTCTCCCTTCTTCCTCTCCTTTCCCACCCTCATTCCATCTCCCAACTTCCTCTCACCTGCTGTATACGACAGCCAATCACTGGTGAAGTACGAAACAATCACTAAGATATTAGTTAACAAGGGATGAAGAGGAGATTACTGTGGCCCCAGGAATATTTGTACTCTCACAGACACTACTTTGACAGATGCCCTCCAGACTAAAAGGAGAAATGACTTATCCTTAAAGAAATACAAGAGATATTTATACTGGCCTGACCCTTGGCTTTGTAGTTCAACCTCCCAGCACTTCCTGGCACAAACCTACAGCCAGCTTTCATTCCATTCCATGCCGTCTAGCTCCCCTTGACCCGGACAAACTTCCCTTGCACCCACACCACCCCGCAGCACCATCACCTTCCTCACCAGACTGAGTTGAGATAGAGCTCAAGGAGACACTGCACAAGCGCCAGGACGCTTTCCCAAGCCTCCCAGCCTGCCGTGGGCGCCCCTCCTCTGGGTGCCCCCAGCGCTTCACACACACACATTAGAACACTTACTATTTCATGCAATAATTATGGGTTCCTTTTTGTGTTTCCCACTAACTAGACTGTAACCTTCTCACAGCGTTATCAGTGTTCATATTTTCAACATCTAGCAAATTGCCGAATACTCACAGCTCGTTAAGGTTGAACAAATGAAAGACTGGCATGAAGTGGAGATTTGGGATACCACTGTTTCATGAGGGAAGGAATAAATAAATACTGGAAATACTAATTGAAAGTGTTTTCTTCCCCCACTATAGAATATAGGACCTAATATGCACAGAATCTATAGCACTATAAAGTTTCTTAGGTTTCTTTATTAAAAAAAAAAAAAATCCCTAATACTAACTTATTAACTTTTCATTTCCATTTGTTCCCATCTCACTCAAGGAGAGTACAAAACGATCCCACTATTCCTGCTTCCCAACTGTCTATGTTCCAGATTAATAGGCTTCCCGGGTTCATGTGCGCTTTTATGCAATTTAATCAATATATTTCCCAGTTTGAACAAGACAATAAATTAATTCCTGTCTTTTTAAAACTAGTTTCCACTTACTCAAAGATGTCACTTCACAACCGGGAGGCAGCCTTGAATAAAAACCTCCTCGGTCCAGACGTTCGTGTACCTGTACGTTTTAGTCCTGCTGTATACGACAGGTGACTCGGTGGCCTTGGGAAAACTACACAGCATTTATGGGCCTCGGTTTCCTCATCTATAAAGCATAAGCGTTGGAACAGATGATTTTTTAAGCACCCTGTCAGTTTTAAAATTCTATTATTGTATACATCTTTAATCCTAACATAGAGCAGGCGGACCCTGAAAAGTATTTGAAACGAGGACACCGTACTGTCACACAAAGAAGATAATCTCCATCACCTGCAATTCAATTTAAAATTCATGGCAAAGTCAAATCCGCAAGCACTACGTCTGAGTGGCCAAGAGTAATGAAACACGTACATGGAAGGGACGGGAAGCAGGGGGGCAAGGAGCCCACGCACCCTGTGAAACCGTACACGGCCTAAGTGTATTTTCTCACACTGATGTATTTTAAATTTGTGACTACGAACATACCACCGTGAACAGCTTGAAGTTCTTTGGAACAAACACTGCCTCGTCGAAGGTCACTCCTGAAGGAACCGCAATAATAATAACATTTGGCATATGTAGATAGAGCACTTTGCACACTGGAGCATGGAGAATTATGCTCTGCGTGTTCCAGAAAAGATGATCCATGATTCAGGTTGGGGGTGGGGGGGGGGGGAATATGTCAGATACATTTTTGACAGTGGCAGCAAACCCAAACAGGAGAACCATACAATCAATATGGACGCCCTCCTTAAAATCCCCAAGTCGCCGCGAGTTTGATGTTTCAGCAAGGTCCCGACAGGAATAATGGATTTGGTGGCCTGGAGGAACAGTAGAGGTTTTAATAAAAGGAACTTAAAATTACCAGCGTTGGCCCTGGTTCCAAGGAAGCCCTGGCTCAGTGTCCGTAACGACACAGGAGCAACCTAACTCCTTGCCTCTCGGATTCTTGCTATTCAGTTTAAAATGCCATTTCCTATGCAGCCTGATCATTGCTCCTCAAAAATAAACCCATAAAAAACTGCTTTAAATTTCTGATCCATGTTTTCTATTCACGTAGATATTAAACTGAATTTCCTAAAGCCTGAAAAGCTAATTATGCATTCAATTAGAGTTTCTTAATAAAGATTAAAACTTTGAAGTCTATCACAAGCCCATATTTAATTCAACTGCCATTTTATCCATGCCATGGAAGTGTAAGTGGTAACAATGAATATAAATTATAATATATGCCATAGAAAGAATGCTATTTGTCCAAGTACGTTACTATAAAGAATTAGATTTTGCTATCAGTCCCATGATCTAGTTAAAATTGGTGTTCTTTATTTGGTCTTTCAATGTAGTCCAATTTCCTACTTTGAAAAACAAATTCTAGGGAATAAAGAAAAGAGATTAATTTATCATTAAGACTCTGCTTAATTGAAGTCAATTCCGAACAAACTTGAATTCAATTTCTGCTCATTAAATTGAATGTGCTCTGCGTTCCTCCTCTGCATTGCTTTGAGCAAGCAGCTGAGAACAAGGGACAAACATCAAAATTATTAAATTGAGGAGATTTTATTTGGTCTTCACATGCCAGAGCCGCTTTGATGAGGAGCTGTTTTGGCACTGAAAGGGAAGAAGAGCAGCTGGAGGAAAAATCAAATGAAACTAAGCCTTGGAAAATTGAAGAAAACGCGAGCTTAATAATATTTAATAATTAAATTTCCACAAACAATAGCGGCAAAATGAAGTAATCTGCAAAGTCTGTGAACTCATTTGCATAATTGATGCCGGGTCCCCTGTAAATGAATAATGAAGATAATAAAAGATGTTGCTAAAAATGGGCACAATAACAGCAAATTTCATCAAGCCGCGCGCTCTGATTAATCTGCTCTTGCAAATCAGCAGCGAGCGGGGAGCGCGTGATTAACCGCGCCGAGGCCGGCGGCGGCGGGCGGCGGCGCTGCCCTTTCCCTGCGGGTCTCCGGGCGCCGCCCGCCCGCTCCCCGCCGCCCGCGCTCCGCTCGCCGCAGCTGCCGCCGGGGCTGCCGCGGGCGCCGCTCGCCGGAGCGCCTCCTCCCGGCCCAGCCCGGCCCGCCCGCCGCCGCGGCGCTCGCTCCTGACCCACCGAGCCGCTGCCTTCTGTCGCGGCCGCTTACGGGGCGATCGCTGCCCAGCCCCCCGGTGCCCTCCTTCACCCCCCCCTCCGCCCTGGATCTCCAGCCCAGGGGCTTCCCGCCCCAGCTCACTACCTGCACGCCAAATAAACTAAGAAACAATTAGCGAGCCCGGCGGGCAAGGTGCAGGTGGCTCAGATGTCAGTGGGCTGCGGGGCTTGGGGCTTGTGGGCAGCTGGGGATTTCTGTTTGGGAAGGAGGCTGAGAAGGGTCGGTTTGCCCACTAGGACTGCCGCTCTGGGGGAAAGCGGAGCTAGCTCCGTAAAAGGCACAGGCCCTCTTTCCTCCTTTTTCTCCAGCAGGTCCAGAAAGAAAGGGCCTAGAAAGAGATGTCTGTTAGGCACTTGGAAAAGACTATTCAGAAAAGATGGGGAGGCACAGTATAATAAAAGGGTTTCCCACCCCACCAATCCCCTTCCCTTGAAGAATAGAAAGAGAAAGCAGCCCATCCAGGTAAGCTGGGCATTTCAGATGCCGGTGAGTTTGGTTTTCTTTCTTTATTGTCATTATTATTATTATTATTATTATTTTAGAATTAAAATACAATTTTTCCTATTTGAGACTTACTGCATTTTTCTCAGGGCCAAACCCCGGGGGCTAATAAGATCTATGAAAGCTGTCGTGCCCAAAATGCAGTCTGTGTGGGAGTTTGTGAAAGCGACTTTGCCGAGGGCAAACCTTAGACGGAGAAACAGAAAATACTTCGAAAAATCACAGGATGCTCCTCCAGCTCTCTTACAGGATAAACTTGTCTCGGGAAAATAAAACTTAATAAACCCTGGTTCCAGACTGTTACTTAGTTTACAGCCCTAGGTTTGCAATCCATCATCGCTTGGGCCTAACTGGACTGACTCTGGCTTTTCATTTGTTTATAGTTTGCGCAGTGTTTCATGCCTCCAGCGTACCATGTCAGCTATGTAAAATAATGCGTGATTTTTGTCCGGATTCTGGATCCACTTCCACCATGGTATTTGTTTAAAATAAAAAGCTGTGGTTATTTTTCCATTATTACCGAATGGAAACTTCAATCCTAGACATCTGAGAAACATAACTTAAAAAAATCCAGTTGGGAAAAGCAGAGAGGAAGGTGCTCTGTGTTTTACTTTATTTGTAGAGTGCAACGGACTCTGTTTTAACTCGACCAGCTTTAACCCAATCTAGTAAACCAGGACCTTGCTCCTGCTTCAAAAAAAAAAGCCAATATGCTGCCTTGGGTCCCAAATACCATTTTTCTCTGTGCCAGGTCATCAGATAAACCTGTGATTCCCTTGTTTTTGCTAAGCAAATGGTTCTTACGTTGCAGTTCATTTTTCTGGTGCGATAGACATGTTTTATTTTTTCCTGACTCTCTCTATGACTGCAAAGAAATCCTCGAATCATGGAATTTTGAGCCAGAGGGAATCTTTTCCCTTTACGTGGGAAGAAAGGGAGATTGAGAGTAGTTCAATGACTGCACACCTTCACGTGGCCACCTCTAATCCCCACACTCCAGGTCTCCCCATTCCCAGACGCGTGGTTTCTGCCCACCTCCAGACCTAAAGAGACCAAAGAAAGGAAACTGGAAAGGGACTCAAACAGCAACATTTCAGAAAGCACAGGGAAACCAAGAGAATGAGCTAACAATGAACAGAACGTGGGAAAAGTCAGAATGATAAATCCAGGTGGTAGAATGAGTTTCACAGAATCAGGAGCCGGATAGAAAGAGGGAAACATGGGCAGAGGCTGTGTAAAAATAATAATAATAATCTGGCAAAATAAGAAATGTAGAGACAAAGTAAATGGTTTTTAAATGCATAAGAAAGGACAAGTCCCTGGCATGTTTGTAGATAGGAGACTATAAGAACTGGTATTCAAAAGGTTCTTTCTGTGCAATGCTTCCGGGGAAGAAAGGGTGACAAACTGCCTCATGAGAGTGAATGGGTGGGAGAGCTAAGCTACCAGGGAATGATGGCAGTCAGGTGAAGTGTGGGCAGCTGGGACAGTTTCTTCGCAGGGGCATGTTGGGAAGCCAGGGCCACATTAAGGGAGCTCCATCTGCTGGAGAGGGTCCTAGGACCAGTCAGGCCTTCCATGAAGAGGCCTCGCTGTCCAAGGTCACCCAGCCGCTCAATACAGGCAGAGACATTTCAGGCTTTCTGATTTCCCTGTGTGTGCGCTCAGGGTCACACCACTTTCCTGGTTAGGATTTCAAGCTGTTCCGTGAGGAAGGGCCCTGAAGAGGAGCCCACAGAGTTCTTCGCTGTTTCCTGTTTGAAATCACCCCAGTGTACAAAATAAGAATGTATTCCACAGTGTTCCTCAGCTTATTAGCTCTCGAGTAGGAAATGAATGATTCTCATTGTCCCTTGAAATTGGACCTTTTGGAAATGTCTGGGCTACCCAAATGTACTTTTTTTTAAATGTATTTCGATTTGGTCAGTCTTGAAAGTCAATTCAACAGTCATGCTTTGTTCTAATTATTCCTGGCTCACATTGATGGAAAAGTAGGTAAAGTCTAATAGCCAACTGCTTGGATTTTTTGTTTTGTTTTTTTCTTTTCTCTCTCTCTCTCTCTCTCTCTCTCTCTCTCTCTCTCTCTCTCTCTGTCTCTCTTCTCTAAAGGACTGACCAGTTTGGGCAAAGGCCTAACACTCTAAGTAGATGAACTTGGCAGCAGTGCTTCTGAAACCCTGGGTTCTGGGATATTTTACGGCTCTTCATCACCTTCCAGAGCTGTCCTTATGAGGCCAGGAATCTAGCTGAGTTCATGTGGGTAGAAAATGTACTTACTGTTCCTCTGGTTGCCTGGATACTTTGGTTAACTGCTGGTGACTTCAGACCAGCGCCTGAGTCTTAGAAACTTTGACAGTTGTTGAAGGAGAGCTCTCCTTACATAGAGCCACAGGCAGAGGTTGTTGGTACTCTGACAAATGAAAATAGTCATACCATATAATATTTACTGTCTGTTTATAGACCAAATTTAACTCATCCTTGGTGAACAATAATGTCTTTATTGGGATCCCGTGGTCCAAACAGCACATTTATCTAGTCATAAATAGCTACAACAATTGTATATTTTCCCATTCAATTCAAGTTTTCTTACAGAAACAGAAAGTATTATTTTATTAAAATAGAAATTAATTAAAAATTAGCATATAAACTAAAGGAGGAAATATTTAACAGGATACCCATAATCCCTTTAAAGCATAATTTATAGGTATATATGCATTTTAAACAGGAATTTTTCCCCACTGGTTACTTTGTTTTTAAGTTAATTTATTGGAATGACATTGGTTCCTCCCTGGTTATTAATTATTTGTAATAATAATTTTGTTGTCTACACTCCTCCAAAGATAAAAAGCACAAGTTATTTATCTTTTTTTGGTTTGTTCAGGATTTTCCAGTTTCTATTTAAAAACCCCTAAAAAACTGTCCAAACTCATGCATCTGCTTTATTTTTATTTATTCTACCCTTCTCTTCAGCTGGAAAGTTGTAAGTAAAGGAATTAAAAAGAAGAGCCTGCACTCTATCCGGTTTGGCTTAGTGGATAGTCAGCCTGTGGACCAAAGCATTCCAGGTTTGAATCTGGTCAAGGGCACATACTTGGTAGCAGGCTCCATCCCAGCTCTGGCCCTGGTTGGGGCTCATGCAGGAGGCAATAAATGTGTTTCTCTCACATCAATATTTTTCTCTGTCTTTCCCTCTCTCTAAAAATCAATGGAAAAATATCTTCTGGTAAGGAAGAGGAGGAGACGAAGAAGGAGGAGGAGGAGGAGGAGGAGGAGGAGGAGGAGGAGGAGGAGGAGAAGAAGAAGAAGAAGAAGAAGAAGAAGAAGAAGAAGAAGAAGAAGATTATTGAAGAAGAACCTGCAATTCTAAATTCCTTACTTCTGCTCTTTTCCTTTTCACCATATTCAGTTCAATCAATATGAGCTGAGCACCCACCATGTAAGAGACTCTGATGAAACTGTTGAGTACATATGCCCCAACCCTCTAGGAATTTATAGCCACCTGAGGGGAAGCGGGAAGGGAGATAACTACAGGTATAGAGATAATATTTATGTAATATGATAAGTGTTACAAGTGCTTAGCCCAGTCTTAAAACTCATGAATTGTTAAGAAGAAAAACAATGGTTATATATATATAAGCCTAAGCAACCATTGGACCATTTGACTGGTAGCTATGATGCACACTGACCACCAGGGGGCAGATGCTCAATGCACAGGCATGGAAACATGGAACAGACTGATGAATCTCAGAGGAAGGGGGTAGGAGGGGGGTAGGAAGAGATTAACCAAAAATCTTATATGGATACTAGAGGCCTGCCTGGTACATTGATTGGTGTACTGGTGGGGTCTCTCAACCTGGCCTGCACCCTCTTGCAATCTGGGACCCGTTGGAGGATGTTGGACTGCCAGTTTTGGCCCGATCCCCACAGACCAGGCCGAGGGACCCCACTGGTGCATGAATCCATCCACCAGGCTTCTAGTTATATAATAATGTAATTCGTGATCTCTTTATTAACTTCATGATGGTTTTTTTCAACCATATACATCATTTTATAATTCCCCATTTTCCACAGGTATTAGTAAGTTTCATCATTTATAGTTCCAGTAGTCTGTTGGCAATCACAATTTAATTGTAGATTATCCCATAGAACAAATCTTTTCATAAAGTCTCAGCTTTCAAAAGCATCCCAGGTAATATCTTCCAGCATTGACCTGTATGGGTTAACATAAGAGTGCTGTATATATGAAAACTATATTAAATATATGTACGTATACTCCTTTGTATATACATTTAACTCTGGATATTAAATTACAAGTTTTACAATGACTTGAGATGCTGTTGAGAAATTGGCCTAAGCAACCAAATAAAAAAGTTATCAGGAAATTGGGACTTCATGGAAGTTCTTGGACTTTATGAACGGCAATATAAACATTACTGCAGCCTAAGAGGATTGACCAACACACACAAATGACCAGTAGCCAGGAGAAACTATGTCTGGAGTGTGCCACAATGCAGGGATTGACAAAGGGTACCAGGAACCTACATCCTCAGCAACTATCCTCTAACAAACCTGTTGTATCAGATTCTATTGCTTTCACCGGTATATAACAGAAACCTATTTGACTGGCTTAACCAAATAAAAATTTGTGTTTTTGGTTTTTTTTTCACTTAGAAGGAGGCAGTCCAGGGACTCTACAGTTCTACAAGAGACTCAATTGCCTCTGTCTTTCCTCTGTCATCCTTAACATGTGTTTTGGTTTTTTCCTTATAGTGACAAGATGGCCCCTTTACCATCCTATCCTATATAATAAAAGCCCAGTGATTGAAATGGTGGAATGACCAGATTAGCCAGAGACCAGAATAACCCCTCTTCCCAGCTGGCTGCCCCCCAGTGAGTGGTTAGAGGGTGATCAGGCAGGCAGGTGAGCAATTAGGGGCCATCAGGCAGGCAGGTGAGTGGTTAGGGGCAATCAGGCAGGCAGATGAGCAGTTAGGGGCTAGCAGTCCTGGATTGTGAGAGGGATGTCTGACTGCTGGTTTAGGCCCAATCCACAGGGATTTCTACAGAATTGGGCCTAAACCGGCAGTTGGACATCTCCCAAAGCATCCCAGTTTTCAAGAGGGTGCAGACTGGGCTGAGGGATCCCACCTCACCTCTACCCCCAAATGTCATGCACTGTGACTCTAGTAGCAAATAAAGCAAAGAGATATTTTACCCAAGTCATTTGTGTCTATATTTTAAGCAGAAAGAAGGAAGGGATGAGGTATGGTCAGCCGAGTTTGTCCTTTTTTATAGTTTGCTGAGAGCCTTACCCAGTAGATTTTTGCTTGCATATCATTGGTTAAAATTAGGTTACATGTCATTAGCTGTAAAAGACTCAGCTGTCCGAAACAAATCCAAATTATCTTGGTAAGGAAGGAAGGAGAAATGAATATTGTGTAAAGAACCAGTGCTTATTGAGTTAAGGATCTCAATTCTAGAGGGTATTGCCCAACACTCCAATGCATGCAACTACCCTATATTTACAGTGTAACTCTGTTGTAAAATAAAGATCTCAAATCATTTTCATATCTCCATATCTCAGTATATTTCCTTTGGGCAAAGAGGTAGCATATTTGTGAATGTATCAAGTAGGCTGTCAAAATACCCAATGTTACTATAATTAAAGATATCTTTCTGGATCTTAATCTCACACTATGCTATATTTTTAAAGGGTCTTCTGTCCTTACTACTGGAAGTTTATTTGCTGGTTTATAATAAGTGCACAGATAATACTAAGTAATGCTTTAATACACAAGTAGTTATGAAGGCATCTGAGCAATCCAAGAATTTGGATCTGGGTCAGAAACAGGTGAAGAAGAGTGGAATGGACAATATATTGCTATCATCATATATGCCTCTCATTGAAAAGCATTTAGTAAGTGCCCACATGTACATATCACAATTGTCAAAATAAAACAAAAAGATATTTGTTTTATGTTATAAAATCAACTCTTGATTTTATTAATCCTGTTGTAAAATATTTTTCCACTTAGTAGTACTTCAACCAGTGCAGGGGGTGGGAAAACATAAACCTCAGACCAGTCAGCCTAATTATATTATTAGCCAATAGTTAAAAGTTTGCTGAGAGAAGATATGGAAGCCATTTGTAAAATAAGGTTTGTTTTTGTCCATGGATTTCAGTTATCCAGGGTGTTCCTGGTCCCTATTTTCATGGATAATCATTGGATGAATCTAAAACCATTGTTTTTGGAGCAAGATTCGGTTGCCATGTGTCAGAAATCATAATTAGCATCAAAACGCATTTATTCCATCCTTCCTTTGTACAGGGCATTGTACTAGCTGGTAGCAAGGAGACATTTGGAAAATGTAATGTTGTAGCAGCCCTCTTACCACATGCACATTTTCTAAGAAAAAGCAAGTAATGAGTACATAAGTGTATAACCTTCAACATGATGGGAGGAAAGAGCACACGTATTTTATTCCTCAATAATTAGACTCGGATTCTTAGGAGTCTGGCTGAAAGGCGTCTGCAGACGTGCATCATCTCATCCGTTTATCCCAAAAGGGAAGTTTGAATGTTCAATTTACACAAATGTGTTGACTTAGGCTTTGCAAATGAAGGACTTTTTTAAAGCAGCCATGCTACACTCCATGTCAGACCCTATTCTCAGTCTTCCTTTGACTGCAGTGCACAGACACTGAGTTCCATCAATTCCATTGTGACCTTGGGCAAGTTCCTCAATCTTTCTGGGCGTCCCTTCCTCCATCTTTAAAATGGGGGCAACAATATCTGATCTGCGGGGTTGTTATGGGGAAGGAAATAGGTGACTTTGGATGTAAATCTCTATAAAGTGTAATGTTCTATATCAATATTAGTTATTCTTATCTCATTAACCCAAACATATTACTGAGGGATCTTTATCAAATGCTGAAGTCATTGAGAATTTGAATGACTTTGAGCTTTAGACAATTTTGTTGAAGTACCCCAACCGTTTCAAAGACCAGCCAACACTGGCCAGCTGTAGGAAAATCTCTGGTTCTGAATGAAAACCATATTGCTTCAGAAATATGGTTTAAGATAATTGTACTTTGTAAATAGTCACCGATCATTTTCCAGGTTTGTTGAAATAAACAATCCTCAGCTTTCAGAAAGAACAGAGAAGCGATTAGGCACAGAATAGAGTGCTATTGATATCTATGAAATGTATCAGAAGAAACCTCTATATTTTTAGGTGCATTTGCCCTTTTTAAAGAATGCACTTACTAACATTAAGAAGACATTGCTGTAATGGGTATGTTAGTCTAAACAAATTACCACTACCTGCATTCTAGTTGTTATGTTCTCCTTTTCAACCTAAGCTTCAGCTTTGCCCAACTCCAAGGACTCTCCTCCCACCCCCCGCCCCGCAATGATAAACATACCAAGTAATTCTTGCCTAATATTTTGCATTAAAACATCCATCTTCTTTCAACTCTTTAGTTGTTGATATCACTATAAATCTTCTCTCCGGTACCCAGTTATAGACATATGGGTTTTTAATTTTTATTTCTTTCTAAACTTTTGTTCAATTCTTTTGGTGATTTGTAATGGTAGGTTCATGCTAAATAACATCAAGGATAATGGTAAGCTATTTTTCAGTGCATGCTTTCAGCTTTCTGTGGGTAGTTTCTAAAATGGGTTCTGAGCAGAGGGTCTTAGAGAGGGACAAGTATTCCTAGTATCCCTCCCCAGCTAATTTAGCCCAGTACGTTGCACAACTCTCCCAATCAGTATATTAAGCAGATGTGGTCTTTGTCCACCTAGTAAGTTGTGTTAGACCTTTCAACACTCTGCAGTCTTTTTATCACTCAGCTGCCAAGTTCCCTGGGGTAATCATAGACAGCTTGTCAATTTAATTGCAAAGAAACAGGCTTTCTTGTGACCATTCCAATTTTAGCTGCTACTTTAAATTGTACATGATAGTTCTTCCATGCTGTCTGCCCTTTAAACAGTGTGGATCTCTGCAAGCCTTTAACGGTGATGGAAAGAAGAAGCAAGGATGAAAATCTGGCTTGCTGATAGAGCATTTTATCGAGATAACATGCATTTTATTAAGTTGCTGCTTTAGGAAAAGAAGCTTTTCCTTGAGCCCTGTATGTTGCCATTACATCGCCAATGCTAAATCACTTTTTCTTTCTTTTCAATGTTCCACTTTCATGCACATTTTCTTCCTTTTTGGGTGATAGAGAATTCATAGGCCATCTGGATTCTGAAACATCTGGACACTGAATTTCTGCAGAGGAGAATCAGAGGGAAGAGACCATCAGTGATACTGGGTGTCTCCAGAGAGATTTAAATCAATGATGATATTTTGGTTGTCTCCCTTTTGGAAAGTTAACACAAAAACTGAAAGGAGAAAACAACACATCACAGGAACTCAGTGTTTCAAGGCTACCAAGAGTAGATAAGAAGGTAGGACTTCTTTTACTAATTTAGGTTAGTAACTGAATACATCTCTCTATTAGAATCGCTGCTAGAATTTCCCCCTATTTTTTAGTTGTCATGCATTTGGGGGCTTAATTTATTTAGATGTACTTTTAACAGTGCCAAATTAGATGGTGTGTCATTTCAATATAACATATTTTTCCTTAAACTGTGTGTGATTCAATACACTCTTATTAATCAAGTACTATATGTAAAGTCATAAAAATATAATAATAAAAATGTTGGTATGTACAGCTTGATTGAAAAACTAGGCATGAGCACCACTTGAGTATGTCAAAAAGAGTTACTTTTCTAAGATATGCCAAAGAAAAATAGTACAAAGAGATAAACAATGTTTTCCAGGACAGTTGGAGTTGTAAGTTTCTGGGTCCGTAACTCAAGAACCAAGAAGATAACATGAGTTTGAGAGAGAGTCTCATCAGATTTTTATAAAGTTCAACTGACTGCCCTCCTACAAACTCAGCTTTCTGTGTGTGTGTGTGTGTGTGTGTGTGTGTGTGTGTGTGTGTGTGAAATCTCTTACTGACCACGAATGCTCTGGAAATGTGCAGGGGACCACTTTTTCTAGACCATCAATCTCGGTGTTACACTACATATAATATGATTACACAGTTCAGTAGTCTAATTAGGCAAGAGCACAATGCTTACTTATCACCCTCAGCCTTCCCTCCACTAACACAGCCTGGACCTTGAACCTGAGCTACAGGACCAGAACAACTGTTAATTGCTCAGACTGCTCAATAATCATGAGAACAACCGAAACCAGTTTGGCTCAATGGTAGAGCGTCGGTCTGCGGACTGAAAGGTCCCAGGTTTGATTCCGGTCAAGGGCATGTACCTTGGTTGCGCGCACATCCCCAGTAGGGGGTGTGCAAGAGGCAGCTGGTCGATGTTTCGCTCTCATCAACATTTCTAGCTCTCTATCTCTCTCCCTTCCTCTCTGTAAAAAATCAATAAAATATATTTAAAAAAAAAAAAGAATCATGGGAAGAGGCCCTTGGAGTCTTGAGGTTTCTCCTTGTGCAAAAGCACTAGACTTAGGTGTCAGGCAAGTGGGGAGGAGATGCTTAGATCTTATAATTTATTAGGAGCCCGTTGCAGGAAGATTCCTGTAATAGGGCTTCCTGCTGCAGTCACTGCCCTGCCTGCTTCTCCGCAGCTTCGCTCCCTTCTGCAGGCGTGGCTTCTTTCTACACTGTCTTGATATGCCAATTAACCTCCATCTTGGGTTACTATTGGGTTATTTGCATACTAGCCCTGGTGGCTTGTGTAGAGGATTGATGGTTAATTCGCATATTACTCTATTATTAGGTTAGATTTCCCATGCTATTGCAAAATCGTATCTTTTCTTTCACTATATTTTCTCTGGTAAATATTTGGGATCTTAATTAATAGATTTTCTTTCCTGAGCAAATTGAAATTGATATAGAGTGTTCATTAAAATATGTGAATTTGGCCTGACTGGTATGGCTCAGTGGTTGAGCATCGTTCTATGAACTGGGAGGTCATGGTCCGATTCCTGGTCAGGGCACATGCCCAGGTCGTGGGCCCAGTCCTCAGTGTGGTGTGTACAAGAGGCAGCCAATTATGATTATCTCTCATCATTGGTGTTTCTATCTCTCTCTTTCCCTCTCCTTCCTCTCTCAAATCCATAAAAATATATTAAAATCAAAAGATGTGAGTTTGAAGCATCTAATCAGATGCACCTTCATGCAGTTTTCCTGAAGTAGGAGATGCTCTGCCACACATAAAACCAATTAAAACTGTCAGTTTAAGTTGATTTCTAGGAAACCAGAATAGTTCAAAAGAAAAGAGACCCAAAAGTAACATTTTAGTAACTATTTTTAAATAAGACATAATTAAATATAAATATAAATAAATGTATGTTTATTACATTTAAATATAATAATGCTCTGAAATAAGGGACTATAGACATATTCTCTGATTTCTGCCACTCCATTGGGTCCTTAATTTCCTCTGACTGCATCTTCAGTGAGCCACACAAAGAAGAACAATATTAGATGTCCACGTGCATGATATCAACCTTGTATGAAGAGAATGAATAAAAAATGAAGTTCTTAGCTGTGATCTGTTTCAGATTAACCATTTTCATTTATAAAACTGTTTGTTTTACTTTGTCAGTTTGAAGGTCAATCAAACTTCAAATTGCACTTTGCAGAATTTCAACAAAGATGAGGCCCATCTCTGTCTGCTTCTGTTAAGACTAAAAGTGAAAAGCTGAGTCTTAACCAGGATATTAGGCAGAGCTTTATGAAATGGATCAGTTCACATTGATATAAAACTTGCAAAGACAGTTCACCCTGAAACCAAAATATCAGGGCCTGGATAGGGCAATAAATGGCATCAGGATTAGCAAGTATTAATTGTGGACATTAACCCAAAATAATCTATAAGAGCAAGTTCAAGAGACACTTGTCATACACAAAGGAAAGAATAAACAACAATAAGCATAATATCTATCATTTATTAAATGCTTACTATGTATCAAGGACTATTCTATGCATTTTAGATAGATTATCCCACTACATCTCTATAAGAATTTTGAGGTGGATACTATTATTATCACATTTTACAGGTGAAGAAGCTAAGAGACAGGCACATTAAGAATATTGGTCAAGATTTTAGAGCAAGTACATGAAGGAGCAAGGATTCAAACCAGACAGAAAGACTCCAAAACTCACATTTTGAATGACAAGGCTAGTGTATATGCACCGTGAAGGCCATATCAATATGCTCAGATAATGACCTACATTAAAAAAGAAACCCAGACTGCATACATACTCCCATAGAACTATTAAAAACTATATATATAGTGGAATATATATATATATATATATATATATATATATATATATATATATATATAGTGGAATATCACTTAGCCATAAAAATTAAGGAAATCTTACCATTTGCAATAATATGGATGGACCTAGATGGTATTATGCCAAGTAAAATAAGTCAGACAAAGACAAATACTGCATGATACCACTTAGGTGTGGAATCTAAGGAACAAATAAACAGATTCATAGATACCAAGAACAGATTGATGGTTGTCAGAGAAGAGGATTAAGGGACTGGGTAAAAAAGGTGAGGGATTAATTGGCTATAGTCACTTTGGCTCAGTGGAAAGAGCATCAGCCCATGGCCAGGTTCAATTCCAGTCAAGAGCATGTACCTCAGTTGCAGGCTTGATACCCAGCCCTGGTTGGAACAAGTGCAGGAGACAACCAATCAATGTGTCTCTCTCACGTGGATGTTTCTCTCTTTCTCTGTGTCACCCTCCCTCCCATGCTCTCTAAAAATTAATGGGAAAATATCATCAGGTGAAGATTAACAAAACAAAACAAAAAAAAGTACAAATTGGTAGTTACAAAATACTCACCAGAATATAAAGTACTGCATAGAGCACGGCTGGTGTGGCTCAGTGGTTGAGTGCTGACCTATATACCAGAAAGTCACGGTTCAATTCCCACTCAGGGCACATGCCTGGGTTGTGGGCTCGATTCCCAGTGTGGGGCCTGCAGGAGGCAGCCAATCAATGATTCTCTCCTATCAACAATATTGTATCTCCCTCTCCTTCTCCCTCTCCCTTCCTCTCAAAAATCAATAAAAACATATCCTTGGGTGAGTATTTAACAAAACAAAAAAAGATACTGTATCCTCTTAAATTGTCTTTTCAGGAAGCAGTCTTTTGTTTCTAGTAAAAAAAACAATTTTGCTTTTGACTTACATAGTTTCCTTCTCTGAAAGGACCAAGCTCAGAAACTACTGTGAAATAAAAGCATAGGTACACTATTTCATATGGTGTGAGCCAGATTTATTTTTTCTTTGATGGGAATTTTAGTAATGCCCACAAAATATATAGCTTTCCTAAATCAGTCAGCTACAAAAAGGAAGTACATATTTAGCAAGTGATTTTAAAAATGAATTCTCATGTTGTAATAATCCCCATATAAGTGGATTTACTTATTAAAATCATTTTACCATTTTAACCTTGCCTTACACCAATTATAGCCCTTTCGGCCTTAGCTGAAAACTACAACGTTTTAAAGTCTTTAAAACAAACTCCACTATAACAAAAAGTATTAATTCTTTGTTACTAAGTATATTGACAGCTGACATATTTTTAATGATCATAAGCATAGCTAATATAAAAACATTTTTTTAAATATATTTTATTGATTTTTTTGCCCCCCCTCCCTCCCATACAAACCCTTCCCCCCCAGAGTTTTATGCCCATTGGTTGTACTTATATACATGTATACAAGTCCTTCGGTTGATCTATTATCTCCCCCAAATCTCCCTCGCTCCCCGCTGTAATTTGACAGTCTGTTTGTTGCTTTACTGTCTCTATATCTATCTTTTGGTTCATTAGTTTATAATGTTCTTTATTATCCATAAATGAGTGAGGTCATGTGGTGTTTCTCTTTCATTGATTGGCTTATTTCACTCAGCATGATGTTAAACATTTTTTAAATTGCCAACACATTTTAAAAAGTGACCTATCCACAGCCTATGAGGGAAGGAGGGAAAGGGTAAGAGGTTAACCAAAGGACTTCATGCATGCATTTGAGTATAACCAATGGACACAGAGAGTAGGGGGGTGAGGGCAAGTGCTGGGGAGTGGGAGCAGCCGGGGAGAGGTCAATGGGAGGGGGGGAAAAGGAGACTCATGTAATATTTTAAACAATAAAGAATTTAAATTTAAAAAAAAAAAAAAAAAACACCAAAAAAAGTGGCCTATCCAGGATTCTTAACTTGTGCCCCATGTATAGAATTAAAGTCTTGCCGAAAGCCGTTTTGGCTCAGTGGATAGAGCGTGGGCCTATGGACTGAAAGGTCCCAGGTTCGATTCTGGTCAAGAGCATGTTCCTTGGTTGCGAGCACATCCCCAGTAGGGGGTGCACAAGAGGCAGCTGATTGATGTTTCTCTCTTGTCAATGTTTCTAGCTCTCTATTCCTCTCTCTTCCTCTCTGTAAAAACTCAATAAAATATATTTTTTTTAAAAAAATATTAAAGTCGTTGAAATTGGGTAAGAGTAAAAATTATACTTTTATTTATATAAGCTCTAATTAAAATGTTGCATTTCCTTCCATTATTAATATCAGGAACCAATCACAGTAGTGTTAGAAGTCCTGTGATTTTCTCATCAATAAAAATCACTAACATGTTCAAATTATATTACAGCTACTACAAATATTTCAAAATATCATTTTACCCACCACTATATCAAAATTAGGGTGATTAAAAGACAAACTACTAGAGCATGTTATTTAATGTGTTAATAATAAACTCATGTATTTCTAAATTACAATGTTTTAATATTTTGCTAACTGCCTTTTCATATAATTGGTTTCCTTCATAATCCTATGTAATTTACTTTATGCATTTAATGACTTTATTATGAGAGGGAATCTATAGGCTTTATGAAACTGCCAAAGGGGTCTTTTGTACAAAAAAAAAAAATTATAAATCCCTATTTAAAAACCATATTCAATAACTTAGAGTATGCTATGAACTGAATTGTGTATCCCCAAAATTCATATGCTGAAGTCCTAACCCTCTTATGTGACTGTATTTGGAGATGGGGCCTTGATGGAAAATTTACAGTTAAATGAAGTTATAAGAGTAGAATCATGATCCAATAGGATTAGTGTCCTTATAAGAAGATGCCAGAGCATGCTCGCTCTCTTTGCTAGTGGGAAATCAGCAAGGTGGCAGCTGAAAGGGTTCCTGGACCCATTTCCAAAGTGTGTGTGTGTGTGTGTGTGTGTGTGTGTGTGTGTGTGTGTGTAGGCTTCCCCACACTAACAATTCTGAGACACCACTGGCAAGTCTGAGCTTTCAACTCAATTCTGACATTATCTACCAGGAGATAGAATCAGATTCCACAGGTAATGGGCTCAGTCCCACAAGACCACTCTCCACTTCGGATGCCAGTCACTAGCCCAGGTTATTAACCTTAGCTTCTGAGCTTCCTGCTACACATTGGAGGTCCCAATGACTCCCTCCACCCCAGGATGCCAGTGGCAAGTCCAGATTATTACCTGTACTTCTGAGAATGACTAGAAATCAGAGATTTTCACATCTCTCCTTGGATTCTTTTAATTTGCTACAACAGGTCACAGAACTCAGGGTTCCCCTGAGGTTACTCACTAGATTACAGAGTTATTACAAAGGATATTAAGGGGTACAAATCAACAGCCTGTTGAAGAAGCTTCTGACCTTTTGGAGGTTGGAGCCCAGCCCAGTGGCTTGTGGGAGCATTTCTGGTTTCCCCCAAGGGAAGCTCTCTCTAAAAAAAGGGGTCCACTAGCTGTCCTTTTGAGTTTTTACAGAGTCTTCGTTATAGTCATGATTGCCTAAGTCATTCATTGGCCATCGAATCACTGATTCAACCTCAAGACTCTCCTCCTAAGAAAAATTAGGGGATGAGATTGAAAATTTCAATCTCTTACCCAAGGTTGGCTCCTAAAGGCAACTGACCCCACCCTTCTGTGGAGTCCAAAAATCACCTTATTAACATAACAAGAGACACCACTGTTGCTGTCCTTGGAAAATTCCAAGGATTTTTAGGAGCTCTGTGCCAGACACTGGGATGAAGACCAAATATATATTTCTTATATTATAAATCACAATATTACAACAGCCATGTGCAAACGAGAGAATTCCCACCAGAACCTGGCCATCCTGATATCCTAATCTTGGACTTTTAACCTCCAGAAATGTGATAAAATAAATTTCTGTTGTTGAAACCACCCAGTCTGGAGTATTTTGTTATGGCAGTCCTAGGTGACTGACAAAGGGTAATACTAGCTTTCCCCTCTTTGAAGTCTCTCTTGATGTCGCCTTTAGTTGCAATCCTGGTTGCTACTGGGAAATTCAATGCACTCTTTTGTCAGGATTCAAGACCCAGAACCACATGTAAGCTAAAAGTCCTGTGAGTTGGTATTTAAATAAATATCATAAAAAGAAATTAGACAATAATATTTTAAATACAGTCGACATTTATCTCCCAAGTAGGTGGCAATTGCTGCAACTGCTATCGGATTTTACTTCCATCAGCAACACTGTTTTTGTAAGACCTCTGCAATCCAAATCTTCTGAGCGGTTCAGCAGCTCCTGGAACACAGTGGCTTTGCAGGCCCCTGCCCTATGGAGAACACAATTCACTGAGTCAGGCAGCTGGGTGTCCTGATTGCAGGAGGCTGGCGAATGGTGGAGGGGATTTTTGATAACCTGTTAACCGAGCCAGACCTATAAATACGTCAAACGTAAACAATATCAGGAATGGGTAGGACGTATGAATACGTCCTGGAAATATATGTTGCACCCTGAGAGAGACAGTATATATTTTTTGTAATCTTTATAATTGTTTGTAAAATTTATAATTTTTTAATTTGATGTTTCCATTTTTTGTTGGTATTCTTTTCTGGTTTTTTTTTGTAATTTTGTATTTTTTTGTGCTTATATATAAATAAATGAAAATATATATATATAATTCATTTTAACTAAGTATAAATAAAAAATAATAATAATATGAAATTACGTCCTCGAGGTGTGATGTACTGACACATCCTAGTGAAAGAGTACACGCCCATTACAGGTTGCATAATTAAAAAGGGAACTCCCCGGTTAACAGGTTTTAAGGACCTGTATTCCTACATCAGCACTTATAACCTACTTCAGGAAATACACCATACCATCTCTGGTTAACCTTAAACAATCACGTTAAAATAGAGAGGACTGTCAGTAGAGCAATTTTATAAATAGCTAAAATTAAACAGAGCAAGCCTGGCAGTACTAATGCATAAGCAAAGAACCAACTTCTGCATTTCATCGAGAATTCCTGATAGCAAACTGCAGTATGTTTATTATACATTAATTCAACACAGCATTCAAAATGAATTTATGCTCAGGCTGAAGGGTGCAATATTGAAACTAAATATTATTTATTATCTTAATATTAGTAACCACACTAAAAAAAATTGTGTTAACAATTCAGAGTGTTTAAAAAGCTAAGGATACCATAGCTCTACTTACCAACCAGCCACTCTTGCCTTAATTTATGCAAGTGTAGCCTATAGCTAAAAGCTTTGTATATTTGTTTCCCCATGGTATTAGTGCTCAAAAATAGGACATTCTTTCAAGGGCACCTTATAAACACAGAACTATAATTTATTTGGCAAATTAAAGCTCATATAAAATGTGTACACAGAGGTACAGATTAACATATTTAATTTCAATATTACCTGCAAACTTATTTTTTTATACACTGTTCTAATTAATCATATAAAATCGAGTTGGTGTATTATAAGCAATTATTTTAGTGGAAATAGAAACTGGATCTGAATTAAATATACTGTAAGAAGATAACACTTTTATGGAAATTAATATATCTATTTGTATCTAGAAAACTGTGTTCTAGTTAAATGGCATGAAATGTTGAGCATTCAAAATGTGATTGCAGTAGAAGTTGAGATTTTTATGATTTAATAAAACAGAATAATATACAATCTTGGTAATATACCCATGTTTATGTTTTGATGATATTTCCAAGTTTCCAAATGCCTAAAAACCATTACATTCACTTCTTGCTGTGGAATTTTTCCTGTTATACACTCCCCCTACAGTTGAATGTGCAAATTGCTTATGAACATTTTATTTAGCAAATGATTCTTTTCCTATTAAGCCTGTGCTAAGAATTATGGTGGTGTAGGTCCCAAGTTTACATTGCATTAAAATAGCTGCAAATAGATGCTGATAAAGGCTTATGCCTGTAAGCAAACTGAGGCTATAACTTTAAAGGCAGGATTGTTAGGCTTTCAAAAAGTTGTCATGAAATGACATAAGGGGATTAAAAAAAAAGAATTAAATTGAAGCCAATTGACCTAGCATGGGACATGTGACTGGGATGATCTAATGCCTCAGATGAAAACCTCCCATTCTCAGGTCGCAGCTCAAATGTAACATTTCCAGAGAAACTCCTCAACTCCTCATCTCAGTTGGCTCCCTGCCCCAGCCAACCTGTTATTACTACCATCCTACCCGATGTGTTTCTTTCTTAGAACAAATCAAATCTGCTCATTTCCTTGTTTATTATTTGTTTTCCCCAACAGAGTAAATTCCATAAGGATATGAACCAATCAAGAGTTTAGCCCTGCTCCTAGCACAAAGGAGCTCAGTTATCATTT
This sequence comes from Pipistrellus hanaki, assembly GCF_964339955.1. Classification (NCBI taxonomy): domain Eukaryota; kingdom Metazoa; phylum Chordata; class Mammalia; order Chiroptera; family Vespertilionidae; genus Pipistrellus; species Pipistrellus hanaki. The sequence continues at coordinate 137,968,251 of NC_140504.1, read as the reverse complement.
TGAATGAATGAGTGAATGAGATAATACAATTTTTCTTTAAGACATTGCTAGAAGATTAGTGAGTATTTGGTTGCCAAGAAATCTTAAATTTCTTAAAAGGTTTTTAAGACATTCGCTCCAATTCAGGATTAGCTGTCCCCAATACATTTTCACAAAAACATGGGGCTAGAAGAATCATGCCCTCCCCCTTTCCTGTATTTTTCAAGCAGATGGGAATAGGCCTTGGAGATTTAAATGCGTATCATGTGGAGAGAGCCCAAAGAATTCCCTGAATGACACACTGTTGCTTTCCTGGCTACCCCATGTCCCCAGGTAACTTCCTGCTAAATTCCACAAATTATCCCTTCTTCTTTCATCTATGTTAACTCTGCTAACTCGCTTCACTCCCATCTTCCTGGAATGCTTTCCTAGTTTGGGATAATTATAATTATAACTAATAAGTCCAAACAGCAAAACATACTAAGATTCACCATAGTTACTTGTTTTAAACACTGTCAACCTTTGGTTTGTGCAGCTTCTAAAGACCTTCAGAAAAGGCAAGCTTACAAAATTCATTGTAATGTATAATAATGCAAAAATTCCTCCTTCTACCTCTCCTAAATCTTTCCTAGGGACTGTTTTTGTTTTGTTTTTTTCTTTTTGGACTTTAAGGGTAAATAGAAAACAGCTTGTCACCATTCATTAACCATGACCTCGTCTAACCTTACAACTAAGGACAAATGGGACCAGCCACCTGGTTTTTTCTGTATCACTCTATTTTACATGCCTGATTCTATTCTTCTTTCCAATTTAAAAGGCTTTTGTAACCCCTTGAGGGCCACACCAGCAGGCACACCATACCTGCTTTCTATTATTCTTCTCTAGTTTAAAAAAAAAAAAAAACTTTAATAAAATGACCAATATTAACTGTTATTCACGATCCTATCTTGCTTTGGTTTAAATAATTGTATCTGAAAAGTCTGTTTTGTAACTTTGCCACTCAGCATGCTTTCTTCTGTGTCTTTAATAGGCATTTTAAGCAGAAACTTCCATTACACTGTCCTTAAAACACTTCATTATTAACTTCTTTCCAGATAAAGGATTTTAATCCATTATTTTACAGTCCTTTACTTCTTAGCATTTTGAATCCCATTGCTCATAAATTCAAAATCCTCACAAGGTCTGCAGCCCCTTGCTTACTGTGGCCCCTTCCCTTCCTCTTCAACCTCATCTCACATCACCTTTTCCCTAGCACTCAGTTGTCGCCACAGTTGCCTGTGCTCTCTGTTCAGCAAGCACACCAGGCCCCGCTCCGCCCCAGATTGCTTGCTCTTGCTATAGCTCTGCTCTGATCCTCTTGACCCATCCTCTTCTCCCCTTTTCGGGTGAACTTTTCCTACTTATCTTACAGGTTTCCTTGTAAGTGCCCCTTTCTGCCGGAGGCTGGCTCTAAAAGTCTTACACCTCAGAGACCTATGAGGTTTTCCTTCCCAGCACTTTATCGAAATTACAGTCTCACAGGTATGTGTTTCATGCCTGGAGCAGGAAGAGAGCTTGGCTCCCTAGCCCTGTCTCTCTCCATTCTCACTTCCTTGGCAGTCTCATCCTTTTCAGGGCTTTAACTATCATCAATATGCTGGCAATTCCCAGAGGCCTATACCCATTCCAGATTTCACTCCCAAGCTCTAGATTCACCTCTAATTTCCTACTTGACAGTTGACCCAGATATACTTACAAATATATCAAACCACATGTTCACTTCTGAACTCCTAACCTTCTCCTTAAAACCTGTCTACCTGTAGCCTTTCCCCCATTTTAGCTGGTGCAACTCCATTCTTCTAGGACCTAGGTGTTCAGGCCAAAAAAAAAAAAAACTTGGAGTCTTCTTCATATGACTTGCTCTTACCTCCATCAAATTTCTCAGAAAATCCTGTTGGCTCTTCATTCAAAATATGTTCAAATTTCGTTCATTTCTCACTCTTTCCACTGCACTATCCTTGGCCTGGACCACCTCTCCCCTCTCCTGGATTACTGCCTGGGCTTCCTGACTCGCTTCCTAATAGGCTTGTCCTTCACACTCTATCTCATCCCAACAGCTTGGGTAGAACTCTTAAAACCCAATGAGATGGTGTCACTTGTCTGCTTAGAATCCTGTAAAGAATCATCATCCCCCTTCAAGGAAGAACCCAAGACTTTACAATGGTCTGTGTTATCTGTCTGACCTCATTATCTCTTCTTTTCTCTGCTCCAACCATACCAGCCACCTTGCATTTCCTTGGATTTAGGATCTTTGCACTGACTGGTCTGGGTTCTTGGATCTTCACGCAGATATTTCCATAGATTATCCCTCACATCCTTCAAAGCTTTTCTTTCTCTGTAGTAACTATCACCTTTAATGTCCTCCAATAATCTGCTTATGTTTACATCTATTACTTATTATCTGTATTCTCCCCTAGAGTGCCAGCTTTATGAGGTCAGGAATTTTATTCACTGATATGTTCCAAATTGCTGAAATATAGTGGGTTCTCAACTATTTGTCACATGAATGGAGAGAAGCTTCCTACACAGACTGTAGTTTACAAGTGTTACAGGGTTGTGTTAAGGATAAATGAAATAGTGTGTGTGAGAAAGTGCTTTGTGGGCTAAAGTGCACTTTGACAAATACCCCAATCTTTATTTCTTCCACTGAAGTCACCATTGTTATCAGTGGCATATTTTTTTCACTTATTCATATATACCCATGATAAATATATTCTTATTTCATGTGAGCTTTTTTTAAAAAATAATGAACAGTATTATAAGATTGAAAAAACAAAAACCCTTTGCCACATGTAAAGTTTTATATGTGTGCGAGATTATTGTTGCTTGGGAGAAGGGATTAAGGGATTCTCAAAACAAGTGATGAATTACAAATTGTTGCAGTAAAGCTGTACCCTAACTCCAGCATATCTCTTGAATATCCCCCTTTTGACAATGGCATGCCCCATGAAAATCAAAATAAATGTAATTTCCTTAAGAATGAGGCAAAGATTGGGAAGATAAACTTCACTTTTTAAAGAGATCTGCTATTTTCCATGTGTTCTAAAGGGTTCTGGTGAGATTTATATTAAATTTCTGGGGGCGGGGGGGGGGGAGGAATGCTGAGAATTCTAGATTCAGAAACATCACAAAAGAAAATGTTTTCTCAGCCTTATAGATATTTAATTTTTTGTCTACTTCTAATTTTGACTTCAAAGTTGATGTAAGTTATTGCCACTTGTTTCTAGAACATTTGACTATTTTTAGTCTACCTAACTCACCATTTCATCTTTTCATCCATATAATAACCCATAGCACTAATTTCAATGTTTCCTTAAATGAAAAACACCAGTTGGTTCCTTTGAAATGCTTTCTCTTTCCCCCTTCCCCCCCAACTGAATGCTGCTTATTTGCCTTAAAAGTTGATTATGCCACTTCCCCTTTTAAAGAGCCAGTCTTGTTATTTGTTTTTGTAAATTTGCCAATTTTTATATAATTTTGCCAACTCCATCAATATTTTTAATTAATTATGATTTCTAAACAAGTTAAAATAGGCCTATAATAGGTTCATTGTGGTTTAACCCAATAAATCTAGCAACTAAAATTGAAAGAATGAGTCAATGAAGCCATGCTGGGGGTATAGTGCCAATTTAGCTATCAAAATTAATCCATTATGATATAGTTTATTGCAAAGTACATTTAACACATTAATTATTAATCCACAGAGCAAAGCTTTTACCAAAAGTCTGTCCTTGATTGCTTTGTTTTCCCAAGTAGCTAGCTTCCACAAGCTAAGATTAGTATTCGGCGCCTTGACCAAATTCCTAAAGTTCTGTAATGTCTCTTTTTATTGCCAGTAAATCCAGATGGAAATGGCTTTTACTGTTGTTATTAAGTGTGAGTTTATTAATGTTATCTATTAAGCCCACACTGCACATTGCCCATATAAGAACTTTCAGAATCATATTTGATGAATGTACCATGTAAGTCCAAAAGGTTTAAGAACAAAATGAAGACTCTAGTATATAAATTAAAACAGTTTGCTGGTGCTTACAAAAGCATCCTGGACACAGAGTTCTGACTCATTAATTATATATTAGAGTAGAGCCTCTCATCAATAAAGTTATTTTTAAACTATGGGCACAAGTTGCCAAAATGGACTTTAACTAAAATTCGAGGAGGAGAAATGAAATGAAGCCCGTCAGAAAAAAAAAAAAGAAAAAAAAAATTAGCTCCTGACATGGGCCCCAGGGGTGAGGGTGGAGCCAGGAAGCAAATGTAAGCTGAGCTGCAGAGGTCACCTGCTGTTACAGAACATTTCTACACCAGGAGACTAGCATGAAGTTAACAGTGCCAACTCCTACACTTACCCAAAAATAATTTGCTCAGACACAGGTTTGTACTCTCCAAATGTTGATCTTCTCGTTAAAGACCCCGAAAAAGTCAACCTGTTCACATTTCCAGAACTCTTAACTCATATACTAAGAACGAACTGAAAGCATCAGTAGATGAAGTGTTTAAAATGTTTTATCTTGCTAAACTCCTAGCATTATTTCCTTGAAGAGTTTTGCTTTAAAAATCAAGTTGTTCATTTAACGAGAGAGAGAGAGAGAGAGAGAGAGAGAGAGAGAGAGAGAGAGAGAGAGAGGAGACCATTGTTTTTGCAGAAGTCTGAGAGTGAAGGCCTGAGACATGTCCTCACTTGCAAATCGAGCTGGCCTAGGCTCCATCTGTCAGGCAGCGGGGCTGGACGTCAGGTTGCCGCCCCATCATCCCCCAGAATGAAGACCGAGCTCAATGGAGAACAGAGTGGTGTGGATGGATGATCAAGGAAGCCCGGGGGGAGGGGAAGGGGGCAGGGGGATGGTCAGGTTAAGTCCCAGCCTCAAGGCATGGACTGGAGAAGGAGGTAGTTTTTAGAACAGCATGGTAAAGAGCAGCAGGGTGGTCTTCCACCTACACTCACACCTTTCTTGGTGTCCAAAGCCAAAATCAGACCCCTGACATGAAGAGCACATAGAACAAAGCCCTGCGTTGTTAGTCTCTGTAAGAAACAGAGCCCACCAGCCCACTGTGCTTTGTGACTTAGTACTAGGGCTAACATGGATGGGACACAGGTCTTCAGGGGCCAAGGCGCTGGCATGGGTGCGCAGCTATGGCAACATCTCAGTGGTGGGGGAGTCCCAGTCCCTTCCCAAGCCTAGCAGCCCTGATGGGAGCAGGAAGAGATAATGTGGAAACATTGGAGTACGGGAAATCCTCTTCCTTTCCCCCTACCTCCGCTCAAGGACTGCCTGCAATACTCAGAAATAATTGGGGGCAGGAGTGGAGAGATTAAGCCGAAATTTACTGACTCATCTTGGGATCCTATTCCACCTTTGGCTCCTCTCCTTCCCCTCTGGAACTGGTAGGATGGCCCACCTGAGCATTTAACCTGAAATATGGCATCCAAACAGAACCCTCATAGACAAACCAACAAACTGCTCCCGGAAATTCTGACCTTAGGGAGAGAGAAAAAGGCTGGTGAACAGAGTCAATTATTCCCCTCAAAATGTTTTCCTCCCATTAGCTATCTCTAATAATTAGCCATTTGGAGGCCATTGATTTGTGCAAGTTCTTTATTTCTTCTGTTATGAAATCCCAATGCAGCTGCTTACTGGCCTCCACGAAGCATTGCTGAGCACAGCACTACAGCAATCCATTTGCTTAAGGTATAATCATAATAAAGGGTTGGGAGGACCAGATTTTAGATCCATCTCTGGCCTTCGCCTCTTAATTTTTCAGTTTTTGCTACTTATTAACAGTTTTTAGGTTGAGGGGTCTTTCATCTAAAAAGAGCAAGGATTTTGGTACTTGACTTGCACTCTGTCAGTATGATCCACCCCCAAACATTCAGAATGAAACAGCTCTGAGCATCTGTAGGTGACCTCTCTGGCCACCAAAGAGTCAAACTGGGCCCTCTCCTTTTATTGTGAAGGAACTCAAGATGTGACAGTAAAACCAATGCTTCGCCATAAAGTGCAAGGGGAGTGACAGAAAGAGTGACAGACAAATTAAAGAATAAGTTCTGTTTAGCAATTTGGGTGACAGCACTTAAAATTTTTAGCTCGAGGATTGTTTAGGAATGACAGTATGCAGCTGAGAAAGGCAGGCTACCTGTTATGAAAAGGAATTTGTGTGAACTTAGAAAAAGCAGTCCTTAAAACTGGAAAAAGAAATCTTTGCATGTGTTATTTAAATAGCAACACATTAACCTTTTACACAGTGTTCAAATCGTCTATTAGGGCGATTCCTCATTAGCCCCATGTTTGAATCAAGGCTTTTGGAGAGATTTTGTTTCCCTGTCCTTACAGAATATCACTAGAAATTGGATTTTGCACACAGTCATTGTGTTCCTTGTGGCTGTTGTCATTTTTTCTTCCGATAGACTATTCTATCATAAACACCATATCTGACCAGTAAAGGACATCAAGACGAAGCCTCTTCATACAGAGCTTGCTGCCTGTGACAACAAATGGCGCCAAAACTTGCACTGATGTCAGTAGGGAGGTTAATCACTTATTGAGTACTTACTACATACTACAACTCTGCTAAGTACTTGGTACTCAAAATCTGTCTCTGAGGTATATAATGAACACTCAGTGCATGAGAGTGGAAAGAGGAAGGACTGAAGAGGGAAGAGGAAAGGAGGGAGGAAGGACAGATGGGAAGGAAGAAAGTTTCATTATAATTTATAACTTTTGCTGAGCATACTTTTTTGTAGGTCATTTTAAGAACTTGAAAAACAAGTTGCTGAGCAGATAGAAATATTCATTTTTGTCCATTGGGACTTACTGAAGCAGGTCCCAAACCTGACTAGAAACATGCCCAAATTGCCTTTGATTTTTGCACTCACAGTCTTCAATCATGAATACCTCTGCTGCCAACAACTAAGATACATAGCTCAGAAGTAAAGGTGTAAACAACAGTGTTTCTCACTTCAGAGAAACTCTGAAATGACTCCAGTTACCATCAGCTCCTTGCTTCCCCTTTGCTTTCATTGCTCTGTAGAGTTGAATTAAGAGGCAACTCCTACGGTGTAAACAACAAGGGATTACTCACAGATGGTATAAATAGAAGATGAGTGTAAGGGTCAAGGCCAAAACCCAGTAGTTAACTGAAGAGATACATCAGCTCTAAAGCCTGTCCAAACATTCATTGCAAAAACAACTTTCAGAATGTTTTTTATGGGTTTGAGCCAGGTTTCTACCTTGTCCGTATCCCAAAAAGAGAGTCCATCCCAGTTTCAAGAACTTTCAAATAACAATAAAAAATTATTTGCTTATAAGAGAGAAGGGGGAAAGAAAAGGGCCAGCCTCCCAATGATTCAAACAGAGGCTGAGCAATTGGGGACAAATTGATCCATCGGAATATCTATACCATATTACACATTGAATTTTCACATGCTATTTAGGATGATTTTGTGTCAATGCATGAAGATGGAATTACACTGCCTCCTGGGTTAAAGTATTATGGACTTTATAAGAGATTTCTATTATGCTAATGCTTCATTCAAGCTCACAAAATAACTGTACATACTTTGTAAACTACAAAGGAAAATATGTCTTTTTATTTCTATTGTGTTAAAAGGATTATTTGTTTTATTGTTAACTAATATTGATCAAGTTATTCTTGTTGTTACCAACTTTAAGATACTCCTCCACATCCCATATTTTGCATCTGCAAAACAATGAAGTCAAACATACATTTGAATATAATTTGTGGTTCTTCATGTGTTCCCAACCCAGTCTGATTCCAAACTAATGCTCACTAACTTCCTAACTTAAAGCCTGAACTTTCATTTGCTGTTTATATAATTATATTTTAAAATGTAGTGAAAGTATGTAATAATCATTCAAAATTTAATTTTAAAACTCCTTAAAAATTATGAACAAACTTTCTAACCTGAAAATAACATCATCATACACCTATAGCAATAATCATATATATATATATAAAGAGCCAGGGTCTGTAACATCCAAAACGACCTAAGGTTCGACCGCACACTGGAAGTTAGTCCTACAGCCATGGCGACCCAGCACTGACTGCCACACTGCAGGTACCTTAGCAACCCAGCACAATGACTGCCAAGGGGGCTGTGATCAGACCCAGACGGAGACCAGGAGACAAAACAGGGTCTGATAGCCCCTGTGCAGTCAGTGCTGGGTCAGCATGGTGGGAGTCAGTCCTGCAGTCAGCGAACATAAGGTCAATTAATAGTAAGTGAACATAAGGTCAATTAATATCTCTTTGAGAGAAGTTGAGAATATAAAGTACAGTGTAGAGGAATTACTTATATTATTTCACATAAAACTCTTTTCAACTAAGATATTTTTCTTCATTTAAAATGTATCTTTATTGTTGAAAGTATTACATATGTCCCTTTGTTTTAGGTCCCCGCCCCCCCAATTGATTTCCTCTACCCTGCACCCGCCCCTTCCAGACCTTCGCCAGACTATTGTCTATGTCCATGGGCTATTCCTATCTAATACATAAATATCTAGACGCCCTAGCCAGTTTGGCTCAGTGGATAAAGCATCGGCCTGGGGACTGAGGGGTCCCCAAGTTCGATTTCGGTCAAGGGCATGTACCTTGGTTACAGGCACATATCCAGAGGTGGGGGGGGTACAGGAGGCAGCTGATAGATTCTTCTCTCTCATCGGTGTTTCTAACTCTCTCCCTCTCCCTTTCTCTCTATAAAAAAATCAATAAAAAAAATAAAAAATAAATAAAAAAATAAAAATAAATAAAAATAAATAAATAAATAAATAAATATATATATATATATATATATATATATATATATATATATATATATATATATATATATAATCTAGAAATATTTAGAAAAATAAAATAAAAGATATGCCAGGTAAATAATGAACAGAAGAGCTAAAGTTCCTGCATGAAGACTGGATACAGGCTTGAAGCCAAAACACAACTCATGAGATAAAGTTAGTCATTGTAACATAACAAAAGGTTCCTTTCACTAAAGAGATAAGATGGTTCCCAATCATTATACACATAATAGAAGAGTGTGGGAGTTCACAATGAGCCTCACCAGGATGTGTAACCACATAACTCCATTCTATGATTTGTTGTCTCAGTTGTATGCAGATTTTTGAGCTAAGGGCAATTTAGCTTCAGGCACAAGTGAAAATTCTGCCCCTCCCTTTAACTACCAAAAAAAAAAAAAAATAGAATAAGAGGCCTTTCCCATAATAAGACATTATCCTATATAATAAAAGGCTAATATGCAAATCAACTGAATAGCAGAACAACTGGTCACTATGGCATGCACTGACCACCAGGGGGCAAATGCTCAATGCAAGAGCTGTACCCCGGTGGTCAGTGTGCTCCCACAGTGGGAGGAATACTCAGCCAGAAGCCAGCCGGGCCATGGCTGACTAATGCAGCAGCAGTAGCGGCAGCCTTTTCCGCCTCCACGGCAGCGCTAAGGATCTCTGACTGCTGGCTCCCAGTCTGCAAGAGGGTTCAGCCCATGCTGAGTGACACCCACTCTGAGTGCACAAATTTCATGCATCAGGCCTCTAGTATTTAATGATAAAATTATAGAATAACCCCCATTTAAAACACAAACAAAGTAAGATAACTACTATCCTACTATTTCAGCTTCTATTCAATATTATCCTGGAGGTCTTACAATAATAAGATAAGAAAATATAATAAAATATGTAAATATTAGAAAAAAACAAAATTGCTTATTTTATACAACATGATTATTTATAGAGTATATTCAAAATAATCTACAAACTATTGAAAACAAAAACAGAGTTCAACAGAGTGGTTAGATAAAATTAATTTGACTAGCTAACACTTATCGAATTTTTATTGCAGGCCAGGTACAGTTCTAAGTACTTTCCATGTTTTATTAACTAATAATATGAAATAATCTAATACAACAGCCCTGAGAATAATACAATTACTATGCCCAAAGAAAATTAATATACAGAAAGGTAAAGTGACTTACTGTTATAGGTTGCATTGTGTACTCCAAAATATATGTTGAAGCCCTAATCTCTGGTACCTATGAATATGATCTCGAAAATTAGGTCTTTGCAGATGTCATCAAGGTAAGATGAAGTCCTTAGGGTGGGCTCTAATCCAATTTGACTGAGGCCCTTATAAAAAGAGGGGAATTCAGACACCGACACAGATAGTGACAATGCCATGTGGCAACAAGTCATAGAATGAAGTTATGTGGTTATAAGCCAAGAAATGCCAGAGTGCCAGCAACTACCAGTAGCAAGGAAGAGAAAATGAAGTTTTCAGAGGATACAGGGCCTTGCTAACATCTTGATTTCAGACTTTCAGAACTGTGAGACAATAAACTTCTGCTCGAATGAAGTGGCTCAGTCAGTGGTTGAGCATCAACCTATGACCCAGGAGGTTACGGTTCAATTCCCAGGCACATGCCTATGTTGCAAGCTTGATCCCCAGTAGAGAGCATGCAGGAGGCAGTTGACCAATAATTCTCTCTCATCATTAATGTTTCTCTCCCCTTTCCTTTCCTCTCTGAAATAAATAAAAATACATTTTTAAAGATAAAATAAATAAATGTCTGTTGTTTCCAGTCACTCAGTTTCTGATACTGTGTTAGAACAGCCCTAGAAAACATATATATATATATATATATATAGGCTTAAGCGACTAGTCAATTGGACAACCAGATGACTAGCTGGTAGCTATGACCACCAGGGATCAGATGCTCAACGCAGGAGCTGCCACCTGTTGGTCAGTGCACTCCCAGCGGTACTCAGCTGACCAACGGAAACCAGATATCAGGTTCATGGCTGGTGAGTGCAGCTGTGGCAGCAGCACAAGCCTCTCCCGCCTCCGCAGCAGTGTTACCGAACCGTGGCAGGCACAGCAGGGCCAGGATTTCCTGTACTACTACATCCATCAGGGGACGTCGGACTGCTGGTTTTGGCCTGATCCAGGACTGTGGGGATCAAGTTGAAACAGCAGTCCGACATCCCCCGAGGGGTCCCAGGTTGTGAGAGGGTGCAGGCCAGGCTGAGGGACACCCCACCCCGAGTGCACAAATTTCATACACTGGGCCTCTAGTATTATATACTGTAAGATAGAACGATTTTGCTACAAGCCTAGACAAATAGAATAAGTTTATGGGGGGTTGGGGGAAGAGAGACCAAAAGTAATATAAACTTAAATAGAAATGTTCTTCGTGTCTGAAATGATGTTACAAATTAGTGGATCATATTCACAAAATATGATCAAGAGCAGTATATTATCTATACTAATAAAAGCCTAGTTGGCCCTCGTACCCTTGAGCAATGTCCTCACATCATCACAAGATGGCAGCCACAAGATGGCCAGCAGGGGAGAGCAGTTGGGGGTGACCAGGCCAGCAGGGGAGGGAAGTTGAGGGTGATTGGGCTAGCAGGGGAGCAGTTAGGTATCAATCAGGCCAGCAGGGGAGTGGTTAGGGGGCAATCAGGCTGGCAGGCAGAAGCAATTAGGGGCAATCAAGCAGGCAGGTGGGTGAGTGATTAGGAGCTATCATTCCTGGATTGTGAGAGGGATGTCTGACTGCTGGCAGCTGGACATCTCCCAAGGGGTCACAGATTAGAGAGGGTGTAGGCTCGGCTGAGGGACATCCCCCCTTCCAGTGCATGAATTTCATGAACTGGATCTCTAGTCCAGGTAGAAAAAGTTTCCCTACTTCACTTCATATTAAAAATAAATTAGGAAAATATCAAAGACCAAATGTGAAAAGAAAATGTTTAAAGCATTTAGAAAAAAATAGAGAAGATACCTTAATGATTTCTAGGTAGAGATATATCCATTTAAAAAAAAAAAAAGAAGAAGAAGAAGAAAGAAAAAAAGAAAAACACATTCTATAAAGAAAAAGATTAATATATTTAACATTAAATTTTTCTAAACCTTACAAAAACATATTATACAAAGTTAAAATGCAATGTATTGAGTGTGGGTTAAGTATTTGCAACACACACAATTTTTTTAAAGTTAATATATAAGATTTGTATAGAAATTCTACAAATCAATAGGAAAAAGACAAAAATCTTAGAGAAATAGACAAAGGATATGAATGTGTAGATGATACTCTACAGCATTAGTAATCAGAGAAATGCAAAATTCATTAAAGTCCATTTCATACTCATTGACAAAAATTAGAAAATCTGATGACCCTACTTTTTGGTAAGGATGTGAAGGAACAAAAACTTTCAACACTGCTGATGGAAATTAAAATAGCAGAAACACTAAAGTCAAGGCTGTGTGTATCCTTACACTCTACAATTTATCTTCTAAGTGTAGTCCCTGGAGAAACTTCATGTGCGCACAAGAAGATAGGCATAAGAATGTACACTGCAACATGAGCCTGGATGTTGCCAAAATATCCACTAACAGTAGATTCAATTAATTATGGTTACAGTCATGCAATAAAATATTATATAGGAACTAAAATGGGTATATGTTTTTAAATAAGATGGAGAACAATATGTAAGAATTCCAATTATGTAAAGTTTTTTAAAGTAATATCATATAACTAGAGGCCAGGTGCAGGAGGACATCCCTCTCACAGTCCAGGACCCCTCGCTCCTTACCACCCGCCTGCTCGTTGCTCCTTAGCAATCTGATCGCTGCTCCTTAGCACTGCTACAGAGGCTGGAGAGGCACCTGCCACCTCCTGATGGTCAGTGGTATCATAGCGACCAGCTGTTCTGGTTTTCCACCGTAATGGTCACTTAGGCTTTTATTGTACAGACTTGATGCCCAGTGCACAAAATTCGTGCATGTGGGGGAGGGGGTGGTGGTGTCCCTTAACCCAGCCTGCACCCTCTCCATCTGGGACCCCTCGATGGGATCAGGCCTAAACAGGCAGTCGGACATCCCTCTCACAATCCAGGACTGATGGCTCCCAACTGCTCACCTGCCTGCCTTCCTGATTGCCCCTAACCACTTCTGCCTGCCAGCCTGATCACCCCCTAACCACTCCCATGCCAGCCTGATTGATGTCTAACTGCTCCCCTGCCAGCCTGTTTGCACCCAACTTCCCTCCTCTGCCAGTCTGGTCACCCCTAACTGCCCTCCCCTGCAGGGTTGATCACCCCCTACTGCCCTCCCTTGCAGGCCTGGTGCCTCCCAAATACCCTCCCTTGCTTGCCTGATCACCCCCAACTGCCCTCCCTTGCATGCCTGGTCCCTCCCAACTGTCCTCCCCTGCTGGTCATCTTATGGTGGCCATCTTGTGTCCACATGGGGGCAGGATCTTCGACCACATGGGGGCAGCAATCTTGATCTTGTGTGTTGGAGTGATGGTCAATCTGCATATTACTCTTTTATTAGATAGGATAGAGGCCTGGTGCATGGGTGGGGTCCAGCTGGTTTGCCCTGAAGGGTGTCCTGGATCAGGGTGGGGGTTCTCTTGGGGTGTGGGGTGGCCTGAGTGAGGGGCCTGAGGTGGTTTGCAGGTCAGCCACACCCCCTGACAACACAAGCAGAGGCCCTGGTATCTGGAATTTATTTACCTTCTACAATTGAAACTTTGTAGCCTGGAGCAAAGCCAAGCCTTCTGCTTGCTCCCTGGCTGCTGCCATTTCTGTTTGGATTTGTTTACCTTCTATAATTGAAACTTTGTAGCCTTGAGTGGAGGCTTAGGCTGGCAAGGGCAAGCAGAAAGCTTGGCTTCTTCCATTTCCTGGGAAACCTAAGCCTCCCTCCTGCTCTCTGTGGTCGCAGCCATCTTGGTTGGGGTTAATTTGCATACTTGCTCTGATTGGCTGGTGGGAGTGGCTTTTGGGTGCAGCAGAGGTATTGAAAACTTGCATATTACTCTTTTATTAGATAAGATATTTATTCATATGTACATGTGTCATAACAGTACAAAACACTCACAAAAATGATGAACTTCCAATTTAGGATAGTTTTTTCTGGAAGAGGGTACAGTATTGGGGAGGGCAGGTCAATTATACTTACAATTTATTATTATATTTTTAATCTATAGCAAAAATGATGAGTTTAAAAAGTCAATACAAGAGAGATTAGGTGGCTGTTTATTGTAGCCCTCTATAACTCTCTGGGTTGGCAATATATAATTTAAATAAAAAACATTGAAGTCTGTTGAAGTTGGAAGAAACGATGTCAGTTTTTAGTTCTAAATTGAGCACTTGCTGCTAAAATTTAGAGCTTGCCATTGAGTTCTATAAATAAGATAATAAAATGTAAGAATTACACTTAATCCCCTAATTACACTAAACTTTAATCAAGCCTTTATTAACATAATGTGTCTAGCTTGGGGTCTTAAAACCTGAGAAGGGATTTAGAGAAGAGTAATCAAAACAATGAAAAATAAGTAGGTAATATAAAGAAAGGCTAAAGGAACTGGGATGATTTAGACTGGTGAAAGAAAGCAAAGGGGAAAATACATTGAGGAGAATGTAGAATTTGTTCTTTTATTACTGAAATATGTACCTCAATTAAGGCCTGACTAACATTAGCTGTTTTGGTTATTTATTGCTATCTAAAACTTAATGACTTTAAGCAATAGTAATCATCTATTTTGTTCTTGAATCTGTAATTTGGTCAAGACTTCAGTGAGGATGGTTCCTTACTGATCCTTATGGCATCAGTTGTAACAGCTCACCTGGGGCTGGAAGATCCAATTTCAAGATGATTTACTCTCATGTTAGCAAATTGCTGCTGATTATTGGCTGTAACTATGGAGCAGGACTGTGGGCCATGATCCCTGTGGGCCTCTCCTTGTGGGACTCTCCAGGACTTCTTGGACTTCCTCACACCATGATGTCTGGATCTCAAGAGGGAGAGTCCCATGGGGAAATATATGGCACCATTATATACCAGCCGTAGAAGTCAGTGTCATTTTCACTGAACTCTGTTGGTTCCAGTGGTCACAAAGACCCACCTGTTTCAAGACAAGGGAATGTATTCTCCACCTCTTGATAGGGGAGTGGCGTTTTTGTAGAACTTTTGGCGGAAAGATATTGTTGCAGCCATCTTTGTAAAATACAATTTGCCCCACTGACCTCCTTCCTCAAATCTCTGTCCAAGTCAATCTATTTTTCTCACTGCTCCCAAAAAGAGTTCTGATCACATCATTCTCTTGTTCTACAACAGGGGAGCGAGTTCTCTGCTCTTCATCTCACAAAATCAGGTTTGTTCTGTGTGGCTCCAAATCTTGGATTCAAAATGCATATAATAATTCATTCAGAGGTCTTGAAACTTTCACTTCTATGACCAAAATTTAGGAAAAGTTAACCAAAAATATTAATGTTTCAGATGCTTCTCTACAGTACTTGAGTTTAGCAAAGATAACATGACAGGGCATTCCTATTTCACGGAACCTGGTGTCAAGTTCATGTGCAACCCAGGTGAATTTAAGGAATTCACACAGCATATTACTGACATGCTCTTAACATTCAAGCAGAATGCAATTCATCAATCAAATCTGATTTTTAAATTTTTCTAAGCCAGAGAAAGACAAAATAGGTCTTGGAAATTTTTTCTTTTCATTCCTTTCTTTAAGTTGTTTGATTTGAGATTTTTTAGCAGAACAATCGAAAGTGGTATTTGCTAATTCAAGGGTCTGATGCTTGGTCACAGCATTAGGTTTCCATTTTTTACCCAGTCCACCAAATAAATACATCATCTTCTTATTCTTTTACTAAACTTGGAAAATTAGCTACCATTTCACACCAGAACAAGTTCTCCCAATTCTTTCTTGTTGAAATTGTTAAGCATGCTTCCTGAATGGATACCAGCTGGAGTTGTCTGACATATGAGATTGGTTTGCCGTAGGAACAATCTTGGACTCTACCTCCTAGGTTGAACCATATTAAGTTGCTGTTTTGGCCATCAGAAAATGGAATTTTCAAATAGTTTGATTTATATTCATTGATCAGATTGAGAAATTTCCGGACAGAACCCAAGAAGTCATGGATTTGACACAAGGTCAGTCTAGAATGAATCCTAAGTGAAGATCCAAACTGCTTTTCCATGCATGTAATGTGTTTTAATACAAAAAGCCCAGGAAAGTGGTACCCCCAACTCTTAAGCGAGTTAGCCAGTTGAGTTCTACATGTGGGGACTCACCTGGGGGGGGGGGGGGGGAAGAATAAGAAACCCTTGTTTATCTAGACTGTTTTTTTAGCTGCAGTGATGTTATTGGTTAGACCTTTTACGGATTAAAAAAAAAAAAAATTTAGCTGGGTGGTTGAAGATTTTTTTGTTTCCTAATCTATGAAGTAGAAAACTTAATTATGTTATATCCCAGAAGTTAGAAGTAATGAAAAGAATTTTTAAGCAATACTTAATAAGTACTTAATACTATAACTATTATCTATGAATTAGGTATCCATAAAAATATGACCACAATGATTGGAAATTATGATTAGTGAAAAATAATAAAGCTGTGGGCAAAGTATAGAAGATAAAGCAACTATTTCAAATGTTTTTTAAATATCATATGCTAAGAAAATTAAAATAAAAGAGATGTATAATTTAAAAACACATTAACTTCATTTGATAATCTTTAGGAATAAACACAGGATTAGGATAAAGCCTTTGTAAGTGTTTTGGAAGAGTACGAAGTTTACCAGTTGGTTAAACTTTCTGATTAAGTTTTAGCATTTCTAATGTTTTTTCTATAAAGCCCTCGATCTACTTGGGGTGTTGCTAGTTGTGTGGCTTAAGAATGTAAGGATAAAATTACATTGAGTCTAGCACCCACAATATAATACTCTGAACTTCCCTTCTAAATACAGAAAGTAGCTAATAGCATGACCCTCTACATATTTGAGGAAGACAGGGTGTTTTGCACACCCAACCACCCAATTCCATCCTTCCATTCTTCTCTCTAATTACAGTTTGTCCAGATAGAGAAATATGAGGACAATTCACTTATGTTTTCACATGTGGTGACAAGAAACTCATGATCCAAATTTGAATCTATACTATTCAAGTTTATTCGAATTCCTCAAAGCTATGTATAGATTACCCTATCTTTTCTTAAAGTAACACATTTAATATCATTTTTTAAAGTGTGTTCCATGGAAGTCTAGCTCCACAAGATGTTAATAAAATTATGATGACAGCTCAAGCTGGTTTGGCTCAGTGGATATAGAATTGGTCTACGGACTGAAGGATCCCAGATTCAATTCCAGTCAAGGGCACATGCCCGGGTTGTGGGCTCAATCCCCAGTAGGGAGCATGCAGGAGGCAGCTGATCAATTATTCCCTCATTGATTTCTTCATTGATGTTTCTATCTCCCTCTCTCTTCCTCTCTGAAACCAATAAAAATAAATTTTTAAAAAATAAAATAATTATTTTTTGTCATCATTATTTATGATGACAAAAAAAATTTCATCTCAATGCCAGGGTAAGAAAATTTATTATATTTACTATATGTATATTATACACATATATAAAAACAAAAATAAATATTCTATGGTCTATATACCATGTATAATTTCCCAGAGTGATTTCAATCATGAAAGCCATTTTGCAAAAATATTTCAACAGACTAGAACATGCTATGTGAAACTCAAATATAAGACATTTCTTATAATATTTTCTTTTTTTAATATGTTTTATTGATTTTTACAGAGAGGAAGGAAGAGGGATAGAGAATTACAAACATCGATGAGAGAGAAACATTGATCAGCTGCCTCCTACACACTTCCTACTGGGGATGTGCCCGCAATCAAGGTACATGCCCTTGACTGGATTCGAACCTGGGACCTTTCAGTCCGCAGGCTGATGCTCTGAGTCTAAACACTAAGCCAAACCAGTTAAGACTTATAATATTTTCTTGATATCAGTGTAAACTATGTCTCATTTTTCTCTTTCATGGATTTTATTCTCATTTTATAGAGCAAAACATAAAGTAATTTTCTAAGCAAGAGTGACTTCAAGCCGAAACTGGTTTGGCTCAGTGGTAGAATATCGGCCTGTGGACTGAAAGGTCCCGGGTTCAATTCCGGTCAGGGGCATGTACATTGGTTGTGGGCGCATCCCCAGTGGAGGGTGTGCAAGAGGCAGCTGGTAGATGTTTCTCTCTCATTGACGTTTCTGGCTTTCTATCCCTCTCCTTCCTCTCTGTAAAAAATCAATAAAATATATATTTTTTTAAAAAAAAGAGTGACTTCAAGAATTCCAAGTTCTTGTATATTTGAAAAACTCTGTTTTTGCCTTCATACTTTGATTGGCTGTAACTCCTCAACTTTTCAGGCCTTTTTTTCTCTATTGTCTTCAAAATCCCATCCGTTTGGGATTGTCAAATGTCAGCCTGATTCTTGTCATTTTGTAATTGACCTATGTTTTCTCTCTGAAAGCTTCTCAGACATACTGTTTATTTTTTGATATCTGAAGTTTTCATGATCCTGTGTTTAGATGTGTAGGTCTTTTTGTACTCCTTTATCTCAACATTGCAAGATAGGATTTTTATGCAACAAAGGCTTCTGTCTTTCTATTCAGGTCTGGATATATTTCTTCTATTGTTTTGATCATTTTCTTCCCTCTCTTCTTTCTGGTATACCGATTAGTTAGGGTTAAATATCTGGATGGATTCACTTTATATGCCAACTCTGAACTGAAGTTCCTTTATTTTTTCTTGACAGGTGAGTTCTTTTCATGGTTGCAGACCCTGCTTCAGGGCCCTGGGCTGGCATTTTTAAGTTAAAAGGGGGGGAAAGTGTATCAACAGGCTTCTATTCTATTCTCCTTCCATCTTTCAGACTAGTTGAAATACTTCATTCACAGATTGCACCCTTCTCTTTCTTTTGGCTTATTCCTTTGTGTTTCCTATATTTTCTTTTCTTTTCAGACATTTGTGTTCAGTCTGCTATTTTACCAGAACATACTAAAGTTTACCATGGGTGATACACAGTTGAAATAAAACCACAGCACCAGTTTCTCAGCAATACTGTCTTTAATATTTATTTTTATTTTTTAAATATATTTTTATTGGTTTCAGAGAGGAAGAGGGAGAGAGATAGAAACATCAATGATGAGAGAGAATCATCAATAGGCTACCTGCTACAAGCCCCCTGCTGGGGATCAAGCTCACAACCCAGACATGTGCCCTGACCAGGAACCGAACTGTGACCTCCTGGTTCATGGGTCCACACCCAACCATTGAGCTACACTGGTTGAGCAGCAGGGCTATCTTTAAATACAAAAATATGTTGTACAATTCAGTAACACAAAAACACAAGTTTAAGTATTTAAGTATTTTATTATTGTTAAAATAGTATCTGAACGGTACAATACACCCAGGATTTCTTTATAAAAAAAATCTTCTTCTTCTGTTGTTATTTTTCATTTTTATGTAGAATGTAGCACATGAACTTATATAGTTTAAAACCATTTTTCTTTCATTTAGGTGATTTCTTAAAAGCTTCTCTGTACAAAAACTTAAATGATTTTCAGTAGAGTTTTTCCCTGTGTCCTTGGACCAATTTCTGATTCTTTTAAGACATGCTACCCACTGTGATATTAACGTATTACTGAAAGAGTTGTAGCAGCGGGAGACAGCTTTTTTCTTCCTCAGAGAGATAGAAGGGATATGTACCTACACTTTGTATGAGAATTTCCTTGACATCCAACTTACACTGTTGGCAGTCTAAGTACTAGAGTAACAGTTCTCTACTTTAGTGGGCTTTTAATGAACTCAAGGTTATTTAAGCAAAACATATTTTTATATATCTAATACTCTCATAATTAGTTGTTTATGGATGACTTAAATGTATATATTCAATAAATACCTGTGCTGAACACTGTATTTTTCCCAGGGATGCCACAGTAAACAATATATCATGCCCTTGAGGAGATCTAATGAAGGGATACACACAAATAAATAGTAAATTTCTAAAATAATGAAGCAGTGTGATTGTGGAGTACCCAGTAAGTGTTTAAGAGCATATAAAAGGACCAGTGAACATCATGGAGGAGGATGGGGAGTTTAGGTGACAGATGGCTCCCTAAGGAGATGACTTCTGAGATTAGACCCAAAAGGCCAGCACAGATTAGCCAGAGAAGGAAGTTAAGGTAGATGAGTTAAAAACAACAGTCCAGATGTTCCAGACAATATGTGTGAAGCCCTGAGGCAGAATCAGGGCTTCATGAACCACAAACAAAGATGGGAACAGATGAAACTGGAGAAAAGCAGAAGCTAGGTTAGGGTATCAAAGAATGTGGACTTTCTCCTGAAACAAGCATAAAGAGCTATGCTCAGTATAAGAGCAAATCCTTCACATTTTCTTCAAGCAAGTTCTAGTTTTTCTTCATAGAGGAAGTAATAAAGTGACAAATTTTCATTGTGGGCTTACTGTGCGCAAGACACTTGGCAGGAAGGAAGTAAAGATATTCAACTTCAGGAATCAATGTGTAAACAAATCAGAATATTTGGGGCTGCTGTGTATTCTGATGCAAAGAAAACATATAGGAGCTCTGGGTGGTAGGAGATAAAATTAAAAAGTTATATTACAGGCTAATATCATAGTAAGGATATGGACTTTAAATGATAAACATGCTATCCATGTGTTTCAGGAAAAAAAAAAAGACCTAACTATATCAGTGTCTTATCTAAAATATGTATTCCTATTTTTTATTATACAGCATATGTCAAGAAATATATCACTTGGCTTGAAGCAATTAAAACTTCGCTCTCTTTTAATTAATTAAAGACCCAGGTTATCTAAATGAGCCACTATGGCTTGTTTTAAAAATTGATGTTGGAGACCACTGCTCTCCAAATTGAAATTGAACATTTATTCAACTTGCCCTCAAGAAGTTCACAGTCTAAAGTCACAACCAAAAGGAACTTTTATAAGCTCCCATTATATTTTTCTCTGTTATTACTCAATGATGGTATAATTGAACAAGCACCAAATCTCCCCATGGTTCTTTCTCCATTTCTCCATCCACTTCTCTGGGACTCTTAATGAGTAACCAAATTAAAGAGAGTGATTTAAGTCCTTATTCCTTCTTCTACCCAAACTGTAGACATCATTTATTTTCTGGAAACAAGTCATTTCTACCTCCTTCTCATGAGCACGAGCAGATACAGTATCTATGGACATGGACTTAATTCATTTGGGGGAGGGCAGGACTCATTAAGAAAATAGAATAAAACTATACCTACAGATTTCCTAGCTTTTCTCCTTGGAAGAACTTGGAAGGGGTTCTTACAAATAAAGAACAGGCCTTTACTAGCTTTATGGTAAACTCTCCTCTCTTGAAAAGCAAATACGTATATTAATATGCAATGTACTTTCAAGAGTTATCAGTAAAATGGCATTGACCATTTGGGTGTAAGAAATATAACAGAAACATTAAAGGCCCCTGTATTCTGTTATACTCACCCTCATTTGCCAAACCCTGACTCATCGCCAGGAGCAGCTGTCATCTGAATATTCAATGAACAGAACACTTTTATGTAATGCCTATCCTCTTTCCCTCTCTCCTTGTCTTTTAACTATTTTACAGATTCTAGATTCTAGTCCCCAACACGTTAGCAATGAACCTTTACTTCATATCTGCCCTTCCAATAAGTTCCACCCAGAGAGATAGGCATTTTCAAATGCTGGCACTCATATAGCTAAGATAATAAGGTAGAGGAGATGTGTTTTATCAGGTAGAAAAAAACAACAGCGAAAAAGCTGTTTGGGCAATGTCCTTAAAAAGTCTGTCTCTGAAGCCAATGTTGGCTGCTGCAGTTAGCTGCTTAGTTCTGTGGAAACCAGTTGTATGACTCTGCAGATATAAGGCTGTAGACCTCTGGAATACAAGCAAGTAGCACCTCATTATACAAATAGAAGCAACTCAACTATGCGTGCCCTCAAACTGAGCTCGGTGTTCTGTTGCATTTCGAAAATATCCATCTGTTCCAAGAGAAGAAACAGGAAGTTTTGTTAATTATCTCTTACAACCCACTAGTTGGTTTCCAGAAAAGTCCCTAAAGCCATATTTCCTGAATAAATTTAACAAGTAAGTTACAAGATGCAGCACAGTAGATAAACCTTACATTACTCCTTTTAAATGAACCGCATCTATCAGTAGGCTAGTTGCATCCTCACTGCCGCTAAGCCCCTTTCCATGCCCTCAGCACCCAGCAGACAAATATTTTCTGTAAGTATGTTTTTTTCATATGACAATATTGACTAATAAAGCAATATTATACTAGAGATGCACAAAACACTACTAAGGTAGTAGACAAGCACTTGAGAGATATTTCTGATTAATTTGCTTTAGGCAAAATTTTGCTTCAAGATTCCATTAAAATACCTTACAAATTTTTGCACTGTTAGATAAAATAAATTCAGGGGCAATATTTTGTTGTTGTTTGTTAGTTAATTTTAGGTATCTCTAAAACTTCTTCCCCAGTCTAATCATATTGCCTTAACTAAGATTCTACACCAGAGTGTTCTAATGTTGTTAAGGATACACATGCCCAGTTGGACTCCTGCCATTATTCTATAAATCATTGCCAATTATGCCAATAAAGCAGGCTGGGTAATGATTGATTTCTTTAGTTACACGGTCAGCTGTTCTTCAACACTTAATTTTCCTTCACATGTCTCACTCATGGCCTGGTTTCCTGAAACCATGATGGTTTTCATTGCCCCAAAAGAGACATTTGCACACATCTGTTGGTGAGAAAAAGAGTTTAGAAATTCAGTGAAACCTCATTAATCCCATCTAACTGTTAGTGGATAACCCAAATTTGTGAAAACTCTAGATTGTAAAAGATGTTTTTAAAAATACAAAGTAGTTTTTCCTATTAAGAATCACTTTTTAAAGTGCTCAGAGTGCCAAAACCGGTTTGGCTCAGCGGTAGAGCGTCAGTCTGTGGACTGCAAGGTCCCAGGTTCAATTCCGGTCAAGGGCATGTACATTGGTTGCGGGCACATCCCGGGTAGGGGGTATGCAAGAGGTAGCTGGTCTATGTTTCTCTCTCATCGATGTTTCTATCTCTCTCCCTTCCTCTCTGTAAGAAAATCAATAAAATATATTTTTTAAATAATTTTAAAAAATAAAGTGCTCAGTTTGTGAAATGTATGGAAGGTTTATAAAACTGTAACAAATATTTAGCATTATCACAACAATTGACTGTTAACTACATCTAATAGCAATGAGATAATATTGCTATTTAATTAGCAAAGAGATAATAGTATGGAATTTTTGAAGCAATCAGCTCTTTTATTTTCAGTAGAATTAATTATTTTGACAAAATTTAAATGCATTTTTTAAAATAAATCTTTATTGCTCAGATTATTACAATTGTTTCTCCTTTTTCCCCCCATAGCTCCCTTCCACCCGGTTCCCGCCCCACCCTCTGCCCTTTCCTCCCTCCCCCTTCCCCCCTCCACCGCCATTGTCCTCATCCATAGGTGTACGATTTGCAGATATCATGGATTAAGGCTGAACGTTTGATATTTATTCAGATATTAACACTAAACCCAGCTTGAAAATAAAGTGAGAGTGGAAAGTCCTTAAAACATGAAATCAAACAGACTTGGGTTCAAATCCCAGCTCTATCCTCTACTAGCTCTGTAGGATTTATCAAATCAGGATTTAACTATTAACAAACATGCATTGTACACGGGGCTGCAAATACGAAGGTAGAGACTATACCAAGGTCCTTATTTCATGAAGGTGAAATGTCCCTAGAGAGAAGAAAATAATCA
The DNA here is from genome assembly GCF_964339955.1 of Pipistrellus hanaki. Lineage (NCBI taxonomy): Eukaryota > Metazoa > Chordata > Mammalia > Chiroptera > Vespertilionidae > Pipistrellus > Pipistrellus hanaki. The sequence continues at coordinate 137,944,506 of NC_140504.1, read as the reverse complement.
AATAAAGGAACAAGATAATTTCAGACAAGGTTAAGTCTATAAAGAGTGAAAGGGGTGCGGGTTGGAGTGGGATAGTACATGTAGGTGGTTAGGGAAGACCAGAAGGGATCTGAATGACAAGGAGAGCCAGTCATGCAAAGGCTAGAATGGGGCAGATTATTCAAGCAACTGGAACAGCAGAGTGGTCCCAAGGTGGAACAAGACTGGCATATTTAAAGAAAAGAAAAGAGGCCATGGCACTTGCTCTCTGAGAGTGTCAAATGTCTTCAGACGTGCAGTGGAAATAATAATCATGCCAATTTTTTCAGGATTGTTATTAGAGGTTTTTATTTGCAAATTACCTCAGCAGTCCCTTAGCACATCTTAGAATCTCAAACAAAGTAAATATTATTATTATCATTATAATTAATGTTTGGGGCACTGAAATCCTATAACTATTTCAATATCTACAAAACCAAAAGAAGTTAACCACAATTATAGATAATTCTCAGGTAATGTTAGCAAGCTGGGTTTATCTAACATGCCAAAGCTGAGTTTTGCTTTATTTCTTCATAGAAGCAGGCATTCACATTTAATTTTAAATACTCTTGAATATATATATATATATATATATATATATATATATTTAATTTTAAATATTCATGAATATTCATGTCTGCCAAATTCAAAACATTTCAATAAAGCCAACATCGAAAGGTGCTTCATAAACCTTGAGGATGTGTAATAAAAATTACTATTAATAAAATGGCAATGTGTCCACCTAAGTAATTTACAAATATGCATATTCTTTGCATTATCTATACAAAAAGTTCCAAACAAATAGACTTGTTGCACCACTGTAGCTAGAATTAAGTGTTAATAACACACTTTCTAAAATAGCAGCCTAAACCTGTTAATAGTATTAAGCACAAAAAAATTCATAAGCCTTTCTCTTAATATTTAACTTTTAAGTCAACCCTGGATGATAACCGACTCAATCATACTACATCATAATAATCGCCCCAATATTTACTAAGGCCTAAGCCAACTTAATTCATTCAAACAATAAAAATGCCTGCATACTGAGAAAGCTACTTTCAAATACAATCCAAATCAAATAGGCAAAACTTTGCAACTGTAAAAAAGAAAAAAACAAGCAGTTTCTAATTCAGTAAGAAATTACTAATTAAAAGAAGCCATCTTATTTATTTAAAAATGCTACAGATAAAATGAAAACTTGCCAGCATGCATTACCTTCCTTCTCTCTCTGGGTTCGTTGAAAGCCATAAGACACAGAAAAAATAATCTAATTTTCATTAAAACATCTCTGTCTTAAAATAAAAAATCAAAAAAGAAAATAAATTTGAGCAACAAAATAAAGTATGTTTAGATTATAATCAAAAACATAAAGTAGTTATCAATGTGTCCTGATTAAACAAATGATTGATTAATATAAATAAGTGATTAAACACATAAATAAATAATCTACAGTAATAAAAGATACACATGCAAATTAACCATCATTCTGCTACATTCACAAACCACACCCACCAGCCAATCAGGAGTGAGTATGCAAATTAACCCAACCAAGATGGAGGCTGGCCATGGAGATGGAGCAAGCAGAAGGCTTGGGTTGCCCCGGCAATGGAGGAAGCCAATCTTCCCACCCGCCCTGGCTGGCCCTGGCTTCCACTCAAGGCTATAAAGTTAATTATAGAAGATTAATAAATCCTAGATACTTGCTTTCAGCCTGCCCTAGCCTCCATTCAAGAAGGCTCTGACGAAAAAGAAAAAAAGAAGGAGCTAGGACCTTGGGTCGCCGGAGAATTGTCAGACCAGGATGGGACAGCAGTGGCCATTGGGGGTAAGCAGACCAGGAAGGAGGCCAGTTGAGGTTGAGCAGGCCATCAGGTGGTTAGTTGGTGGTGATTATAACAGCAGGGGGGCAGTTTGGAGTGAGAAGGCCAGCAGGGAGTTAGTTGGGGGTGAACAGGCCAGTGGGGAGGAGATGTGGGGTCAAACAGGCCAGCAGGGGAGGACAGATGCGGGTGAGCAGGCTGGCACAGGGGCAGTTGGGGGTGATCTGGCTGACTAGGGGGCATTTAGGGGTGAGCAGGCCAGTGGCAGGGGGAAGTTGGGGGTAAGCAGGCTGACATGCAGAGTGGTTAAGGGCAATCAGACAGGCAGGCAGGTAGGTGAGTGGCTGGAGCCAGCAGTCCCAGATTGTGAGAGGGATGTCTGACTGCCAGTTTAGGCCTGATCCCTATAAACCAGCAGTAGGACATCCTTTGAGGGGTCCCAAATTTGAGAAGCTGCAGGCCAGGCTGAGGAGCACTCCCCCCACCCCGTGCACAGATTTCATGCACCAGGCCACTAGTGTGTGCATATATATATGGCTAAATGCTAAGTGCCCCTCCGACCATCCAACCAGTCACTATGACCTGCACTGACCACCAGGCGCAGATGCTCAACACAGGAGTTGCCATGATGCATACTGCCATTTATCAAGAAATAGCACCACGCACCTGGCACCAAAAAGCAACACGTGGTTTCCCCCAAGTGGGACACAGACCACACCACCACCCTGCAGTCACAGTCCACCAAATCTCAGCCAATGCTGCCAAGACCACAGGTGCAAAATGCGGCCTACAGCCCAGCCCAGCCTAGAAACCAGTCACTGTGGGCACAAGGTAATGACATCACATAGCAATGCCAGCTTCCTCTCCCTAACAAGTAGCCTCCTTGCAGTTTCTTCAGCCCAGGAACATGACTTGCTTTATAGCTAGATGCAAACATTTTACACTTTAACCAAATGTCTGTGAAGCAAGTTGTCCCATGCCTCAACTCATTTGATTCTCACAGAAGTCCAGGAGTAGATAGATAAGAGACTCAATGGAATCCTATTTTCTTTTCATTAGCTGGAAAACAGTGATTTAGAAAGTTTAGAAACTTGACCTGATTGAAAAGAAGTAAGAAATGGACCTTGAAAATGACTTCAAGTTTTCTCACTGCACAGAATATAGTCAAACACTGCTGCAGTTAAATATTTTACCCTTTGTTCTTCCTGCTTGATCTACAATAATAATCTGTTTTATGTTGATATTTACTTCTGTGTTATTGACAATTACCTGAAAGAGAAGTTGGTGTGCTTCACTGGGCTGGGAAAAAAATAGCTAAATCAAAAAGCAAGTCTAATTAAGCAAGTTTATTCTATATCTATAAAAAGCTAAGTTAACTTGTGAATGCACAATACATATAAAGCTCTCATTGGCGCCAGCAGCACACATGTGTTTTAATCGGTCTTGTCAATTGTGAATTTGGTTGACACTTCTATTATAGAGAAAGGGTGAATAGCGATATTAAAATACTTCTTCTAATTAATTTTCTTTCAATGTGCACAAATCTGTGCACCAGGCTACCAGTAAATACTTAAATAATTAAATAAAGAAGAGAGAACAGACAAACCTTCCATTCAGAAAAATTTTAAATAATTGATGTATTATTTCCACACACAAATTAAGCATAATTTTTCACTTCTTAAGTGTGGGAAACACATAGTAATTTCCTTCCAAAGAGTACAGTATGGAAAGTGGGCAAAATGGTAATTTGACATTGGAGAAGTTTGACAGATGCTATCTCAGATCAAAGTCAACATCAAAGGCAATATTATGTTGCTAGTATACACCCCTGATATGATACTCTGAGAGATGATGGGTTAAGAGTTGTACCTTTACCTTTGTGGTCTTCCTTCCAAATATTCATAACCCCAGTCTAATCATGAGAAAAAGATAAGATAAATCCCAATTGAGGGGCAATCTACAAAAATACCTGACTAGCATTCCTAAAGTCATCAAAACAAGAAAAGTCTGAGAAACTGTCACAACCAAGAAAAGTCTAAGGAGACATAATAGCTAAATGTAATGTGTATCCTGGAGAGGATCATAGAACACTAAGGAGATTTTATCCTATATAATAAAGAAGTGATATGCAAATTGACCCTTACACCTTCACAAGATGGCTGCCTATGACCAGGCTGGCAGGGGGTTAGTGAGGGACAACCAAATGACTGAACAAGCAGGCTGCATGGGGCAACCAGGTCAGCATGGGAGGGGGGCAGTTGGAAGTGTCATGGCCAGGAGAGAACAGTTAGGTGTGACCAGACCTGCGGGGGGAAGGGGGAGTTAAGGGCGATCAGGCTGGCACACAGAGGTAGTGGAGGGACAACCAGGCCAGAGCAAGGGACAATTAGGGGCAACCAGAGCAAAAGAGGGGAGCAGTTGGGGGCAACCAGGCTAGCAGGGGGGCAGTGAGGGGCAACTAGGCTGGTGGGGGAGGCAGTTGGGGGTGACCAGGCTAGCGGGGAGGGAGGGCAGTTAGAGACAGCCAGGCTGGCAGAGGGTGGCAGTTGGGGGTGACCTGGCTGGCAGCAAAGGGCAGTTAGGGATGACCTAACAGCAGGGGGAGAAAGTTAAGGGCGATCAGGCCAGCACACAGAGGTAGTGAGGAACAATCAGGCCAGCAGAGGAGAGGGAAGTTAGGGGCGACCAAGCTGGCAAAGGGGGGCAGTTGAGGGCAACCTGGCCAGCAGTGGGGGGAAGTTATGGGTGATCAGGCCAACATGCAGTTGCAGTGCAGGGCTATCAGGCCAGCAGAGGGGAGCAGTTAGGGTTGACCAGGAAGGCAGGCAGGTGAGTGATTTAAAGCCAGCAGTCCAGGATTGTGAGAGGGACATCTGACTGCTGGTTTAGGCCCAATCTGACCAGCAGTCAGACATCCCCCAAGGGGTCTCGGATTGGAGAGGGTGCATGCTGGGCTGAGGGGACATCACCCCTCCCCCGCCCCTGCACAAATTTTGTTTAGTGGGCCTCTAGTTAAAATATAAACTCTAGCTTAAAAAAAAAACAATGCACATTCATAAGGCTCCCAAATCCTTTTAAATGAGCCTAAGTAAACCAAAAGTGAAATGTACTATTTTCATTCCTATTTTCAGGTTAACTCAACATAAGTCACTATTAATAACTGAGAGGTAGCTTTTGAGGAAAGCATTGAAGTTGTCAAAACTGTATCCTCATAAGTTGCTTTAAAAATGTACTGATTTAAATAACAATGGAAATGTTTGCAAGTTTTCTATTTGGAGAAGCAAAAAAAGAAAGCTCAGGAATCTCCTCTACCCCCAAGAATTGTTCTCCTTCTGTGGTGCTCTTCATAATATGAACCCTTAAAACAATATTAAATATTGACAGGCTTTTTTTTTTTAGCACTTACTATGTACCAGGAATCATTACAACTCCTTTATAGCCTATATAATAAAAGACTAATATGCAAATTGACCGATCTGCAGAACAACCAGTCACTATGATGCACATTGACCACTAGGGGCCAGACGCTCAATGTAGGAGCTGCCCCCTGGTGATCAGTGCACTCCAACAGGGGAAGTGTCGCTCATCCAGAAGCCTGGCTCACAGCTGGAAAACACAATGGCAATGGTGGGAGCCTCTCCTGCCTCCGTAGCAGTGCTAAGGATCCCTCGAGGAATGTCCAACTGCCAGCTTAGGCCCACTCCGGCAGTCAGACATTCCCCAAGGGGTCCCGGACTGTGAGAGGCCAGGCTGAGGGACAAACCCCCCAGTACACAAATGTCATGCACCGGCCTCCAGTACTATATAAGCTCATTTAAGTCTCACAACATCATCATTATTATTATCATCATCTCCATTGTACTAATGAGGTAATTGAGTCGCTGAGAGGTTAAGTGCTGGGAAAACAGACTAGTAACAAAGCCAGTTTTGTAAATTCAGGAAGTCTGGTCCCAAAGCATGAATACTGATTTGCTAAATGGACTACACACAATCCTCACTTCTTTCTCCTAAAGCCTCTATCTGAGCTGCCCTGACTATTGTCCCATACTGAATGCTCCCTTTTTCAGCCACCACCAATTTTGGGAAAACTTACCTGCATTTCTGAGTAGGCAGATCCATTTCTTTTCTATAGAAGTTTAGTTTTCCAAGAAGCAGATTATGAAATAGCTTTGGAAAAAAAAAAAGAAAGAAAGAAAAGAAAAGAAAAAAGAAACAGATTCAAGTGCAGGATGTTCACTAAGGAGTCTCAAGGAACCGACACTTGTGGGAGGGAATGGTGAAAAGCACAGATGTGCCCCAAACTCAGCAGGTTCTGCAGGGTCCCTGGGTTTAAAGTGGCCCTTAAACCTATTTTCAGGTGGACTAAGGTGGTCAGATTTTCCTAAATTGCATGATCACCCTACTTGAGACCCACCACAGTCAGCAGAGAAGGTGCAAACTCCAGTTCCCTCTGCAAGACAAGCCAATTCTACAGCTGGATTCCCATAGTTTTGCCCAAGCAGGACCAAACTGGAATAGGTAACATAGTGTTTTCATCTCAAAGGTATCATTTCCCTCTCTACCTACAGGTCAAACAAATTTGAAATTCCACTATTAGAGATACATTCTTTTTTTTTCTACTCTGAAGCTTTTTTGTCTTACAAAAAACTTTTACTAAATTTCAAATACCCCTCCAAGAAAGGCAATATGAACTATTTTCAGCTAATCTTAGTGGAAATTAACTGATTATAGCTGAAAACAAAGAACAGAACATCTGGAAAGAGAAATGAGGCACTAGAAAAAGTAAGGGGTTCCAACAAATACTACCATACTTCACAGCTTTAACTTCAACCCTACCCCTGACTTCTCACAGAGAGGATATTCCCTTCTCTTTCCTACACATGTCATGTTGATTTCCTCGGACCTCTAAAAAACAACATAAAGACATTTCATGGAACATCATCCTATATAATTAAAGCCCAATATGCAAATCAACCAAACCTCTGAATGACCAGTGGGACAACCAGTCGCTATGATGTGCACTGACCACCAGGGGACAGATGCTCAATGCAGGAGCTGCTTCCAGCTCACAGGCCCCATGCCAAGGCAGGTGCCAGCTTTCTCCCCCCCACCCCACCCCCAATCACCCTACCAGTCACCCCACAGATTGGCCCTGATCACCAGCCAAGCTTAGGGACTCTACCTATACATGAATTTCATGCACTGGGCCTCTAGTGTTTCATATGGCATTATAGTTTAAGGTATAATCTAATTATTTTTCTGAACTTGATTTCTTCCCACATGTTTGTTTCTTCTTAGAGCTTCTTGATTTCTGTTGCATAATGCCAGGAGAAATATGCCTAGAGATATCTTTGACACAAACTTTAATCCTAGCACATCGTGGGCTCCCACAAATATAACTAAGAATTTAATATAAGGACTTATATTTACAGATGTCAATGCATATTGAAGAAGATGTAAAAATTACTGAAACCAATTTACAGCAGCGGAAGCAATTTAGCGCTTTAGGGGAAGTTGCAAATTTTAAAAAGAAAGGAATGAAGTAATGAAACAACCAGCTGTAGGCAAACCATATGTGCCATCTTTATTAATGAAAGTTTAGCTCCATGTTAAAGAGAATTTAGGTCCTACAGCAAAGATCCCAATAACAATAAGCAGATTGTAGTACTTCATTCTCCAGATGAGTTGCCAAGATTTGTACAGAGATTTGGGGCAGTTTCTAGAGTGGCCTTTTACTCATATGTTTGAAAGACCTCTATGTTATTCACTACACTGCCCAAATATCAAGGTACATTTTGAAATTTGAGAAAACAATACATTTAATTTGCCAACTTAGTTACCTACAAAGAATGTTTAAAGTAGTTGGCATATATAGCTTGATTACAACTGAGATTTTTAGCAATTACCAAAACTATGTTTGTGATAGGTCAAAAGTTATCTTTTAATAATAGTGATAATCTACATGGGGTCATAGTTTTTATATGACATTGGCTAAAGAATGTGGCATCTCTGAACATTGAAGAACCAAATGCATTTTCTGCTCAGATGATACCCAAAAATGACCCTTCAAATGAAGTATGATAATTGTGCACCAGCCCTTACCAGCATACAATAGAGGAAAGAAAAAAAAAGATTATATAACAGACATATCTAAAGGTCAACTTAATCTCAGCAACTTTTAGTCAGTTGGATTGTGACTCATGAGCCTTGCTCAAGTTTAGAACTGATCCACCCATTTTAGACATTATCTGGAAGGTTCTTCGCCCCCAAATACTTACATTTTGCAAAGTTGTTTCAGTGAAAAAGAAAAACAAACAAACATGGAAATATCATTGTAGATGAAAACCAGATCAAGACCTATTATGTGTTATCCTCATCAGAATGATTTTCTTCTGATTCTCAGCTCTATATACATACCTAAATTCCCCTGGTTAGATTTTTTAGCTCTCCAACTGGTTGTTCTATATGTGAATACAAAGTCAAATTGGCAAGTGTCTGTTAAACATTACCCAGCCATTGGCTACACTTACTTTCAAAACTTTTATTATTAATTACAACTCACTATTATCCTGAATTAAATATTATTGAAATAACACTGAAAAGATACAGGTTACCCAATTCTCCCCATTATTTGTAAATTGATATTACAAATTAAAGTTACATTATAATTCCTATAATAATGCCTGAGTATTATGTGTTATTAAAAGTGTGCTTTTTTATCTACTGTATTTGAAGTGTACTTGTTGATATTCCTAATCGTTACCTATGAATTAGAATAAAATATTATCAGAGTCTTACTCTATAATTTGGTTTCTAAAGAGGAATCAGGTGCTCTTTGATTCCTCCAACTGCTAGATCTGAAGGTTGCTCTTAAACATTTGAAGATACCGGCACAAAAATCCACCAATCACTAATCATCCGTATACATGTCTCTCTGGAACACTCCATTACCAAGGCAATAAAAAATGATGGTGCTTTTGAGTACAGCATCAGTATTTATATACTGGAGATAGTTTTACAGTTGAACATGTTATTATGTTTATGCCTAGCAGTTATAGCAATGTTCTCTGTTTAGTGATGACATACTATAGGAGAGTACTCATAGTAAACTGACTAGAAATAACTCACAAACATTCATCATGAGATGGACACGCTCACACTAAAAATCCTATTAGCTACAACATTAAATGATCCTTTGTATATTGCTTACTCTAAGATTTAGATACTCTGAGGTCAACTAATTAAAAAATTAGACTGCCTTGTAATTACACAAGCCCATTTTTCCTACTTAATGTGTTGAATCTCAATGTGTGGTTTTAATCATTTTACATCATTAAATCCTTAACATGTAATTCATGTAAGTTATGAGGGCTGCAGAAGTTTTGATCCATGTGGCAAACATAATTGCCTAGTCATGTAATTCCCTTAGTATATTCTTGTAAAGTTCTCTCAATTTCTTCATGTCATTCAGTGTGTGTGGCACAGAAGTCTTTCAACACATGTTATGCACCTATCAAAAGTTTCACTACTGCGTTTTATTAAAAGCATGGAGGGTGTGATTTCCAATCCTTTATAATTTCCGGATTTACTAATTAAATTGCTTCACTCATGTCAAAAGCACTTTTTATCACTTGGAACATTAAAATCAGCCCTTTTTTGGAGAACAAAGTCAATCAGAAAAACTCTAAAAGCATGAAAAAGTGTTTCCTGTGTTCAGATGACTTAAAAGGAGCTCAAAGGAAATTTACCAAATTTAAATCAAAATCCATTATCCTACAGAAAATAAGCCTGCAAATTAAAGCCACAGCAGCCAATTCACTGAAAACAAGCCTAGGTAAAAGATAGTTTCAACCTACAAGGGGCACACTCTCCTACAGTTCTCATTATCATCTTTTTTCCATGCCCCCAAATCTGTTTAGACACATAGTTGATTTTTTTTTTTCTTAAATGGTCAGCAAACAGGGTGTTTTGATTAATGTATTGAACTATGAAGACAGGACTTAAACATTTTCCAAACCTATATGTGGTTAGCATGGTCCAATGTATTTTAGAACATTTTGTCTTCAGTGTCCTGCAAAGTAGATATTCTCATGCGCATTTTTCAGATGCAAAGACCAAGGAAGAGTGATGTTACATGTTACATATCTCTTCTGAAATGATTGGTCCAGCCAATGAAGAACTGTGATATAAATCAAGTTATTTTATTCCAAAGCTTCTATTTTTTCATTTACTAACCTGAATATATATATATATATATATATATATATATATATATATATATATACAAATTACTACTTTCAAGAACATTAGCATATGATAAAAAATTAACTTGGATCATAAGAAACATAAGTTATTCCTTTTGAAGATTCAAAAGACATTTAAGAACTTAGTCATACCTCAGAGTCATCATTAGAAACATTAACCATTCTTTCATTATCAACGTATTAGAAGTTCCTATGAACAATTTTATGATGAATGGAATGATAAGGAATATATCTGTACATATACATTCTTCCTATAGGAATATGACAAATTTCAGAATTCCAAGACTATATAAATACTTCATGTTGTACACTATAGTGTGATTTCTCAGTAGCATGATTGTACAAGGTTCTTTGCATATTGGCCTCGCATGATGACTTTAAATTTTATTCAAAGCACAGAGCATGGTCTGCCCATCAACATACTGGCCCTTTAAACTCTATGGCACATTAGGTTCAAGCTTAACTTTCAAATCCCCAGAAAGCTACTGTTTTTAATTCCTAATTAGACAATTATCTCAAGTAACCCCTAACATCATCCAAAGGAAAAGATTGTTTCATTTGTTTTTCCCATTTGTCAGATTAAAGATAAGCCTAAACAAAGTCACTTTCATCACACTACCACCTTATGGCCAAACACTGCTTAGCTCCTCTAGGCAGAATTTGGATTTTTAGAGTTGTTTTTTAATGATTAAAAGTTTTCCTGACCTACAACATAGTTCTCTATCAATAGCCATTCTAGCCCTGCCTGTGAAAGGAGATTTGGAAGACAAAGAAATTACTTTGGGATTTCCTAGTTCTTCATGGAAGTTGGATAGTTGCCTACTCTACCAGGCTGACTCTGATTGCCCCCATCCTAAATTTGATTTTTGGTGAGCACCTATCTCCTGCCAAATACGAAGTTCTAATCACATCTATTTCAGTATATTTGTATTTCTTCATTGCTGTGGAGTGTTAGAATGGGCAAACTGATAAAGCAGAAAAATCCATATATTGGAATGTGTAACCTATGCATATTTACATTATACATGAATGTAGATCTATTGGTGTTTTCTCCCCAAGTTCCATTTTAAATGATACAAATTTATGCCATAGATGGAAACTTTTCCTCTTAAAATGACTTAGCTGAAACTATGATAAATAAACCATTTCTGATTTATAGGAACTCCCTAAAAGATCTCTTATTTGATATGTGTGAAAACTTGGATATATGTAGCTGTTCATATCAGAGAAGGAGGTGAACTGGGAAAGATCATATGGCCAGATTTATTAATGATCTAGGAGATGTAGAGAAAGAAAGCAAATTTAAAGCTTTGCATATAACTTGAAGCTTAGGGTATATTTCAAACTTTCAGTGATATTTGGGAAATTATAACAATTTAGAAAATCAAGGAAGTTGTGTTTGTTTTCTAAGGTTGCCATAACAAAGTACCACAGACTGGGTGACTTAAACAGAAACTTATTTTCTCAAAATTCTGGAGGTTGAAAGTCTGAGATCAAGTTGTTGCAGAGTTGGTGTTTTTTCTTTTTTATGAGGCCCCTCTCCTTAGATTGTAGACGGGCATCTTCAATTTGTGTCTTCACATGGTCTTCCATCTGTGCATGTCTGTGTCAGAATTTCCTCTTTTTATAAGGATGCCAGTCATGTTGGATTAGGGTCCACTGAGTGAGCTCATTTTAACTTAACAAGCTCTTTAAAGAACCTAGCTCCAAATACAGTCATATTCAGAAATAATGGGAGTTATAATTTCAACATATGGATTTGGGGTGAACACAACTCAGCCTTGTGGGAATGAAAAGTATAATCCAATTCCAAGAATGACTGTGCCCTCAGATGATTTCTGTTATGAATGATGCAGAGCAAAGTGACCTACTTTGGAATGAGGGGTCGGGACCTGTGGTATAGATATCAAAGATGGTTACATGAACAAAAGCAATATTAAAAGAAGCCTGGAGATCCAAGATGGAGTGGAGTAGGTGGAAGCTACCTCCACCCAGGACCAAACAGGAATTACAACTAAAATATACAAAAATCAACCTGATAACCAACTGAGGACTAGCTGAACAAAAGTCTTAAAACCAAGGATTTATAGAAGAAACCACATTAAGACTAGTAGGAAGGGCAGAGACATGAAAAGGGCTGGCCCCACTTCCAAGGACAGTGACTGAAGTTCCAGAGGGATATCTCAGCTGTACAGGTTCCACCTGAGGAGTATAGGGTGTCAACACCACACCAGGATCTCCATCCCAGAGCACCAGAGCCAAGAGTAGGTAACCACATAATATCTGATTGTGAAAATCAGCAGGGATTCTGTCTGCCAAGGAGAGATAAGAGTTTTCTAGAGACACAGGTGCACTCTTAGAGGGCCACTGCACAGTCACCAGGATCCCTGTGCTGTCCTTCTCCCACAACTCAGGCACCATCTTTCTTGGGTAGAGCCTTTCCTTAGACATCAGTCTGGGGTAATAAAATAGCCCCAGCCTCCAGACTCCCTGTCACCCCACCCTGCAGAGCTCACTTCCTGCTGAGGAGTTAGCTGCCTGGGCAGTGTTATAGAGATCCAGGCAGACTCAGAGGGTATCAGTTACTGAGTTATGTGTGACTGGGACAGGAGCCACAGCTTCAGCCTTCCCCCAAGCCTGACAGGCACTTCCCCTGGAGGTAAATATACTAGCCCCACCCTCCTGACTTCTAACAGACCTGCCCTGCTGATCTCAGGCTTCTGGCTGAAGCTGCTCCAGATTGAGTTGTGTGGCTCTAAGACAGAGTCATTTTTCCCTCAAACACCCAACTAATGCAGAGCCTATCCTTCATGTGCTTAAATCTTGGTCTGTGTGGGCTTCACCCTGACTGTTTCTTGAAACCCTGCTCCACCACAAATGTCTGTGAACACCTGGTAGGTGGCAGCTAAGCTTGATATACACTGAGACTTTGCTGAGTGGCCTCAGACCAAGCACTGGCACTGAGATTGAACCTTTACCAGAGTCCCTCCTAAGTGGCCCCAGAATCAACACATCCAGTGGCCAGCTTCAGACAACAACAGAGCAGGATGCAATTAGATTCATGAATGGACTATTGAAAGGGAGATCTCAGCAGGTACCAGACCCTATTGAAGTAAATTCCAGTTAGTATGTTCAGCACCTACACAGCAGCTCATACATTGTGGTGAAGGTCAATCCTCACAGTCAGTCATCAGCCTGAGGATTGAACCCAAGCACAAATGGGTCAATAGCAATCAAGATTAAATTACAAGAGGAGAACTCACATAACTCAAACTAGGGGCATTCTTGGAGGACCAAGCTCAGGTGATCAAGGAGAATGTGCCACTGGGTCCCACAAGGTATCTACTACACAAGGCCACCTACCAAGACAGGGAGACATAGCAGATCAACCTAATGCACAAAAACAAACACAAAGAGGCAGCAAAATGGAAAGACAAAGAAACATGCCCCAAGCAAAAGAATAAAAGAACAGACTAAAAGACATAGCAGATCAACCTAATGCACAAAAACAAACACAAAGAGGCAGCAAAAATGGAAAGACAAAGAAACATGCCCCAAGCAAAAAGAATCTCAAGAAAAGGAGCTAAGTGAAATGGAGGAATTTATCAAATACAGAGTTCAAAAATGGTTATAAGAATGCTCAAGAAACTTAGTGAAAACCATAATAGCATGAAAAAGGGCATGGAACCATAAAAAAGAACAAGTCAGAATAAGGAATACAATATCTGAAATAAAGAATACACTAGAAAAAATAAATAATAGGTTGGTTAAAGGATAGGATCTAACCAACTAGAAAAAATAAATAATAGGTTGGTTAAAGGATAGGATCTAACCAACAATTTGGAAGATAAGTTAGCAGAACACATCCCATCAAAGATACAAAATAATAAAATGTGCTCACTTTGGCAGCACATATACTAAGATACAAAATAATAATAATAATAATAATAATAATAATAATAATAGTAGTAGTAGTAGTAGTACCGTGTTTCCCCTAAAATAAGACCTACTTACAGGTTTCCTTCTGAGTGAAATATAAGGCACCCCCCGAAAATAAGGCCCCCCCTAGGCTAAACATGAGAGATTTGGTCCACTGATTCTGAAAGAAATGGAGTCACAAGAAATTCACCAGGAAATTCAGGAATTGGATTGTTATGATAATGTTCCAGAAGATGATGACATGATTATCATTGAATAAATGAGTAAATTCTTGATACTGTAGGATTCACAGTTTGTCTGGTTTGTGTTGACAACTACCCTACTACCGTACAATATACAACTAATAAATTTCCTTTATTTTCATTTAACAATAAATGTGTACCATATTCTTCTTCATGGAAAAATAAGACATCCCCTGAAAATAAGACCTAGCGCATCTTTGGGAGCAAAAAATAATATAAGACACTGTCTTATTTTTGGGGAAACATGGTAGTAGTAGTAGTAATAATAATAATAATAATACTGTAATTAAAAAAGAATTTTATAAAATAAAGATAATTTAAAGGATCTTTGGGTCAAGGCAACATGAAGCATACATCTACATGATAGAGGTACCAGAAACAGAAGAGAAAAAGCAATGGGTCCAGAACCTATTTGAAGAAATAATCACTAAAAACTTCCCTTTCCTAGTAAAAGAAAAAGATACACAAGTTCAAGAAGCACAGAGTCTCAAACAAAATCAATCTAAAATGGCCCACACCAAGACACATCATAATTAAAATGGCAAAAGTTAAAGACAATAAGAGAATCTTAAAAGAGAGAATCTTAAAAACACAGCTAGTTACCTACAAGGGAGCTCTAAGAAAATTGTTAGCTGATTTCTCAATAGAAATATTTCAGGCCAGAAGGGATTGGCATGAAATATTCAAAGTGATGAAAAACAAAAACATATAACCAAGACAACTTTATCCAGCAAGGCTATAATTTAAAAATTAAAGGAGAGATAAAGAGCTTCCCAAACAAGAAAAAGCTAAAGGAGATCATTACCAACAAATCAGTATAAAATGAAAAGTTAAAGGATCTTTTTGAAGAATAGGAAGGAGGAGAAGGAGGAGGAGGAGGGGAAGAAGAGAAGAAGAAGAAGAAGAAGAAGAAGAAGAAGAAGAAGGAGGAGGAGGAGGAGGAGGAGGAGGAGGAGGAGGAGGAGGAGGAGGAGGAGGAGGAGGAGGAGGAGGAGGAGGAGGAGAAGGAGAAGGAGAAGGAGAAGGAGAAGGAGAAGGAGAAGGAGAAGGAGAAGGAGAAGGAGAAGGAGAAGGAGAAGGAGAAGGAGAAGGAGAAGAAGTACAGAGGAATGTAGTTACAAAGAGTATAATGGCAATAAATATGTAACAATCTGTAATCCCTTAAATGTAAATGACTTAAATGCTTTAATAAGAAGACATAAAGTAGCTGAATGGATAAGAAAATAAGACCCATATATATTCTGTTTAGAAGACACCCATGTCAAAATGAAAGATACACACAGACTAAAAGCAAAAAGATGGGAAAAGACATTTCATGCAAATAATAATTTTAAAAAGCTGAGGTAGCAATACTTATATCTGACAAAATAGACTTTAAAACAAAATCTATAATAAAAGACAATAAAGGACATTATATAGTAATAAAGGGATTGATCCAACAAGAGGACATACCCTTTTAAATATTTATGCATCTAACACACGAGCACCTAATATATAAAGCAAATCTTGAAGGACATGAAGGGAGGATTGACCTAACAACCCACTGACATCAATAGATAGATCTTCCAAATAGAAAATTAACAAGGAAACAGTGGCCTTAAATAAAAATAAAAAAAACCATACCAATGGATCTAATTAATATTTTCAGAGCATTTTATCCAATGTAAGCAGAATATACATTATTTTCAAGTGTATATTGAAACATTTTTTAGGATCAACTACATGCTTGGACACAAAATAAGTCCCAATAAATTTAAGAAGATTGAAATTATATCAAACATCTTCTCTGACCATAATGGTATGAAACTAGAAATCAGTTACAAGAAAAAAACTACAAAGACACAGAGACTAAATAACATGTTACTAAAAAATGAATGAGTTAACAATGAGATTAAGAAAGAAATTAAAAGACATCTTAAAACAAATGAAAAATAGAAACACAACAACCTAAAACTTATAAAACACAGCAAAAACAGTCCTAAGAGAGAAATTATAGGCCTACCTCAAGAAACAAGAAAATTTTCCATAAACAATCTAACTTTACACTTAAAGAAGCTGGGAAAAGTACAACGAAGTCCAAAGTGAATAGAAAAGGGGAAATAATAAAGATAGTAGAAATAAACTAGTCTAAAAAACAACACAAAAGAACAATAAAACTAAGAGTCAGTTCTTTAAAAAGATAAACAAAACCAGACTGCTTAAGAAAAAAAGAGAGAGAGGGCCCAAATTATTAAAAGCAGAAATGAAAGAGAAGTAACAACTGACACTAAAGAAATAGAAAGGACACAGACAATAGGGTGCTGAAGGCCTGAGGCAGGGCTGGGGAGTGGAGGTGGGTTAGAAGAGGTCAATGGGTGAAAAAAAGGAGACAGACATATGTAATACTTTCAACAATAAAGATTTATTTTAAGTCATATAAGAAAAAAAAAAAGATTCTTTACAGATTTAAAAGAAAAGAAGTTGCTGTACACAGACAATCATGACTAATCCTTCCAAGTTACCAACTGGCTGCTGACAATTCTGTGTCATAGGTTTTCAGGTAGTTAAATCCAATTTTCAAAATGTCATCTTCAAACACCAAAGCTTGGTGGGGAAATTGCAAAACCCACAAGGGGAAAAATCACTATAATGCAGGTTGTCTCTCTTCATTCTTAATGGACTCCTATTACTCAAATAGACCATGTGATTTGGAAAGTCTTTGTCTGCATTAAATTGCAGAGTGGTTTGAATATAGTACAGATGCCATGGAAAACAGAGATGGACATTTTTTCAAATTGAAATCATGTAATTGTTGCCCTAGTACAGAAATAAAAACTTGGCTAATGGAATAACCCAAATTGACTTGTAAAACTCTTGAAAACAAACAACTTTTCATTGCACATCTCATTTCTCATCTCCAAGCTTTGGCAGTGAGCATTCTTTCTTTGGAGGGCTGGTCTGATAGAGAAAGCTTTTACTGCTTCATTTCATGAAAACCAGTGCTTGTGTCCCTGAGTTCATTGAAAAGTCAAAATTATCAAGAGAGCAAGAAGAGTTAACATGAGAGAAAGTCCCAACAATCCTCTAGAGATTATGAATCCTTTAGATGAGAGCATCGCCTGTTCTCCATGACGTTTTTTTTTTTTTTTTTTTTGTGTGTGTGTGTGTGTGTGTGTGTGTTTTCTTATAAATGCAGCAAGCCTGACATTGCCTGCAAATGTCAATGCCATGCAGAGAGAGTAGATAAATTTAGAGTGAATGATTTCCCAGTTAAATAGGGACCAACGGTGAGTTTATAATAAAACAATTTGCACACAGTTTGCAATATGACAATGGTAATTGTTCTTATGATGAAAACAAACCTTTCCTGAGCTGTGCTTGTGGCAGAGCAGGTCATGTCCTTACACAGTCCTTCCCGAATCTCTATACAGTCCTAGGAAGGCCATTAAGTATTTGTAACATTTGCTCAGCTCTTCTGAGAACATAACACATTGGGAGGCATGATTATACACAAGAGTTTTTCAAACCTTATTTTGAACTGAAAATACAGTGTTCAACACCAGACATTTGAAAGCAGAAAAAGAATGGACTGTCCTTTCATCTTCAGCTGGTGGTTGATGTTCCTGCTAACTAAAACTTCTGAAGATGTTTTAATCCTGGCTGCACAATGAAACCACCCGAGGAGCTTCGCTGAACTGATGTTTGGGTTATACCTCCAGAGATCCTACTGTAAGTGACTTGGGGTGTGGCCAGGAACTGGAATTTTTAAGAGCTCCCCAGGTGATTCTAAAGATCAGACAAGGTTTAGAAAGACTGTTTAAAAATAAATAAATAAATAAATAAATAAATAGAAACTATCAGATGACATTCTGTCATTTGTAACTACAAAAGTTAAATCTATCTAAATAGTTCAGGTCCATTTTTATTATTTGATAATCACACAAATCATCATAGAAAATGTGGAGCCGAAACTGGTTTGGCTCAATGGATAGAGTGTCAGCCTGTGGACTGAAAAGTCCCAGGTTCAATTCCAGTCAAGGGCATGTACCTTGGTTTCGGGCACATCCCCGGTAGGGGGTGTGCAAGAGGCAGCTGATCTATGATTCTCTCTCATTGATGTTTCTAACTCTCTATCCCTCTTCCTTCCTCTCTGTAAAAAATCAATAAAATATTTTTTAAAAAAAGAAAATGTGGAATAATAAAATATTTGAACTACAAGGAACCCAAGAGATCACTTAATCCAAGGATTCTCCAACCAGGAGTTCTTGGGCTCCTGGGAGTCCTTTAGGTGGTGTGGCAACCCCTTGAAGTTGCAATTCATTTTTCTGAGAATATCCATAGAATATCTAATGAATATCCAATACATTTTTCTGAGAATATCCATCAGCTTCTATAAAGAGGCTCCTCACCATCCCCTTCAAATTAAAAACCACTTATGGGTCTAAATCCCTCAATTTGCTCCCAATAAAACCAAAGCCCAACATAAGATAAAAGAACATATTACACACCAACCCCTTCAGGGCCTCTCAGACCTAAGTCCATGATGGCTCATAAGTTTTTGCACAAAACTGGTTAAAATCCCAAACAAAACAAATTGAGCCCCCAAACAGACTGACATTTTAACTAAATCAAGATTTCAACCAGGCAGCTGAAGTATACAGAACCACAGAAGTCGTAATATTTTTGTAGACTTCACAGAGAAAAATGACCACAAAATGGGACTTCTGACTAAGAACTTTCAGCTCAAGATTTTATCAGATTAAATACAAAGTCAGGAAGTGAGCAAATGTTAGCCAAGTCCAAACAAAGATCACCTAGTGCTCCCAATGTAGCATTGTAAACTCAATTTGTTTTTTCCCAAGTTTGTGTCATGTTTAATTTATATTGTCTCATAACCTTAGTAAAGTGTGGTTCCTATGTATATTCATTGACAATGACCTCACTGGTCATTCATGAAAAAAAGATTCTCTAAGGGAGCTCACTGATGTGTCTATACATCACTACATCACTACATAGCATGTTACAACGTTGGGTAACAGAAACCAGAGAGGAGAACTTTTAGGTAGCAAAGAACCAGCTCTAAGCAAAGCAGCCATAGGCAAAGGTACAATTTTCTATGACATTTTGGTCTTTAGTTGTTGGTGAGACTATTGGGAAATATTTTAATATCTAATTTCTTCAATTTTTTTATTTTGGCATATGCTAGCAGAATTATTCAAGTGTCCTCTCTGATAAGGAGTATATGTATAGTATATGTATATGTATATGTATATGTATAGGTATAGGTATAGGTATAGGTATATGTATATGTATGTGTATGTGTATGTGTATGTGTATGTGTACATATATTGCATAATATCAAAAACTATTCTTCACTCAGTATTTATACACAAAGAAATCTATCAGACTAAATAGATATAAGTTAGTAAGTTTGGGAAGTTGGAGTCAAACCTGTGTCCAGCAGATTCTCATAGGGGTTATGTTATAGCTATGATTATAATTCGGTAAGATGATTTTGGGTTTGGGAATCAAACCTAGGTTTAAATCTTGGTCCTGCTACTTATTAGCTGTGTGACCCTAGGCAAAGTGCTTAAATTCTGTGAACCTCTATTTCTCTTCTGAAAAATAGGATTAATTGCACCTCCATCAGAGAATTGATTTATTGATGGAAAATACCTAATTTAGTGTCTTATATGTTATAGGTTCTCAAATATGATTCACTTTCTTTCACTACCTCCTAGAGTTTGTGTTCTTTCCACTAGACCAAGTAATGTTTCAAAATGTTTCCTATTCTTTCCTATTTCAGCACCACTAACCAAAAATGAGCATTTTAAAAAATTTCTAAATCATGTCAGGCTCACTTAAATGGTCTTTGATGTCTTGATTTTTTTATATAAACTTCACATTTGTCCACTGAAGCTTTTAAAATCCAGAGCAGAAAACATTGTATTAATTAATAAAAGAACTTGAATACTTTTGTTCCCACATGCTTTGAATTCTTACTCCAAGTGCAATAACAAGGTCAAAGTTGATATCATGAATCAAAAAAAAAAAAGGAAAGGAAGAAAGAGAAAAAGCCAAATTTAAGGAAAAATATTAGGAGAAAGGTATTTTGCGCCGAAACCGGTTTGGCTCAGTGGATAGAGCGTCGGCTTGGGGACAGAAAGGTCCCAGGTTCGATTCCGGTCAAGAGCATGTACCTTGGTTGCGGACATATCCCCAGTAGGGGGTGTGCAAGAGGCAGCTGATCGATGACTCTCATCGATGTTTCTAACTCTCTATCTCTCTCCCTTCCTCTCTGTACAAAATCAATAAAATATATTTTTTTAAAAAAGAAAAAGAAAGGTATTTTGGCAGCTAGTTATATTTATGGGTTGAGGTTTACTTACAAAACAGTATCCAGTTTATTCACTCATTTGCTAAATGTTCCCTAACAAATTAATATGAAGTCAAACTATATGTTATGACTGAGTGTGGGGTAGAGTGTCTAATAGATATTTCATTTCATCCTTTTGGACTTGTATTTTATCATAAAGGGAACATAAAATTATTCTGTAAAAATGTAAGAACATATGATTGATACAAACTACTCATAGAAAGAGGAGAGCGAGCTGAGAGAAGTGGGCCTTGAACTAAGACCTAAATGACTGGAAATGCCAATCTAGAGGACATGAACTTTGGAGCAACTGAAGAAAGCAAAGTATTAGGGGACTGAAAGGACTAGAGGATGTCAATCCATGAAGCAAAGTTAAAGAAAGGCTCCCTGCAAGTGAGACAATATCCTAGAGTTGAAACTCATTCAAGGGCATTAAAGAAACTAATCCCTACCAGATGGTGCTTTGGAGTCTGAAAGGATAAAATAGTAAAAGGACTTCAATGTCATGACCATGTCATATAGCCCTTGGACATTCTCTAAGCCTAGTAAGCACATTCAGTGACATAAAGAAGTAATTAATAGTAGGAAAAATTCTTCAGAAATTCCCTAAGAATCTATAGAAACTCTAAATGAAGAAAAATCTAAATAGGGCCCATTTCAGGTTTTCCTATGCTTATTTTCATGTAGCCATTTCCCAATAGCTTGCAAATTACTTCAGAACTTCAAATACACCTCAGACTGCACATATAAACAAGAGACAAGCCCAATACTACAGTTTGGTGATTCCAGTCTTGATGTATAAGTACTGTATTGCTCAGCAGTCAACTGTCAAACTCACCTGAACATATTTGTGACATTTTTTTATGTATCCACCATTTTAAAAGCAGCAGACTCAAAATTGTTTGCTAAAACACATAGATTATTTTATTTATTTTATTCCTTTGTTTATTTTGCTAATTTTACTGTGTTCCAGTTAACAAAAAGAGAAATTGGTCATTGGCTATATTATCATAGTTCTTAAGGAATGGCAGTAATTTTCCCAGTGATTTTTATCCCTGAATTTCCTACACTAGTAACTCTCTAGGCTGGAGGCATGGGTCAATCAGGCCTCAGAACATGGTCTATGCCTAGAATTCAGTCAAGGGCTTATTTAAAATTAAATAGTAAGACTTAGCATGAATGATTCCAGTGCTTGCTGCGGGAAAGAGACTGCTGCCAAGGGAAGGTGGCCCTCCTCAGCTTCCCTTGGAACTGTATGTAAGCAGCTTGAAGTCAAGGGACATAAACTAATGCTAGCTAGTGAGATCAAGAGTTATGTCCTTGCTCTAGGAATGCTAGCTTGCCCTGGCTATGATGGAACCCAGACAGAGGAAAACATCCAATAATGTTATGTAAATGTCTCCTTCTTCATGTGAGTGGGAGAAATCAGGGAAGCAAGAACAAAATAATAATAATAATAATAATAATAATAATAATAAAAACAAAGCAAGAGTGGATAAGCAGAAACAAAATCAAATTCAAGATGAAGGGAGCTAGTGAGAAGAGTGAATACGAGGTGAAAACTTCATGCTAATAAAAATAAAAAAGAGTGGCTGAGATAAAGACAATGACGCTGCCAGCAGTGTTAAGCACGACTACCTTTTTCCTGCTTCTTAAAACACCATTGGCATCTTTGCAAAAGTTGCTATCTCTTCCCAAAGTTGAGTGCAATTTATCTTACAGGCATCTTACTGGTTAATACATCTTTACAATAAACTCTCTGCAAAGTGTAAAGAACTGGAGAAATAAATTGAAGTGGCTTTTATGGTGGCTGGGGGTACCAGATTGACAGCTTTGAAAATGGATGGCTTCTTTTTCTCCCAAGAACAGATACAGCCAGATAAACAGAGGTGTAAGATTTCCCCCACTGCCTCACCAATATGCCTTCAACCTGACAAAGTAATGGCTGCAAGAAAAAAAGAACAAGTCACCTTTCCCAGCCAGTTCTCTG
Source organism: Pipistrellus hanaki (assembly GCF_964339955.1). Taxonomy (NCBI): domain Eukaryota; kingdom Metazoa; phylum Chordata; class Mammalia; order Chiroptera; family Vespertilionidae; genus Pipistrellus; species Pipistrellus hanaki. The sequence goes on along the minus strand of NC_140504.1, from coordinate 137,921,878 downwards.
CTGACACGACTCAAGAGCTGCCATTTAGCACCAGGGTGATGGGAGCATTTTCCTTACTACCAGCAAAACACAGGCACAACTTATTTCCCTTGCAAAGGTGAACCGTCAAATCAGATAGCAATAACTTTTGACTCCCCCTCAACTCCACCGGATTCGAGGTGCTGAACCTAAAGTGAAAACTAACTCGAGTTTCCCATTACAATTTCCCACAGCCATCTAGTTCTCTAACAGTCCTCAGCACTAAATCAGGTAATGCAGTACAGTGTAGCTTTTTTATCTGGTTCTCCCAAAGATATTTGAAATGAGCACTCTGCCATCCATGAAATCAAATGAATCTCAGGGACGTTTCTATTTATGCAGTGTGAGGGGGATCTTTCAAAAGAGAAAGAAAAAAAAAAGCCTAAAAAGGGATGGAATGTTTCCAAGAGAACAAGTAATGTGCATTTTCCTCTCTGAAAGAAAAGCAGCAAATATGTATGAAAAATTGAGGGGCATAAGTTAAAGTGGAGTCTTAACATCATTTATTTATGTGCTGAACTTAAGAACCACTAAAGTAATCTTCATCGCCTAACCTTAAAATGAGCAGAGAGCAATAAAGCACGACTATCAGATTACAGTCAGTAGAAGTTAGAAAACAGATGCTTTGTTTATCTTATACTTTTCCTAAACAATCATGCACAGCTTTCTTTTGTTCCAGGAATCATTCAAGCATATAATAAGAGTTCCAGCGAGTTGAAACCTCTTGTATCTGGTTATTTTCAGGGCGTTGCAAACCTGCTGCTGCCGAGTCGGTAGTTGTCAGCGAGGATTTAAAAAAAATAAAATAAAAAGCCATCATTCTGATTCTGGTTAGTAAAGAGTTTCTCCATCTTGAGTCCTTCCATTAACTCTAATTAACAGTTTGTATTTACTTTTGAAACAACTTTAAATACACCTGATTCTTTCAAAATAAAAATAAAAATAAATAAAAATAAAAATAAAAAATGCTCACAATGCAGCCAGCAATTCTCTTTTATTGTTTCCTCAGCTATTATAGTTTTTCACCCTGGCTTTCCTCTCTTGTATATCCCAGAGCACATCTCCAGCCACCAGCCTTACAGGCCTCAACTAGTTTTCCCATATATTCAAACTTTGTCTTGTCTTTACTTCTCTCTTCACTTTTTCTTCCTTTCTTTCTTTTTTCCTTTAACAGACATTTACCTAATATCTCCTCTAGTCTTTCCATGTCCTACAGACATGTTGAATCAAATCCAAGAGGAAATATTACACAGGTGAAAAGGCACTGCAATATAAGTCCTGGGTCCTAGTTTTAGCACTGTTATTCACCGACTATGTGACCTTGAGCAAAGTCACTTTCTCTATGTATACTTACTTCTGTTAATTGGGATAGGGCTATAATATGTCTAACATCCCTTAGAGCTCTGAAATTCTACAATTTTATTGTCACCAAGAATCGGTGCAAAAAGACAAATATATGACACAATTTTAATAATTTTGAGATACTAATTTAAGGATATTTACAATTTTTAATAATTGGATTCACTGGAAAGTAAGAAAATGTTAACTTTGGTAACTTAGGCATGATAATGGGCCAATGGAAGAAAACTTGAATAAAGAGGTGCTCAAATTCTGACTGGCCTAGACTACTAGTCTATTTGCTGTCTCCAATTCATCTCCTTCAATTCTCTATTTATACACTCCAAGTAGGCTTTTATTCCCACACATCCAGTGAATCTGCTCTTGTCAAGGTTACCCAATAACTCTCACAGAGTTAAATCCAGTAGTCAACCATTACACCTCATGTTACTTAAGCTGTCATTAACATTTGACATATTTGGTCAATCATTCATTTGTATACTTTTTCCATTGGGCATCTATGACTCACCTACTTCTCTTCCTACGTCACTGGTCATTTCTCATTTTTCTTTGCTGGTTTCTCTTCTTCACCTCAACCCCCTACTGTTAAAGTACCCCCAGCACTGAGTTGTTGGTCCTCTTCTCTATATGCACTCATTGCCTTGGTTACCTGATCAAATCCCATGGTTTTACATTCTATCTATATGAAAAAACAAAACAAACAAACACACAAAACCCACAAAATACAAATGTATACCTCTAGCCAAGATCTCTTACTTTAACTCCAAATTTAATATCCAGATGGCCAATAGAACTCAAAAAATTTCTGATGTTCTTGCCCAAACCTAATACAAACATTTTAGTTGATAAAAGCTCCATTTTTCAGATGCTTTGTCAAAAAAGTCTTGTAATTTTGGTCCCTTTATTTCCTCATTCCCTGCATTGCATCCATTAGGATATTGGCTCTAGATTAAAAATGTATCAGAATTGAATTACTTTGCATCTCTCTGGCAACTCTTTCTTGCAGCTGCAAAGCTTCCTAATAGTTCTTCCTGCTTCTATCCTCTTCCCTTAGAATCTGTTCTCAACACAGAAGTCACAGTGGTCTTTTAAAATACAAACTCAAACCCTCCATAGGATCACCAAAGTTTTCATAGTGGCTTCCAGGCCTTATATCATCTGGCCATCATAACCCCTCTGATTTCACCTCTCACTACTCTCCCTCTTGCTTACTCCACTCCAGTTACACAGGCCTTTTTACCTCAAACATGACAGGCATAGCCTTTAGCTATCTGCACAATGAGTTTCCTCATCTCCTTTAAGTCTCCTTAGATTTTATTTCTTTCATGAATCCTAACCCTGACCATCCTACCCTGATCAGGCATTCCTGGTCCCTCTTTCCTTGATTTATCTTTTTGTTTTTCCATAGCCATTCTCACCGTCCAATGTTCTACTTAATCTGCTTATACTTATTGCTTATTTTCTATCTTTCCATGTTATAATGCAAGCCACAGAATCTTTTCTATGTGTTCATTGATGTATCTCAGGTACCTGGAACTACCTCAGGTATTTCCTTAAATGAAAGATGAATCAAAAGATCACTGAAAGAGCAAATAAATATACTGGTTCTATAGCTATCAATTTACAATCAATGTCATAAGAAGCTACAAATGAAATAATAAGCTTACTATCGCCTCACTCTAATTATCCAATCATTGCCCAGTTCTGCTGCCTCTTCTTGATTATTTGATGCTTCTGATCCTTTCTTCCCATTGTGGAGACCCTTGACCTTCACCACCAGAGTTCTCAGAACAAATTACAATCTTGGACTGAAGAGAGACGTAAGAGCTCTGTATCCATCCTGAGTGACACAGAATTTATATATATAAAAACCTAAGTGACTGTCTGACCATCTGACCATTTGCTATGACATGCACTGACCACCAGGGGGAAGACGTTCAATGCAGAAACTGCCGAGCTGTTTTTCCATGCCTCATCTCATTTGATTCTCACAGAAGTCTTAGAGTAGATAGATATGAGACTCTGTAGAATCCTATTTTCTTTTCATTAACAAGACACAAATAGTGATATTAAAATATTTCTTCTAATTTATTTCCTTTCCATATGCACAAATCCATGGATCAGGACACTAGTAAAGTCTATAAAATAGCTGTCTTATATTCCTTCATTGAAAAGTATGAAAGAGAGGTATAATAGTTAACAGTTATTGAAGACAACTTATGTGGCAAACATTATTCTAAAATTTTATAAATATAAACTCATTTCTTCCTTACATCAACTCCTACCTCACACCTCTCTCCCTATTATTAGATGTGACCCATCTGGACAAAAATCTTAAAATTACAAAAGTGCAACGGAAGATACAAAACTAAGGAAATAAGCATGGTTTTTAACATTTTTACAGAAAAATGTTATCTCTGTCAAGCACAGCTACCATATTTCCATAAAGCCAGGTTGAGAAAGCACTTATGTTGACACACTGAAGGTCAAATAGTCAAGGGTAATTAGATTTCTCCAAGGTAAACTACAGAGATGGCCTAGTTAGAAGTGGATATAGAATATTTGCTGCCTACCCATAAATATACACTGACTTGCCAAATATACTTAAGTCCATTTCTAAGTACTTTTTCGGTATATTTGCATATCAGAGTTATATGTATATATGACTCTAATATGCAAATAGACCGAATGGCAGAACAACCAAACAACTGATCACTGTAATATTGCACTGACCACCAGAAGGAGCGCGCAGAACATGGTAGGTGTAGGCTGTGGAGGGATGATGGAGCAAGTGAGTGGGGTGCCAGACACCAGTCGCTGTCATCAGGACAAGCCTTGGAGGTTACTGAAAATTCTTTGCTTCTGCTCATTGCTATCCCACCCAGTGGTCACACCTGCTGCTGGCGTTGGCCCCGCTCACACTCGCTGATGGTGCCCGATGCTGGCCCGGATTGCTTGGCACTGTCAGCAGGTGCAAGTGGCAGCTGCCAGCCCCAATAGGAAGCTACCTGCCCCGATTGCCCTTCAGAGCTTCTCCACCTCCTCCTGCTCCTGAGGGGCAATAGGGTGTGGCAGCCACCACTCACACCCGCTGCTGGCACAAGCTTCACTTGCACCCACTGCCAGCACCAAAGCCACCAATAGCATCTACTGCCAGTAGCAGCTTCACTTGCACCCTCTGCTGGCTCCAGGCACCAGTCTTGATCACTCAACACCATCAGTGGGTGCAAGAGGTGGCTGCTGGCCCCAATTGCCCCTGAGGGCTTCTCCACTTCCCTCTGCTTCTGAGGGGCAATCAGGGCAGCAGCTGCCACTTGCACCTGCTGACAGCACCAGCTCCATTCTCATCCACTGCTGGCGCCAGCCCCAATCACTCTGCTCCATCAGCAGGCGAGAGGGGGGCTTCCAGGAGGCAAGGAACATAGTGGGAGGGGCCAGGCAGGGACACAGAGGATGGACAGACACCAGTCCCTGTGTCCACCGTGACCCCCAGTTTCTTCAAGCTGCACAAATTCATGCACTGGGCCCCTAGTTCTTACGTATTTTGTTACTAGTCTTTTACAAAACTGATTAGCTTCACCCTCAAAAATGTACTAGCTTACCCATACTCAACTCAGTATTATTTCAAGTGGTTTTTTATTACCCTATTTCACATCACAGTAACTACAAGAAAAAAAAGTCATTTCAACTAACTTTCTTAAAGTCATCCAATCATGGATGTAACATTCTCAAAGTTGAATATTTTCACTTCCCCTGGATATTTCTCATTAACTCGTTCAGCTTACGTTTATTGACTGCCTATTGAATTGCAGTTACAGACCTAAACAGCACGGCCCCTCAATCAAAGAATTTAGTGTCTAACAGTAAAGGAGAAACCAATACACTGGAAGTTTCACATAAGAACCCTAACATCTATAAAAAGAGGACTATATAAATGAGACATTTATGTTCATAAAATGAAATGCTCTGGCATATTTCTTATTTTATTCAGGTTGTTGTGAAAACAAGTTTAAATGGCATAAAAAAATAAAATAAAATAAAACTTCATGAGACCATACAATGCTGTGTTATGTGAATGGTATCTAGTACTCCGAAAGTCCCCTGGACACTTTGATCATATTCAGTACCAGTAAAGGGAAGCTACAGCCACATGACTCCCAATCACAAAGCCTCTCTCCAAAGCAGACTGAGGGTCCCTTGCCACTTTACTGAGCCAGCTGCAGCATGATCTCATCCCAAATTTGAGCGATTGAATTATTTTTCTCAGTGAGGTTTTAGCAACCATTATCACTATCCCAGGAAGCTGTCCTTTCTTAGAGATAAATTGCCATAGGAAACTATGTTTTCTCCTTCAGCACATATTTCCAAATTTCATTGCTCTGCATGGAGGGGAAGAAGCATATGTCGCTTCTCAACACCACTCACTTCAAACAACATGGTTGTTTAGGCCAGAGGAGCAATGGACATACACCATCCAGAAATCTCCTTTATTCTGACAGGCTAAAAATACCACAAACTTGTATTAATAACATGCTGTTTTTGTCCATCATCAACCCACTAACTGCCACCAACGCTTCAAAACAGTATCAGGACTCAAAAATCCTCCCCAATCTCCCACCCCTCTTTTATACATTTTTCTTTTGTCTCTCAAAGAAGAAGAAACAAACATGTCTGTGATCTTATCAGGTTTACTTAGCAACATTTATTTAAGTTACCAACTTTGTCACATTGTCTTTGGTTTCAGTAGTGTTGTCACAGAGGGGATTGGAAATAAACTAGCTTTACATTTCAGAAAGGCCTGCTCAAAACCACAGCCAGGGTGGTTTCAGCTGTTGACATTTGGATCTAAAGACAACAATCCTTTTAATCAGCAATCCATTTAATTCAATGTTCTTCCAAAATGAAGGGTAGCAGAATGTGCCACCCCAAAATTTGCCTTTTTGGCATAAGGATTATTTTGAGCTGAAGGCAATTGAAAAAAAAAAAAAAACTCTCTGTTCTCCCTCTATTTGCCTAAAAATAGGCTATAAACTTGTAAAGCTGTTAACCCTGAACCCTCCCCCACTTCCCCTCTCTACCAGGAAGGCAGACATTACCAAAGACAAGTCTAGACCCTTATCAGCACCAGAGGAATCCACATAACAAACTTACTACCTAGTAGCCCTTATCTTCCATTAATTCCCCACATATTAATCTTTCCACAATTTGCCACCCTAGAAACTCAAAGTCCTTTTCCTTTGTCTAGTCACTTCTCTAAAAATCTATTGTTCTTTTGTTAAGATGCTATATAAGCCCAAATTCTAACCACCACTTTGAGATGCTCATCATTGAATATTCCCATGCGTACGAATGCACATGCTAATAAATGTGTTTGCTTTTCTTTTGTTACTCTGTTTTTTATTAGGGCCCCAGCCAATGGACCTAAGATGGGTGGAGGGAAGAGTTTTTTCCTCCCTTACAAAAACACACTAGAGAACAAGGAGAGGTGGTAAATTACTTTTCTCTATCTAAACAGAGGTATTACCCACACCTGAAATTATTGATCTGGTGTCTTCTATAACCTCCTAACAATTACAGATAAGGCATAAGAGGACGATAAGCCACAATTTTCATATTTTTAATTTTGAAAACTCTAAAATCTTTTCTCTTTATTTAAGAGAAGCAGAGACCAATAGACACAGTACATCTAATGATCCATTGAAGGTAACATTTTAGAGTTCACCTCCAAAGACAGGCCAAGCAACAGTAGAGAAATCTATGGGATTTTGACTAACTATCACGATTTTTCATTTTATTTTTTTATTAGCTTTTTCCATGCATAGCTAAAAAACACCAAACAGAATCAAAGGCAATTTTTGTAATTAGACTAGATTGCCCAAGGCAAGAGAAAAAGAGATAGGAAAATCTTGTAATTCAGCTCCTAAGTAACATCCTCCATATGATAGTTTCTTCATACATTTTTTAAATCAAGTTTTTAAGTTTTGCATATATACACTGAAATTAGTAAGTGTTCCTGTTGGGGAAATATATTGTTTTGCAACAAGGTTTTCTTTTCCTCTTAAACATATAATACCTTTCCCCCCATATTTTAAAACATCAGTAAATAGAAACAGGTAGAAGAAATAAAGAAAGGAAAACTATCATGAGAGCTAAATAGTTGATAAAATTTATATACATGAATTCATTGATACATACATTAATACATACATTAAACTATAGTATGAACCAAATCACATGCTCTGGAATAGCAAATAAAAATCTATCATATGCTTTTTATATGAAAAGCAATATAAATCATATAGTAAAATTTCTAAATTAAAACAAAATTCATCTTAATTTATCATGTTATTTCTTATGGTCAAAATGGAAAAATGTACACTACATGATAGAAGAGTTGCACAAATACACCCAAAACAGTATTGATAAGAGCATCAATGTCATCCTGGAGCAAAGGTCCTCATAAGATGACACAGCTCCCTGCCTTTTGAACCACCAGTTTTTCTCATCACAACATAGTTGAAAAATAAGCTTAGCACATTAGTAACAAGTACACAAACTGAAAGGAATAGCTAAGATGGTAAAAATAACTAAATTAAGATTCCAAAAGGACTAGAAGTATACTCTAAAACTAATAAGATATAATTTTATAAAAAATAATGGTATAGTTCCACAACAGGATCAAAAACTCAGATACAAAATTAGAAAATGGTAGAAACATAGAAGTGAGGAAGTTTCTCTATATTAGAAAAACTCTCAAATGTAATAATTTGAACACATGTATGGCTTCAAGCATTTTAGCTCTCTTATCTGTTTTCTCATCTAAAATCTGGGCAAAACACTATCTACCTCTCACGGTTATTGGGCAGTTCAAGTGAGATAACGTGTGCAATAGATGCTGGGTTCAGGGAGCCTCTCCTGCCTCTGCAGAAGCTACTGGCAGGCTCAGAGGACCAGGATTAGCGGAAGCAGCAGGCAGGAGTAGCAGGCAGCGTTGGACTACCAGGTTTCAGCCGATCCCTGCAGACCACGCCCAGGGACCCCACAGGTGCACGCATCTGTGCACAGGGCCTCTAGTAACACTAGAATCAGGTTTAGGGGAGCTCAGTTTTAGAGGAATAGAATAAAGTTAGAAAACATCTATTGAGGGCCCCATGGTCACTCAAGGAGCCCTCAACCTAGAAACAAATGATAGGATAGTTTATCTAGAAGAAGCTGGTCTACATGTTGTCAGTTCTGTATGCAAAGTCAATGAGAAATCGTTGTCTGAAGCACCTTTAAATCACCCATTTTGCATCTAACCCAGTTTTTGCTCATTGCACCTACTCAGTTAACGTTTTTTTAATGAATATCAAAATTTTGCCTAGAAAAGAAAAGGTTTGGGGAGAACAAGAAGACTCTCTTTAATGTTTTGAAATTTTAACTTAAGAGACAGACCTATATTTGTAGCTTCAGAAAGCAAAACTGAGACAAAAAGATTGAGGGGTTCAAGAGGCAGAGTTGAATTTTTGGCGGGAAAACATTCAAATAATTAGAACCACTGAAACAGAAAGGACTGGCTTAAGAATTGGTGAGGGCCCTGTCACCAAGAGTATATGAAGGAGGCTACTTGAGATGATCAAGGTGTTGTAGAGGGGATTCCTACACGGGCTACTGGGAGCTGAACTACATGGGAAAAGATACTTTCCTTTTCAGAGATGCTGATCTGAGGTTTAGAATGCTAAATATTCAGTTTAAAAAATTAAAAAATAAAAAACCTATGAGGGAAAATGTAAATTTAAAAATGTTCTCATGTTATAATGAGGATTCCACTGAATATATAGCATCCAGTATTGGTATGTAGAACCTACAGCTCTGTCTTCATGCAATTTTGCAGAAACTTCTCATGAAGTCCTTGGTTCCATAATGGAAGACTGAATTGGAGTAACTATTCCATAGTTGATCAAATGCATAAAAGGAATTTTTGCCAGTGTGTTTGCAAAAGAGTATCATTGTTTCATATGTAACAATCTATATAACAATTCCCAGATTCAGGTTCAGATCCCCCAAGACAGCAACCTCATTTTGCCTTGAATAACAGGAATCAAGTGCAGTTAACATCAGACCAGAGTGAAAAGTGTGTCCATGTCTTCATTACGGCTACCCTCCAGGCCCTAATATCTGCATACCCCGTGCTGAATCAATCTAAAGAAAAATACTGATAACAGCACTGCGGGCTCTCAGTCATGGTAAACACCATGAGGATGATGCATGAGTGTCCTATACTTTATAAACATTGTTCTGTAACAGTGAAGATATTATTGCTGTAAGGTTAATTAAGGATATTATATTTTATCTAAAGTTTGGTCTTCTTTGTGCACCTCTATTCAAAGACCACAAGCCATGGTGTCCTTTTGTGAGATATTTGCCTTCATAATTAAGACAAACTCTCTAAGACCTTAAAGAAAGATTTAGATAATGGGTGTAAATTATACCTTCAGAAAATTTATGTACTTGTCCTCTTCTAAAAATTATATAGTTTTGCTTTTCTTTGCTTCAAAAAAAGGGAAGGAAGGAAGGAAGGAAGGAAGGAAGGAAGGAAGGAAGGAAGGAAGGGAGGGAGGGAGGGAGGAAGAAGGAAGGAAAGAAGGAAGGGAGGAATAGTATGCTAAGTGAAATAAGCCAGTCAGAGAAAGATAAGTATCACATAATCTCATTCATATGTGAAATCTAATGAACAAAATAGATCCAGAGACATAGAAGCACAGAACAGACTCTTGGTTCTCAGAGGGAAGGGGTTTGAGGTGTGGCAGTGGGGAGAGATTAACCAAAAAAAGTTGTATGCATACATGCATAACCTATGGACACAAACAAGGTATGTGAAGGCCTGGGGGTGGTGCAGGGTGAAGGAGGTCAATGGGAAGAAGGGAGATAATTTATGTAATACTTGCAACAATTAAGATAATTTTTGTGAAAGAAAGAAAGGAAGGAAGGAAGGAAGGAAAGAAGGAAGGAAGGAAGGAAGGAAGGAAGGAAGGAAGGAAGGAAGGAAGGAAGGAAGGAAGGAAGGAAGAAAGCTTGATCATTTTTCTTTTCCGTTCTCTTTCCATTCTCTTAAGATCCAGGGTTTATGAATGACCAGAATCCAATCTGTGGATCCTTTGCCTGGTCCCCAGCTCTTGTGTTTGTTATTGTATCAGGGACACTGATATTCCATCCCAGGCCACTTCAGCAGCACATTTCAACACTTTTATTTAAAATGTGGTTTGAAAAATTCCCCAATTGAGTTTAGCACATCCCAAAGTACATTTCTAGGGTAGGTCACTGCAAATGGCCTGCCTTGCTGTTAACACAGGTAGGAGCAGCTAGACCAACAAAAGAGGTTACATTTGTTTGGCAACTTCCTCCAGATTATGAAGAGTGAGAAGCTCAGATGAGAAGTGGTTCTCCTTTGCAGTAAACTAAGCAGAACAGGAAAGAGTAAGGCCCAAGGCCCAGAACAAAGGACAAAGCTGGAGAGGGATACGCCACCGGAATGTTTAAGCTGCTCCGCAGGGTCATAGGCCAAAGCACCGCGTAAGGTCCGTAGTGCAACTTGACCGCCTGGCCCTGCCCGAACCCAGACCAGCAAGTCCCAAACAGCTACTGCAATCCACCGCTCCACCCTATTTTTAATTGTTTAACTAAACATGGTGAAGAATAAATGAGGTTGCACTTAAGCTGTCAAAGGCCTCACAACCTTACCTCTCCAGAGGGCGTCTGACTAGTTGGCTCTACCTTCCTGCTGTCTCCTCCATTTGCCCAAGGTTGTTAGAGTAAATTCAGGCTCACCCCTTCTTAGGCTCTAATCCACAATCTGTTTTTCATCTGACTTCAAAATGTTAAGATAAATAGAAATCTCATCAGTAAACATTGTGACAGTCATCCTCTTAGCTGTCATTTATATAAGCGTATGCACATCTCCTTCTAGATCACGCTAAGATGGATCACTTGTTCAAATATAAACATATTTAGCAGAATTCTGTCATTTCCTCATATGTATATTCATTTGTGAATGACTCACTTCATACATCTTTATAAACCTGAGAAGCCCTCTTTTGAGTTATTCACAGATCCGGGCGATGATGCCAGCGGAGTCACCAGCTGACAATGTATGCAGGGTCAGCACTGGAGAAAAACTAACCACGGGTCGTGCCTCTGGGATCATTGTAATCTGTGTTTGGGCACAAGAAATGTCACAGAGGTTCACCTGAAATTAAATTACCCCTTTCTCTTAGCTTGTTTTGTACCACTTAATCCTCTAACTCTTTATTAAACATTATCTTTCCCATCTGCTCTAGTGAATGTTCAACACCTTGTGGACCAGCTCCGGGCTGATTGGTTTTTATGGGCAACATGATCTCAGTTTTATGCACATACTTAGGATTATCCCAAGGACAAAGGGGGTGAACAATCCATTAACTATAATAAGGAACTGCGCATCTCAAGATAGCTACAGCATATTTTGATTTTAAAAGAAAAGGCTGAATTAAAATATGTCTGCCCCAAAAATGTCTAACCTCCAACACAGAGAAATAGCATTTTCTGTTCTCCATGCTCTGCTGAGCGGTGCTACTAGAAATCACATTCCAGGCCCACTCAATCAGACTTTCCAGCCCTTAAATCTTATTTTAAGATCTGACACTACAGCAAGAAAAAGATCCTCTTGAAAGCCCTTTTCGTGATGATCTGTGAGCAAAGGATGCAGAATGTACACACACACACACACACACACACACATGCACACGCAGGCACAGGCACTTTTTAAAGGAAAATGCATTATTATTGTTTTATGTAGAAAACTCACTTCTTCAGTTACCTTAGAATTACATTTTTGCTTACTTTTATAAAATATCAATCTTGATCCACTAGAAGCACATTTGGCCACCTCCTAATTTAAATACTAACATTATTGTAAGTATCTGCACTCCCGTTTTATTAATAAGCTCTGTTTTCTTGGCTGACCCTTCCAACAAAGGCACTTGCTTATTCTGTTGCTCTAAAGCTTTATGATCCTATAATGATAATTATGGGGACATCTGATCACACTGTATATCTTAATGACAAGACATATCTGGCCACATGTCTTCACAGCTTACTGACTTCATTGATGAGAGCTGTGGGCTGCCTCCTTGCAAGTTGTATCACAAGGTGTGTTTTTTTTTATTTTGTTTTGTTTTTAGCAGTTTGAACTTCATTTTGCAGTGAATTGGAAATATCGCATGCCGCAGAAAAAACATAACTGTCACCTGCCTGGTTTTGCACAGGAAAGGTGTGAAAAACAGGTACAGGAGTTAATCATGTACCTGGAGTGAGAGCTTTCAAGCCCTTGCATATGTTTCTTTATTCATTACTTTGCTTAAGGAAAGAATTATAACATGTCGAGCTGAGTGTCATCTTGAAATTGCAGTTCAAGCCCTTATAGCACAGGTGAAAGTTGAGGTAAAGCCAACATGAAGAACAGATCGGGGTTTAAACAGGCACCCAGTGTTCAGAAGGATGCCCATGGGAACAGAGAGGAGGGTGGCAGTTAGAGGGAGAGTTTCCACTGGGTTCCCTTTTATTCTCATATGAGCGTGTTACCTGATGCTCATATGACTTGAAACAAACAAATGTAGCAGTAACTAGTATTTCCCCCCCTCTAAGCCCTAACACAACTCACACTGATCCCAAAAGTCAGCACTAGCGACAGGCCCAGCCCTCACTTCTTTTCCTCCTGACCACTTGTGAGGGTCCACTTCTCCCCTGTTCTCTCCACCTCAGCCGGGGCCCTTAGATTTTCACCCTGTCAAAACAAGTTCCCAAGACACTACGGGAATCACTGAATATAAATGAATGCTAACCGTGTTGCTTTCATACGCATACATACAAAAGCCTTGTCATACTGAAAGAAAGCATTCAAATCTCTTTTTTTTAAAATATATTTTATTGATTTTTTTACAGAGAGGAAGGGAGAGAGAAAGAGAGAGAGTTAGAAACATCGGTCAGCTGCCTCCTGCACACCCCCTACTGGGGATGTGCCCGCAACCAAGGTACAGTCCTTGACCGAAATTGAACCTGGGACACTTCAGTCCCCAGGCTGACGCTCTATCCACTGAGCCAAAACAGTTTCAGCAGCATTCAAATCTTGATTGTGAGAACATTGGAAACAAATGTCCCTAGATTAAGCAATTGGTTAGGGAAAATGGCTGTGTGTGTTCTGGTTTGCAGGAGAGTTGGGGGGGGGGGGGGCGCGCAAGGGGAGGGGAGATATCTAAGACAGGAAGGGAGGAGGGCTGAGATCATGAGCAGAAAGGTTAGCAAGTTTATGAAATATTGTGTTGGAGAATGACCCTAGGGCTCATTGCAGGGCCTAACCAAGTACATCTCAGCTGGCCTGACTGAGCTTAGCTCTGGACAGAAAGCTAAGAAAACAGAATCCTTGCTCCCAGCCCCTCCTGGTGATGCTGGTGTCTGCTGGAACTCTAGCATGAGAGATGCATAACACACTACCAATGAATGTCTTTGATGTGGTATAGCAATGTCACCTAGTAGCACCCTAGAGGTATTAAAATACACTCTGTGAACACTCTCCATGAGATCGCCCTAACCTTCCCTAGCTACCTAATTTTACCATTTTCCCCCTTCTCGGTGTCCTTTTTGGAAACTTCAAACGCTACGTTTCTCCTTCTATTCACACACACACGTGCATTAGAACACAGTAAGACAAAAGATTGCCTACTTGAAAATGTAATGTTTCACCTTAAGGTGGTTAGTAAGGCCAAACTCATTAATCTTCTCCTATTTGCTGTTTTCTGCAGCATAATTATATGGCATCGACCAGTGAAATTGCTGGTTAAAGGCTGTGTTATGACTGTGTCTGCCTTTCACGTCCGTGTCATTCTGTAGAGAAACTGGCATGAGAATGCTAGCTCCTGTTACAGAACAATGCATGTAAGATCTACCTTAAGACATCTGCTTTTGTGTCAGACTGGGAAATTATTACATTAAGATGAAGCATAATTGACCTTTTTTATCCAAAATGGAAACACCATTATTGTTTTGTTGGTTTTAAAGTAACGAATACCCACTTTACAAAAGTATCACACTAGAGAACAGTACAAAGTTGTAACTGAAAGTTTATAATCTTCCCTGATTGGGATATTCACTGATATTGGTTTGCTATATATCTTTAGATATAACTGTTATGCATAAACGTCAATGAAAGTTTACTGTACATACTATGTCACAATGTCATTGCAAGTGACAAAATCTAATGTATGTTAGCTTGAGTACAAAAGGTCTCACATCACTAAAAATCCCATCCAGATTCAGGCATAGCTTGATCCAGGGACCCATGTGATAGCACCAGGATTTGCTTTTCCTGTATCTCTCACCTTTGCCATTCTCCATGTTGGTATTATTCTTGAGCTCTATATGTGTCCCCCAGCAGCTCCAGGATCACCTGTCCTCAGGTTAGATTCTAGCAACAAAAGGCAAAGAATCTCTTCCTGCAATTTCTTACACAAATCTTTTGATTTGCATGGGTCACCAAGGCTGAAATGTCCATGTCCAAACCAATCAGTAGGACCAAGAAAATGAAATATTCTGATTGACCCAGCTTGAGTCTCACATGCAGCCTTGGAGCCAGGTCTGAAATCAACTCCAACTAAAACATATGGGACTGAAGGCAGATGTACCCAAAAAATCAGAGACTATTAACAGAAGAGTAAATGAAAGCTGATAAACAAAGGCAACAGATGCCCCCAATACCTTTGCCTCTTTTATCACTGGATTCAGGGCTAGTTATATAATTTGTGGGCTCAGTTCAAAATCAAAATATAGGGCGCCTTGTTCAAAAAGCAGTAAGAAAGTGGTATTAATGGTACTAATATATAAAGCCCTTTCTGTTCTAAATGCAGTCTCTCCTATAATTAGTCATGGTGTTTGGCTTTTGCTATACAATGTTGTTTTAAGTAAAGAAAAAATAAAAATTAAGTGTATTAACATGAATGTTACCATTCATCTTTATAGTGTTCTACTATAAAGTTGAGTCTGTTTTAAAGGCAAATATAAAGCTTTTAACTCATATATGGATCACCAAAATTACACAATTTATATTCTGTAGCACAGACCTGAATGTGTACTTCATTCTTAGCAGAACAGTGAAAACTAATTCAACTGTTTTAATTTCACCTCTTGGCCCTAAGTAGGTATGTACCTTCTACAACATTGTCTACCTTCAGGTTACTGATAAGTTAGCAAAGACTTAAAGGAAAAGTAATTATGTGTCGCTCTTTCATTTTACTTCTATGTCTTCAGTTTCAGCATAAGTGGTTGGCTATAAAAGGATATGATAGGTTTTCTTGGTCATTCATATCTCTGAAAATGTCATTACCTTCTTTCTGCATTCAAAGCAAGTTCTGGTTTGAATAAAAATCACGGCCTCTGGGAGATGTCAGGGACCTGCTTGCTCGGTCGTAGATAAAGCTCTCTATACTCGCTTTGAATCTCACTAACTCCCACATGTCATGGGTTAACTGGAATTCTGCAAAGAACACATGTATCCCATGTATCCCATCTTTTCATGCACATGCTTCATTGTCTCATCAAGTTTCACATACAAAACAGAAATTCAAAAATACAACTCTTAAGAATTCTAAGAGCAAAAACTGAGTATTAAACCAAGCTCAGGGTTCCTCTGAGTGTAGGCCTTTTGCAATTGTACAGGCCATAGTCCCACGAAGTGGCCTTGGATCTCAATAAACAGAATGAGACTATTTACATAACCAAAAGAGATTGAAGATTCTGTGGAAAGACTGAGATGTAGTTAAGGAAGCCCACTTCTGATTTAAAAACAAAACAAAACAAAAAAAAAAAAAACGGAGGTTCCACTGACAGCATTGTTAATGGCTATTGGGAAAAAAAAAAAATAGAAATCATTTCAAATAAGTGCCCTGCAACTTATGACTACTCAATCAAAACTATTACACACATAAAATTCATTCATTTTTAATGGTTATGTAGTATCTCATTGTATGATTACACTATAATTTATTTTAACAATCCCATATTAACATCTAGGTTCTTTCTAATTTTTCAATAAGACTTTTATGAATATTCTTGAAAAGTTATTTGATTATTTCCATAAGATAAATTTTTAGGAGTATAATTGCTGAGTCAAACAAGATGCCTTAAATATTTTATACACATCATCAAACTGCCTGTCAAAATAGTATGTCAGCAGCATATGAGAAAACCTTTTTCCCCATAGCCAACACTAGTATTACAACTCTTTTTCATCCTTGACAATCTGGATGATAAAAAAATTATATTATTGTATATTTCTTGAATTATGGTCAATGATGAGCATCCTTTTCTACATATTATTAAATTTCATTTTTAACATTTCTGGACATTCAAATTCTATTTGAAGTGCCCTATCTCACATTCTGTGAGAGATGAAGGAAAAGAAATGAATCAAAGCAACATGCTATTATTTTCTACCAAAATAAGGGATAAAAATAACAGCAGCCATTTATTAAGTGCTTTCTACATATCAATCATTTTATATACCTCATCTCTTTAAATCTTCACAATCTCATTGAATTTTAAAAATCAAAAGAACTATTATTATTTTCATATTACAGAGGAGAAAACATATGTTTGAAAAGTTAAGTGGCAAAACAAAAACCTTATTGAAATATGGGTCTGTCTGAAACCAAAGTCCTATTTGTAAGAGCCTGCTATAAGTTATATATCACTAAACTCAATCTAATATCTCTAATTTCATATTAATATAGCAAACTGCCCTGCATCTAGTTGAATTAAATCATAAAATAATCCTTAACTGCAGAATGGCTTTGCTTAATATTAAGCAAACCCTGGGGATGTTCACCAGAAGAAAGAATGTTACCTAAACTTATCTGTCTGGTCAGGAGCTGAAAGGCAACTAGGAAAGCTGAGTGTGTATCATTCATCTTGAAGCCTCGTAAAAGAAGGGAAATTGTATTTGCAAGTCCAATTTCGGAATGTCTGAGGAAGCCTTGCAGGAACACAGCAGTGAGGAGTTAAAATGAGGGCCCTGAGAGGGGTGTGGATGATATAGTGTGTGAGGCTCTCCACTGCAGGGAATGTAAATGCCTTATACACTAATTCAATTACATTTTCAGATTATGCAGGAAGACTGGTTTAAGCAACAGCCCAAACCACTGTCGCATCATCCATGCATACATGCAGAAGAGTTCAGAGAGCCAGGTCAACCCTAACTATGGATTTCTTGACTTTTATGGGCTTAAGTTGGAACCTTAATGTTTTATTAATGTTGAGTTTTGGAGCTGGTATTCAAAATGTTTCAAGCAGAGATATGATGGGTCTCAAGGCCTGGAATCTGTTTACATTGGCAGTTAGTAAAAAAAAAAAAAAAAAAAAAAAAAAAAAAAAAATCTACTATTTTAGGCAAATTATCAACCATTCAAAGAACTCAATGGGATCATTTTGCATAAATTATTAATCTTCCAAAATGTAAAAATATTTAACTTGCAATCATTGATAAGGTCATGACTAATGTATATAATTATGAACTTCTGAAACTTCTTAATCCAATGTATAACTAAAGACATTCTTAAATTGATCATCTTCAGAGCACGGGCAATAAAGAACCATAAATAGTTTTGCTCAAAGCACAAAAGAAATAAACTAACCAGTGTAAGTGCCTCAAAAAGTCAAGAAATTCTAGAGTGTCTTTCATATTATTTATATCTCATATTGATTTATGCAAGAAATCCTTTCAAAACTGTAAGGCCCTGGTTGTATGTGTGATTTTCTAGAAGGAAATTCAAAAATGACCCAAGGATATAATTTCTAGTAATAAAAACTTTTCTATTACACTGGTTCTCTTTTATTTCAAAAAAAGTTGGCCTTTGGAAAAGGTGAAACTTACGTAATACTTTTTTAAATTTTTTTAATATATTTTATTGATTTTTTTACAGAGAGGAAGGGAGAGAGATAGAAAGCTAGAAACGTCGATGGGAGAGAAACATCGACCAGCCGCCTCTTGCACATCCCCTACCCGGGATGTGCCTGCAACCAATGTACATGGCCTGACCAGAATCGAACCTGGGACCTTTCAGTCCACAGACCGACGCTCTACCACTGAGCCAAGCCAGTTTCGGCTATGTAATACTTTTTTGAAAGAGAAGAAAAGAGTGGCATTAAGAGTTAATTTCAGCATTTTTTGCATTTAAATAAATAAATGTATTTTCTTTTACAAATATTATTTAACAATATATTTCCCTTTTAAAAGACCAAGGATCAATGTGCTGTAAAAATTGTAATCAGATTGCTACCATTAATGAGTCTTAACACTTTTCCTCACTGTTACTTCTGTTTTGCCACTGTTTATATGACTTGCTTTACCTCTTTCCAAGTTCATTTGCAATACTCACAAGTTTTACTGGGGAGAGTTTTATTTTTCTGGAAACTGAAGATTTTGAGTTACTTTGTTTCCATATTTATAAATGTCTTGAGTATGAAAAGTAAAGTGAAAAGATATTTAAGCTGGGCAAAAACACTGCTTATAAAATAGTCACTCAGGAATAATCATCTCAACAAAAGCCACTATTTGTGCAAAGACAAAAGGAGCCAAATTCTGTCCTTGGATGTGCACACACAGCTCCTATTAGCTTTTGAAAACAGCTACGTGAGTGTAGCCAGAAACAGTGTTTAGCCCAATTTGATCTAATTTATCCAGACCACTGCAGCCATGAAAGATAAAGACAGATTATAAGACATTTTGCATGTCAGTACAGCAGCATGATTGTGTTGTTCCAGTCCCCAGGGGCTTCCTTCATCAGGCCAAATGTCAGTGATCACATCTGAGAAGTTTGAAAAGTGTATACATCAAATTTTCTTGCAATGCTACTTGCCAGTGTTGGCAGCCCCAACTCAGAGGATGCAATTTTTTCTGTGTTGGGGGCCAAACTCTATCAAATTAAATTTACAAAAAAAAAACACACACAACTTGGTCATATGCAAATGAAATTAAAAGCCAAGATGTACATAAAAGAGCATTGACTTTTTAAACAGTTTTTTAAAAATCAGTCAAGAGATTGAATGAAAGAAGGTGAAGGGATTAGCCAAGAACATATATGCAAAATCCATAGACCCAAACAATAGTGTGATGATGGCCAGACAGAAGGGGGCATAAGTTGGGTGGGGGGGAGGCAAAGGCAGGGAAAAGGGGTACATCTGTAATAGTGTCAACAATAAAAATAAAGTTAAAAAAGAAATATTGAATTGATATGTGTTATACAATCTAAAGGAGAGGATTTTTTAATAGTTTGCTAAATTAAATTTCCTTTAGAAATTCTTATAACTATATATATGGTAGTCTACAGTGGTAATTTACTCCAGAATGGACCTTAAATTATGGATTTAAGGTCCACTCTGGAATAAATTACCATGGAATTGCTTTGTCTAATTCAATGTTTAGAACACTGATGAAATAGGTATTGACCTCCTGCCAAACTGTTGCCTCTGCGCACTATACATATCTTGAATATCAGATGACCATCCTTTTATACAATATGATACAATTAACAATGAGACCACCAGCCTCCTCTTTTTTCTTTCATTTGTATTCTATACAGAAAAAAATAATAATTTGGCAAACTACTTTGTAAATCCATGTCAAAGAATACACTACCATTTATAATAGCTAAGATTTGGAAACAGCCTAAGTGCCCATCAGCAGATGAGTGGATTAAAAAACTGTGGTACATCTACCCAATGGAATACTATCCTATCTAGTAAAAGAGTAATAAGCAAATTGACCATCATTCCAACTCACAAGATGGCTGCCCACATGTGGCCAAAGATGGCTGCCACCATGTGAACACAAGATGGCTACCACAAGATGGACAGCAGGGGAGGGCAGTTGGGAGGGACCAGATCTGCAAGGGAGGGCAGCTGGGGGCATGGGAAATCAAGCCTGCAGGGGAGGGGAGTTAGGGGTGACCAGTCCTACAGAAGAGGAAAGTTGGGGGCAACCAGGTCTGCAGGAAAGGGCAGCTGTGGGGGACCAGGTCTGCAGGGGAGGGCAGTTAGGGATGACCAGGCCTGCAGGTGAGGGCAGTAGGGGAAAACAGGCTGGCAGGGAAGCAGTTAGGCATCAATCAGGGTGGCAGGGGAGTGGTTAGCGGTGATCTGGCTGGCAGGCAGAAGCAGTTAGGGGCAATCAGGAAGTCAGGCAGGCGAGTAGTTGGGAGTCAGAGTCTCAGGCCTAAACAGGCAGTTGGACATTCCTTGAGGGGTCCCAGATGGAGAGAGTGCAGGCTGGGCTGAGGGACACTCCCCACCCACACCCCAACCCCTAATGCATGAATTTCATGTACCAGGCCTCTAGTGCTTCTATAAAAAAGAAGGAACTTTTACCATTTGCAACAGCATGAATGGAACTGAAGAAAATTATGCTAAGTGAAATTAGCCCATTGGAGAAAGATAAATATCACATGATCTCACTCATATGTGGGATATAATGATCAACATAATTTGATGAACAAGAATAGATCCAGAGACAAATGGTAAGGGAGGAGGGTTAGAGAGCAACCAAAGAACTTGTATGTATGCATATTAGTATAACCATTGGACATAGACATTGGGGCAGTGGGGGCTTACCCAGAGTGGGAATGGCTGGAGAGGGGGGGCAATCAGGGGAAAAGGAGACATATGTAAAACTTTAGAAAATAATAAATAAAAAAATCAACAATAGATACTTTCAATGATGCAAAAAACAACAACAACAACAACACACTCCCAACTACACTCTGTTCATTGCAGCTAATGAGTACCCTAGGATTCTTGCTCTTGTGATGAACAATTATTCGATACATCTTAATTCTCTGGTACTTTTAGAATGCTTTAGGTCTGCTGCACATGACTGGGGGCCTGATGCAGGGTCTTTTACATAAGTAAAATTTCTTTCCATGTCAACAAAATGCTAACATGAGTGTAAGATATATCACTACAGTCATCTCAGAACCTCTCAGGAAGTTTCAACTATAGATTAAAAGAAGAAGAGAGTTATACCCTAGTACAGTGATCAGCAAACTCATTAGTCAACAGAGCCAAATATCAATAGTACAACGATTGAAATTTCTTTTTTGAGAGCCAAATTTTTTAAACTTAAACTTCTTCTAATGCCTCTTCTTCAAAATAGTCTTGCCCAGGCTGTGGTATTTTGTGGAAGAGCCACACACTCAAGGGGCCAAAGAGCCGCATGTGGCTCGTGAGCCACAGTTTGCCAACCACGGCCCTAGTATAAGTAAATTTCTCAACTGTCACAAAATGTGAATGGATATTTTATACAAATGATCTACTACTTTCTAGAGAAAGAAAAATTTCAAGTACCATGAATCTGATATGCTGATGGTAATGTGTGTTTGTGTGTGAAGGGAAGGAAGTGCACGTGTGTGTGCATCACAGATATACTATGTGCTCAGACTAGTCAGATTTGTACATAGCAGTACCTCTGCAAATAGCTTAGCTTTAAAAATTGAATTTTTTAGCCAAAATAAGGTAACTAAATGTGGTTTGGATTTCTCCAAACATGTTATGCTGTAAAATGCCAGGTGAGCAATGGGTTAATAATAATGGTATAGGACAGAGAAAAAAAAGTTAGTACAGTAAGAATATTAATCTATATCTTTCTTCCCTTAGACTTAACATAAAAAAAAAACTCCATGGTTTTTTTATTTCCTTCCCCTGAATTTGCAAAAGTGAGCTGGAAAAGTCTACTCTCAATATTTAAGGTTGAATATTTAAGGCTGAGTCATGAATAGGTGTAAGATAATGGTGTGTAGGAAGCACTTATGAAACAGGAACTAAATTCAATGTAGATGATACAGGAGAGATTCCACACTTCAAAGACAGAAGAAATCAAACACAGCTTCAGGGAGTGAAGAACTAACAATCCAAAGTCAAACTGGAGAAGGCTGGAAGTCCAAGAAATTGGGCTACCTACGGAAAGGTGAGGTGTGTGCTCCTCAGAGATGTTAGTGCCATCCCAAAGGCTTGTTTTTTCTCTGCTCTCTGCGAGGCTTGAGTGGCCCTGGAACCACAGAGGAGTGAAAAGACTTTCCTGCTTTTGGACAAATGTACTAATTTGTCTGAAAGTTTCTTTAAATAGTCTCAGAAGCTGAGCCAGTCCCTCAAAATCACGATCATGTAGAACACAGACTGGATCTCAGTGGCAAATTACACAGCAAGGAAAATGCACACCTGGAATTTTATTTCTTAACTTTGTGGCTTCGTATCAATGTTCAGCATATTTTTTGGCAATTTCTCAGTCTGTGCATTGAAGTTAATAATAAACATACTAAAGTGCTTTGAGCTTTTGGAGAGAGTTTGAAAAGTATATTGAAGTGCTTATCTATACCAAAAACTATCATAACAGAAATATTAGCTTTCATTGAATGAAGATAGTTCATGTGCCAGATAATGTGCTAGGTATTTGACACATGATTTCATATGTGCAACAATTCTAGAAAGTGGGTTTTATTTTCCCAATCATACAAATAAAAATAATTGAAGGTTCAGAAAAGATAAGAAACTTGCCCAATATCACAACAAGGAATTCAAGGGAGAAGTGGCAGAGCTGTTCCTCCTACATGAAAACTGGTTCTCAAGTCTGTGCTTATCAGATCTCAGGATACTATGGACATAGGACTAATCCTCAAGAAGCATGCTTTTTTTACTTATATGGCCACTCTTTCTTACAGTCATTAGAAAGATTCCTGGTTCCACAAATATGAATTTGTCTGTTTCCTTTTCTCAGTGTCTTCATGGATATATGCTGTTTTTCCTCTCCATAATTAGGTATTGTAGATTTCTTTGTTTCTGTTTTTGGTTTTCTAAAAAAAAAAAAAAGGAAGAAGAAGAAGAAGAAGAAGAAGAAGAAGAAGAAGAAGAAGAAGAAGAAGAAGAAGAAGAAGAAGAAGAAGAAGAAAAAGAAGAAGAAGAAGGAGAAGAAGGAGAAGAAGAAGAAGGAGAAGAAGGAGAAGAAGGAGAAGAAATGGAGAAATACAACGTGTTTGTATCTACAGACAAAGCTGAACTGAATTGGTAATAAATTGATTCTCAAGCATTGTTGTCATTTGCTAGTGCTGCACCTTATGACTGACAATTACCTCATCTTTATTCTCAAACAAGGTCAATGGCATTGGTGTTCTTTGCACTGTGTGAAGGAAAGACAAAGACAGGGATTTGCTTTTATTTGATTGTCAAAGTGATTTTTCAAAATTGGCAATTTGTATTCACACCTTGATATTCTTTGGGAACTCATCAGGGTCCTCAGTTACACCAAACAGGACAATAACACAAAAGCAAAAAACTGTTAACTATTTACTGTGTCACCAGATATGTCCCCAACATGTCATACAATAAACTGAAACTTTGCCAGTTGAATTTTTTAAATCATCTTTGAAACCTTCTCCTTAGGCATATTGTTTATGATTTCTCCCTTTCCTTCTGCCAACCCTTTTGAAAAATAAAAGTTCACTAGAGTTTAATCAGAATAATTTTATAATCCAATGTACCTCTCTGGGCCTATCTCCCTGCTAAGTCAATTGGTGAAAACCATGTCTCCTTTGGGGTCTCTCCTTGAGCCCTCCAGAATTCAAGGCTGCTTTTTAAGGAGAAAGAACAATTAGTATGGGAAGCTCTCTGAGCACTTTGGTCCACAGAAGAAGAAATGACTATCCCCTATATCTCCTCTTTTTGCTATTTTACTCATTTGTTTACCAAAGCATGGGGCAAAAAGAAGCTTTGAGGAAACAGGAATCTGGTGTGCCTTAAATAACACTCTATTTCTGCTGCATAGAGTAGTGCCTGAGAACTTGATAAATATTTATTAAGCATTTATTGAATAAATGAAGTCATATATGAATATGGGATTATCAGGAAATTTTTATTATCCAAAAACTTCATTCTTCTTTTCTCATCATAACAAACTCATGTAATTAATATGATTATAGGAAGATCTCACTGTCTTCCCTTCCATTCCCCATAGCTGAAAATCTTTGTCTAAATGTTTCAGGCCACAAAATCAGATTGTGTGCATCATTGGATATTATTACCTGGGCATCTTGGCTACTGAAGACCTGATCTTTTCCCCATTCATTACAGTAGTTTTAGATAGAGGATAGAAAGATTAAGTAACCAGTAAACCTAAAATTTCATTAGGTAATAAGATAGATAAATAAGTATGACAGATTAGATAGATGATAGATAGATGGATGGAGGGATGGATGGATAGATAGATAGATAGATGATAGAAAGATAGATAGATAGATAGATAGATAGATAGATAGATAGATAGATAGGATACTTATTAAGAAAAATTATGTTGAACACTATTAATTAGTTAATAATATGACACTGTAGTGGGTTTTATTTAATCTATACCTTTTCCAACTTAAAATAAGAATGTGGTAGACAGAATTTCCAAAATAGCCCCCAAAGACATCATGCTCTAATCCCCAGACTATGGATATGGTGAAATATGACACCCATAAATGTTACATTACATGATAAAAGGAACTGAAGATATAACTAAGGTTACAAAGCAGATGTATTTAGAATAGGAATATTATCCTGGATTATCCAAGTGAACCCATGTAATCACAGGAGTGCTAAACAGCTGAGAGCAAAGTTAGAAGGGAAATCAGAGATATTCAAGGCATGAAAATGACTTAACTAGCTATGGAAATTAGTTAAGTGTTCATCAACAGATGAATATATTAAAAATATAGTATGCAAATATCTATATAGATATAAATATATAACTATATGCAATGGCATATTATTGAACCTCAAAAAATACAAAAATCTTATCATTGGCAATAACCTAGATGAACCTGGAGGGTATTATGCTAAGAGAAATAAGTCAGAGAGAGAAACACAAAAACTGCATGGTATCACTTATATGTTGAATCTAAAATATAAAAAAAAACTCAAACTTGTAGAAACAGAGTTAAAAAATGGTTGTGAAAGATTAGGGGTGGGGGACATAGGGAAAGGCTAGTATAAGAGTTCAAACTTTCACCTATAAGATGAATAAGGTGGGAGGGGTTCATGTATATAATATGGTGACTGTAGTTGATATCACTGTATTGTACTAGTGATTCTGAAATTTTCTAAGATAGTAAACTAAAATGTTCTCACACACAAAAAGCGATGTGGTGAATGTGTTTATTGACTCAATGGGAGGAATCCTTTTGTAATGGGTGTGCATATCAAATCATCACTTTGTGCACTTTAAATATCTTACTAGTACTATTTTATTTTTCAATTATACCTCAACAAAGCTAAATATATATATTTATATATATTTGACTCACCATTGCTGGTTTGAAGATGGGGAAGAGGGGATATGTGGAAAGAAATATGAGTGGCCTTTAGCAGCCAATAACAACCCTTGGTTGGCAGACCACAGCAAAGTGGGCCCTCAGTCCTATAGCTGTGAGGCACTGAATTTGTCCAGCCATCTGAATGAGCTTGGAAGCAAGTTCTTCCCAGAGCTTCTACAGAAAAGCCCGTCAGTTAACATCTTAATTTCAGTTTAGGCATATAACCCAGTCAAGTCTTCCTGTACTTTTAATCTACAATAGTAGTGACATAATACATTTGTGTTCTTATAAACCTCTAAATTTGTGGCAATTTTTATAACAGCAATCAGAATGGCATAGTGTGTTTTCCTTCATATTATTAAAAATAAATATTCATAATGAGTTTAAATATAAGAAAAAGTTTCATCCCTAACTTAAAAAAAAAAAAAACTTTTAATAGGTGAAACCAGCCTCCATCCTATATAATAATAAAGATGCAATATGCAAATTGACCATCACTCCAACACACAAGATGGTTTGCCCCATGTGGTCAAATATGGCTGCCCCCATGTGGACACAAAATGGCTGTCACAAGATGGCCAGAAGGGGAGGGCAGTTGTGGATGGATAGGCCTGCAGGGAGGGCAGTTGGGGGTGACCAGGTCATCAGAGGAGGGCAGTTAGGGGTGACTGGGCAGGCAGGGGAGAGCAGTAAGCGTGACCAGGTCAGCAGGAGATGATAGTTAGAGGTGACCAGGACAGCAGGCAAGGGCAGTTAGGGGCAATTGGGCTGGCAGGGGAGGACAGTTAGTAGTGACTAGGCCAGCAGGGGAAGGCAGTTAGGGGTGACCAGGCCAGCAGGTTAGGGCAGTTGGGGGTGACCAGGCCAACAGGGAAGGGCATTTAGGGGCAATCGGGTCAGCAGGGGAGTGGTTAGGGGGTGATCAGGCTGCAGGCAAAAGCAGTTAAGGACAATCAGGCAGGCAAGCAGGCAAGCGTTTGGGAGTGAGCAGTCCTGGATTGTGAGAGGGATGTCCGTTTACGCCTAATCCTGGAGGGGTCCCAGATTGGAGAGGGTGCAGGCTGGGCCGAGGGACACACACACCCCGTGCATGAATTTCGTGCACTAGGTCTCTTGTAGTTATAAAATAATGGGAGGGTGGCAGATGTGGTGATTATAATGATAGCAAGAAACTAAAGACAATTGCAGGGAATAGTTCTATCAATTACCAAGTCTTTTCATGTTTTTTATTTTGTTTTGTTTTTAATATTTTTATTGATTTCAGAGAGGAAGAGAGAGGGAGAGAGATAGAAACATCAATAATGATAGAGAATCATTAATTGGTTGCCTCCTGCAAGCCCCCAACAGGGGACTGATCCCACGACCCAGGCATGTGCCCTTGAACAGAACTGAACCCAGGATTCTTCAGTCTGCAGGCCAATGTTCTATCTACTAAGCCAAACCAGCTAGGGCAATTACCAAGTCATTTCCATTATTTATCCTTCTTATCACTAAAATCCATCACTTGCTTTCACCTTTT
Organism: Pipistrellus hanaki; assembly: GCF_964339955.1. Classification (NCBI taxonomy): domain Eukaryota; kingdom Metazoa; phylum Chordata; class Mammalia; order Chiroptera; family Vespertilionidae; genus Pipistrellus; species Pipistrellus hanaki. The sequence goes on along the minus strand of NC_140504.1, from coordinate 137,894,581 downwards.
TCTATCTCATTACCATTCCCTTGCATTGAGCCAGAACATCTGGCCTAGATTTCTGCCACAGCCTTTTAACCCATAAACCTGCCACCACTCTTACAATCACCCAATTCATTATCTTCTCAGCAACCAGAGCGATATTTCTAAAATGTGCCTGATTCCATGTCCCACCCTAGGTAGCTCCTAGTCATCTCTCAAGCCTCAGTTAAGAAATAAATAAAGTCCTCTTTCACCTGATGGGTACAAAAATGAGCACTCTTCCATGCATAGACTTTATTTCTAAAATTTTACTTGTTTTTTACTTGTCTTTCTTTTCCCCTATTGTAACATCCCTAGAGGCAGAGGCCATCTGTTACTCCCTTTTGTATTTCAAAAACCAGAGCAGTGGAAATGGTATTCTGGAAGCCAATGGGGGAAAAGCTTCAAAAAAATAAGAAAAGTCAAGTGTTAAAAAGCTGAGAAAATGATAAAACTTAAAATGGGCCATAGTATCTAGCCATTAGGAAGTCATCCATAATCTTAGGAAGACCAGGTGTTTCAATAGGATGAGAAGGAAGTGGGAGTTGAGGAAATAGAGACAGTGTTTTCAAAATGCTTTGAAGTATAGGAAAATATCTGAGACCCCCCTTGCCTGCAGAAAAGCAAACTTTGGCCCAGCAAGTCAAATTAGGATCCTGGAGGTAAAAGAAAGCTAAAACCAGAGAAACACACAAGATAAAAATTTGCAGACTCAGAAATATCTGTCTAAAAGAAGTTTTGAGAACAAGAAAATAGAACCTAGCCAGTGTTGCTCAGTGGCTGAGCATTTACCTTTGAACCAGGAGATCACAGTTCAATTCCCAGTCAGGGTACACGCCTGGCTTTAGGCTCTGTCCCCAATAAGGAGCATACAAGGGGCATACAAGAGGTGTGCAGGAGGCAGCTGATCAATGATTCTCTCTCACCATTGATGTTTCTATCTCGCTCTCCCTGTCCCTAAAAAAAAAAGAGGAAATAGAGAAGAGCATGATAAGCAAAGAAAGGAAAGTAAATAGGCAAAAGCTCTCAGAATTAGAGTGACCTGGAGTAAGAGATACATTTTTTTAATCCCAATGCACAGAGAATGGGGAGATAAATTGCAGGTGGAAGATAGGGTTGGCTGTACATAAAGGCCAAGTGTGAGAGACAAGAACGGAGTTGGGGATATTAAAGTAGTAGTAGATAGTGAAGACCAAACTTGATCATGTCAGTAGGCTGAATAGAGGGAGCCAGAGAACAGAGAAAGAAGGAAATTGACATATGGAGAAGTGGACTAGAATCCAATACACCTGAAAGGTTAAAATTAGAATGAAGGGAAGCTTATCTTCCTTCAAAACTGAGGAAGAAAGAGGTTAAAATGTGTGTGTTTCTGTGAGTGAGTCTGCAGGAAGAAGCAAAGAAAGTTCAAGGAGATGCTCAGAAACTACAATATTCTCTGAAAATTATACAGCAGGGCTGAAGGCTGAGAATGAGAGGGATGAGAAGAATGACACAAGTTTAAAGGTTTGAAACAGCTGCCTCAGGAGGAATTCTAGAAGCCGACCAGGGACAAGTAAGAGGATTGCCAGGCAGCATTGAGGGCCCAGCTGCAATCAGATCATTAAAGAATAATGACACTTTCCTGATTTTTTTCTCTCCATACACATGCAGTTAATGTTGTCCTGTTTGTCTATGTTCAAGAGAAATACACTGAGTTTAAATGAAAGAAAACTCTATTGAAATGTTTAAAAGTAAGTTCTGTAGTTAAATGGTTTGGTGGGTATTTATGGTTGATTTACAAATATTGGAAAATTAAGCATTTTTGTAAATCACAACCATATGTATTTTCTGCTTGTGTCTATTCATTTCTACTTTTTTACATTTGGCATTAAAAAAAAAAATTAGGTGGTTGGGGGGAAACAGCAGCCAACAGGGTTTTGTGGATCACACAGCCCCAAGCAATTAAGGCGCCATTGTTAATTTTCAAATTGTCATAATCCATTTGAGAATTTAAGACAATTCAAAAAACAATTATGACTGAATGAAAAGCGAATTGGGCAATCAACTGAGATGAAATTCAGCCCAGAGAAACAAAACATTTAGAGGGAAGAAAAAAAGTAAAATAAGGGAAGAATGAGTGGCATATGGAAGTGACTAATTGTGTACGGATGGTCTTTAAAGACCAAGGTTAGTTGACAAGAAGATGGTGCTGTTTGTGTTATACTGAATGAGATTTAGTTGTTTTGTTAACTGCAGCAGATCTGGTTTTTCATGTTTAAGTTGCACAATAAAAATGTTGAAGCTTACCCAGATGCACATAGATACAGCTATATGTTGTTTACCTAAGACTATCGTAAAGCAGCAAATAAACAAAACCAGTCCCCACAAACATTATGGAGCAGCTTGTAGCAAAACAGAATTTCGATTGCTTATTCTCACTCTATGAAGGAAGATTAATTTGTGATGCAGCTAAGTGAATTATTAAACCATATATAAGCAAGTTCAAATCAGCACATCCTGTGATTTTATTTCTGGAATTTGAAATAAATGTAGTAGCAGAATCACCTTTATCATCAACCAACTTTAAACCACCCTGAAAATACTTGATTGAAGGCTACTCTAATGTGTCCTGAATGAATTTTTTTAAAAAAAATTTTTTTTTTTTTTTTGCTCTCTGAAATGTTACATTTTATCCAAGCAAATAGTCCCAGGTAGAGGACTCAAATATTGTGGCTCCTGTCATTTCAGTTCTTACTAAACCTTTATTCTCCTCCAAGCCATTTCCTTCTGTTCCAATCTTTAGTCTATGTCTTTTTAAAGGCATTAGCCAAGATTTATCTCCAATCTGATGCTTTCCTTGGTAAATCACATCCCATAATGATCTTTTTCATGGTTTGAATTTCCTCTGAACTCATTCATTCATTCACTCATTCATTCATGCATCATTGTGCACTTACCATATAGGAGTCCCATAGCATCAAGTTCTGTGTTCTACAGACAATTAAAGTGTGTATATTCTATGCTTCCATGGGGCCCTGGACCTATGGGAGGCTCCATAAAGTTTATAGAAAGAAGTATATATAAGTATCTATTTCTATCAAAAAGATTTAGATAGAAATCCTTTTAAAACAAATTATAGTACAATAACATAATCACAAAATAAAAAATAAAAAACTCAAGTAATAAAAAGGGAAAATTATATCAAAACTAGAGGCCCGGTGAATGAAATTCATGCATGCAGGGGTGTCCCTCAGCCCAATCTGCACCCTCTACAATCTGGAACCCCTCAAGGGATATCCAGACTTCCCTCTCACATGCTCCCAATTGCTCACCTGCCTGCCTTCCTGATTGCCCCTAAGTGCTTCTGCCTGCCCGCCTGTTTGCCCCTAACTGCCCTCTCCTTCAGGCCTGGTCACCCCTAACTTCCCTCTCCTGCAGGCCTGGTCACCCCTAACTGCCCTCCCCTGCAGGCCTGGTCCTCCTCCAACTGCTCTCCCCTGAAAGCCTAGCCCCCCCCCCCCCAACTGCCCTTCCCTGCAGACTCAGTCACCCCCAATTTCCCTCTTCTGCCAGCCTGGTCACCTCTAATTGCCCTCCCCTTGCAGGTCTGGTCCCTCCCAACTGCCCTTCTCTGCCGGTCTGATTGCCCACAACTGCCCTCCCCTGCAGGCCCAATCCCTCCCAACTGCACTTCCATGCTGGCTATCTTGTGGTGGCCATCTTGTGTCCACATGGGGTAGCCATCTTTGAATACATGGGGGCAGCCATCTTGTGTGTTGGAGTGATGGTCAATTTGCATATTACTTTTTATCAGTTAAGATAGAGGCCTGGTATACGGGTGGGGGCCAATTGGCTTACCCTAAATAGTGTCCCAGATCAGGGTGTGGGTTCCCTTGGGGCACGGGGCAGCCTGGGTGAGAGGCCTGTGGTGGTTTGCAGAATGGCCACGCCCACTGGCGACCCAAGCAGAGGGCCTGGTATCTGGAATTTATTTATCTTCTATAATTGAAACTTTGTAGTCTTAAGTGGAGGCCTTGGTCGGCCAGGGTGTGCAGAAAGCTTGGCTTCCTCCATTACAGTGGAAATCTAAGCCTCTTGCTCGCTCCGTGGCTGCAGCCATCATGGTTGGATTAATTTGCATACTCATTCCTGATTGGTTGGTGGGCATGGTTTGTAGGTGTAGAAGAGTGATTGTTAATTTGAATATTGTTCTTTTATTAAATAGTATTTTCCTCTAAGTTTCTAGCAGCTAAAAAAGGGAAATTAAATGAATCATAAAGCTCTCATTAAAAGAAATGCTACTCATTCCCTAATAAAAGAAATGCTACTAAATGCTGCAAGGATTCTAAGTTGAGCAAGGATGACAAAAACATGGCATAGCTGATACTAGTAACACAACCTCAGAATCCTTCTTTGCACAATATTCCAGTGAACTACAAATTTATCAGAGCTGCTACTCAAAATAAATTCTCAACATCTCTTTTACAGATGTTCTTTTTCCTCAAGAAATTTTCCACTTAAAAATAATAATAAAACATGCTTGCCTATAAAAATTAGAGAACATTATTGGCCCCTCTTGCTCTTTTGGCCAAGAGGGACCCTCTTCTCACAATCCAATTGCCCACAGCTGCTGCCTGAGCTTTCTGTTCATGTCGTGGTTGAAGCCTCCTGATGACTGGTACCATGGATTTGTCTCTCTCCCAGTGGGGTGAGCTGGGCCCACCCTGGAGAAGAAACCCGGGTTCCCCAAGATATGTGATCAGTGCTGGGCTCCCACCAGCAGGCGAGGGGATCCTAAGGCAGGAGCTGGATGTGGAGGTCACGGGGGCATAGGATACCAAGGAGACAGAACTGAACCTCACATCACCCTGCTTGGCCCCAGAGGATGGCTGGTTAGCCAGTGATGGGTAAGATTCCTCAGGGAAGGAACAACCTAAGACAGGCACAGTCAAAGAGGGGCCATCAGGAGAGAACTTGGGGGACAACTGAGGTGGGGCACAGACCCTCACTCCCCCCACAACTTTGCAGGGGCCTGAAACCTGCTGAGGGAGTCTCCTGCCCCCATGGCTGCTTAACTTCCCATGCCCAGCTCAAATCGGGACCCAGGTAAAAGACAGAGACTTGGCAGACAGCAACTGTCCTCACACTACAACAAGGCTTGTTGGAGTTGTCTTATAAACATGGTGTGAAGAAGTGAGTTTTTGATATCTCAATCCAGCCTACAACCAGGAATGCTTAGGGCCTACACAAGAAGGCAAATAATCCTTTCCCCTAATATTAACATGGTAAAATAAGATTGTTTTACAGTAATAAATTTGACAGTAAAATCGTAGACAAGTTTTCAGGCTAATTTAAATTGCTAATTGAAATAAGTGAATAACCTAGAAAAACTAATTGCACTGGACAAAAAGCTGTTCCTAAAGTGTTAACTAAAATTTTTATTGGTAGCTCATCTCAGGATAAAATCTCACAACAGGAAACGAACCTAAAGCAGTCATATTACAGTGCAAAAATTTAAAATGTAAAAGCTATCAAGACTACATTATAAAATTTTCAAAAGCTTCTTAATATTTAAATCAAAAAAGGGGGAAAGTAGAAGAATATCATGTAAGGAAAAATATCCTCTAAATAAATTACATCTAGAAAATTTGTACTTTAGAAAATTGATTGTAATGCTAACAGCAAGACACCCATGAAAAACACACATGGTGTCAAAACAAGCCAGAGGAAAATCATTTGGGCAAAAAAATGAAAAAGGATCCCAAGTCAAATTTATAGAAAATATTCCTTTATTAACTTTTGGTCGAGAATATGTTTGTATATTTTCAGAAAACAACTCTGAGACCATGTGGATTCTGGCAACAGAGAGGAATTAACAGGAATACCCCAACCATGAAGACAGAAGAGAAGCAGTCCAGAGATGGAAGACGCTGACGATGCCTTGCCATAATAGCAGTAAGCAGCTGTGTACCACTGCAGGATGCCCAGGACCAAACAAGAGAGGGTTGGACCTGCATTACCACCATTTGTCCACCATCCAGAACTGAAATATCATTGCTGACATGTACACATAAGGAACTGTTTGACATTGAAATTGAGTCTCTAAAGAACTGCTGGCCAAGAAAGAAACTCACTACAGACTGATTCATATGCCTTTCAGCATAACGATTATTGCTTGTCTCACTTTTGATTCTTATAAGTATATTTTCAGAAGCACATGATCTCACTCATCTAGGAGAAATGGTGAACAACATAGACTGATGAACAAGAACAGACCCAGAGATAAGGAGCCATGGGTCAGACTGTTGGACCTCAAAAGGAGGGTGGGGATAAAAGGGAGAGATCAACCAAAGAACTATGTGCATACATATGTGCCAAACCAGTGGTCAAGGACAATAGGGAAGTGGGGGCATGAGTGGGAAGGGGTGGGGGATTGGAATGGGGGGTTGAGGACAAATATGTGATATCTTAATTAATAAAAAAAATTTTTTTTTAAATAGAAGCATGTTCTTCTCATTCAAGTATGAATAAATCTCTTGTTAAATTAGAGAACATTTTAAACCTAAACTGTGTCTGCTAATTGACAAAGTCTTATATTTCTGTGTGTCCCTGATAGCCCTGAGTATAGGCCTTGCCCATAATGAGCACATGAAAACCTTTGCCTGACTCTCTTATAACACAACTAGAGATCTGGTGCATGAAATTTATGCATGGGGGTGGGGGCCCTTAGCCTAGCCTGCACCATCTCCAATCCAGGACCCCTCAGGGGATGTCTGATTGCCAGTTTAGGCCCAATCATTTCTCTCACAATCAGGGACCGCTGGCCCATAACTGCTCACCTGCCTGCTTGCCTGATTGCCCCTAACTGCCCTCCCTGCCGGCCCTGTCATCCCCAACTTCCCCCCACCCACTGGCCTGGTTGCCCTCAACTGCCACCCCTGCCAGCCTGGTCGCGCCAAACTGCCACCCCCTACTGACCTGGTCACCCCCAACTGATCCCCCTGCCGCCCTACACAGCCTGTTGTTAAGTCACTTGGTCATCCCTCACTAATCCTCCTGCTGGCCTGGTTGCCCCACAAGCCTGCTGTTCAGTTGTTTGGTCATCCCACACCCCCCAAATTGTCTCCCTCTGGTGGGGAATATAAGTTTTTCTTCTTTCTTTCCTTTTTTATTGTTGCCCCAGGACGATCGGTCGTCCATCCAGCTGTTTCAATCGTGATGGCCACTGGCTTCTTATATATTAGGATATGAATTCAGAGAAGGAAGACCCTGATAAATAGTGAGAATTCTGCCTTGAAAATTAGCTGAATCTGAGCTTTGAAAGATGAGTGTTGAATCAGTTAACCTCTAGAAGAAATATTTTTAAATAAGTAAACCTATTGAATCTATAATCTTGCTTAGTGACTTTTCCATTGAAGGTGCATTTTCCTGATAATCTTTTGTTCCTCTCATGTTGAGTCCTGAATTCTTCTCTCTTCAGACTTGAATACGTTAAAAATCCATAGTTAACAAACTCAATTTTATTAGCCTTTGTCAGCCACCAACTCAAGAAGTTGGGGCACTTTGTTGATGTCTTCATCTTTATCTTCCTGAGATGCAAACAGGTTTTGTGTCATCAAAAGAAGTAGTTCTTGTAAGATAAAGAGTTCAAGGAGTAAAAAGACTATTTTAATTGCATCAATAACCCACTGACAGCACCTATTAGATTTGTCTCTTAAATCATCCTTTCAGTTTTCACCAAAAAAATGAACTCATTCTCATTTCCCTCCTGTTGCTGGTGGTTAGACATTGCAATATGCAAAAGCATATATGCTATAACCCCCTCAAATCAGTAAGTACTCAAAATTGTGTGCAAAATATGAATAAAATATTGATTTCATTAAAAATGTTAAGGACTACTTAATTCAAAAACATTTTATATGTTTGCATATTTATTTCTGAATTTGCATATTTGTTTGCATATAACTTGTAAAGATGAATGTTAATTATACTTTAAAATCATTTATAAATTGTAACTAAGAATGTTGTATGAATTTTTAAAACTGCCAAATTCTCAAGTACCACTAATTATAAAGTGTCATGTAAAGTACACTGGAGCAAGCCTCATATTGAAAAAATATTGAGATCTTGACAAACAGAAAAAGCAGAATTATTAACTGTGCATGCTGATTAAATGATACCTGAAGCAAGTGAAACTTAAGTGACACTGTGCTTTTCCAAAGCATCCATTTACCTTCACTGAATTATGAGAAACTCATGTTCATAACTAGACAAATATTTCACCTGATGCCTCCATGTTATTCCACATTTAAATGTGAGCTTCTGAGAATTATTCCATGTTCTAGCTGTACTTTTTCTGAAAATGAAAGAAGTAAGTAAAGAAGAATCACAATGCGTGGTAAGGCTACCTCAGTGGCTCTTATTTCAAATGAGTAAGCTAGGAAGATTTGACTGTCACTAATTGGATTTGTAAAATGTTTTGAAATAATTTAAAAAACATTTACACAAGGTCAGATTGGAACTGGTTTCCAAAAAGAACCATTCAGAAGAATAAAATGTCCAATTAATTACACTGGACATCACCATCTAATGCTCTACTAAATTGGGTGTTAAATTAGACTTTTTAAAAGTACAGTATGTCTTACATTTTAAATCTCTGAACAATTCTCTATTTCTGATAAAACATTTAATTACCCTAGGCACAGAAATGCCATAGATAAGAGTTATTGCTTATGTATCGCTTTTCCTAAATTAGTCACTGCTATAAGTCAATGTCTCTTTAAATTTTTTAAAGAGTTGCAGCACAGTGAAAATTGTCAGTGTCATTTTTAGCTTATTCCAACACCTACAGTCTTGGCAGTAGAAAGATAATGCTACCTATCAGTTCCTTTTTCTCCACCACACCACCATATCCTTGTCTCTATTAGTTTAAGGTTAATTTGAAAATGTCTTACTATAGGAAGTAATTATGTTAAATTATTCTCTGTTGTTATATTATCAGTGTCCTATCTGAATCCACACTAATATGATTAGAGATAAAGTCGACACTGAAATAACAAGTAGCTCTTACAGTTCTATGCTTATTAAGTAGCATTTACTGAGCTGGCAGAACAGAACTTAAAACTCGAAAATAATTTGATATTAAAAGACAAAAGTAAACAAATTAGATTGTAAGTTTGTTCCTTTCCCCTGGGTATTAATCATCCCTAGTAAACCTTGTATTGTACTCTTCAAATCTGTGTTAATCAGAATTGAGGTTTTGAAAGGAAAAAGGAAAAAATTGTCTCCCTCTGGTGGGGAATATAAGTTTTTCTTCTTTCTTTCCTATTTTTTCCCCTCAGTATTTTTTTTTTTCCTACAGTCAATGTCAAATAAGTTTGATGATGCAGAAAATTCAGATTAAAAAATGACCTTTACTTCCTTCACCATTTTTTTCTGAAGAAAATAAAAAGATAAAAGGAGGAAAATAAAAAAGCAGCATCAAGAATTATGCAAACCATGCTGGGACCGGTTTGGCTCAGTGGATAGAGCGTCGGCCTGCGGACTGAAAGGTCCCGGGATCGATTCCGGTCAAGGGCATGTACCTTGGTTGCGGGCGCATCCCCAGTAGGGGGTGTGCAAGAGGCAGCTGATCGATGATTCTCTCTCATCGATGTTTCTAACTCTCTATCCCTCTCTCTTCCTCTCTGTGAAAAATCAATAAAATATATTTTTTTAAAAAAGAATTATGCAAACAATGCTGGTGGCAGGAGTGAGTGGGGAGAGGTCAATGGGGAAAAAGGAAACATATGTAACACTTTCAACAATAAAGACTTTAAATTAGAAAAAAGAAAAAGGCAAACTTGATATTTACATGAAATGCCCTGCATCTTAATAAATTGGATTGCCAAAATTCACTTTAGAACCTGTATTTTTGAATAAGGAGTTTCAGAAGAGGAAGGTGCTTAGCAGGGCCCCTCTCCTCCCACCAGATCATCTATTAAGAGTTCCCTTGCTTTTCTCCCTTCTCTGTGATCCTGAAACATTTTCCCATAGCCTTCACTGTATCACCTATTACCTTACATTGTTTAAAATATAGTCTCTTCAGTAAGACTATGGGCCCCTCAAAGGTAGAGTCCAGGCTTATGCATCTCCAAGTCACCAGTAGTAAAATTGGTTCTCAGCACAAGGGAAAACTTACGTTTGTACCAGCCAGTGTGCAAAGCCTTGGGCATAAACCATAAGCAAGATATGCCTAGCTCCTGCCTTCATGAAATGGGGAATAATGTGTTTTCTTGCAACTAATATATGTTAGGGTTTTAGTGTGGCAGTCACAAATGAAGTGCACTAAATTAAATTATTATTACCATCTCAACTGACTCATTGGGTGGGAAAAAGTTCATATACCAGTATGTGAGTTTATCCACATGACTGTATCACTGAAAAATATAAATTAGCATAGTACATATGTACCAACTAACTAAAAACTTATATACTTCTCTCTCTCCTCTCTTTACCTTTTAATTGTTCTTATGGAGTCTAGATAGCTGGAATTCTATATAAGATGTTAGTATGCAGTGGTAGGAAGTAGCACAAACTTTATTCAGACATTAGCTTATTTCGTTTAACTTATGTCAATTTATTCAATATTGACTTACTAAATACCAGATGTCAAAGTTTGTGTGTCGAATGGTAAAAAGCCAGTACCAGTCTTCATTAAGTTAATCCATCTAGTGGGAGCTGCCACCACCAGATGTCACTAACTCTACCCTTCACATTCACAGCCTCAGTGAGGCAGGAAACCTCTTCTAACATGAATATTTACCACGTTTACTAAAAAATCGGTACATTTGAATGTCTGCTAATTGAAAAATATTTGACACAAGCTACTATAAACTCTGTAGTCCTTCTAGTAAATCTGCATTTATTTATCCTAACAGCCTCTATAAGACATTTGAAAGAAAACAGTGCATCCATTAAGGAGATATATAGTTTTGCTCATCAACAATGTATCATGCACATATGAAATTGTGGTCCTCTTGCCATGGAGCTTAATCCCTCCCCCAGGAATATACAGACTTCAGGTACAATGATTCTCTGCTGAAGCCTATGATGACCTAAAGCAGACTGTGATATTCACGATTCCAATGTACTTGCTGTATTATGCTATGAGGTTCATGCCATGTAATACCATGTTCACACGTGCTTGTATGTTAACCTCAATCAGCACTACTTTCTTGTCCCAAAAATTCCACAAAAAGGTTGGTATGAAAAAAGCTTTAAGATGTTGTAGTTATAGCCTCTTTCACATCCAGCCACACCACTTCTGATTCAGACATAATTTGATAGGGGCAGGAGGAAGGCTGAAGTGGAAGGAAACCCATCCTCTTAGCTCACAGATGATGTTGTTAAAAAAAAAAACAAATGTATTTCTGGTTCTCTATTTTACCCAATATTATCCCTGCCCCCAAATGAGACTTCTTCATCCCTCAGATAAATGGACTTCCAGTAGTCCACTTCACTGTTTTGACAGATGTGCCTAGAAATGTCCAACTCCCCGATGAAAACACAGCGTTATCTGCTACTAAGATACTCCACCAGGCTAGACAGTAGGTAACAAAATCAAACAGATGAGCTGACAGAAAAGAGAGAAGATGGCACTATTTATGGGACATGGGGAGAGCTCCCAGAATGAATTTGAACTGCACCTAAAAACGTAAGAGAGAGGGCATTCCACTTGGGAAAAACAGCATTCCCAAAGGAACAGGAAGAAATAGAAAAGATAGATGCCATGATGAAGACAGAATCTCACACGGAATGATCTCTTCTTCCTTCAAACCCCTTGGTATGTTTTATTCTACCCATATGATACTTATCACAGATTACCTTGTCATTGGTCCTTTATATTCATGTCTCTTCTCCTCTGTTGGATTGCAATTAAATTCATACACAGACAGCAATGTGATGGAGTTGAAATAACAAAGGATTTATAAGCAGATAGTTATGTTCATGTCCTATCCACATTCATGTATGTGACCTCAGACAAGTCTCTCAGTCTCTCCTATGATCTTCATACAATATGAATGGCAATGTCTATATCTCAGAGTTGTTTCAAAGATTAAGTGAGCAAAGTAAAGCATAAGCTGTCTAATATACAGTAGATACTTAACAAATATGCTGCTTCCCTAATCCCACCTCCATGCTTTGAATAATATGGTTTGGTTTGTAATCGACATAAAATTTATGGTATTCCTAAAATCATTTATTAATCATCTTCAATATTCGGCACTGCTAGGACCCTAAGTGTATGTTCAACATGGGTCCTTGAACAAGAAGTTCAAGTTTAGTGAATTATTCCTTTATTGGACTTCATCATCATTCCTATGGAGGTACTTTTAAGGAAATAAGCCAATTGTATGGTGAATATGGCCATTATCTCCTTCATCAGAATGGTTTGTTAATACTATGAGGGCTTTAGACCAAAATTAATACCACAGTTAAAAATCAAAATCCTTACCAGGAGAAAAAATCAAGGGATAAGAGGTTTGATTCATGCTCACAAAATCATTTGATTTTACTAATGAATTGGTCATTTAAATATGATATGGGAGAATAGTTTAAAAACTGGTTCAAGGGCATTACAAAACTCCAGTGTACATACTTTTGTATAACCTCGGCAGCTTGGAAATGGCAACTCCAAGTTGTGATCCAAGATGAGATAACTATTCAAGGTAGCACCATGCAAGCTAGACACTTAGAGGAAAGATGCCCAGTGATAATTCAGGGTGTGGCCACAAATCATCTCTCCAGGACAGGATTTCCTACTCTGAGGTGGTAACTATGGACAAACACAACAGCCCAAAGATGCAGAACAGCAGGAAGAGTAATGAGAGCTCAACCATGCCTTAGATTAGGGGTGTCGAACTCAATCAGAGAAGGGGCCAAAATCTAAAATCCAGCCTAAATCGCGGGCCGAATGGTTTACTGAACAGTCATAAACTGACAATGTCATAAACTGACAGCGGAGTGCAGTGATGACAGCGCGGTGCGGGCCACATTGCAAGGCCTGGCGGGCTGGATTTGGCCCGCGGGCCTTGTGTTTGACACATGTGCCTTAGATAATCAAGAATAAGATACTGTCTAAGTAGAATTGAACTAGACTGGCTCAAAAATAATTTTAAATTAGTAAAATTAGGGAGAAACCCTCTCCCTCACAGACACTAAGCCTCATTCTCTCTCCTTTGCTTCCCTCTCTAGGATTTTTACCTATTTCTTTATTCTCTTCTATATCTGTGTGGCGAGAATATGTATAAAATCCCTCATATTGGCCAGGCACTATTCAGGCATTTCACATACAATATTGACTTTATCTTACAATTGCTCTGGGAATTAAGTGCTGTTATTAGCCTCAACTTAGAGATGAGGAAATTTAAGGCTTAGAAAAAGTAAAGACTTGACCAGTTTCAAACACAACTCACTGGAAGAGCCAGGATATAAACTCAGGTCTCTCTGATGGCAAAGTCTGTGCTTCTTAAACTATTCAAGTTTTATATGTTATCCCTCAAGCAGATACTTTCATTTTATAAATTCATAAGTGTTTTTCAATTGTAATCTATTAGATGTTTTTGGAAATGAAAACTCCATTTAGGCCTAAGGAAAAAATATCTAATGGTAATATTTCAGCTAAAGTCCAGTGATAACTAGACACTAGACAGATAAGGACAATAGATACTATCCTAGTTGAACTCAAATTATAGCCCATAGGTGGCTAAAGTAGCTAAGTCATAAGGCTGGTCATGGGTAAGAAAGAAAATATTTATGAAATTGCAACAGAGCCTCAAAGTTGTATGGTTGAAGGAGAATGATAAGGTCAGACAAAAACTGTCTCCAACGTAATCTCAGGAAAGGGGGAAAAATTGGGAATATTCTTCAAAATGGTGATAAGAACTAGATATACTGGTGCTGAATTTCCCTCCTTTCTAAAATACATCCCATGACTGTACTATGTGTGAGTATAAATGTTTTCTAAGTCATTCCCAGTTTTAAGAAAAAGCAATTGACCATATCCTTTTCACCATTTTAATGTTGAGCTATTATAATCTCACATTCCAGTGGCCTTCTAACTGCATGGTTATAGTCTCCTTACACTTACTCTGAAATTGTTTTTCCATTGTTATCTTACATTATAGTTGCATCGTAATGTCATGTTTAAAGGTTCCCCATACACTTGTAATGAAATCGTTTTGCAGTTCAGAATGGCATCATATTGGCACTTTAAGCAGGGTATCCATCACCCTGTATTGATAGTTTTCACAACAAAACACCCTATTTTAGTGACTGTGAAAGTAAATAGCTGTTGCCAGTGATCTGTTCTTCCATTTCAAACTTAAATGGTCTCATCAGTTTTATTTTACCTTGCAATTTTCACACCCACTGTGGTATGGGCCAAATTTTTACTGTTTGCTTTCAAATGAGGACTGTCATCCCATTGGCTCCTAAATGTTTATATGACAAGCCATGTATCTGTTTTGGTTTGGCTTTTGTGTCATAGATAAATCTTTACAGTTTGATAATCAATTGTTTGGCCACTACATTTGCAAGGCTTACTCATATTTTCCAATCAAACTACCTGAATACGTAAAAGTAATGTATATAACTATGAAACTTTATTACACAATAACAACAAAGAATGAATCCCATTTTTCAAATAGTAGTACATGAAACATTTGAGTAGTGTTTTAGGACAAAGGCTTAAAGAAATACAAAAAATTTGAGAAGAATAAATGTTGTATTATTATAGTTAATACCAGGTATCCGGCATTTTTCTTTTATTATTTTAAATGCCATCATCATCCAGGGGTGGTTAAACTTTGAGAGGTTAATAATTTGGTTCAAATCTCCACCTCAGAAATTAAATGTTACCTAACCCAAGTCTAATCCAAACTAACTCACACTTGGAAGTCGGCCAGAGCCGGCACAAGTCTCCTGACAATAGGCTTCACTTTTGAGATCTTTCTATTCTCTGCTGTTAAAAGAGCCATTACTGCCTCTGAGACAACTCCTCTACAGCGATTTTGACGTTTCTTCACAGGTCCAGCTAGAAGTCAGAGGAGCAAAAAGAGAATAAAAGTGATAAATTTTTATAGGAAAAGATTTCTGCTAGCATTTTCAAACTGGGGAAAAAAAATGTTGGCACTCAGTCAGAGCTGGGAGCAAAGCTTCAGCTAAGCCTTTATTTTATACAAAACTACTTCTCTGTCTTTAACAGAGATAATGCATATGACTCAGCCAGCAAATCAGTTGGGCCCAAGTGTTAAGTATTGTAAATCCACTTGTTTTAGGCATTTGTGCCTGAGCTAATGCTTGAATATATTTTCTGTTAAGAAGAAGCAAATGGTATTAACTGAAGTAATGATTTCTTTTTATTCTCAGCTGAGGATATGTTTATTAACTTTAAAGAGAGAGAAAGAGAGACAGGGAGAAATATTGATATGAGAAAGACACATTGATTGGCTGCCTCCTGTATACGCCCCAACTGAGGATGGAGCCCACAACCTAGGTATGTGCCCTGACCAGGGATCAAACCAATAACCGTTTGGTGTATAGGATGGCATTCCAACCAACTGAGCTACCTGGACAGAGCTAAAGCAATAATTTTGGTTCTTGAATAACCCAAGGTGCCCCCAAAAGTGATAATAAAATCTTCAAAATAACCCCTCAAATCTCAATTTTCTTTATTTAAAAAAACAAATATATGTACTCCACAAGAGAATATGGCATGAATTGGGGGGGGGGGGGGGGGGGGGGATTCCACACACACACACACACACACACACCCCACACACACACACACACTAGAGGCCCAGTGCATGAAATTTATGAACGGAGGGGTTTCCCTCAGCACAGCTTGCACGCTCTCCAATTGGGCTAATTGGGGACCCTTTGGGGAATGTCCAACTGCCAGTTTAGGCCCAATAGGGATCAGGCCTAAACTAGAATCGGACATCTCTCTCACAATCTGGGACCACTGGCCTGCCTGCCTGATCACCCTTAACAGCTCTCCCCTCCAAGCCTGGTTGCCCCCAACTGCCCTCCCCTGCTAGCCTGCTCTTGCCCCCAAAGGCCCTCCCCTGCAGGTCTGATCTCTCCCCCAATTGTCCTCCTCTGCTGGCCAATTTGGTTCTGATTGGTTGGTTTCTATGCCAGTCAACATCAAAAGCTCTACCTCCTAGGCAGCCATTGGCCCCCCACAGCACCCACATTTGGTTCTGATTGGTCAGTTTCTATGCCAGTGAGTGTCTCTGGGCCTATCAACGGGGCCTGGTCAGAAAGGCAGGGCTGATCAGGAGCCCCAGAAAAGGCCTGGCGAGAAATGCAGGCACAGCTGCTGGCCAAACTGAGAGAAAGAAAGAAGCAAGTGCTGATCAAAAGCTGCCACAGAGGCAACAGATCAGTCCCTGCTTCTCTCTTCAGGCTTCTCTCTGGCCCTGATTCACTGCCCCCTCAACCAAGAGCTTACTGTAGGACTGACTTCCAGTTGGTAAAACCTTGGTCATTACTGGTCATTACAACCCAAAGTTTTTATTATTATTAGAAGGAAAAAAAATATTATAAATATATATATATATATATATATATATATATATATATATATATATATATATACACACACACACACACACTGAGTGGGCCAGATTATTATGATTTCTCAGTATATACAATATATATATATATATATATATATATATATATATATATATATATTAGAGGCCTAGTGCATGAATTCATGCATGGGTGGGGTCCAGCCTGGTCAAAGGGAGGGGACATGGGCAGTTGGCTGGCTTGCTTGCTAGTTGAACTCCTGGTTGAGGGGACAATTTGCATATGAGCTTTTTATTATATAGGATATACACTGAGTGGCTGGTTTATTATGCATTCAGAGATCATAATAATCTGTTCTCAAAACAGCCTGGTGCTGGCATAAGAACAGAAATATAGACCAGTGGAATCGAAAAGAGAATCCAGATATCAACCCAAACCACTATGCTCAATTAATATTTGACAAAGGAGGCATGAACATACAATGGAGTCAAGACAGTCTCTTCAACAAATGGTGTTGGGAAAATTGGACAGATACATGCAAAAAAATGAAACTAGACCACCAACTTACACCATTCACAAAAATAAACTCCAAATGGATACAGGACTTAAACATAAGACAGGAAACCATAAAAATACTAGAGGAATCCACAGGCAGCAAAATCTCAAACATATGCCAAAAGAACTTCTTCACTGATACTGCCCTTAGGGCAAGGGAACCTAAAGTGAAAATAAACAAATGGGACTACATCAAAATAAAAAGCTTTTGCACAGCAAAAGAAACCATCAACAAAACAATAAGAAAGCCCACTGTAAGGGAGAACATATTTGCAAATGTTATCACTGATAAAGGTTTTCTATCCATTGTAGCTGCCACAACCTACAAGTGTCTATGGCAGCGGTCGGCAAACTCTTTAGTCAACAGAGCCAAATATCAACAGTACAACAATTGAACTTTCTTTTGAGAGCCAAAAATCAACTTCTGCTCATGGGCCACGAAGTTTCAGTCGCATTGTAAGTGTGGGCCCACACGTGGTATTTTGTGGAAGGGCCCACACTCAAGGGGCCAAAGAGCCGCAGTTTGCCGACCACTGGTCTATGGTCACACACATTGACACTTTTCCTCTGGTCTTGGAAAATTAAGTGAGTTTTTCTTTAAGATTCATCTCCTTCCTCTGGGATGTCGTTTAATCAGTTGAACTCTGTCTCGCTTATATCTTAAGTTAAACTCCTCTCTTCCTACTGTCTCCTCTTTGGTCTATCAACATCTTCAAGCTGATCCCATCATTTAAAATAAAAAATTATCTTGATTCCCTGTGTCCTTTGACCTCCATATTTCCCTCAACTATGGCCAAATCTCTCTTTCTTCTCCCATACCATATCTCCAGCTAACCTTTCCAAAAAAAGCAATATTCATTCATTTTTATTCTCAGTTACATCTTTTTATTCATCATGACATCTTTTAACTCCTTCTTTCTGTTGAAACTACTCTCATTTCAGTAGTCATCTCTCTGTTGCATTGCTACAGTGAGTTGATAATTAATTCCTCATTAATTACACTCTATCCTCTTTCGACATCAATTCTACCATCCTCTCCTAATGTTTTTTTTTATAACATTCTGACTATTCCTTCTCTTTTTGACATGGACTCCCCTTCTTCTGTCTACCATTTAGTGGTGTTTCTTTACCTTTTGAATGCCATTTCTTCTCTGCCCTTATATATTCCCTTCCATCCTTGTGACTCCAAGTACCACATGCAATTGGATATGTTCTCTACCTCTAACACTCACTTCTCCCCTAAATTTCTGATTCATACTTACAACTCTCCCTAAACAACTCTTCCTTGTCATCCTGTAGAAATCATAAACAACATGTCCAAAATGGCATTTATCATCTCCTGAATCCAACTCCTGTTCTCTTTCTACATGGGTATCACCACAATCCCCTGAGATTCTCAAACTAGAAACTTAGAAATTATTCCTGACTGCCTACTTCATTCTCTACATTAATGAAGTATTTCTGAGTTAGTCCATTAAAATGGTGTTGAATACCATACCCTGCTCCCCATTCCTACCATAAAAATACTAGAGGAATCCACAGGCAGCAAAATCTCAGACATATGCCAAATGCTCCCCTACTTAAAAGCCTTATAAGGAGAAACCAGCCTACTTCAATCTCCATGTCTGCCTCCCTTTATTTAACCTTGTCACCCTCAAAGTATTTTCCACAAAACCACCAGTGTGATCTGCCTACAAGAAAGTCTAACCATATATCCTCCTTCTTAAAAAACACTTTAAAGGCTCCCTCGGCTATAAGATATTTTCCAAGCTCCTCCACATTTCATACTTTACCTTAAGATCTTCTCCAGCTTCATCTCTCACTTTTCCATGACTCGTATTTTATGGTCTAGAAAGACTAAGTCATTTGCATTTTCCTGCAAATACCACACTGCTTCACACATCCATGGTTTTACTTGAATTCTAGGGAAAATACCTCAGAGTCCTTTCTCTAGGTTGACTTTGATCTACAGATCAAACAATGTATTTCTTGGGCTTTTTCAGACAACACACTCAAATTACCTCAATGATTGTGACACACCTGGGAAGGAATTCTCTGTCTCTTATACATGGTTCTTATAAAGGAAACACAGAGCCAGACCTGCAGGAGAACTGGAATATCATTCTAGATACAATAATAACTCCATTAGGAAACACTCCATAGCTCCTCGGAGTGTTGCCCCTCCAGAGGATGTGTCTATTGCTCATGGTCCAATCATTCCATCATTATTGTGGCCCATCATTATAATGGTTGTGCTTTACTGCTTTTGCCACACTGATTTATGTACTATCACCATAGTATGACTTCTTTCTACTCTTCTTTCTAGCTCACAGACTTCTCCCTGTATGTCTTTCTGCTCTTACCCCCTCTTGTATTATCATTTTTTGTATGACTAGAATTTAAACTTCTCATAAGAGAGGATCAGATAGATTGCCAGACATCATTTGTATGGATTCCATGCATACCTCTTTGGGCATCATTGTCCCCCTTGGCCATTTCATGGGCCACTTTGTGTAAAGTGTCCCTTCTTGGGTGTGTGGGTCATACAGAGAAAATATGAAGATTTCTGAAGGAGTCATTACCAAGAAAATTGGTAAATGCAAGTTAGTCTGTGACCTCTCAAAAGGAGGTGATAAAACTGGCAGAAATTTTCCATGACTTAGAAAGTAAACTTTTTAAATTCTTACAAACATGCCAGCATAATGCCACTCACCATTTATTGAGCAATTACTATGTGCCAAATAGTTTATATCCATTATTTTTAATTCTTTCAAAAACACTGAAAGGCAGTCACCATTAACACCTTGCTAAGAATCAGCAAGTATAATTAGTGTGCTTGAGATGGACAAATGACCTAATAAATGTAAAATCATTTGAATCCAAAAATGACTGGCTCTAAGGCTAATGTAATTCCATCTGAACCTTACTGTTTCTGGACTATATTCCTCCAGCCTCTTGTCTCTAATTTACTATAGATCACACTGTGATACTACTTAAGAGTTTTCTTTTTCATTCTTCAGCCATGTCTTTGTACAATATAAGAGTGAAGTTGCATCTTTTGACATGTGATCATCTAGTCTCACTGTCTAATATAGGTGAGAACTCCCTTTCTAAATGTCTGTCTTTATCATGCTCAAAAATTGATCAAAGTTTAAAATTGGCAGTATGATGTCCTCATTAGTCCCGCTCTTCTCTCATTGAGATGATGGTTTCAGTAAAGAAATAGCCCAGCAGCACCTTTTGCTTTAAAATGTAGCTGTACATTTCATATACAAATGTGCTGACATATAAGTAATTTTTTAAAGAGGGAAATGAATGTGGAGTTTTAACTTCTATTGGCTCAGTAAGGAGAAGAGTTCACATTTTTAATAAATGTAGATAAAATTTAAATGTACATTTGAAAAGAGTAGCAAAAATGTGTACCATAGTAGGAATGCAAATATCCCCATCCCTTTTTTTTATGTGAAGTTTTAAAACTGAAAAAGCTAAAAGCCATGAATAACTACACACCCCCAAACTTTGCCTAGTTCAAATACCTCTCAGAGGTACTGAGTGGAGAGGAACCTGTCTTGGGATCAGAATGCTATACAACTAAACATGATTGCCAACATTTTATTCCTACCTCTCTTTTCAAATTGCATTTACTTCCACAACTGCTCTCTTCTATTGAAAGGGCAATAGTGTTTCTTATTTTTAAAAAGCAATAATATTATAAAAGAAAAAATACTCAAAATTTGCAGATTTTCTGGAATTCTCAATGGAAACCAATCTTTATTTAACATCCCCCAATCACTACCTGGGAATAATAGCTTACAAATTTTTACATTAAATAAATGTAAAGCATTAGAACTGGTGCAATGTACCATTATTTTGACATACTCTAATTTGAAAAGGGTAAATCAATTTAAACCATTTTTGTTTAAAATCAGCTCCTTAGGCTGTATACTCATAGTGGTTGCCAAGTTTCAACCCAAAGTGAATGTTAAGGTCTATGTTATTAACCCTTGAAAAATGAGCTCTATCATGGAAACAATGACAGACCTGGGGACTACCAGGTGCAGCTGCTAAAGCTGACAGTCAGTCAAGTAAGAGTAATGTCTGGTTTCTTCATATGCAAATCACATAATATGTGCTTACCTTTAAAGGGCAATGTCAGATTATTGTAAAAGTGTTTAGATATAAATACCTTTTTTTAAGGAACCAAATTCATTTATACTGAACTCTCTATGGCTGACATACCATGATAAATCACCTCATTACACAAAAAGCCACAAATATGGCTATTGAGGATGAGTGTGATTGTAAATGAGACTGCTGAAACTCTACTTTGGCTTGCAGCGACCCTCAATAAAAAGATACCTGTAGATCATGGCAATAGTTTCCCTGGGAACTATCTAGAAATAATAAGCAGCTCTTACCCCACACTTTAAATGTTATCCAAATATGTTTTCTAAGGCTTAGGATTTGCTCCTTAAAATGAAGCTATTAGGGATATATATATATATATATATATATATATATATATATATTAGAGGCCCAAAATTCGTGCAAGGGGGTGGGATGTCCCTCAGCCCAGCCTGCACCCTCTCCAATCTGGGACCCCTCAAAGGATGTCCGACTGCTTCTGCCTGCCAGCCTGATCACCCCCTAACTACTCCCCTGCAAGCCTGATTGATGCCTAACTTCTCCCCTGCTAACCTGTTTGCCTCTAACTGCCCTCCCCTCTAGGCCTGGTCCTCCCCCCCAACTGCTCTCCCCTGAAGGCCTGGGTCCCCCCAACTGCCCTTCCCTGCAGGCCTCGTTACCCCCAACTTCCCTCCTCTGCCAGTCTGGTCACCTCTAACTTCCCTCCCCTGCAGGCTTGATCGCCCTCAACTGCCCTCTTTTGCAGGCCTGGTCCCTCCCAACTGCCTTCCCCTTTTGCCCTGATCACCCACAACTGCCCTCTCCTGCAGGCCTGGTCCCTCCCAACTGCCTTCCCCTGCTGGCCATCTTGTGGTGGCCATATTGTGTCTACATGGGGGCAGCCATCTTTGACCACATGGGGGCAGTCATCTTGTGTGTTGGAGTAATGGTCAATTTGCATATTACTCTTTTATTAGATAGGATAGAGGCCTGGTGCTCAGGTGTGGGCCATCCGGTTTGCCCTGAAGGGTGTCTCGGATTAGGGTGGGTGTTCCCTTGAGGCATGGGGCAGCTTGGACAAGGGGCCTGTGGTGATTTGCAGGTCAGCCACGCCCCCCTGGCCACCAAAGTGGAGGCCCTGGTATCTGGGATTTATCTTCTACAATTGAAACTTTGTAGCCTTGAGTGGAGGCAGCCCTGTGTACCACATAAACACAGCTATTGAATATACTTTGGGCTTCCTCCATCACCGAGGGCAACTCAAACCTCCTGCTCTCTCCAGATCCATGGCTGCTGCCATTTTTTATTTATGTATGTATTTATTTATTTATTTATCTTCTATAATTGAAACTTGTATCCTTGAGCAGAGACCAGGGCTGCAGGAAGCTTGGCTTCCTCCATTGCCAGAGAAACCCAAGCCTCCTGCTTGCTCCATGGCTTCAGCCATATTGGTTGGGTTAATTTGCATACTCGCTCCTGATAGGTGTGGCTTGTTGGTGTAGCTGAGGTATGGTCAATTTGCATATTATTCTTTTATTAGATAGGATATATATATATATTTATACACACACATATTGAGTGGCCAGATTATTATGTATTCAGAGATCATAATAATCTGGCCTCTCGGTATATATATATATATATATATATATATATATACCAGTGCCTGTGAATTAAACAACTATAAACCTTCTTCTAAACATGTTACAAGAGATTAATAATTACAAATTGATTAATTTAATGTTGGATAGGATCACAAAATAGTCTGCTGGGTGCTGAGAATATTCTAAATCTCTGTTAATGGTTATTACAAGGAATGTGTGTGTGTGTAAAATTATAGAGCTTATTATTTGTGTACTTTATTCTAGTTTACATAATTTTAAAATGAGATAAAAAGATATTTCACAATTTTAAAATGAGATAAAAAGCAAGGCAAAATAAAAACATTCTGACATCACCATATCATTTTTTTAAGTGAAAGCCTAAGACAAGAACTGCAAATGAGAATCTTAAGTGTCACTTCCCAAACTGGAAATCCATGTCCTGCTCTCCAACCCTTGCCTCACAAGTCCTTCCAGATTTTTCAAGTATAACAGTGTCCCCACAGAATTATTTCTGATGTGGATATACTATTCAAATCTGTAAATAATCATGCTAACGTGAGATTTCCAGAAAACATGATAGTGTCTGTATAGAGAAGTAAAACGAGATGTTGTCTGAACAGCTGGCAGGGGAAATGAAAGGACAGAGGGAATGGGAAGAAGGAAATGTTCTGAAGGATATAGAGAGCTGGAGATGAAAGATCCCTGGCTTTCCTATCCTCAGGAGTCCCCCTATAGGCTTCTGGATCCTCAGTTCATCATTCCCACTACTATTTATAATCTTATAACCCATGCCTCTTATATCTATCTCACCCCCTCTCACCTGCTCAATCACCAAGTATTGGACAAAAGGCACTGAGGAGTCCCCAGCTATGCTGCCTGACAGAGACAATGGGTGCTGTGAAAATAGCTCAGCCTCATGTTTAAAAATCAAATCATCCATTTGATTTTCTATTTATTTCCTAGTCAGGAACTTTTCTGGCTCTTGGTAAAGAAAACCCAAAGCATATTCAATAGCTGCATTTATGCAGTACACAGACACCTGAGTATATGGTAAATGTAGCTTCAGCAGCACGCATCATTCCTAATTTAATTCATCTAGCCTGACATAGTTGGTAAAAATGAATGCAACAATAGTAATATTTCATTTAGGTACCCTGGCATTTTCTCATGATGTATGTTTAAAAAATGTAATATATATTATAAATGTGATAGCAGGTAAATACACAGACATGCATTTCACTCCAAGGTACATTAATAGATTGACAAATTCCATGTATTAAATCTACAAGAACCACAATACTCTGAGTTAAGACATCTGTACAGAATTAGGTGCCAAATAAAATGTCAAATAACACATCCCTTTATGAGAATCATAGGATTTTTAGGGCTAGAAGGACCCTTTGAAATCGTCCAGTAAAACTTGCTCATTGACAGACATCTAGTCTGAGCTTAAGAAAGATTAAATGATGTATAGAAGGTCACAACTAGTCAGTGGAAAAGCCATAACTAGAACATTCCTTCTCTAGGCACAGTTTTTTCCCCCACTTCATCAGTAGCAAGAACTGCTTTTGAAGCAAAAATATGCAAGGGCTCATATAACATTCTCATGTGTTCATTTCAGTGTATTCATGGATGTTCTCTGTGTTGTGTGCTTACAACATATCACACCTTTGCTAACTTAGTCGCTTTTCCTCTTGAAGACTCAGTCTGGAACCAAACTGGATTCTTGAGACTCTATAGCACATAATACAGATCCATAGACTCTGTGATCATTGATATAGTTGTTGACTGGTATGCAACTATTGTGTATTCATATTCTTTATGAATATCCTCACAGAGCCCACTTCTCCAAACAAGCAATATCAAAATTATATTGACTTAATAAGTACCTTTGTTCTAGCTACAGAAGCCTAATCTGAGCACTGAAATTGAGGAGAAATAGTAAGACCGAGAATGTCTCCACACAGAGCTCAGAAGCAAGGCGGACAAATGCCAGGGCAGTGGGGAGTGTGAGGAGGTGATCATTTCAGGTTCCTAGTCCCAGAACACATTGGATGCTCCCTGTCAAGCCACATCTACACAAAGATTTCCAAACTGAATCACAGATTTAAAAGTTCTTGGAGGCATAGTCTAATCTGAAAAAATATATGAATGGAAACTGATATACTTCACCAAATAGCTGACATGAGATTACCAAAGACTCAAGCTGAAGGCCAGAAAGAACATTAAAACAAAACATCCAGAAATGTCCCTCCCCAATTTACCTTTGAGAAATTAAGTTTGAGTGACACAGACCTCAGTTGACCTTCTTCTGGACAACACCACAAAAGTCAGAACCTATATCTTAGCTGAAATGTTGCATAAACTGAGCACAAGGGAGCAGACACTGGCTTAGACCATACATTCTTACAACTCTGACTACAAGGACAGTGAAATACCACACACAGTAGGAGCAGGTTGCTAACTAATTACAAGATTCAGTGTAAAAGACTAAATCTAGAAAATTAACCAGGAAACAGAAAAAAAAAAAAAACTAAAAAACAATCTAACACAGGACAGGTTGTCATTTGTTTTTTTGTATAAATGTGTAGCTGGAAACTACTAACAGGACTGTCTTGGACACTAGTAAAATTCCTGTAGAGTGTTTTATAAAGGTAATGAACTTGTATGTGCCTCACTGAACAGGCCTGCTATTAAATCCTCCCTTTAAAAAAATGGGATGAGATTGCCTGGGTGTTTTGTGAGCAATGGGAGATTTGCCTGTAGCATAGTCAGAAATCTTAATTGCTGCTCCAAAATTATGATTTCCACTAAATAAAATGAACTAGAAAACAACCTAGTACACATTCCACATCATCAATTTTTAATCTACCTTATTTTTAAGATTTCCCTGGTTTGGAGTAGATTTGGGTGAAAGGAGTAAAAAGGAAATCTCAAATGACAAATGTCCAGCCTTGACAACCCAATCACAAAAAAATTAAATGTCCATTTCTGTCACAGCTGGCAATTCCAGTCTGGCCTGGGGGAAATCCTCCATGTAGTTCACGGGGGGGGGGGGGGGGGGGATGTATTAGAGGCTAATCAAAATCTAATGAATCCCTTAAGAAAGTAGCTTCCTTAGTTCACATCTATAAGAATTATATTCAATTTGGGGGAGGTATCCACCAGTTGGTTTGTAAATAGCAGAGCTGTACACCCCCAGGAAGACAGTTCAGCTAAGTCTATTATTCAAATCTATGTCTTCACTCACCAAAGTGTCAAGGTGATGCATTTGTTGATCGGTCCCACAATATGTTTTATTGCTGACATGTAAAGTGAAAAGACCAGAGAAGAAAAGTTGGGCAGGGCAAAGGGAAAGAGATCATTTTTGCTTTCCAAACAAAGCCTGCCTGTAACTACTTGAACTGACTAGCTCTGCCACTTTATTTTGAATTGTCTAAAAGGATAAAAGGAAAAAACAAAAGAGAGGGGCTGATAAGGGTGAGTTGGGAACATTAATTTAACCTGAGGAAAGTCAGGGACATGAGAAGGGCAAAGAAATAAGAAATGTATGCCAAGAGTTATCATCAACATGAATCGATTTGTCCTGAATCCTGATTCTTTCCAGAAACTCTCATTGCTGAAGGACAAGCTCTTTCATTAAAAAGTAAAAGCTGTCTTAGCTAGTTTGGCTCAGTGGATAGAGCATCGGCCTATGGACTCAAGGGTCCCAGGTTCAATTCCGGTCAAGGGCACATGCCCCGATTGTGGGCTCAGTCCCCAGTGGGGGGCGTGCAGGAGGCAGCCAATCAACGATTTTCTCTCATCATTGATGTTTCTATCTCCCTTTCCCCTTCCTCTCTGAAATCAATAAAACATATTTAAATTTAAAAAAAGTAAAAGCTATCACAACTTTATCAAATATTTCTCACGTGCCACCCATTATCTCTAAATCTCATGGTCACCTGGCAGAAGGAGTTATTATGCCCCATAAAGATGAGGGAACTGAGCTTCAGAGAGGCTAAAACCTTGCTGAAGGTCAACCACAAAGCTGTTAAGTGGCAAATGAAAAGTCAAACCCAGAGGCTGAGCTATTTCCACCTTACCACAATTAATTGAATGCTTTCCTCTCTTTTTCTGGTCTTCTCAATAGTTTTTATCTCCCAGGAAACGCCTATGGCTTATAGTTCCAAACATAAGGCAAGTTAAAAGCTGCCTCATACCAAAAGCATCCCTACTCCAAACCATATAATCAGCGAGATAGGTAAAAATCACTTGGCTTTCTTACATTGCAGATTATATAATTAGTCAAAGCAAAGTGGGCAAAGGCACGTGAAAGCAGAGTAGTTTAGGGCTACACTTTTCATGTATATTCAGCCTTTGCACAAAGACTTATTGTTCTCACCTTTCTTGGCAGATGGAAGAGCACTGGGTTCCAACATCACTTTAAGATTTACAGTTCCTGGAAGGTCTCAGATGAAAATGAGGCAACACCCATATGGTTTCAGTTTTGTGTTGTTGTGGGTTTTTTTAACAGAGAAGCCTACTATACCCCTCTAATTAAAGTATACACATTACCATTGGAAGTGGTAATTAAAGGATTTATAAACATCTAGGGTCCTCTGACAACACACGTTCATTCATGTTACTATCTCAAAGTTTGATATGTTCCCATGGGAATTTATAAGGAAAATGCTATTTTATGGCCCATTTGAAAGGTAAGTTTCAGAGGGGGTGGAGACATCTTTGGGGGTGAAATCTAGAAACTTAACTGTGTTGAAATGATGTATTTCTTTTATAATTGCCTGTAATCTTCCTGAGAACTGTATTAGTAATCTTGGTTAAGAGCCATTTGGTGTCCACATTTTAGTGACTTGGGAACAATGTGCTGTCTCTGAGCATCAGGGTAGCATAGGAGCAAGAAACTGGGAGCTGGAGACAGAAATAAAACAGCTTCCAATTCTAGCTCTGACTTAAAGTACATTATTTAAATCCCCTGAGTCACAATTTTCCCCTGTGTAAAGTGAGATCAATATATGTTGCACAGGGTGGTTTTCAGGATTGAATAAGGTAAAATAAATAAAGCCCAAAAGAATGCCTTGGCACATAGCAGGGTCAAAACCTGTTTCACTCAATATTTTCTTTTTTAGATTCTAGCAACACATTCATTCAGTTTTTCAACAAATGCTTTTTACACTTCTCCTAGGTAACAAGGCACAAATCTAAGATTCTAAACACTAAAATTAGTAATTATCATCTCTCCTTATTATTAAAGAACTAATTGACTAGTAGAGGACTATTTATTTTTATTTTTTTAATATATTTTATTGATATTTTTACAAAGAGGAAGGGAGATGGATAGTTAGAAACATTGATCAGCTGCCTCCTGCACACCCCCTACACGTGCCTGCAACGAAGGTACATGCTCTTGACCAGAATCCAACCTGGGACCCTTGAGTCTGTAGGCCGATGCTCTATCCACTGAGCCAAACCAGTTAGGGCAGTAGAGGAGTATTTATATATTACCCACATATAGAAATGTTTCTTTAGACATTATGTGACAAAGAAAACTAATAGCTAGTATTTACAGAGCGCTTTAATTGTGCTAAACACTGTGATTTATAATATTTAGTGTAATGCCTACAACTTCAATGTTATGGGAGGTATAAGTAAGGTGCTATGAAAGCCTAGAGAAAGAAGTTATTAATATCAAGAAAGAAAATCATAAAGACTCTTTGAAAATATTTGCAATATATAAATCAGGTCTTGAAAGATGAGTAGGACTTTAACAGCCTCATGTGTTTAACAGCTTGAGAGGAGAAGCTCATTGTGTTCAGAAAACCCACAATGACCACTGGCTAAGGAGATGAGGCAGCAGAGATAGATCCTAGAGATCACAGAGGCCATGCTGAGGACTTCATACCATTGTCCACTGGAGAACCTGTGAATTGCTTATCTAACTTTTAAGAAGTCCATGGCAGCGGATAGGGCACATTAGGGAAAGGGCTAACTAGATTTGGAAACCTCATATTTGACTTGAAGTAACAGTCAAAACTGTGTATGTTCACTGCTACCCCTCCCACAAGTGGGGGAAAATATTGTTCCTAATGGTTGTATTGGTGTGTGGAGAGGAGAAAAAAATGATTTCAACTAAGTCTATGGCTGTTATTGTCTTCCAGAAGGGTCAGACTCCTAAACTCTGAATTTAAAAGGTCCTCTGGAATAAAATCTAATAGGCAAAGAAAATGTGTTTAATAAAATTTAAGACCCAAAATTTAAGACCCAAAAAGTAGATATGAGCCTCATCTCAGCCTCAGGAGGACTTGCACCAATATTTTTACTTATCTGAGCCTTTTTAGCTATACATCCCACTAGTAAAAAGCCAATCATTTCCTAAAGACTTTATAGCTGGGTTGGTTTGTTTGTTTGTTTGTTTGTTTGTTTGTTTTTGCAGTGGGCACAAGGACAGTGGGTATTGTGTACATATTAAATGCCCTCAGTTCCTCAAGAAAAGCTTCTGTTTATCCTCATCCTTGATCCCTCACCCCTACACAGAACATGGGACATACAGGATGCTACATAATTCAACAAATGGTTAGTTATTAATCAATCAATTTATGGCAGTAGACAATAATAAGTTAAACTGGACTTCTGCTGGTTCTATTTCTGTGGGAACCACTTCTTTAGCATTTTAGGCAAAGGGGGGTTCAGTGAGGAGCTGAGGTCCATTTCTAGGTAGTCCCTGCATTCCTTGGAGAAGGCTGTTTCCTCCTCTCAGATCCTATAATATACACAAGAGAGTACAAAGTACAATAGAATCTTTGTCCCAAAATAGATATTTATTCCACTTCTGTGTATCTTTTAAGCATAACGTATTGGCATTTGTGTGAATTGGTTTTCCTTAAACAGGTAAATGCCTAACATATAAAACTTTTTAGATAGATAGGCTTATGCATCAGGTCTAAAAGTTGTTGCAAAACTCATTTTCCTCCTTAAGACTACTCATCTGTCTATAATTGAGTCCCTCTTCTCTGATCCCTTTCTGTCTTCACCTTTCATTTATTCCTGACCCCCCTGCACAGTATACAGCTCTTTCCTCTTGGCCCTGAACATGAGCTTTCAGTCAAATGATCCTATCCAGTTTCCTCCCCACTGGAGCTGTATATGGCTCTTGCAGTTCTAGGGTGACTTAGAAGATGAAGGAAAAGAAATCATTCCTAGTTAAAGCTCAGAATTAAAAATGAAAAAGACTAAACTCTCTTTTGTTTGATTGCAAATAAAAGCAGAACTCTTTTGGTATGCTTATAGTCTTTCTGATTTGTTTTGTTTGTTTGTTTGTTCGCTTGTTTGTTTTTAAAATATCTTTTGTCATCCTTTGCAGCTATGCGCGAGGACTCCAGAAAGTATGATTTTGTGCCCCAGCCCAAAAAGGGGTAGAGAAAAAAATGCTGTCTTGATACAATAGTATAAAGATATAAAGTAGCAAAAGTAAAATAATTTTCATGATTTCATGATGACATTTTTCATATTTAAAAATTACTCATCTATCTAACAAATACTGCTCAATGGCTCTGCTATGAAACTAAACTTAACCAGCTGGGACATATCGTGAACAGTCCTGGCATGCTTCATTTGAAAACATGGGCTCTAATGAGGACTTAATTTTCATGAAAGAATACAAATTACTATGAACATATCTGGAGACAAAAAAAAGAGGGGGTTGGAGCACAGGGGATTTTGGATAAATTATGTGTCATGAAACATGGATTGCTTTTTTTTAAATATATTTTATTGATTTTACACAGAGAGGAATTGAGAGGGACAGAGAGTTAGAAACGTCGATGAGAGAGAAACACCGACCAGCTGCCTCTTGCACACCCCCAACTGGGGATGTGCCCGCAACCAAGGTACATGCCCTTGACAGGAATCGAAACCTGGACCTTTCAGTCCGCAGGCCAACGCTCTATCCACTGAGCCAAACCAGTCCCGGCTGCTTTTAATTTTGTAGTTACTAAATATTTTTTTAATAATTTTTTTTTTTGACAAAGGATGATTGCTGAATCATCTTCTTATTTAAAAGAACAAAACCAGAGAAAGTGGAGTTAAATTTCAACTGAAAAGATATGGACTAAGCATGTAAACCAAAATTAATGTAATTTGAGCAAAAAGGACCTGCAGCCTGGGAGGCACAGATTCAGGTAGCAACCTAAATTGTGTTCCACCTAGACAAAAGGGAGACCATATTTTATGGCTAAAGTTCCCACCCAGGTTCGCAATTATGTCTGTGTATGCAAATTGTGCAGTTCTGATTGGATTGGGCGGGCCTCAGGCCTTTGGTAGGAAACAGGTTTTTCTTGCAGTTGTTCAGTCAGAGGGTGTAAACAAGCTGGGCATAGTACAGGAAGCAGACAATCAATAGGAGGTTCTTCCTGGTGTGGAGAGTGCTTGAGAAGCCCCTGCCAGCAAATGGCCACTAAGCTCTTATTATTTATAAAATGTGGACCCTCAGTAAACCGTGGGGAATCCATCCCAGCACATAAAATCTTTCTCAGGGTTGACATCAAATCAATCTTTCTTTTCATAGTCCACAAGCATAACACAGTCCACAAGCATGACATAGTCCACAAGCATGACTTTAAGGGTCCTTCTTTAAAGATTAAGATGAAGAGAAGGACTACTCACAGCAAGATAGGACTTCAAGTCTTGTAAATATTCAAATCTTATTGCATGACGTGAGTAGAGGACTGGTCATAAGAAACAACAACAGGCCAAAACCGGTTTGGCTCAGTGGATAGAGCGTTGGCCTGCAGACTGAAAGGCCCAGGGTTCATTTCTGGTCAGGGGCATATACCTGGGTTGCGGGCACATCCCCAGTGGGGAGTGTGCAAGAGGCAGCTGATCAATGATTCTCTCTCATTGATGTTTCTAATTCTCTATCCCTCTCTCTTCCTCTCTGTAAAAAATCAATTAAAAAATATATATTAAAAAAAACAAAAAAAGAAAGAAACAACAGGAAAACAGTTCCTTGAACACACCGGGCTTCTGTACATTCCATTCTCACTACTTAAAATGTTTTTGTCACCCAGATCAGATGTCACTTTCTCTAAGAGGCCTTCCTATCTCTTAATCTAGATGCAGTATCGACTTCTCTGTGTCAACCCTCTTCTGTGTACATAGTTCTGTTATTGCACTTATGATGCTAATTAGTATTTGTCCATATGGTAACTTCCCTAGTAGAAATATTATTTTGTTGAAAAAAGGCCAATGTCTTATTGATCTTTAAGGAAGTAAAATATCTGAAACAGAACAACCACATTTTTAACTTTGTGAAACTAAAGACACAGAACTAAATGTGCAAAATTACTAAGCAGTTTTTCATGGAACATATTTCACACAGTCTGAGAAATCGCACATTTCATCTTCATCACCTGGCTCTTCTTTGGCAATTTCTTTGCCTCCTTTGTTTTATTGTTTTTGTCTCTGTATGATTACCAAATCTTTATCTCTGACCTTGAACTTTTCTCCAAATTAAGGACTCACATCTCCTACTCCATGCTGAACATTTCCACAAGAATGACCTACAAATACCTCAAAATTTCAATATTCCCAAACAAAATTTGTAATTCCTTTGTCCCAGATTTACCATCCTGCTATGTTCTCTGTTTTAGTTAATTTTCCCTGTGGGACACCTTTTCTAGACAACAAGTTAAATACTTAAAATCAGCATTCCTCTCCTCGCCCCCTCCATTATCTAGCCTGTTCATTCGGTTGTCAAGTCCTTTCATTCTGCTTGTCTATTGTCTCTTGCTTAGGTCTTCTCTTTTCCATTTCTACTGAATTACTTCAAGCTCTCAATATATTTCTCCTGACCAATGCAATAAACTACTAAAGACTTCCTGCTTTCAGCCTTTTTCACCCAACTCCCATTATGCTGCAAATTACTTTCTTAAAACAAATATATGTATGTCCATTGTCTTCCTAATGGCTTCCTACCTGATCCAGTTCCTACTCTGGCATGCTTCACAATCTCCTTTTCCTATTTATACATCATTTTTTCATCCTACCCCATATAGTGCACAGACCACCACCACTCCACCTTCCACACATGCTAGCCTTACCTATCTACTTTATAAACATTCACTCTACTGCCCTATCTTTGCTCAGGCTGTTCTATCTGGAAGGTCCTCCCTTTTCTCATTTTCCTTTTCTTTCCCAATGTCCCTGATAATGTTTTACTCATCCTCCTAGGCCAGCATGTCTTAATCTGTACTACACAGATCCCCAAAGGGCCCAGATGTAAAATTAAAGGGATGTCTGAATTTGGCTTAAAGAAAAATTACATATTTACTTTCAATAGTTTATAACTGAAATGTGACATTTCCTTTTATTAGAAATATGGGCCATACACTATAGATTTATTAAAAGTACATGTGAATTGGTAACAAATAAAAATCATATATATATATATATATATATATATATATATATATATATCACATTAAAGTTGCTGCAAATATCTTGAATTATCACTTATGCTTATCACTACTTCAAACATACAACAGTTATTACACCTTCAATGAGAATATTTTGTTTAATGCCTTCATAAAAAAAGTTATACTTATGATTTCACAATTTTTTTATATTTCACTACTGTATTTCAATAAAGTTGGCTTTCATTATAATATTTTGTGTTTTATTTTACACATTTCAAAACATTATTCTGGAACAAGTCAATAAACACAAAAATGATTAAGGATGCCTCCCTGGATTTATCCCAAACTTTATTTCTTCTAAGAATTTTTCCCAAATCACCCTACCCTCACCTCACATAGTTTAAATTAATACCTCCCTCCATCTTGAACCCATCAATTAATTGAAACTCCCTCTGAAGCACTCATCACCCTGCCATTCTTTGTAGTTATTTATTGTTCATTTAGTAGGTTTTGAGGTCCTGAGGATAGGAACATTTTATTTCCCATTTTTTAATTTCTTGTGTTGCTTATGTTCATGGTAGGTGATGAACTTGAATTGCGCTGAACACATTCCGTTTTCAGGGAATGTTTTAGGTTGAAGGAATTCAAATTGAGAAAATAGATATGTTGCTGATGTATTTCTGTGGCTGAAGTAAACTTGCCAACTTGTAACTTGAACAGATCAGCTCTACCTGACTCAGAACAAGAGGGGAAATATGGACAAGGACAGAAAAGGTAATGAGAAATTTTCCTTTAGTACTCCAGACACATAGCAATAAGGTGTTGATTATAGCTCCATCACACAGCATACAGTTCAAATGTGTTTGTTTTTTAACACTCACAAGATTAACAAGGAAACATTTGGAATACTGACCATGCAACAACCATCTATGCTTCAGGGTCAAAAATGTATTTTTGGAACAATGATTTTTATTGTTACTTGCTATTGCATGGCATAAGGTCTTTGTGTGAGGATATAAAACAGTTCCTCCCAAAAAAAGGTATTTTATTTTCAGTGATACCAAACCTATAGCCTTAACAGTGTGGCTAAAAGAAATAATGTACCATAACACAAGCATGGGACACTCACCTCTAAAACAATTAACTGAGATTGATAAAAATGGACACAAAAAAAAACACCCTTTAGACAATAGGCCTTATTATACAATGCTTAACAGGAACATAAGTTATGAATGATAAAAAATAAAATGCTGCAAAGATTTCCATTTAATATAGAGATAAATATTACAAAAATATGTTTAACCAAATAATCAAGATTTTAGCCATTCTTTTATTGTAGTACTAGTACACAGCAGCAGACATAATAAATGGCCCCCAAAACCATATGCCAGGAGTATACATCTGCATGTTGATGTTATTATAATTCATAGTTCATATTTACTTGTATAAGATCTATGCTCTTCTTCTACCACTCTTAAGCATTTTAATGTTCCCTGATGCACTCCTGCTTCTTATGATGACTAGCAAAGGTACAACTAATATTGATAGTAGTACTACTAATAATAATAATAACACATACCCACATATCTGCATAATGGCTTATAGCTATCATTGTTTTAGCTACTAAAATTTTAGCTTAATTCTCATAAGAACACCATGAAAAAGATAGGACAGGTATTACATCGAATAGATAGAAGAACCAAAGCTCATGGAGGTGAAGTAATTTGCTCCAGTCCCCACAGCTTGTGAATAATACAGTCAAAGTGACAAAGCCTATTTTGTCCAAATTCAGTTCTCTTCGGGTTTACATCCTATCCAGGGTAGGGAATATAATAAAATAATTCCACTTGGATGGTTTCTAAATCTAATTTCAACTCTTTACCAATCATTGTAGTTAAGGCATGATTGACCACAGGTATGCAATAGGCACTTAATAATCACTTAATTGTACAACAAATAGTTCTTTAGTGCCTCATATTTGTAAAGCGTATAAAATCAGTTGGCAAGTCCAATTGGCAAACCCTTAAGCACTTAGGGCATTTACTTTAAAAGGATAATTTTCAGAACTGAATCAGCAGGAAAACTTTTTGGACATCTGCTTCATTCCTGTACCTGCTCCGATTGAAAAAGGTAGAGAGGGGTAAAGGGGACCACATGAAAATAAAAGGTGTTGTAGTGAACATTGTGGTGCACCACCCAGATATTATATCCTCCCTTAATCCTGAAGCACTCATTGCCCAAGTGCTGAAAATATTGGCAACAGGCAGCTTGAAGCTGAGTGCTTCCCCAGATATTGTCCTCACCAGAAGAGAGTCACCTCACCCAAAGCCTGCTTAGTATATGAGAGAAATGCTTAGTATAAAGGTAATAGAATACGAGGTTCCTTCTGGAGGCAATCAGTGCTTTTGGGGAAAGACAATGAACGGCTGAGGGTGATTAATCAGCAATTAAAGGCCAATTACAAAAGTCAGAGCATCTCTTTGCAGCATTTAAAAGACACTCATCTCGCCGAAACCGGTTTGGCTCAGTGGTAGAGCGTCGGTCTGCGGACTGAAAGGTCCCAGGTTCGATTCTGGTCAAGGGCATGTGCATTGGCTGCGGGCGCATCCCTGGTAGGGGATGTACAGGAGGCGGCTGGTCGATGTTTCTCTCTCATCGACGTTTCTGGCTCTCTATCTCTCTTCCTTCCTCTCTGTGAAAAATCAATAAAATATATTTTTAAAAAAATAAAAAAAAATAAAAGACACTCATCTCCTGAAGAAAAAAAAGAAAAAAAACACAAAAGGCAGAGGGCCAAGACCAGGACTTTACTGTGTAAGTAGCAGAGATACAGAAAAGGTTGCATTCTCAGCTGCAACAGGTCTGCTTTGTCAAGGAATGTCTCTGATTGGGGAGAAATTGTACCCTGATATAAGGAATGGTAAGTCTTCAAAAATCATGAATTTCCAGATTTGCCTGAATTCTCTCAACTTGAGGAAGTAACCCACCTTCAATGTTAGAACCTAGCACTCCTCCTGCCCTGTGCTCAAAGATACTACAGAGGCCTCTGCTTTTCAAGACCACATGTATCCCTTCAGAATACTTCCCTACTTCTCTCCCTATTGACACAAACCATAATCTAGTAGTAAGTCATAACAAAACCTAGTTGAAATTGTGTTCAGACTGCTAAGTGTACCAGCAGGAAACAAGAACGTGCTTGAGAGATGGATTGTGAGTGGATCCAAGAAAGGCAAATCATAAAATTGGATAAAGGAGCAATCCCTGATTTGGCATCCCTCTCTCAGGATTGCACACCAGGCAAGGATCCTGAAAAGTCATGTTAACATTCTACCATGATGACCCTTTGAAATTTGGAGAGAACAATGGCACATGCTAATCTAATAGAAATGCCACAATTGCCTTGGCAGACGGTAAAAGGGGATCAAAGGCTTAGAAAAAATTCATATACTAAAATACAAATGCTTAGTAAGACCAGAAAAACCACCAGCTGATTATGGCAGAAGACATGTTTACCAAAGCAATAAGAAATGCACTGGCTGGAGGGACACAAGCATCACTGAGAATCTCAGTAGTGGCTGCCCTTGCTGCTCAGAGCTATAAAATCAGACCCCTTGACAACAAATGGAATGATAAGATCCAAAAATAATAGAGGCCAAAAGGTAGAAGATAACCATCAAAATTAATGGTGGACAGAGCAGCAAGATTGCAGTGGCAGCCTGAAGGGTCTGACCAACAAAGAGCTATGGACATGATTAACAGAACACAGTATCCCTAGGAGCAACCAAGAAAGGTGCTGCTTACTGTATAATAAAACAAAATAAAAATCAGAGATGGATGATCAGGGGTCTGAAGGAATGTAAAGAGTTGCAATCCTTTGCCCAATTTCTGTAGCTGAGCTAGTTTTCAGGCCCAAAACTAACTGAATGAAAGAGATACTGTGTCCCCAGAAGGAAGGTTTCTGCAACACCATGGCAAGTACCCATGGTAATGAGTTCCCAAAAGGAACCGACAGCCATTTATTTAGTAACCTTACACTGGGAACAGGGTAATACCACATATTTTGAAGATTGCTGGATCCAGGGAACATGTTGACATTTATGCCTAAGGACCTGAAGCATCAATGACAACTGCCTGTTAGAGTGAGAGTGTATAGAAATGAAGCAAAAATGTCCAGTTCACAGAAGGTCCACTGGGTCCACAGACCCATCAGTAGGTCCTCTAGTGGGAACTTTTTTTGGCACTTGATACAACCCTAACATTGATTTCTTGGCCAAGCAAGGTAGTAAATAAAAAACAACATTATATCCTGAGAGGACTGGCAGAGGTTGGTGTCACCCTAAAAAGACCTAAATGACTTAGGAGTGGTGGTACCTACTATATTTCCATTTAATTTGCCAGTATGGTCCCTTCAAAATCAAATAGATCCTGAAGGATTAATAATAGACTACCAAGAGAACCAGATGGTGGCATAGGTAAACATCAGTACTTGCCACCTCCCACAACCACATCAAAATTATCACTAAAATACTAAAATTAAAACTACCTGGAAGCTGGCTGAATGGAAATCCTACAACTGAAGAAGAAAGTACATTGAGACTGGTAGGAGAGGTGGAGGTGAAAAACAGGCTGGTCTAACACCAACATGTGGCATATTTTTAATCAGGAGGGATATCTCTGCTGCATAGGTCTCCCCTGAGAAGCAAGGGGTCCCAGCCCAGGGTTCCAGAGCAAGAATGAGAAGTCTCTATAAAAACCAGCTATAAAACCAACCGAGATTGCAGCAGAGTGATGCAGAGGCTGTTGGAGACCAAGAAAGTCCCTCTTAGAGGGCTGGGACACAAACTTACACAGTCCCACTCCCTCTGAGCTCCAGCTCTGGGCGATGGCTTTGGGAGACCCAGGAATGTAAGGG
This sequence comes from Pipistrellus hanaki, assembly GCF_964339955.1. Taxonomy (NCBI): domain Eukaryota; kingdom Metazoa; phylum Chordata; class Mammalia; order Chiroptera; family Vespertilionidae; genus Pipistrellus; species Pipistrellus hanaki. The sequence goes on along the minus strand of NC_140504.1, from coordinate 137,856,401 downwards.
GAGGAACTGGATTGTCTAGTGTCAGGGCAGGAACTCAGGGCAGTTTTCTCCCAGATGGAGGTGCTTACAGGGGTCATTGCTCCTATGCTGGGACCTCCCTCATCACAGAACTGACTTGGCAGCCATATCTGAGTTTTCATCAGCATGGCTCACACAGCTCTCTCCCCCCTTATGACTCCCTGAGATCCCATCCCATCCATTTTGCAGCCCCACCCAAGCTGTTTGCAACAGCTTTTCCCTATGAATGGCCGATATTGGCTCCGGCTTCAGGCTTTCCTAAAATCTCTTAAACTAGCAACAGTTGGATTCAGCATGCCCCATACCTATCAATAAGATGCCCAAGACTTGGCACTAGCACCAGCCTGCCTTGTTTCACAGCTTGACCTCACTTAGGCATTTACAAGCCTTCTATAAATAGCAGCCATTCGCAGATCACTTGGTAGCTCCTGCTGGGTGGCCCCCAGCAGTGGCTAACTTTGCACCTCTCAGGAGGTTCTAGAGCAAGTGCACCCAGTTTACAGCTTCATTCCATACCAGATTACAACTCTACACATCCATAAGTGACACACTCAAGGGGAAGACTAAGTGAGCACCAAAGACCCACTGAAGCAAGTCCTGCTCCAAAGGAGTATCTCCTGTACAGCAGCTCTCCCACTTTAGTTGCACCTGGTCCTCACAACCTGGAAGTCAACTCTTCCCAGTGATGCCAACAGCAAACAAGGCTCAACTACAAGACTGTATACACAGCCCACACAGGGTGCACTTAGAGTGCCTAGCTCGAGTGACTGGGGAGGCTGAGCCACTGGGACACCTACTACACAAGGTCACTCTCTTAATTCTGAGATTCATAGCAGCTCTCTCTAGTGTATAGAAACAAACACAGGGAAGCAGCCAAAATGCAGAGACCAAAAAACATGTCACAAATGAAAGAATGGAAGAAATCTCCAGAAAGAGAAATAAATTAAATGAAATTAAGCAAACTACTGGATTCAGAGTTAAGAACAATGGTTATAAGGTTGCTCAGGAATCTTAATGAGAGTTTTAAGGGACTCAAAGAGAGCTTTAGGAACTTAGTGAGACTTTTAAGGATCTTAGTGAGAAATTCAAAGACATGAAAAAGGACCAGTCAGAAACTAAGTATACACTAAATATACTTAGAATAAAGAATAATTTACAGGGATCCCACAGTAGAGGATATTGAGAATCAGATCAACAATTTGAAATATGAGGAAGCAAAAATGCCCAATCAGAAGAGCAAAAAGAAAAAAGAATCCAAAAATATGAAAATAGTAAGGAGCTTCTAGAAGAACTTCAAGTAAACCAACATTCATGTTATGGGGGTGCCAGAAGGAGAAGATAAAGAGCAAGATATTAAAAACCTATTTGAAGAAATAATGACTGAAAACTCTCCCAAACTAGTGAAAGAAATAGACTTACAAGTCCAGAAAGCATGGAGAGTCCCAAACAAGAGGAATCCAAAGAGGCCCACACCAAGACACATTATAATTAAAATGTTAAAGGTTAAAGACAAAGAGAGAGTCTTAAAAGCAGCAAGAGAAAAGCAGTTAGTTACCTAAAAGGGACCACCCATACGATTGTCAGCTGATTTCTCAACTGAAACTTTGCAGGACAGAAGGGAGTAGCAATAAATATTCAAAGTGATGAATAGCAAGGATCTAAAACCAAGATTACATTACCCAGCAAAGCTATCATTTAGAATTGAAGGTCAGATAAAGAGCTTCACAGACAAGAAAGGGCTAAAGGAGTTCATCAGCACCAAACCAGTATTATATGAAATGCTGAAAGGTAATTCTTGAAGAAGAAGAAGAAGAAGAAGAAGAAGAAGAAGAAGAAGAAGAAGAAGAAGAAGAAGAAGAAGAAGAAACAATAAAATGTGAATAAATGTATATCTATTAACAATTGCTTCTAAAAATCAAAATAAACAAACAAGGAATCTAATGAACAAAATAAAGTGATAAATAAAATAGAACCAAAGGCATGGAAACATGGAACAGGCTGGTGAATCTCAGAAGTAAGGGAGAGAAGAGGGGGCCAGGGACAGATTAACCAAAAATCTTATGTGTATAGATGCATGACCTATAGACACAAACAATGGGGTGGTGAAGGTCTGGGGTGAAGTGGTAACCAGGTGGAGGGGAGTAGTGAGGGGAAAAAGGGGGCATCGGTAATACTCTCAACAATAAAGATTTTTTATTTTTTTTATTTTTTAATATATTTTATTGATTTTTTACAGAGAGGAAGGGAGAGGGATAGAGAGTTAGAAACATCAATGAGAGAGAATCATCGATCAGCTGCCTCTTGCACACCCCCTACTGGGGATGTGCCTGCAACCAAGGTACATGCCCTTGACCGGAATCGAACCCGGGACCTTTCAGTCCACAGACCTACGCTCTATCTACTGAGCCAAACCGGTTTCGGCAACAATAAAGATTTTTTAAAAGAATGGTAGACTACCACAAATAATCAAGCAATAGCTCCAATGTAGCTACTATGCCAGGTACGTATGTTTGCTAGAGCAGATTAGCACAGCCTTAGTACATGGTATGCAGCCATTGAACTGGCTTATGCATTTCTTTCCATATCTGTCAGAAACATTTCTCATATAGGTGTACATTCACAGCCTTGCCCCAGGCTATGCTAACTCTCTCACCCTATATCGCCATGTGTTCTACAAGGATCTGGATCATCTGGGCATGCTACAAAACAGAACATAACTTTTGGTCTAGCATATCAATGATAAATAAATCGGGCCAGAATATTGAGACACAGCAAGTGTGTTGGAATCTTTAGTAATAAACAAAACACTGGTGGGTAGAGATAAACCCTACAAAGATTAAGAGATCTGCAATATTAGCAAAATGTTAGCTGTCCAGAGGTCTAAGAGTGGTCTAAGATTGTCAGAAATCAGCTGACAATCGTATGGGTACTCCCTTTTAGGTAACTAACTGCCAGCACATCTCAAAATAAAGAAGAAATTATTGTATTTTCTAATTCTCACCATGAAGAAAAAAGCAAAATGTCAGGCAAGTCTTTCTAAAGGTCTATAAAAAAAAAAAAATCTATGCTTGGACCATTGTTGTAACCTATGTACCAAAAAACATGAAAGGTTGCCAGTGTTGAATGCATCCCAGAGCTGCAAAAGGCTGTGCAGCAAGTCTAGGTCAGTACAGGTAGTCTTGACACTTGGGCCAGAGGACACAGCCAACCTCCTGGGTTTACAGGCATCTCAGGAATACACTGTATAGAGTTTATGGCAAGCTCTAATGTGAGAATCACAATGAAGATTCCTAAGATTCTGAAGCAAAGCCACATCACCAGCAATGGCAAGTTAGACACTGTTCACAGCTCTGGGATTGGCAGAAATAGAGTGCCTTATCCTAGGACAGAAGGAAGCATTCTATCAGCACCACTCACAATGAATAGGATTCTGTCCAGCCTCAAGACCAGCTGTAGCAGTGGGAGCTATGGTTCATCCCACTAACAATCCTTTTGAAAGTTTTCAGGAAAAGAAGCCCACCAAAACCCTGAGGAAGCTATCTCTAGAACTTTTACAAGCCAGATGGATCTGAGTGGCACAAGATGTGGACTTTGGTAGACATTGTAATATGCTACCCAGATCACCTCCTTCCCTTCAGGCCTGAAATACTCTTTCCTCAGCTGCAAAGGGTATAAGTGATGGGCAGTGGCAGATGACTGTTCTCAGCTAAGGAGAGCACCTCTCCCAATGCCATGATCCCTCTCCAGGATAACAATAGAATCCAATGACTGCTCAATCCTCTTGGCTTACAGCCATTTAAGCTCCAGAGTTCCTGATGGGTAGATAAGCTGGGGTGTCTGTTGTGACAACATCAGAGCTTTCATTTTCACTCTACCCCATCCTGCAGTTTTCACTCCCCTGTAGGTATGTTGACTGGAGAATGCTCTCAAGTAAACTTTTTGCATGCTGATCACCGAATTTTCTTTCCAGGGAACCTGCCCTGTAACAGTTGTACTTAAAGTGGGCAATCTTTCCTTGAAATACTCCCTTTAACAAGAAAAGCTTTTTATAACATGAGATTTGAGTAGAATTTTGAAAAACAATACTCACATAGCTGCCCTAATGGTCAATTCACAATTCAAAAATTTAATCTTTCCAACTGTCTTTGAAAGACTAAAGTTAAAATTAAAAAGTCATCTAAATAGTGTAGTGAAGGCCTGGGAGGGGCAGGTACAGGGTTGAGAGGGTCAACGGGAAAAAATGATGGAATATCTGTAACATTTTCAACAATATTTTAAAAGTCATCTAAAACATATAAATACCTATACTTTAAATCTTTGTAGCTCTTTATTTAACCACTGTTTTATTTCTTTATAAGCACATTTCCCATTCTATGAAACCAACATTATGGTAACATTTTTGTACCTTTCTTTATACATAAAAAATAAAGCTTATTGCCTTCTAGTTCATTTAGCCTTTAAATCTTTCTACTGTGAAATAACTTCAGATTCCTAATCCTCTAGTTGCCAATATTATCAATCTACAAGAACAGACATTAAACAAATAATGACATAAATGATCATTCAAAAAACAATTGCGATAGGTCATCTGAAGGAAAACCCATGGTATTGTATGCACACACAGCAGAAGTTCCTGACATTGTGTGGAGTGCCTTGGCTCCCTTGAGGCTGGAGTTAAAGCTGAGATCTAAAGAATATATGAGATTAGCAAGATGGAAGAGGGGAGAAGAGATGTACAGCACAGATAAGAGAATAAGATATAATGGAATTTCAAGATGAATGGAGGAGATGGATATCTTCACTGGTGCTTCTTTCTTAGTCCTTCACAATGTGTTTCAAAATACTGAGCACTTGGGTTCAAGGGACCTCAGAAAGGTAGTCAGAATGTTCTTTGGTCTTCGGCCCTAAATGTAAAATGGCATGAGTCACTATTTCCTTTTGAACACAGGAAAGGTTCCCATCTTGTTAGATTTTAGTATACCACCGCCAACAACCACTTTGACCGTGTTACATTTTTGCAACCACCAGCTTTAATTGCTTAACAGAATAATCCATTGTCTATATTCTAATAGTTTGAATGTTAAAGAACAAAGAATTTATATTATACAGACTTGGAGATGTTCCATCACATTTGCTTCTCTGCTTAAGAAGATAATTCCATTCCATCCCCTATATACACTATATTTCTCAAGGACAAAAGTCACACAAAACCAGGTATTGTCCATCTTGTATTCCCAGCACTTAGCACAGTACTAGATACATAGTAGATAGTACATTTAATGAGCCAGTTAAATCAATAATATTCATTTACATTGAATCATAGGTTCAAATAATAACAATGATCAAACAGAGCAGGGCAATATTTTTATCAACTTTAAAGACTCTTTGAATAATTTGTTAAACAGTTAAGCTTAATTTTAAAATTAAAAAAAAGATTCCATGCAATCATTTGTAGATAAGTATTGCTTTTGTGTATGTGTAGTAATAAATACAGGAAATAGACAATACTTTCTCTTAAAACTAATCTCTTGAAATGAATCCAAGCTAGGAAAATTCATCCAGTTGATTTCTTAGCAGAGATTTCAATAAATGACATCTTTCCAAAACTATAGAATCCCTATCAATAAAGAACTCCTGACTACCATTCAGGAACTCATATAATTTCAGCACCAACTTATGATAGTGGAGGCTTAGATACCTGTCTATCACTCCTCCATCTGATAATAGGTGCATGTCTCTCCAAAGTGCCACCACACCTTTATACCAGTTCTTTCTCGTTTTCCTTACAGGAGGGAAACAACTGCTACATGATTTCAATCATTGTCCTGTCATCACAGTCTCAGCAAGTTGTTGAGAAGCTCACATGGCATTTTGTGCTACTATATACATTTCAGCAAAGTGTGATTCTCCCTTTCAGTGACTGTGCAATAGAAAAGGGGAATCACAGAAGAGATCACTATGGCATTACAATAAAAGGAGTATTTACTTTAGAAGAAAAGAGAAGAGTCATTGCTAAAGTGAATGCAAGCTTTCTTGGGAACAAAAACAAAAAGTAATTATGTCCACGAGAGCATTGTATATTGATGTTACTTCAGGCAGCACAGTTTCACAAAGTAAACATCTTATGTCAAATACTAACCCTAAATGTGCATGTTCTTCAAATTGATTATTAACAAGTGATCTAGTAAGCAAGCAATGTTGAGTTATTGCTCTTATGCTATTTATGAGACATTGTGAAGCTTCTTAAAAGTTAAATGATGTTTTAAACCAGATTTCCATGAATGTTTACTAGCATTAAACTCGTGGACAAAAATTTAAGAATAGAAGTTACTACAGATGGTCTGTGCCCTACTTAACAAAATGACATGATATTTTTCTCTCACACTCATATGTATAATACATTGTACATGTATTTCTGTGATATATATCTACTGATTTAATAATAGGTTTACAAGTTAAAAGCATAATGAAAAATTGATTTAAGGTGTTCTGTTTTAAAAAATTAACATAACATACTTTTAAGTCAGGGGAACCTACTGTCACACAGGAACATTTATTGAAACACACATTTTTTTTAACACCAGGCAGAGCAGACAACTTCGATTAGGATACCTAGAGGATATTTCACTTGATTGCTCCAAAATATGAAAGACAAAAAAGAGGAGGGATGAAACAATTTCCGGTCCTTTCAATGCATTTATCAAATCAGAATGAACTGCTTTTGACTGTGGGTGTAATAAGTCAGAAGGCATTCACTAAACTAAAAGGCAAAACTTCTGCTCCACTGTGACTAATTCAACTTAATGAAATTATTTTTTTTGAACTACACATATGAAATACATGAAGAAAAGGGAAGATGATAGAAAGACAGCCAACACCTAGTATATTTCATGAAAAGACAATAGCCACAATTTTGAACCGGTTAATGTTAGAATTTTTGTCTGACCTTGAATTTGACAAAATTCAATATAAAGGTCTAGCTTATGAAGGGAACTTCAATTATAAGAGGTTATCTAAAGAGAGCTTTAACTGGTTTCCATGATGAAATACTAACTGTTTTGTATTTATTTTGTAAACAACCATGTTCACCTTGCTATTTGCACTGCCAATGACATCTTCCCAAGACTATAGAATCCCTATGCTATAAATCTTTATAGATAAGCAACTCATTCCTATTTTGTCAAAGTGTAGTAGAAAAGTTGTACCAGGAAGATAATATAGAAATGAATCAAATGCAATACTGTGCATTACAAAAACAAAATATATTGTAGCACATGCCATATACTCCATAACAACCCCTTATCCCTAGAAACAAAATTGACATCACAGTAACCAACACTTATACCTCTGAGAATGGCTTTACAAACTAATAAAAGATAGTAATAGTAACAATAACCCCTTGCATGTGCTTATTGCTTTACAGTTTACAAACCTCTTTTGCCAGTGTTCTATCAGCTGATGATTATAATAGCCCTGTGAGACAGATAAAGCATCTGAGACTTAGAGGGGTGACCTGATTTGCCCAAGGTCATATGGCTAATAAGAGGCGAATTTGGAATTCAAACTCAGTCTAGTTTTTTCTGGGACAATTGAACTATTTCTCTGAAGTTATTGCATGTGTTAGAGGATAAAAGATATTCAAAATGAGAATATTGCAATGTCAACATTTATAAGATTTTATTTGATCCATTATAAATAAACAGGAAGCCACAATTTCTTTAGTATTTAATATGTTTTTTTAAATTATCTCCCACAGATTTAAGGGTTTAATCAAGTAGTGTCACATAATGTCATATACAATAGAAGCTTTCTTATCAAATATAATCAGGGCCAATACGAGGTTGTTAATTGAAAAACAATAATGAAAAACATTAATGAAAATAAAGGATAATAAGTCAAATATTTTAGTTTGTTAAAACAATATATAAACATTACATAACATTATATATAACATGTAAAACATTGTGTAAAATATTTATTCACAGATATTTTTTAAATATAGAGACAAAGACTGTCGTTTGAAAATGGGCCCAGTGATTTTCATATCCTAAATATGTCTTATAATAATCTGATCTATAATTTATTATACACAATTTTCAGTTTCAATTTATTCAATGTAAAGCAAGAACTTAATAAGTTGATGGAAACTGTGTTTGCCTAGCCTCAAAGCATCTCCCCCAAGAAAGATACAATTGACCCTTGAACAAATGTAGGCTTGAACTGATCAGGTCTACTTATATGTGAATTTTATTCAATCAATATTGCAAAGTATTTTCTCTTCCTTAGATTTCCTTAATAACATTTCTAGTTAACTTTATTGTAAAAATACAGTATATAATACATATAACCTACAAAACATGTTAATTGACTGCTATGTTATTGGTAAGGTTTCTGGTCAACAGTAGGCTATTAGTAGTTAAGCTTTACTGCATGGAAGTGGTACCCTTAATCTCCATTCAAGGGTAACTGTATTAATTAGAAAGGGAAAGATAGAACCTGAAGAAGAAAAACCCAGCAGATACCACCTTAACCAACTAATTACCTCAGCATCAGTATGATATATCAACATCAGGTACTCTTTGATATGAAGCATTGAGAATAACAAAGTATCACTAATGTGGAATTTTTACCCAGAATACATAACAATTTGAATTATGAGAAAGCATGGGACAAACACTAATTGTGGGACATTTTACAAAATAATTGACCAGTTCTCCTTAAGTGTCATAGTCATGAAAGACAATAAAAGATGGTGGAACAGTTACTGATTGGAGAAGATTAAGGAGAAATAATAGCTATAAGCAATGTGAGATCCTGGACTGCAGACTGAAACAGAAAAAGAAAATTAGTAGAAACACTGGTAAAAGTCAAATAAGGTTTTTAGTTTAGTTAATAATATTGTGCCAATTTTAATTTCCTGGTTTTGTTGATTGTACTGTGGATAAATAAGATTAACACAATAGAGGAAGATTGGTTAAAGTACATATAGAAATTCTATTTTCTATTTTTATACATTTGTAAGTCCAAAATAAGTGCAAAATGAAAAGATAAAAGCAAGAAACAAAACAAAACAAAAAAAAAACACTTGCAAAAAAATCTGATTGCAGATCAGTAAAAAGGCAGCCAAAACATCAATAGGGAAAATAAACAAAAAATAGGAATAAGGAATTAATTAAAGAAAAGAAAACAGCCCTGGCTGGTATCCCTCTATGGTTAGAGCATCAGCCTGAACACCAAAGAATTTTAGGTTCCATTTGCGGCCAAGGATATATAACTGATTACAGGTTCAATCTCCAGCCATGATCAGGGCTAGTGTGGGAGGCAACCAACCAATGTATTTCTTTCACATCCATGTTTCCCTCTCTCTCTCTCTCTCTCTCTCTCTCTCTCTCTCTCTCTCTCTCTCTCTCTCTCTCTCTCTTTCTCTCTCTCTCTCTCTCTCCCCCGTTTCCCCCCTCCCACCCTTCCACTCCCACTAAAAAGCAATGGAAAAAGGGTAAGCATTAACAAAACAAAAAAAGAAAGAAAAGGAAACAAGTGGCAAGCAGTAAACACAGAAAAAGAAAATTCTAACTCAGTAGTTAAAAAATGCAAATCAAAACAATAAGGCCTGACAGCCTGCTTCCGGATGATGATGGAGGAACCCATTCATGACTGCACAGAGGTAACAGACGACAAGGTACTGTTCACGGATGGGAGCAGTTACGTTCAGGATGGGACCTGATATGCAGGGGCAGTGGTAGTCACCCTGGACCACACCATTTGGGCACAGCTCCAGAATTTTTGGCCTTAATCCAGGCCCTTTGATGGAGACACTGTGCCATCCACAGAGAAAAGAGGGTTACCAACTGAAGCCAGAAGGAATCAGCTGAACAGAAGCAAGCCCCTGACAGACCAGATGATTGGTGGACTGTTGGTCCCAGAGGCTCTAGGTCAGAGTGCCCAGTGACACCAGGTTACCCACTTAAGTGTCACCAAGACTTCTGAACTTCTGTGAGGCAGAGTTGCTAGAAGTACTGTCTGTGCAGAGGTAAATGCTAAGCAAGGTAAGGGGGTCCCCCTGGGAATTCGGGTCCCAGGGAACTTCCCCAGGAGAGCATTGGTAGGTGGATTTCAGAGATTAAATCACCAGCATTAAGGTCTAGTTTTTGTAGACACTTCAGATTAGGTTGAAGTATATCCCACTAAGACAGAAACTGCCTCTATAGTAGTCAAGAGATTACTCCAGGAGATTATACCTAGATTCAGGCTGCCAGTATCAGATAACAGCCCCACCTTTGTAACTAAGGTATCTCAGAGTATAGCTCTAGCTTTAGGACAGGTAAAGTGATACTCTGGAAAAAGGGTTTAACTAAAAGTGTCCTAGAATCGGTGAAAATTGGACCAACCCCCTGTCCTTTGCCGTCTTAAGGGCCAGTATACCCTTAAGTTTCTCCTTTTTTGGGAGGGGATCATGTATGGTAACCATTCCCTTGCTCAATTCCTTACAGGCTCTGCAGTTTGCTTGTTCCAGATGCACTGCCAGTGCCCACCGCAGACCCTGTAGCCCAGGAACTCAATGTGGGTAAAGAAATTCACTGCCCAAGGACTCAAAGGGACGCTGCACTGTTATCCTGAGCATGCCCACTGCTGTTGAAGTAGACGGCACCCAGACCTGGCTACAACACTCCCAGCTCCTGCGTGGCCTGGATCCTGACAACTACAGGCCAGGAGGAGAACTGATGCCTACAGGAAGGGAACTGGACTTCAGTGAGGACAATACTGATGGGAACTGTGGTACTAAGGGTCTTGGTAACTGTATTTGTTGTTTATGCTGAAAGGAAGTAGGCTGAGTCAATGATTTGACTCAGGCACATTAGACAAGGGGGGAATGAGAGGGCAGGGCAGGGCAAGGATGGGCTCCTGACTCCACTGGGGGGCAGGATGGAGTTATCCTCCATTCTGTAATTGAACCCTAGCCCTCACCCAACCAATCAGGGTTAGCTGAGGCAGTGACACCACCACCGACCGGAGTAAATCCCCTGGACTGGGCGAAATTCGCTCTCTCTTCCACCATGCTGCTGGTGTGAGTGGGACAGAGCCCATGCTAGCATGGAAAAGGCTCTTTTGTTTATTGCATCAGACTCGGCTCCCTGGTGGTCCTTGGGGATCACGAAGTCTGGGCATAACACTTACAAATTGAATAATGTTCAAAGTGCTTTACATGGATTATCTCATTTTTTTGTCACAATAATATTATAAGTAGGTATTGTTTTTTCTGCTTTTCAGATGAAGTAAAGGATTTATATATAAAGAAAAAACAACAAAAAACAAACAAAACAAAAAAACAATGAGGCAAGTTTGTCACATTGGTTTTATGCATAAAACTCAGTGTTTTATGTATATTCTTCTGTGTGTGAAAATATGGAGATAAACACATTAATAACCATTACAAATGGGAGTGTAAATTGGTACACACTTCTTTGAGAGAAATTTTTAAAATTTAAATGTCTATATCCTTAGGACCAGCATTTCCACTTTATCAGAATTTACTTTGAAGAAATAAATGTCAAGCATACAAAAGATATTCATTACAGTGTTATTTATGGTCATAGAAAATTTTAAATGATCTAAATGTTCATTTATTAGGAAAGGTTAAACTATAATGATATAACAATAGACTATTAATCAATAATTTAAAAATATAACCTAGATTTATGTTCATTGACATAAGTAGATATACATAAATATTATTATGTGAAATATGGCTATAAAAACATTTGACAATTATCAGTTTCAATGCAATTTACCTATAATAATAAAAGCATAATATGCTAATTAGACTGGATGTCCTTCTGGACAACCTTCAGGACGAAGCCTGGGCCTCTAGGGAAGTCCAGGTCCCAGGTGTCAGAGGGAAGCTGTTGCTGGCAGCCGGGGGAAGGAAGGCCTGCTCTTGCACAATTTTTGTGTAAAAGGTGTGTGTGTGTGTGTGTGTGTGTGTGTGTGTGTGTGTGTATTCCTGATTTATTTTTATTTCCTTTTTCATATTTATATTTTTTATAATTTTTATAATTAACAAAACATCATTTTTGCAATAATGTTTTTTAATTCACGGCCTATCTAAATTTCATTTACATTCTGCACACAGAATATCACACTCTCTTAGGTGGCAACAACTCTCTTAGGTGTGTGTGTGTGTGTATGTGTGTGTGTATTCCTGATTTATTTTTATTTCCTTTTTCATATTTATATTTTTTATAATTTTTATAATTAACAAAACATCATTTTTGCAATAATGTTTTTTAATTCACGGCCTATCTAAATTTCATTTACTTTTCAGGGATGTTGGTTTCTATGAGGGCCACTATTTTCATTCAGGGAAGGTATGGAAAATCATCTATAGGATATGCACATGGTACAGTGTTTTCCCAGCAGATATTCAAGATATATCATACTATGTTAGTACAGTTTGGGTAATATTATTATACTTGAAATCCTTTTATTCTTGAAATATTAATGTTTATTGTATGTAACATTATTATATTTAAAATTGTTTTTCTTGAAATTAAAAAAAAAAAATGAGCCGAAACCGGTTTGGCTCAGTGGATAGAGCATTGGCCTGCAGACTAAAAGGTCCCAGATTTGATTCCAGTCAAGGGCATGTACCTTGGTTGCGGACACATCCCCAGCGGGGGTGTGTGCAGGAGGCAGCTGGTTGATGATTCTCTCTCATCGATGTTTCTAACACTCTATCCCTCTCTCTTCCTCTCTGTAAAAAATCAATAAAATATATTTCTTTAAATTGAAAAAATAAAAATAAAGTTTTACTACCAGGGTATCTTAATTGTAAAGAGAGGTTGAAAATCACCTCTTTAATGGAGAGACAGAGTCTAAAGGAGTCTGCCTTCATCATAAGTAGGTCCTGTGTACTATCCCCCAGAGAGTTCATGCTACACTAGATTTTCAAGTGTCCCGTCACAAGAATTAAAAGGCATTGGGTCCAAACATGTTCTTTATTGTATTAACGGTTTCTATCTATGTGCATTTTTACTAGTTGGGTGTTTGAGAGGCTAGAAACTAAATTTCAAAAACTCATAAAAACTTAAAATACCATTAACTTACAATGAACCTACTTTTTCATTTCCCTTGCCCTCACCTCTACTCTTCCCTCTGCATAGGATCTCTCTGTGCCTATGTGGGTGAGTGACTAGCAAGCACTAAACTACGTTGATCTTATTCTTTTGCTCCACAGAAGATTAAGCTCTGGTCTTCAACTGCAGGCTACAGGCTGGCAAAACCAAGATGCACACAGAATATCACACTCTCTTAGGTGGCAACAAATTTTATGAACTTTAAATGACCCCTAACGACTTTGGGGGAGAAAATCCCAGCTAATGCAATCAGCACTTTGAGAGAGAATTTTCATGATGATAAAAAAAAAAAATGTTCTATGTCTATACTGTTCAATACAGCAGCCACTAATAATGGCAATAGAGCATTTGAAATGTGGCTAGAATGACTGAGAAACTGAATTTTTAATTTCATTTCATTGTAATTAATTTAAAATCCACATTTGGTTGATGGTTACCAGACTGGTCAGCACAAACAAATAAGAGAAAGATTTCACATTATTTAGCCAAAACCGGTTTGGCTCCGTGGATAGAGCATCTGCCTCTGGACTGAAAGATCCCAGGTTCGATTCTGGTCAAGGGCATGTTTCTTGGTTGCGGGCACATCCCAGTAGGGGGTGTGCAAGAGGCAGTTGATAGACGTTTCTCTCTCATCGATGTTACTAACTCTCTCTTCCTCTCTGTAAAAAAACAATAAAATATATTTTTTAAAAAGATTTCACATTATTTAAAAATATTCTTAATGGCATTTGATTGCTAAAATTTTTAACTGACATTTTTTCATAAAACAATAATTGTATAATCCCATTTTAGGACTTCTACTGCTAATAGAAAATGTGGCAGTAAATTGATATATTATAAAATTACATTTTCTTCTTGAGTGGCAATTGCAGATTTTATAGCTCATTTCATTAATGCCACAGAGCCTTAATTTAAAATGTTTACATTTACTAGTGCAAGATTTGGTGGCAAGTAGGTCTTAGTATTCAAGATGACACTCCACCTAAAGACAGAAAAAAGGCAATTCAGTTTATTAATGAATTAATAGATTTAAAGAAGTGTGATATACAGTAGAATGTTATTCACCTTTAAAAAGAAAGGAAATTCTGATACATGCATGAATGAACCTTGAAGACTTTATGCTAAATGAAATAAGGCAGTCACAAAGGACAAATACCATATGATTCCACTTATATGAGGTACCTAGAGTAGTCAAATTTATAAAGACATAAAGTGGAATCGTGGTTGCCAGGGGCTGGAGAAAAGGGGTAATGGGGTGTGATTGTTTAATGGGTACAGTTTCAGTGGGAAAGATGAAAAGGTCTGAAGATGGATGATGGTGAAAATTGCACAGAAATGTGAATGTACTTAATGCCACAGAACTATACACTTAAAAATGGTTAAAAGATAAATCTTATGTTGTGTATGTTTTACCACAATAAGAAGTTGTTAAATAATTTTACAAAAGTAAAAAATGTTTCAGATTATGAGTTCTTACAGAGCAAATCACACACTACAATGTAGTTAACCCTCTGTCTGATCAAAGCTCAGAAAAAAAGAGCTCAATCCTAGATGGTTTGTCTCTGTGGACAGAGTGTCAATCTGCAGACTGAAGTGTCCCAGGTTTGATTCCAGTGAAAGACACATGCCCAGGCTGCAGGCTCAATCCCCAGTAGGGGGCATGTAGAAGGTAGCTGATCAATAATTCTTTCTCATCATTGAGTTTCTATCTCTCTCTCCCTCTCCCTTCCTCTCTGAAATATATATATTAGAGGCCCGGTGCATGAAATTAGTGCATGGGTGTGTGTGTCCCTCAGCCCAGCCTGCACACTCTCCAATCTGGGACCTCTCAAGGGATGTCCGACTGCCCGTTTAGGCCCGATCCTTGGAATCCCTCTCACAATCCAGGACTGCTGCCTCCCAACTGCTTGCCTGCCTGCCTTCCTGATTGCCACTAACTGCTTCTGCCTGCCAGTCTAATCACCCTCTGACCATTCCCTTGCTAGCCTGATTATGCCTAACTGCTCCCCTGCCAGGGTATTTGCCCCTAACCTCCCTCATCTGCAGGCCTGGTCACCCCTAACTGCACTCCCCTGCAGGCCTGGTTCCCCCCAACTACCCTTTCCTGCATGGCTGGTCCCCCCAACTGCTCTCCCCTGCAGGCCTGGGTACCACCCAACTGCCCTTCCTTGCAGGCCCAGGCACCCCCAACTTCCGTCCTCTGCCAGCCTGGTCACATCTAATTGCCCTCCCTTGCAGGCCTGGTCCCTCCCAACTACCCTCCCCTGATGGCCTGATCCCTCCCAACTTCCCTCCCCTTCTGGCCATCTTGTGGTGGCCATCTTGTGTCCACGTGGGGGCAGGATCTTTGACCACGTGGGGGCAGCCATCTTGTGTGTTGGAGTGATAGTCAATTTGCATATTATTCTTTTATTAGATAGGATAGAGGCCTGGTGCACAGTGGGGGCCAGCTGGTTTGCCCTGAAGGGTGTCCCGGATCAGGGTGGGGGTTCTCTTGGGCGTGGGGCAGCCTGGGCAAGGGGACTATGGTGGTTTGCACGCCCCCCAGTGACCCAAGCAGAGGCTCTGGTATCTGGGATTTATTTATCTTCTATAATTGAAACTTTGTAGCCTTAAGCAGAGGCCAGGGCAGGCGAAAAACTTAGCGTCTTCCATTGCCAGGGAAACCCAAGCCTCCTGCTCTCTCCGTAGCTGCAGCCATCTTGGTTGGGTTAATTTGCATACTTGCTCCTGATTGGCTGGTGGGTGCAGCTGGTGGGTGTAGTGTCAGTACAGTCAATTCCTATATTGCTCTTTTATTAGATAGGATATAGATATTTTTTAAAAGAGCTCAGATTCAACAAATAGTAGAGAATTCAAGATTTCTAATAACTCAGACATTCTTTTTAACTTTAGACTGTGTGACTGAGTGATTTTTATCTTTTGGTTCAGTAAAATCTTCCTCAATAGAATTGGCCTACACAAATATTGAATTGCCTGAGTACAAACCACTGAGTGAGAGTGATAACATATATTCTGATCTAATTTACAAATTTCCAATGAAAGAATAGACAAACTATGTGGAGGAGGAGAGAGCTGTCATCTCAGCACCTGTTAGATTGTGTAGATGAAAGTCATGTCTATGGTGCTCACAGTTGCAACTCTAAGACCCAGACACACCTTTATATAGTAGATATCCAATAAATATATTGATTGAATAAATAAGTGAAAATAATGAATGACTAAAATGAGCTAATGAATGTATAAATAGCAAAGAATTCTAATTTGTACCTAAACTGGATCCTCACATATTCCACCTCATCAGGAAAACTGATGGGACATTATACCTGAATTCTATTTACATGTGGAACTGAGAAATAGTTCTAAGGGAAGCATCAAACAAATAGGCTTGATTCAATAACAATGTTTCAACCATCGGAGAATGAAAGCATAATTTTGTATACATCAGTACGTCAAGGTTTGTGTTATTCAGAATTGTCTTTCATCTCAACACCCACAGTCTTGTAGTAAGTCCTAAGGAAAGAAGGAGCCATGTGGAAAAGCTAGACTCACTAAACTGTTTATTGCATGTTGAAAGCCCTCATTAGTACTCCAATAAGAGCAAAGCTTGGGAGTGGGAAGAGATTTATAATGTAGCAGATGGCTGGTGGCTTTACTTGGCAGCAGTGACTTCAGGGTTAATGGCAGACATAAGGCTGGACCAACATCTGGGGAGAGAAAGCTTTGAGAATGACTAGAACTCGTACTTGACAAAGACTTCAGTGCCTTCAAAATGGATACCAGTGGAAACATCATTTGTGAAGTGCCTACCTACAGTTTCATGGATTTTCAAGTTTTCTATAGCTGAAGTCTAAAAGAATGTTCACAAATACAAAATGCAAATTAAAGATTTTTCAGAAATATTTGGGGGAATTTTAGTGGCATCCTGGAGGAAGATAAAGGTAAAAGTTCAATAATTTATTGATACTGTCATTGTGCCCCTATGTTGATCTTAACAGAGAATGACATACTTACACTTGAACCTCATCACAGAGAACATTTAATGGTCCCATTCTTGAGGCACAAAGAAAAAAGAATGGAACATTCTACTTTGTATCTATGAGTGACCATGTGACTCAGTTCCAGCCAAAGAATGTGAGCAGTGTAAAATATCCTCCACTCCAGGAAATACTTGACAAGTCTAGAATCATGTTTGATTGTTACAACTTGAGGAAAGTGGAATATTACTGGCACCCAGTAGAGGCCAGGGATGCTCCAAACTTCCTCCAGTGCACAGAACATCCTCCCACAATGAAAAACTATCTGACCCGGAATGTCAATAGTGAAAATGTTGACAAATTCTGACTTAAAGGGAAGAGACATAATATCCCCTTCTTTGCCCCTCTGTCAGGTTGTAACTGGCATGTAAGTGTGATGCATGTTGGATTACAGAGATGGAAGCCACCCCCTTGGAGATGACAGAGCAAGATGTGAGTCTGGTCCTTCATAATTTCACAGAGCAGAGTACAATCTCAGACTTTACATGATAGTAGAAAAAATATTCATCTTGTTTAATATACTGTTACTTTGAATCTCTATTACATGTATCTGAAACTACATTCTAACCAATACAGAAGCTAAACTTGACTGAGTCCTTTTAGGGGAAATGTCAAATAAAAAGAGAAGAGGAGAAAAATCAAGGTGGCAAGTATATTTTCTTTGCTCTTTAGCATCATTTTCCCCATTCGTCTACTAGCAGAATTGGAATGGGGGGTGGATCCTGCCATCTCTGCAAGTCAGTTGGATGGGAATGATCCCACTCCCAACCTCCATAGAGGACCCTCATTGACTTAACTTCCTGGTCATGGTGACTGGCTCTAAGAAAGAAAAGCTTTCACTGTTCCACTGATTTTGTAGATGAAGGTATGAAACTTAAAAATGCTGCTGCCATCTTATCTCATTAAAAAAGGAATCCAAATATGAAGCTGACACTAATGGAAAGTGTTGAAAAGTGATGAGAAACCCAGCATTTGATCCTCCCAGATCAAACTGCATCAAGGACAAGTCGTCCCTCTGGCCCTGTCAAATATATGAGCCAATAATGCTTTGCTTACACAAATTTGAGATAAGTATTCTGTGACTTGCAAGTGAAAGATTCCTAAGAGATACAGAAAGTTTTATGGTAGAAAAAAATTCTAATAAGAGAAGTTTCACTCTTATGACCTTTTCATTTCACTGAAGGGTTTTCAAATCATCTGCAAAGTTTCCTTTGGAGGAAAACAATTACAACAGAAGTTTTGCCATTGCCTGAGGTATGTATAGGAGGGGAAGTGGAGATAAAGAGATTTGAATCATTAATGTTTCCCTTGGACTTTAGAAGCAGCATTACTACTTTCATACAGAACATTCATGCTTTTCTCCACAATACCTAACCCAGGTATTCAATAATCAGATTGGGGAAGGATTTATTTTTCCTTGATGTTATTCTTCTTGTGGTTAGTGGTTAGTCAAGGCTGGAGAAGCTTAGCAATCATTCTGATTATGTTTGATTGCTCAGTTTCCCTAGGAATCATAAGCTGTCAGCCCTATGTAGATAGAAGTTTGTATCTTGATTTTTTTAAATTCCACTTTATTTGTCCTTTTCTTAGTCTTTAGCTATAGGTTCTTATGTTTCTTAACAATTGCCTTGGAGCTTATTTTGTGCCCAGTTATCAACTTCAAGAGAACTTCAGGAGACAATCATGCTTTCCAGACTCATCTACTCTATCAATAAAATGTCAGAAAGGAGCTATTGCAGGTGACAGTGGCAATGTTTCAGGTTAGAAGGCTTGATCACTTAAGTTAGATCATTTATATCTCTGTTGAGTCTTAGTTGTTATCCTACATTGTATTCAGCCTTTGTGGTTGTTCTTGATCTTCCTGTTTTGTTGTGGTCATGTAGCTCCTGATTCTAATATGAGGAGACCATTGTTGCCTATAAGCTGTTTAATAGCTGTGATTTAATAGCTGGATTACCTAGGGAAAGGTAATTAACCCCTCTGACACCCAGTTTTCTTTTCTTTAAAATGAAAAGAAATGGGAATATTGTTATTGAGTTATTAATTATATGATAATTATAGTGTTTCTATTCAAACTGCCATGTTTTTCCCTATCTGGTTTGGCTAAGTGAATAGAGAGTCAGCCTGAAGACTGAAGGGTCCTTGGGGTTCAATTCAGGTCAAGGGCACATGCTTGGGTTGCAGGCTCAATCCCCAGAGGGGCCACACAGGAGGCAGCTGATCAATCTGATCAATGGTTCTTATCATTGATGTTTCTATCTCTCTCTTTCTCCCTTCCTCTTTAAAATCAATAAAATAAATATATATATATATATATACATATATATATATATATATATATATATATATATATATATATATATATATATTTTAACTACCATGTTTTAAAAACCAAAACCTTTGAAGTCTTAGTAATCCACTGCCCAAAGATTTGTTTGTAAAAAGGACAAAGAGAGCTGCCAGGATTGGTACAATTAAATCAATTTAAGACTTGAGGCCAAAAAACAGCTGCAAGTAGGTAAACCCCACACTTTTCACTCTTCAGATGTTCTATGGAACTAGTTACTACATTGTTCATAAACAAGTGGAGTGGAAAGATCTTACATGGCAGAAAAGCTACCTTGAAATTTTGGTTGAACTACACTGCTCTTGTCTTGGGAGCTTGGCACGCAATGATTTCTCTACTTATAACATTCTATCACCTCTCTTTGCCCATACTTCTGCTGAGACCTAAAGTATTTCCCATATTTTCCCATGAGAGCTTAATCATTAGTTCTCAGTATAGATATCATTTTTTGTGGAAAACTTTTCCTACCCACCACTCTACCTAATCTAACCATCCCACAGTTCCCTTCTCAATTACAGACTTTATCAATCTAAATTTTAATTGTCTATTTACTGGTTACTCAAGAGTGTAAGTTCCATGAGGACAGAGACCATATCTGTTATATGCAAATACTGAGTGCTTTAACAAGGAAGGAGGAATCAGATAGATGAATAGTTGAAACCTAGAAGGATAGCTTGGTACAGTAAATTTCCTGATTGCCCTTTGCAAATCTGAAAGATGGCCAGCCCACCTATGATTGCAAAACACTTTTAGTTTTCGAAGGATTTTACATGTATTATTTTACATTACCTTCTGAACAATAAAATATACAAAGAAAGATATATCCTTTAAAATATGAGTGGAATCGCTTCTCGGCCTTTTGGCTAAGATCAAGTGTAAAATATGAGTGGAGGGATTAAAAAAGAAAGAAAGAAAGAACTCATGGACACCACAGACAACTGTGTGGTGATTGCAGGGTGGTGGAGGGAAAGTGGAGTTGGAGGTGGAAGAGACTATCAGGGGATAAATGGTAATGGGAAAAAAAATAAAGACAATAAATAAATGATAAGAAAATACAGAGAGTTTAAAATGACTTAAGAAAATATAGCTGGGTAAATATGTAATTCCAGATTTGTTCTGTTAATCCACACTCTTTTCAAAGTTTTGAAGCTCAAAGGCCCTAGTACTAAGGAAGGCCCCTGAGAAACCCATGTAGTGTGGCTCTCCATACACAAGAAGGTATTCTACTGCCATCTTAAAATCTTCAGTTTGCTTTAATAAAAATGAAGACATACTCAAGGATATTGTCAAGAAAATAAACTAGATTAATTGAATACGACGAACCTGTAAACATAGATGATTGCTTAGACTGCACATAATGGCCATGTGTTTTGCATGTTTTCTAAGGGACTGTGGGTTGCAGTTTTGATTAATTGTACTAATTCTCCAGCTGGAATCAAACTGAGAGCTACATAATTCTTAGCCCTTTTTTGGAAACTTTATAAACCAATCTTCTTTGGAGGTCTTGAAAATGACTTTCAAAATGTGAAATTAGTTTTCTTTCTAATCCCCTAGAGACTAATGCAGTGAATTTTATCATGCAATGTTGATTAAAAATACTGAAATGAGTCATGATGTAATTAGACATTTCTTTGTCCAAATCAAGTCCCATGAACTGCAACTAGCACTGGTTCAATCTATAAAAACCAGTCCATTCTTCCTGATGCTGAAGATTAATTTTGGCATGGAGACATAAAAAAATCTCATAACTTTAGGTATATTTATTAGTCAGTCAGCTTTTGTTTTTTGGGGGGTTTTTTTTAAGGTAAAAGATCTTAGACAATTTGGCAGCTTATACAAAAACATAGCAGCAGAGAACAAGAAATATTATGAGAGCTGCAGAAAAACCAATATGGCTGAAACACATGTAAGAAAATGAAGAAACTTTTACTCTCTTAGCAACTGGTAGAATAATTCCCCTAGGAGTGTAACACTAAATTTTTAAAGATTTTAATAAGCTACTTGGGATGAGAGGTGAGACCTTAGGGACATATTCAAGCTAAAATTTATGGCAATAAGCAAAAATGGAATCTAGAAACAGAGGGACACTTTGTTTTGTTGAGTCTTTGGATGGAGTTGGGAATGTACATTTATAAACAGAAGCTGGGGCAAAGCCAAATTGTTCAGTATAAGAAAGAAATTAATGTAAAGTGTTTGGGGCGGGGGGTCGGGGGGGTGGGGGGGTGGGTACAAATAGATCCAGGAAGGCTGTAGTACCTTGAGGCAAAAGTAAAGACACACACACAAAAAAATCCTAGAAGTACCACTGCTGAGAAGAAACTTGGTAGAAAAATGTCAACTAGTCAAGTGTGGGTTGTTACTATACCACATGTGATAAAATATCCTCTTCACCTTCCCAATTAATTCCGTGTTTCTCACTAAGACTTTTGTAGAAGTAGATTTGGGAAAGAGAATGTGAAGACATGCAAAGTTCTACGTCTACGTGGGGGTAAAATAAAAACAAAGGCTGCTTTTGTAGAGGGGACAGCTAATATCTGGGCTTAGATACAATGTAAGAGGAAAGTGAGAAGGGGATGAGTCTAGAAAAGTAAGGAGGACAATTTTATAAGAAGCCATGTGAGCCATCTTAAAAAGTGTCTCCTGCTGAAACTGGTTTGGCTCAGTAGATAGAGCATTGTCTGCGGACTGAAAGGTCCCAGGTTCGAATCCGGTCAAGGGGATTTACATTGGTTGAGGGCACATCCCCGGTGGGAGTTGTGCAGGAGGCAGTTGGTCGATGTATCTCTCCAATCGCTGTTTCTGTCTTTCTATCCCTCTCCCTTTCTCTCTGTGAAAAATCAATTAAAAAAAAAAATATTGTTTTTAAAAAGTGTGCTCCTTATCTTAAGGCAAATAGGGAACAGTTTCAAAAATTTTAAGAAGAAAGACATCCCCTGATTTATAATTTAGAAGGATTGTTCTAACAATAATTCAAAGAATGGGGTAAGGTAAGCAATCATATAGGCAAAAGGAAAGGTCAAAATCTTTGCAGCACCCTAAGCAAGAAATAATCATGGCCTGCACTGTTCAAAGCAGCAGAGGAGAGGGAGAGAATAGATTCTATCTAGTTAGAATCAGTGGGGTTTGATGTAAAAGAAAGGATGACCTTTCTGGTTTGCCCAGGACTGAAGCGTTTCCCAAAGTGTGAGACTTTTAGTTTTAAAATTGGGACAGCTTCAGGAAAACCATTCCAGTTTTCATAGGATTACAAGAGTTTCACAAATGTGGAACCAAGAAAATCCTGGGCAAACTAGAATGAATCAGTCACCCTAATTGGGATTAATGTTGTGGAAAAGGGAGGATGGCCTCTAACATCTGACTTGGGAATGGAGGTACCAGTCACTGAGACAGGAAAGGCAAGGATAAGAACAGATTCAGGTGGGAAGAGAATGCTGAGTATCATTTTTGGACTCATTGAGTCTCAAGGTCTATAGGACATCAAAGAGGAAATATCTAGTATGACATCCTTTAAAAAAAACTGGTATTCGCTGAAACGGGTTTGGCTCAGTGGATAGAGCAGTGGCCTGCGGACTGAAGGGTCCCAGGTTCAATTCCAGTCAAGGGCATGTACCTTGGTTGCAGGCACATCCCCAGTAGGGGGTGTATAAGAGGCAGCTGATCGATGATTCTCTCTCATCAATGTTTCTAACTCTCTATCCCTCTTTCTTCCTCTCTATAAAAAATCAACAAAATATATTTTTAAATAAATAAATAAAATAAAAAACCTGGCATTCAAGAGAAAAAGTTAGACTTAAAATGTAATTTTGAAGTTACTGACATATAGATGGCACTTGAAGCTTTGTGAATGAATGAATAAGACTTTACAGAGATAGTTTTATACAGAGAAAAGGGAAGGGGGAGGAAGAGAAAGGAAAGGAAAGAAATGGAGGTGACTATAGACAGAACCCTGAGAAACATCAATATTTATCTATATCTATATATTTATCTATATAAGCAACTGGACGACCAGACAACCAGACAACTGGTTGCTATGATGCACACTGACCACCAGGAGGCAGATGCTCAATGCAGGAGCTGCCCCCTGGTGGTCAGTGGCTCCCATAGCAGGAGTACCACTCAGCTGACCCATGGGTACCAGATGGCAGGCTGACGGCTGGTGAGCACAGCTGCAGCAGCACAAGCCTCTCCTGCCTCCGTGGTAGCGCTATCCAGCTGCAGGCAGCAGGTGCAGTGGGGCCAGGATAAGCAGGAGTGGCAGGAGAGGCAGGCAGGAGCAGCAGACTGTGCTGGACCACTGTTTCAGCGGATCCCTGTAAGCCATGCTGAGGGACCCCACTGGTGCACGAATCCGTGCACTGGGCCTCTAGTAAGATATATAAAGGTGACTAAGATGGAGTAGCTACAACAGCAAGATAAAAACCAGAGTGCATGGTCTAGAATTCAGAGCAATACAATGTTGGAAGAGGGAGGGAAGGTCAGTGTCAAGTGTTGCAGGCAGATCTAGTAAGATCAAGTAAAAAATTACACTTTGGATTTAACAACAGCAAGGTCATTATTGATGTTCATGAAAGCAATCTTAGAGAAATAGTAGAGAGGAGCTAGATGGAGAAATAAATGGCAGATAAGAAAACAGATTAAAAATCTCTTTCAAAACATTTTAAAGGAAGAGAAATATAAGTGGAATATATAGATGGGGGAGACATGAAGTTGAGAAAACATTTGTCTGATGGATTCTCTAGGAAACAGGGCCTGAGGTAAAAATTAAGACACTATTCTTTGTGAGATGCAAGCTCAGGGAAATGAGGGTAAGGAAAAGGGGAGTAGGAGCAAGGCAGGGAGAGATGCAAAGCAATGTGACTGTCATTTCATAATGATTCACCAAGAAACCAAACAGGCTTCTCAGCAGGTGTGTCTGCAGGCCTTTTTGAGAGTTACAGAAGAAACCACACCTCAGGGAGTCTGCGTAGGAATTTATTTTATCCTTTCTTACTCTTGAATCTCATTGGTCAAACTTTGTCCCGCAGGGAGCTCACTCCTCCACACATCCGGACCTTAGCAGTCACCAGGAAATCCAATTCCATGACTGTAGAGTAGTTTTTAACCCAATCTGAATGAAACATGAAGGCTGCCTTGGAACAAAGGGTTCAATGAAGGCCATGCAAGCCCAAGGCTCCAACTTAGACTACAGCCAGTTCAGAGCACCCGGCAAAGGTGCTAGCAATGGCAGCAGCAACAGCACAGTCCAACAGTGGCAACAGAGGCAAGTATTTTAATTTTTAATCTTTTTTTAAATAAATCTTTATTGTTCAGATTATTACAAAAGTTCCTCTTCTCCCCCCCCCCCGCCCCGTTGCTCCCCTCCACCAGGTTCCCACCCCACCCTCTGCCCTTTCCCCACCCCCCATTGTCCTCATCCATAGGTGCACAGTTTTTGTTCAGTCTCTTCCCGCACCCCCACTCCTCTTTTCCCCGAGAATCATCAGTCCACTCCCCTTCCATACCTATGATTCTATTATATTCACCAGTTAATATTGTTCATCAGATTTTTTAATTCCCTTGGCTTTTAGTTTCACTTGTTGATAGTTACATATTTATTGATTATAATTTTTATCTTTATCTTCTTCCTCTTCCTAAAGAACCCCCTTCAGCAATTCATATAATTCTGATTTGGCAGTGATGAACTCCTTTAGCTTTTTTTTATTTGTGAAGCTCTTTATCTGGCCTTCAATTCTGAGTGATAGCTTTGCTGGGTAGAGTATTTTTGTCTGTAGGTTCTTGCTATTCATCACCTTGAATAATTCTTGCCATTCCCATCTGGCCTGAATGGTTTCTGTTGAGAAATCAGCTGACAATCATATGGTGCTCCTTTATAGGTAACTACCTGCTTTTCTTTTGCTGCTTTTAATATCTCTCTTTGTCTTTTGCTCTTGGAATTTTAATTATGAATTGTCTTGGTGTGGTCCTCTTTTGTTTGGGATTCTGTGCGCTTCCTGGACTTGTAAGTCTATTTCTTTCACCAGGTGGGGGAAGTTTTCTGTCACTATTTTTCCAATATTCTTTCGGTATCTTGCTCTCTCTCTTCTTCTGGGACTCTCATAAATCTGATGTTGGTTCTTTTGAAATTGTCCCAGAGATTTCTAACACTATCTTCAACTTTCTGGATTATTTTATCTTCTTGCTTTTGCAGAGGAGTGTCCTCTGGCTCTTTGTGTTCCAAATCTTTGTCTTGATTCACCACTTTAACTGACTCTTTAAGCTGATTAACATCCTCAAGAGCCTCCCACTATCCATCACTTTCATTCTTATCTTTCTAATGCTTATTCATGTTTCCCAATGAATTTCTTTTTTTTTTTTTTAAATAAGTTTTTATTGTTCATATTATTACAAATGTTCCTTTTTTTCCCCTCACCATTGCTCTCCTTCACCAGGTTCCCACCCCACCCTCTGCCCTTTCCTCACTCCCCATTGTCCTCATCCATAGGTGCACAGTTTATGTTCAGTCTCTTCCCACACCCCCCTCTCCCCTTTTCCCCAAGAATCATAAGTTCATTCCCCTTCCATACCTCTGATTCTATTATATTCAACAGTTACTATTGTTCATCAGATTTTTTTTTTAATTTCCTTGGTTTTTAGATTCACTTGTTGATAGTTATGTATTTGTTGTTCATAATTTTTATCTTTGTTTACTTTCTCTTCTGAAAGAACCCCCTTCAGCAATTCATATAATTCTGGTTTGGTGGTGATGAACTCCTTTAGCTTTTTTTTATTAGTGAAGCTCTTTATCTGACCTTTGATTCTGAGTGATAGCTTTGCTGGATAGATTATCTTTGGCTGTAGGTTCTTACTATTCATCACCTTGAATATTTCTTGCCATTCCCTTCTGGCCTGCATGGTTTCTGTTGAGAAGTCAGCTGACAATCGTATAGGTGCTCCTTTATATGTAACTACCTTCTTTGCTCTTGCTTCTTTTAATATTCTCTCTTTGTCTTTTGCTCTTGGAATTTTAATTATGAGGTGTCTTGGTGTGGTCCTCTTTGGATTTCTTTTGTTTGGAGTTCTGTGCGCTTCCTGGACTTGTAAGTCTAATTCTTTCACCAGGTGGGGGAAGTTTTCTGTCACTATTTCTTTCAGTATGTTTTCGATATCTTGCTCTCTCTCATCTTCTGGGACCCCCATAATTCTGATGTTGGTTCGCTTGAAGTTGTCCCAGAGGTTTCTTACATTATTTTCAATTTTCTGGATTCTCTTGCCTTCTAGCTTCTGTGGAGGAGTGTCTTCTGGCTCTTTATGTTCCAAATCTTTGACTTGATTCTTGCGATCTTCCCTTCTGTTTTTAGGACTCTGTAAAATATGTTTTATTTCAGACAATGTATTCTTTATTTCTTGTTGATCCCTTATCATTTCTTGATGACTCCTTATTAATTCTAGTTGATCTCTTTTCATATCCTCATAGGTCTTATCCATCTTTTCTAGGAAATTCTTGAAAAACCTTATAAGCATAGATTTGAACTCTATATCCAGACACTTTTTGTCCTCCATTTCTTTCGTTTTTTGTTGTCTATTTTGTGATCTATTTTGTTGTCGCATTTCGCAGTTACAGATGGGACGGGGTTTCAGGGTGGAGCCTACAGCTTTGGCTTCCGTCAGCCCCGCCCTATGCGGCTCCTGTGTCTCACTGTCCTTCAGTACTACTTGCAAGCACCTCTGAGAGAAAGGTGCCCTCGATTTTCGCCTGCTGCCAAACAGTCTAGCTCTCCCCCAATGAGCCCGGTATTGGGGTTCAGTTCAGTTGGAAGTGGAGTTGGAGGTGGCGTTCAGAGCAGTCTGGAGCCCCAGTCTCCTTCCGGCCAGGGCAATCCCGCGGCACAGCCAACCGTCCCTTCTCTGCGCACAGTGTGCGCGCCTCCGGGACCTCCTTTCGCCGCTTCCCCGGGTCCGCCTTACAGCCCGGCTCCCTATGGATGAGCCTGGGTCCCCGGGGGTCTGGGGAACTAGGGTTCAGAGCAGTCGGGGGCCTAGCACAGTCGGAGTTTTATCTCCTTCCCGCTAGGGAACGCCCGCCAGGCACTCCGCCTCCCCCTCCTCTCTGGCTCCGTCCTCTCCGCGTGCCGCGTCTCCGTACCTTGGGCTTTTCCAGCTCCTCCGCACCTCCTTCTGGTTTTCTCCTTGCTTCTCGCTGTAGAATTTCCAATCAGTCAACCTTCCTGTAGTTCTGGGCAATGTCCGTTTTATATTTTAGTTGTATTTTATTGAAATTGTTGTGTGCGGCTGCGGCTAGTTGTTCACCTGGGGGCAGCCATCTTGGATCCTCCCCAATGAATTTCAATAAACTAAACTCGGTGGTCTTAGCAATTTCTACATCACTTTACCTAACTTAATTTTCTAGTCATATACAATTACATTTAGTCCACCTAGACTTATAAACCTCTGAACACAAGCTCTAATTTCAAGTCCCTTCTAGTCTCTAGAATTGAAAGAAAGGGGCAGGAGATGTGGAGGAAGGGTATTAAGAAGGAAGAAAGGGAAGAGGAAGGAAAGAGGCAGGGGATGGTGAAGGAAGGAGAAAGAGGAAGAAGAGGAGAAGGAGGAGGGGAAGAGGAAAGCGAAGGGGAAGGGAGGGAAGGGAAAGATGGTTTAGCTGGTTAAGGAAGCTCCAGTGAGGGGTTTGAAGCCGTGATGATTTCATCCCATCACAGATGCTCCCAGGGCATCTGTCCTCTCATTCAGTTCCAGCTACCCCACTTACTACACATATCAGCATTTATAGATTCATAGTCCTGTGCTAAAGTATGATTAAATGTGGCTAGTATAGGTAATATTTCAACATACACAAGAATATAAGTAAAATCAATCATGTGAAAGAAAACAGAATTAAAAAATACTAACAAGTGTAGTTAGCTAACCTTAAAAAGGGCAGATGTAAATTTTGAGTGATACAGAGAGCTAATGCTCATTTGACCATTTTATTTTATAAATTTGCTTAAGTTTACAATAAAAAGAAATTATAAATATTTACAAAACATTCTATAGAATGAGATTAGCTTTTATTTAGGGTTAAAATATTTTATTGATTAAGGTACTAATATGTGTCCTTATTGCCCCACTGCCCCTCCCCCAACTCATGTGAGATTAGCTTTAGTAGGGGTGTCGAACTCAATCAGAGAAGGGGCCAAAATCTAAAATCCAGCCTAAATCGCGGGCCGAATGGTTTACTGAACAGTCATAAACTGACAATGTCATAAACTGACAGCGGAGTGCAGTGATGACAGCGAGGTGCGGGCCACATTGCAAGGCCTGGCCGGCCGGATTTGGCCCGCGGGCCTTGTGTTTGACACATGTGCTTTAAAGGGAATTAAGGGAAAGTAAAGTACTCTGGGCTGGGTGCTAGTTAAGCCTCAATCTGGGAGTTCTAAAATACAAATAGACTGATTTTAAAATAATATCTAACAGAAAAAATATTGAAGCTTTTTTAGACTCTTCCCTTCTTCCTCACTCCTGACCCAATAGAGAATTAATTATTTGATCATTTTTGCATTACTTGCCTGCCTGAACTTTCATTTTTTTTTATTGATTCAATAAAGTTTTTCTAAAAAGTGACAGAATTATAAAGTCTCTAAGCTAGGGAAGACCTTGAACAACTATTTCCATTTCCCTACTTTTAGACAATAATGCCATGCCAGGCAGATGAAGAGCTACATTATTTTTTAAATCTTTGGAGGAGAAGAGCCCGCAATCTCCCAGCATTAACAACTCTCACTGTCAGGAAATTCTTTCATATGTAATCTAAATCTCTCATGCTGCTGTTGAAATCAGTTTCCACTCAGCAGAGCTGAGTTGATATTGAAAACAGCTGGTCTTCTGCCTCTATGTAGAGATTCTTCATTTGCTGTCACTGCAATGTAATGAGATTTGAATTTTCTGTACAGCTTTGAGCTAGTCCTTAGCTCATATCCTTCTCCAAGCTGATTAACCCCAGTTCCCCAATCCACTCAGAGAGTTCATCCATGCCCTTATCTGTCCTCCCACATCACTTTGTAGGTGTCTCTGCTAGAACATTACCCCAACTTAGAGCATACATGACTGTCTCCCCTCCTGCCTCCTGTCTCACTTGTGTGCCTGTCTCTGAGATTGAATCCTAATAAGTCCTCAGTACATGACAGTTGAGTGAATCAATGAAACTGCATTCAGATAAACCATTTTATTATGACCCTTTAGTCATGGTAGTGGCTGTCTCTGTTAAGTTTCTTTTGGAAACAAGTTACACAAACCAATTCTAGTAGTTTTGAGCAAAAACAGGGATTAAATTGTAAGAATACTGGAATATCTTACAAAATCTAAGGAAGAATTAAACGAACGCTCAGAAAGGGTAGGAATTAGGCAATTTCATGTATTTCTTCTGCATGAAGGAAGTGTTCCTTTCAGAGTATTGCAATATGTCTCAACTTACCAACAATTTCCAATAACAATGTTGCTCTTCTGGCAACATTTCCAGTTCATGAGAGAAACAAACTGATTGGAGCAACTTGGGTCAGATGATGGGCCTGAACCAAGAAGCCATAGTCCAGGGGACCCTTTCCTGACATTGAGAGAGTTGTCAGGATGGGAGCAAGAAGAGGACATATCTGCGCATATTGGGAGCTCCTCGGAGAAGGAGAACCCTGCACTGAGGATTTGCCACAATGGTGAAGCTCACTGCAAACAGCCACTGATCCCTCAGGCCTGCTGTCACTGTTGAGTTCTTATAAGGATGTCACAGAGCTGAATCAATAAAGTGATTCGACTTTACTTTTTTATTTTTTATTTTTTGCTTGACTATTTTCCTTTAGGCCTTTGGTACCAAGAGTTAGGAAGAGAACAGCCTGTTTTACTGAGTTGAAGTGTAAATTTCCTTTAAACTAAGGATCAGTGCTTGAGCTAATGACAAATATTATCACAAGATTTACAGCACCCAGGAAAATCTTTCTTTCTGAAATTCAGTACACTTCATATGTCATTGAATTGGTAGCAGACTCATAATAAGAAGAAACAAATAAGTAGTGGCCAAGCCCACAAACATGCTTCATAATGGCTCAGCATGCCTGCAGCAAGAAGTCTTCAACTTCTTAATGAGGACACCTGCCAAAATGACCATGGAGGAGGAGGAAAGGAACAATGAGTCAGCTACTTCATAATAACACTTAGTGATAATGTAGCGGTTTTTTATTTAAGTCCAGTTCTTTCATATCTCCTTTCCCATTTGTAATTCACCTGAATACCTATGATAGATGACAGATAGCCAGTTTTTTTCTAACCCTCAATGAGGGGAGTCAATTTCCCGCCTCTTGCATAGGTGCTGACCATAAGACCTGATTTGACTGAATGAGGAGGAAGTGATATCCTATGAATTACAAGCATAAGCCTCAAGATACCTAGTGAATGTGACAAATAAGAGGATAATAAACCATGTGGAAATGTTTAAAAAATGTGGGTGTTTGCTGTGTGGAAATAGATAACCTATACGTCACCAAAATATACGACTAATTTCACACCATAATAATAGGGATCTAATAAGGCATTTACATTAAACATATATTAAAATGTATCTCTAGCCTCTCATTCAGTATGGCAGAAATCTATAATCTTCCTTTAAAATTTATACATATATTTTTTTACATATGCATATAAAATTTATGCACACACACACACACATACTAGAGTCCCAGTGCACAAAATTTGTATACTGGGGGGTGGGGGAGAGGGGAGTCCCTCAGCCTGGCCTTCACCCTCTTGCAGTCCGGGACCCCTTGGGGGAATGTCTGCCTATCAGCAGTCAGACATCCCTCTCCCAGTCCAGGACTCTTCACTCCTTACAGCTTGCCTGTTCGCTCCTTACCATTCAGCTCACTGCTCCTTAGCTCTGCCGAAGAGGTGGGAGAGGTTCCTGCCACCACTGCTGCACTCTCCAGCCCTGAGCCCAGCTTCTACTGAGTGGTACTCCCCCTGGTGGTCAGTGCGCATCATAGTGACCAGTCATTCTGGCCTTTCCACCATAATCGTGGCTTAGGCTTTTGTTTTACGTGTGTGTGTGTGTGGGTGGGGTGTGTGTGTGTGTGTGTGTGTGTGTGTGTGTGTGTGCAAATTAAACTTGCTTTCCTATCATTTCGGAATAATGTTCATTCTTGGAATTTGGTTAATCTAAGATCATTCTTCCCCAGGTTATTTAAGACATTCAGGCAGTCTATAAAATCTTTAACATGTAAGACCATTTTCAAAATTCTTGCTACTCTGTTTGCATCATTTACTTTGAGAATTTAATTTATATTTCATTCGTTTCCAGTCCTGCTCTCCTGAGTGAGTTATCTGAAAGGTAACCGGGTAGTTGAAATCTATGGACCATCTCCCTGGATGTGGAGATTTGGCTTCGTTCTACTTCATCTTCCTGACTTCTGATATGGAGATCTGTCATAACCCCTGCTGTGAGATCTTCTTTATTCTGTTTTTCTTTTATCTTTACCCAGAGACCTTCAAGAATTCTTCTTTGTTCCTCCTATTTCCATAGTTACTTTGGTATTGAATATCCTCCTATGTCTTGCCCTGCCAAAGAGAGAAGTTTATGGATGCTTAGTTTGAATATGGAATGAAGCTGGGATACTTAATAATTAGCGCAGAAGCCAGCTTAGAAATTCCCACAGTGGGCCGTATCCTATACCCTTCTGTACTCATTATTTTTACTATGTTTTCAATAATATTCTGCTTCTCAAAGGCTAAACGAGTCACAGTTTCTTGCCTTTAAAAGTCACATTCTCTTTGCATGGCTCCACCTTTTGTTCATTTTTATTCTAATACCTTTATTGTCCTTATGTCAGTTTCAGTTTCTAATTCTCTCTTCTCTGATAATGATTATTTGGTTTTCTATACCTCACTTAGTCTACTCCCCTTTTTCTAGGTTTGACCTCTCTTTTTACCTCAGAAAAGAGACAGGAATTAGAACATTATTTTAAGAGATCTGTGCAATTCCTACTATTTCTCTAGGTACCATTACAGTGCCAGCTGCCTCTACTCACACTCACCACCTGCCCTTCTAATATTTTTGCGGGGGAGGGAGGAAAGTGCTCCACAGGAAGACTATTAGTCAAGGACACTATTGACTAAAAATGTCAAAAAGAAATTGTTCTTTTAAAGTTTACATTGGGAGGAAGGGGGCAGAAAGGAAGACAAACATTTAATCTCATTCTTCAAAAAGCACTTATTGAGCACCTTAGTAATACAACTTATCTCTGCATGCCTCAGTTTCCAACCTGCTTTAGGTATATTATCTCATCTATTTTATAGGTAGGCAGATAATAAATGAGTTATTATACATGAAACACTGTAACAATACACTATATATATATGTAGGAAAAAGCTATTTCCATTTCACACATAAACAAATGGGGGTCAAAGAAGTTGAAACACCTAACTAATCTGATTCACCTAGTCTCCTGACCGCTATGAATTTTTATGCAGCATCACACTCTGTTCAAGCCAAGGAATGTATGGAAATTTTTGCCTTGAAAAAGCTTATAAATTAGTAATGAAAAAATATCATTCACATAAAAACAAATAGCATTTATTATTATTATTATTACTACTACTACTACTACTACTACTACTACTACTTGAGGCCCAGTGCATGAAACTCGTGCATGGGGTTGGGGGAGTGTCCCTCAGCCCAGCCTTCACCCTTTCCAATCTGGGATCCCTCTCACACTCTAGGACTACTGGCTCCCAACTGCTGACCTGCCTGCCTTCCTGATTGCCCCTAACCACTTCTGCCTGCCAGCCTGATCATCTCCTAACCATTCCCATGCCAGCCTGATGATGTCTAACTGCTCCCATGACAGCCTGTTTGCCCCCAACTTCCCTCCTCTGCTGGCCTGGTCACCTCTAACTTCCCTACCCTGCAAGCTTGACCACGCCCAACTGCTCTCCCTTGCATGCCTGGTTCCTCCCAACTGCCTTCCCCTGCTGGCCATCTTGTGGTGGCCATCTTGTGTCCACATGGGGGCAGGATCTTTGACCACATGGGGGCAGCCATCTTGTGTGTTGGAGTGGTGGTCAATCTGCATATTAATCTTTTATTAGATAGGATAGAGGCCTGGTGCACGGGTGGGGTCCAGCTGGTTTGCTCTGAAAGGTGTCCTGGATCAGAGTGGGGATTCCCTTAGGGAGTGAGGTGGCCTGGGTGAAGGGCCTGTGGTGGTTTTCAGTCCAGCCACGCCCCCCAGCAACCCAAGCAGATGCCCTGGTATCTGGGGTTTATTTATCTTTTACAATTGAAACTTTGTAGCTTTAAGCAGAGGCCAAGCCAGGCCAGGGTGTGTGGAAAGCTTGGCTTCCTCCATCACCGGAGGCAACCCTAGCCTCCTGCTCTCTCCAGTTCCATGGCTGCTGCCATTTCTGTTGAGGTTTATTTAACTTCTATAATTGAAACTTTGCAGCCTTAAGTGGAGGCCTAAGCCAGCCAGGGCAGGCGGAAAGCTTGGATTCCTCCTTCCTGAGGAAACTCAAGTCTCCCTCCTGTTATCTCCGTGGCCGCAGCCATCTTGGTTGAAGTTAATTTGTATATGCGCTCCTGATTAGTTGGTGGGCATGGCTGGTGGTTGTAGCAGAGTGGTGGTTAATTTGCATATTACTCTTTTATTAGATAGCATTATTATTATTACTTACTGCTCACCTTGTGCTAAGCATTGTTTTGCATGCAATGATTAATTTAATCCTCTCTGCAATTTTAGCATGTATTATTTTTATCTTGAACGTAAAGTAGAAGGGCACAGAGATGTTTAGTAACTTGATTGAAATCACCTGAATAATGAGTAGTAGGACCAGGATTTGAAGTCAGTTACCTGGCTCCAGAGTTTATATGCTGGACTACGATACACTACTGTCTCTCTACAAAACAGTATATGAAATGCATTCCATACTTATGATAAAGTGAGTGCAGTAGAGTGTCAGGGAAATTCATATTGGGGACGGAGAAGAAGGAAAATAAGACAAATATTTGTCTCATCAAAAAACTAGTATAGAACAGAAATTTGGGGAAAGACTTGTGTAACAGGAAGAAGCTAAGAAAACACCATAAGTAGAAAAGAAAAAGGAAGTCTGTGCTCAGCCTTTTCAGGCCTGCTATTGTAGCCATTCTGACTAAAGCAGAGGGTTTAGGTAAGAGCACAATGGAAATTAATACCTACCTACTGGGCTGGTAGGTATGAATAAATTGTGACTGGTCTACAATGAAAAGCTGAGTTTGGACTTAGTAATAAATAATAGGAAAGCAAGAGCCTTCTTAGTAAGAGGCTAAAGTCCTGGAAAATGTGCTTTCTTGTGATGAACAGAATAGATTAGGGAGGGGAAGATTCAAGATCTGAGAGAAGTTAAGTAACTCTGGCAATAGTCCTGGGTTGCATGAGATAACAAGGGCTTGAATGAGAGAGACGTGGAGGAAAGGAGACATATTGACAGATGATTCATAGGTCTTGGTGACTGACAGCATGGGGGAAATGAGGCAGAGAGTGGGGGAGGGTGTATTTCAAAGATGTCTCCATGCTTCCAAGCATGTGTAAATGAGAAAATAATAAGTCCATTTATAGAAATTGGGATGTTCAGAAAGGAGATGATTTGGAGAAACATTAGATTTGGACATACTTTATTTGGGGTGACAGAATGACATACAAGTGAAACATCCAGGAGTCAATTAACAAATACAGGTGTGGCAAAAGTAGGTTTACGGATGCTCATAAGGAAATAATACAGTAATTCATAAATAATAATGCAAGAATAAACTGTGTTTCACGTACTCACAACTGTAACCCTACCTTTGCCCCATCCTGTTTTTTATTGACCCCCTACTTTGGGTTAAGGCAACATGCTAGGCTTGAGGATACCGGTATGACAAGACAGGCAAGCCTCCACTGTTAGAGGATTAGCAGATTCAAAGAAAGGTCAGGAACAGAGACGAAGATTT
Organism: Pipistrellus hanaki; assembly: GCF_964339955.1. Classification (NCBI taxonomy): domain Eukaryota; kingdom Metazoa; phylum Chordata; class Mammalia; order Chiroptera; family Vespertilionidae; genus Pipistrellus; species Pipistrellus hanaki. Next base: position 137,820,884 of record NC_140504.1, on the reverse strand, counting down.
AGAAGCCAACTAATCTGAGGTGACTAAAACCAGGGTGCTGATCCATCCCTTCTCTCCTTTTCTCCCTCAATGGAGCTCTTTTCTTTTCTTTTTCTTTTTGTTAGCCTTCTAAGAGATTCAGATATTTCTATTTAGTGTCTCACCTCATCAAATGAATTACTATGAGTAGTTGTTGTTCTTCACAGAGAAACAAAATTTAAAAATATTTACTGGGGAAACTCATAGATGCAGGGAGGTATTCCAAGTCAAGAACATGGTTAAGTTTGTTGCAGATAGAAATGATCAGACTCCCGGTCACAGCCAGCATCCAAAAGAAGAGAAGAAAAAGGAAGAAAAAAAAAAAAAAAAAGGGTAAAAGAGGAAAACATTTTAAAATTCTATGCAGCTATCAGTTTGCTGACAAATGAGCAACAGTTCCTGGTATTGGTCACGTAGGCCCAGGCCAGTGACAGATACTTGCAGCTTAGTATACCTGTGCATGTCATTGGGCTTGGAGCTTAGTCACAGAGCAAAATAACAAGGAACTTGGCTGTTTCTACTGTATAGGTCAGAGGTTACAAAACAGTGCCCAAGGCTAGATGAGGTCCATAGGCCTGTTTTGTTTGGCCTGCACAGTGTTCTTTTAAACTTTGGGCCAACGTTTAAAATTCAGATTTTGAACATAAAGGTTATACACAAAATTCAAGATTAAAAAATTAAAGTGTCTGTCAATACTGGGTTAGCTTTTCTGCCGACAACATTGGGCTGGAGTTAGGTCAGATCTGATCTTTTGGACACAGTGCATGCCCTCACACAATAAATAACATTCTCCCTACGGCAGCTTGGCGTATTTGAATTTGCAACCTCTCAAACGTATAGTTCTCTGTGGAAGTTGAGAAAAGGCACTTACCTATAGGAGAGAGTAAACAAAAGAAATGTGGCCCATCCTGAACTGACATAATAGGAGGAATAAATGCAGTTGTCCAATAACCAATCGGGGTTCTTTTAGGAGAAGGGGCATTGGCCAGTAGTAATAGTTACACCTTGAACAAGTATATTTTCTGAAACTCAGCTTCCTAAATTGTAAAATAAAACTAATAGGCTTCACCTCCCAAATTGTTGATATCATTTAATGACATCATGCTACATAAAACTCTTAGTACATTGTCTAGCATTTAATAATACTAAGGAAATGACAATTATAATAGTGAGCATTCTTTTCTGAAGCAATCACCAATTTCAGGTGCAATTGCAACCATGTTTTTCTGTACATTTTATTCACTAATGTTTATTGGGAACCTACTGTGGATCTAGCTCCATGCAAGGTATTATAAATATATATATATAAATAAAAAAGTTTTTGTCCTTGTGTAATTTTCTGGCAAGAACTTAAAGGGTTAGAGAAAAAAAGTGTATTAACAAGAAAAGAGAGTTTCTGAAGTAGACAATATTACCTAAGAAGAAATATTGGAAATAAAAGATTGGGAAGAGGCAAAGAAAATTCAAGACTGGAGTCAAGAAGAGAGTATGTGAAAAAATGTCACAAAAGATGAAAGTGAAAGCATAAGCCTTAAATTGTGTTGAATTTGAAATGTATAGAAAGATGCAATTCATTATCCACCGAATAATGAATATTCCCAAATAATAACTGTCAGAATTAACTTTTCTATCTCACTTATTACATACCAGGCACACTATTCTAAGTGCTGTATGCACAGAAGTTTAATTTGCAGTACAACTTATATATATATATATATATATATATATATATATATATATATATACATATAATTGATTTCAGAGAGAAAGGGAGAGGGAGAAAGAGAAAGAAATATCAATGATGAGAGAGACACATCGATTGGTTACCTCCTGCATGTGCCCCAACCAGGGCCGGGGATCAAGCCTGCAACTGAGGAAGTTCCCTTGACTAGAATTGAACCCAGGACATTTCAGTCCTCAGGTTGATGCTCTATCCAAGCCAAACCTGCCGGAGCTGCAGACCAACTTTTGAGATAGATTCTATGGTTTTCTTTTTACAAACAACTAAACAAGGGCCTACGGAGGTCAATAATTTAAGTTACTCTACTATTAAATGGCAAAGCTAAGATTTAAAACTAGGCATTTCTGGCTCCACAATCCATGCTCTTAAGGAAATCAGAAAGTAGACCCTAGACGGAAGGAATCTTCACGGCAGGCACCCTTCTAAGAATGAAAGAAAATGTGGTCTAACTGGTCAATCCGGTGTGCTCTTTTCCTGGAATATGTATGTAAATAGCTTCATGGAATCTGTCCCTCCACTTTCTCTGAGGAGAAATTTAACAGGCTTTGGTCATACCCAGGAGCAAGCACACCACCTCTGCTTCCCAGTTGAGTGCTCAAATTCTGGGAGAAAAAGCTGAATTTGGAAAGGGAAATGATTGACCATCTAAATAATATTGGAGAATGTACTTGTGTGACACTCAAGATATTGCAGGTGAAGAGTCCCTCGCAGAGTGGGAACACCGCCCAGTCAGGGAAGCAAGCGATTCCCAATGGCTTCCCCAATGGACACCTGACTACTTGCTACAAATCAACTATACACCGAAACAACATCAAGAAATCATGAAGTGGGGGGGGGGACAGGGGAGGGAGCATACATAATACTTTCAACAATAAAGATTTATAAAAAGAAAAGAAATCCATGAATATGCAGATCATCAGTAATGATACTAGGAAATTTACTTCTTTTGTATCAGACACAGTTCCCAGTGCTTTCCATGTAATACCGAACTTCACCTGACAACTATAGGAGAGGGGCAGTTTTACTTTCATTTTATAGATGAAGGAACTGAGATACAAAGTCCACACAGTTAATAAGTGCTGGTGTCAGAATTCTAACTCAAGTATATGACCTAGAGTCCTTGTTAACCACAACTTATCACATTCAGGAATACATGTAATCTTGATTTCTAAATACTAGTTTTCACACAACTCAGAGCACTTTTCTTTTTTCTTTTTTTTAATATATTTTATTGATTTTGTACAGAGAGGAAGAGAGAGAGATAGAGAGTTAAAAACATCGATGAGAGAGAGTCATTGATCAGCTGCCTCTTGCACACCCCCTACTGGGGATATGCCAGCAACCAAGGTACTGTACATGCCCTTAACCGGAATCGAACCCGGGACCCTTCAGTCCCCAAGCAGACGCTCTATCCATTGAGCCAAACCGGTCTCGGCTTAGAGCACTTTTCAGGGCTTATTAAGTTGGGTGGCATAATTTTTTTAATTGTTTTCTGGATGATATATGGATTTAAAATATAAAAAAAGACACAAATATCAATGTTGATCCTAGTTCCTAGACAGATTGAGGAAGAAATACTTGTTTGAAATTTGAGTTGGTTAGCAAATGTGCTTGTCTATTTAGATTCATTAAGTAAAGACAATTATTTTTATGTGGAGTAATTTTCTGTTAACTTAAGTGACACAATAAGATTGCCTATTAAATACCTTTTTCTACCCAACAAAATCTGAATAAAGTTAACATTAAAAACGAAAATGTTTTCACTAATGTCATATAATAGTTCACCACTAGATGGAGCAGCTAAATTTTAAATTTATTCACTCATAACAAACTCTTAAAGTTTGTTTTGAAAATAGTCCTGAGTTTAGGTCACTTATTTCTTAACTACTATATTTTCTTTGTTTTTGTTTTAACCACATGTTTGTTATAACCTCTAGAAATTTTAATGAAAACATTGCTCTTAGTGCACTTGATGCTATTGCCACTTGTGAGAAAAAGATTGACCGTAAGTAAATATGAGTTCAGAATTTCAAGCAAAATAAATAGAAAATTCAATGTAAGCAGATTTAATATGCTTAACAAGCACAACCTGCAATCTGTTACCAAACAATGTGTCCCATCCAGTCAAACCAAGCAAAAAAAATACCTCTGATCCAACAGAATAAACGTCACACAGTTCGTGCACATATAGCCTCATGCATAAATGATTACATGTTTGAATTAAACAACAAAAGCCCTGGCTGGAGAAGCCAGAATGGTTTTTAATGGTGTGGCATAAAAATCACAATATTTTAGGGTCAATGCTATCTGAGTAACTGCAGGGAGTTTTTCTAGGCCTTGTGCGTCATTCTCTTCCCACTGAAAACTAGAGCAATTATCCATTTGTTTAATAAATATTTATTGAGAGTCTGCTATGTACTGGGCATAATAACCTCCACTCATTATCACGCCAGAGACAGAAACCTTGACTAAGAATCAGGCCAAGGTCAACTGTGCACAGGGAATTTCAGCACTACATGGATTTGTCTGGAAAAACAAGAAGGAAGGAGAGCGAAATGAATGAAACCACTGCTGAAGCTCATGAAAATTGGGGTGATGGAAGAAGAGGATTAAACTGAACGGGGTCAGAGACATTTCCTTTATCCACTACTGGCCAAGGGTGACACTAGTTCCTGAACATAGCATGTTAGAAATCAACATCAGAAGCGCACAGCGTAGGAAAGTTTGTTCTGAGCATTATTATGTTGAATATAGCTACTCCTAAGTTGTATGCTTATATCTCAGGGGAAGCCATTTTCACTACATGTTTTTGTTGTCACTATAACGACTTGATTAAGGGATACTTTGTATAACATTGAAATTCTCTGTCTAGATCAGTAATCGGAGTCAAGATTCTGTTTGTCAGCCCAAGCAGGTCAGGTAAGCAGCCCTTCTTAACAGAATGACGCCTCATTAAAGCTTTTTCCTACCTGAACAGGTGGGCTGCTCTAACACTCACACACTTTCCTCGGGGCCTAGTTGGTTAGGCATTTACTCAAAGTTCATTCAGTTTTATCTTACTCAGACTTCCAATAAGCCTGCTTATCTGGTTTTTAAATCCTTAGCAGGTTTGAAGTAACTAATGAGAAAGATAGTGACAATACCAAACAGTTGTCGAGCACCCTTTATTTTCCAGGCTTTGTTCTAAGCAGCTTTAGTTAACTTAAACCCATGACAACCTCATGAGTTGGCACATTGGTATCCACCATTTCATATTTGAGGAAATCAACGAACAGAAAAGTTAAAAAAAAAAAAAAAAAAACTTGCCCAGCGTTCATGCTCTTATGTGACAGGTCCGAGATTTCCACCCAAAGAGCCTGGCTCCAAACTCACTCTCAAGACCACTGGCTCCACTGTGAGGAAGGGCTGTTCACTGGCATGCAGCAAGGAATGATCATTGGTGCTAAAACCGGTTTGGCTCAGTGGATAGAGCATCGGCCTATGGACTGAAAGGTCCCAGGTTCGATTCCGGTCAGGGGCATGTACCTTGATTGCAGGCACATCCCCAGTAGGGAGTGTGCAAGAGGCAGCTGATCAATGTTTCTCTTGCATTGATGTTTCTAACTCTTTATCCCTCTCTCTTCCTCTATGTAAAAAAATCAATAAAATACATTTTTTTAAAAAAAGAAAGAAAGAAATGATTATTGCTGACATCATAGCAAGGGAAGAGAGCATGTGTGAAGGGCAGCTGATAGAATTAAAATGTATGGCAATCTAGGGTCATTTAAAACACCAACAAACTATTTTTTATATTTTTTAATATTTTTTTAAATTTCCAATTACAGTTGACATTCAATATTATATTAGTTTCATGTAGACAGCACAGTGATTAGACATTTAAGTTTATACCTCATGAAGTGATTGCTCCTATAAGTCTAATACCCGTCGGGCACTGTATGTTGTTGTTAAATTATTATTGAGTATATTCCCTATGCTGTACTTTACATCCCCGTGACTATTTCATAACTACCAATTTGTACTTCTTAATCCCTTTAACTTAAACTGCTCTTTAATTACATATTTCCTGGATTTTTAAGGATACTTCAGACTTTTCGTATTTATTTCCATAATTTTGAATTAATTTCAAAATTTAGAGACATAAAATTTTCCCCAACTTTCAATTCAAAAAAAGTTACAATACTCAAAACTTACTTAGCATTAAGTCCAGTCTACCAATGCTTATAAGGTAGCTCAGAGTTTATGAGAATCAGTGTCTGAACACACCTTCTTCCTGGCAAGAGATGTCATGGTGGACCCAAGTTCTCTGAGAGCTATTTGTGCTCCAGATACGAGGGACCATGATATAGGGGCCAGGGTTTCTAGGAATGGGAAACTGGAGGTTGAACAGATGGCCTCTGCTAAGGGGAAAATTTAGAAGGGAGCTACCAGGAATCTCATTAAGATGGCAGGGCATGTGTCCCACCCCACCAGGAGAGCTGCAGTCACTGGATGTGTGGGCATGTAGACTAAGAAACCAGTTACGGAAGCCAGTCCTGTGGCTAGCCCAGACCATGTGTCTCAGATGAGAGACAGAGGCTGTGATAATACAGACACGCAGTCACACCTGTTAGATAAGCGGACACAAGAAGATACTGGAGTACTTCTGCCTGGCTCCACAGGAAGCACCATCTTGAGCTAACTTTTCAAGTTGGGCCCCTCTTTCTTCCAAGAAAGGAAGAATAATAAGGCCTTTTGGGAGCCCTGTCAACTTCCTACCGGTCGAATGCTTGTATCTCAGGTGAAGCCATTAAGACAGCTCATTATACAAACAGTCCTGAGAGAGAGTGGGGTGAGTACAAAGGTGGGTCCAGGTTTTACAATGCCTGTTGCTAATACAATTTGGGAGTACCTTTTAAGAAAAGGAGTACAAAGTTATGAATACAAAAACAGTTAGGGTCTTGTTAACCAGTGTCACCGAATAAATTCAATAAAAATGGAAAAAAGAGCTAAGTTTAATAATGAATATTCAAGTAGAATGAGAAAAGAAATTACAACTAATTACAAATTTTGAAAAGCTGACAAATACCACAAAGATCCCCAAACCCACAAAAATAAGTTTTACTAATTTGATGACATAATCTATGTATTTTGTATATCCTCTGTAAATCCTCTGTTAACGTTTTTAAGTAATGATGATTTTGTAATTTTTATAGAGGGAATTGAAAGATAATTCATCTTTCCTCTAGAATAGCTGATCAAATTTTTTTTTTCATTACTGACAGATTAGAAAAGTTTCTTTCAGCTTCACACCTCACTACTCCCAAAGTCATTTATAAGACTACTATCAAATTTGGAAAATGTCAAGTTTTTAGCATTAATTACCTGTACGATTTCAGGGCAATTCAAGTTCTCTTGGCAGGGACTGTGTAAAGTACTCTCTGAATTTATAACAACTGTATTGCTGAGATCTTGTAAGCAGCTTAAGCTTCAATCCCTTCGTGATAAACCCATTTCTGGGTGAGTGGACAATTTCCAATTCAGACTTGAGACCCAATAGGAAGTTCAGTAGAGGCTATTTCTGTGGTGGCAATGGCAGCTTGCTACCTAAGTAGAGCACTCCCACAAATGGCCATTTGAAGACTTTTCAAATCACTTCCAGTCTCAACAACTAAGCCTCAGCAACAACTTAGTGGCTTCAGCTGAGGGTGTCTCTGTGCCTGCAAACAAAGAAAGCATTGCATGAATTTGGATCACCTCAGTCAGTACTCAGAGTGCCTGAGCTATTACAGAGTGCTGCCCAAGGGGAAAGCATACACTTTATATTTTCTTTTCCAAGGTCTGGCTCCTTTACGGGAGGTTAATCAAAATTCAGAGGACAGGAAGAAGGCACCATAAAAGCTAGTTTTCAAAAGTCACGACTTTACTTCATTCAGAGAAGACCCAGGGAAAATGGCTTTGAAATTGATGGTGCTTGGATATCCCACCAGATAAAATAGTGTACAGGCTTTGGAGTCAAGGGGACTTAGAATCCGATCTCATCAGCCAGTTTCCAAATGTATTAACTCCTGCTAACCTTTATCTATACCTCCAACCCACACGCAGTCCCCTTCGCCTCCAAGTAATTGTAAAAACAAGTTCCAGAATTCATAACTGTTCCTTTGTAAGGATTCTAGAATGTATCTTTAAAAGAAAGAATCTGTCTTAATCAGCTTGTGCTCCAATAAGAAAATGCCATAACCTAAGTAGCTTATCAGCAACAGAAATTTATTTCTCACAGTTCTAAGCTCAGGGTGCCAGCACCGTCAGGTCTTAATGAGGGTCCTCTTCCAGGCTGCAAACTGCTCATTTCTAGCTGTGTCCTCATATGGTGGAGAAGAGAAAGAGAAAGCAGCTCTCTCCTAACTCTCAAAAGGGAACTGCTAATCCTACCATGAGGGCTCCACCCTCATGCCCTGGTCTGACCCTAATTATTGCCCAGATATCCCATCTTTTAATACCATCACAAGGGGGGTTTAGGGTAGGGTTTTAATATATCAATTTGGGGGTTCACAAACATTCAGTTCAAAACAGGTCTCTTTAAAAATGTAATTACCATAATATCACTATCACACTTTTGAAATTAATATTAATTATGTAATATCAAGAAATATCTAGCCATACACTTCCTCTATTGATGGGGGAGTGGGGAGCCCTGAAAACTAAAAGATTTAAAAACAAAACAAACAATGAACTGACAGTGAAAAAGACTGAATATTTTTTATTTTTTTAATATATTTTTATTGATTTCAGAGAGGAAGGGAAAGGAAGAGAGAGATAGAAACATCAATGATGAGAGGAAATCACTGATCAGTTGCCTCCTGCATGCCCCTTACTGGGGACCGAGCACGCAACCCAGGCATGTGCCCTTCATTGGAATCTAACCCAGGACCCTTGAGTCTGCAGGCCGACAATCTATCTACTGAGCCAAACCAGCCAGGGGGGAAAAAAACAAAAAAACCTGTTTATATCTCTCTTTTTTTTTCCTGTAAGTGACAAGGAAAAATTCAATTATCCTTCTGGACTTTGACTTAACCACTTTACTATCATTCACTCATCACTGTTACAAAGAGCAAGTTACTTAATGACTCTAAGATTTAATATGTAATCTATAAAATGGGCATAATAAACATTTGAAAGGTTGCTGTAAACACTGAAGGAGACAACAGGTGAAGTACCTGGCACACAATCACTCAAAAAAATTAATTCTCTTTTCCATCACTCAAAAAAATTAATTCTCTTTCCCAAATTCAACTTGAAGCAATACCACATTTAATGATATACTGTATAATCTATACTCTGATTCTCTCTCTCTCTCTCTCTCTCTCTCTCTCTCTCTCTCTCTCTCTCTCTCTCTCTCTCTCTCATGTGTTCACAACAGCCTGGAAATGTAAGTAGCTCAGATTGCGTGTAATCCAAGGCTCAGAACAATTGATTGACTTGCCCCAAGTGCACAGCTGTTAAGTGGCAGAGCCAGAATTTGTGTAGAAAAAGCTCCTTATGCCCCTGTGTTTTTTGAACCTGTGACATCAAATGAAAGTTATGTTTTACACTAACTATTCTGTTCACAGAATTTGGAACATATATAATAATCTTAAGGAAAATTTCCATCTAGAATGGTTATAAACTTTAAGTTTTTTGAACTAATGGAGAAAACTAAGCTATCTCCAAAACTCATTTCTCAGTTCAGGATACCAGAGGTTTAGGTTTTATTATGTAAAAAAGAGCCATGTGAAGTTTAAAAAATAATAATAATAATAATAATGACTAAGTACAGTGAATCTCAAATGTCCAATTTGTTACATATTTAAAGTGTAATTTTTTTAAGCCAAATGATTATTGGCCTCAAATAAGTACATTTAAAATCTATCCATGAGAGTTCACAGTGATTTTTCATTTCTGAACTAAAAATGCCTATATTTTCTCACAAAGTGAAACTAGAAACTATTGCCTACAGAAACACTGCAACCTGACCAAATGCTCACTGTAATTAGTGTTTCTTTTGTAATCGGGGTTGTAGGTGGCATGATAACCTGTGAGCATCCTTGATTGTGTACAGTTAGAGAACAAAAGGTCACCAAGTCGCTGTGGCTTCCCAACAACAGTTCCTTCACTGGGAACACAGGCGCAGACTCTGGCATTCATTTACTAAACTCACTCAAACATAATGGCTCTGGATGAATGCTCAGTGTTCCCCAGCTTTAAGACCTGGGGGAAAATTATTTTATAGCTCAATAGTTTTGTATTTTCCTTTATATGGGTCTTACCTGTTTCTTCTTAAGACTGTTCTAGGTATTTTATGTAGTTTGTAGCCATTGTGAGTGAAATTTCCCCTTTAGATCCCCTCTGCTCCCCCCTCCCCCCTACCCCCCCACCCCCCCCCTACCCCCCCGATATTTGCCATTACATTGGTTATATATAATCTGGGTGGAATAGAAGTGATGTTTCCAAACATCTTATAATAGAGGACCCATTAACCATAAGGCAACATCAGAATTCACAATGACCCTGGACAATTAGAGAAGTGTTAGAAACAAAGAAAACAGTAGTGAGTAGGGGCAGGTACAACACAAAACAACAATGACAAGCCAAAAAAATAAAAAAGCCCGAAGGGAACTTTAGCTATATAAAAACATGTCAGCAGTGTCCAGCTGGTGGACTCAGTGGTTGAGCATGGACCTATGAACCAGGAGGTCATGGTTCAATTCCCAATCAGGGCACATGGGCAGCTTGGTCCCTGGTGTGGGGTGTGCAGGTGCCAACCAATCAGTGATTCTCTCTCATCACTGATGTTTTTGTCTCTCTCTCCCTCTCCCTTCCTCTCTGAAATTAATAAATATATACATATTTTAAAATGTCAGCAAAGTATGTAGCGTCAAAGTGGATCATTAGCTGACCTTGAACAAACAGGGAAGCACTGCACTCTTTTCTGACCTGAAAATTGGCAGCTGGTGCGAAAGGACCATCAGGCCAGCTTCCATGTGTGTTCAGTGTGGATGGAACCTCTTCTATCAGGACACACACTAGTTCTGACAGCTACCACTTGAAGAACAAGGTCTCCACCTAAATTGGAACCTAAATTGGCATGAGAGCTAAAAAGATGTAGATAAAGTTAAAAAAAAAAAAAAATGATGGAATTACGGAAAAGATAAAGAAAAGTCCTTTGACATGCAGGACAGGGACCCACAGTAGCTATGTACACTGATGACAAAACAAAACAGGCTTAACCGGCAACTTGACGCCATGCCATAAAAGGCAATGCTTTCAGACAGCAGATGTATTAATCATTAAAATGGCTGTCAAATTTGCTGTTGTAGCAGTGCGATTTTGTAGGTTTTTCCTCTGTGCTGCTCGGTTCTATAAAAAACTGACAACTTCAGTGATTTCAGGCTGCTTCTGAAGATGCTTAGTGGCTTAGTTATCCCCGGCTCACAAAGTAAATAATTCACCGCACTTCTGAATACAAACAAAAGGGCTTTATAGCCCAGCTAGTGAGTGGCTGGGAAAAATTAGAATGTTTATCTTACAGCGCTTAGTGCAAGAAGGACACAGGGTGTTTATTATACCCAGCAACCATCCACATCTAGTCTGGGGCGCCTGCTGTGTCTCATAAAGTAAGACAAGGAGAAGCAACTTGGAAGTACGGCAGGATCTTGTTGGACCAAATACAAACCTATCCCTTAACCAGCTCACACAACAGGCAAAGAAGAGACTCCCAGCAGCTGAGAAATAAATCTCTAGAATCTTCAAACTAACACTGTGGAGAGGGACAAATTCACTTAAAGAGGCTTGGGGCCAAGGTGTGTGAGTTTAAGGTTAGTATAACTTCTGAGAGAAAACATTAAGAACCTATGGGGAAAGACAACAGCAGTGTTAAAGAATATAGTAGTGCCTAAAGAATTACTCCATGTTCCATTAAAAAAAAAAAAAGAAGAAAAAGAAGAGTATATATATATATATATATATATATATAATGGCGTATTAAAGATTATTTGAGATATGGACTCTTGAGCTGCCCTTGGTTAGTACTGACATTTTTATTCTCTTTCTAGATTCCCCATGATTACCTTACCCAATTCTTGGTACTTACCAGTATATTTTTCCTTTCCCATAATCCTATATGTTCTTTATTTTGTAATATGCTCTCTTTTCTATCTTAAGATTCCTTTTTTTATGTTAAGAGCTGCTTCCTATTGTCTCAAAGGGAACTTAATCTCTTGCAAATGTGCAGACATATCTATAACTCTGACTAATGTAAAACCGATTCTTCCCTAAATTAGCTGTTTCATTCTTTTCCCACTTATATCATTTCTTACCTAAAAGATCTACACTAGCATTGCAGACAATGATACTAGCTAAGGCTGGGTGAGAAATTAGAGATACATGGGGAAGTGTCAGCCTAATACTTATAGAAGTAAATTATATCTATAGTACAGGTGCTTTAGTAAAAGGCGAAAGATTTATGCGGTCTGAAGAGAAACCAGAGCATGTACAGGTGCTTTAGTATGGATTGGAATAGAATACAGTTGAAACTATATTTAAGTTCCCACCTTGAATACAGGGAAATAATATATATATATATATTTTTTTTTTTAATTCTCTTTTTCAGACTTTTCAAGAGATATATTTAGAATATCAGATTAATGCCGACTTGAGATAGTTGGAGAACCTCTCTTGGTTTTTGCTTCCTGCTGAGAATGGATCTATGATGGATAAATTATGAAATAAGTCCACATGTCTTTTCTGCATAGATAACAGTGGCACAATTTTGCTTATGTTCACAGGAAGTCCTTGGTTTGGTGTAAGGTACGCTTTAATAGTTTTCAAAATATTTTATGAAAGCCCCAAATTTTACAGTTAATAAACACTAACAAGATATTATATCAGGGCTATTTTAAAATGATGAAAATAATGTGATATTAAATCTAAAGCTACTGGATTTGAATCATGAGCTTTGACTTGTAATTTTTAGACTTTTATGAAAGACAAAACAACAAATGGGATTAGATAAAGCTAACATTTACAAATACAAATATAAAAATACTCTTTGAGAATACATTTAACACAAAATAAAAAGTAAAGTGTTTTACACATAGTTGGACCTCAAGTCAATCACATGTTTGTTCTGTCACTGACCTACTAAGAGTCAGGAAATTCTATATAGCCTATGCTGCTGGTACAAAGGTAAATACTAGGAATTTCTTGCTATCTACAAGCTCACAGCCCAGTTGAATAAGCATGTAAAGAAAATAATCACAGGACAATGATAAGTGCTATTATAGAAGCCTGTATAAAGTTATCTAAAAGATTAGACAACTCACTAGCTATGCCCACACAGGGGTGGAGTCACCGAAGTTTAACAGAAGATGTGAATGTCCAGTGGGGTTGACACCCAAGGCAGGAATAGCAAGAGATTACTCCTCTGAGAAGTTAAACCAGATCACAAAGGGCTTTGTATGTCATGCGAATGGGTTAGGCTTTATCTGGGAGATAATGAGGAGCCACCTTAGAAGGAGTGGCAAAATCTGATTTACATTTTAGAAATGTACTTCCCGTGGCAATGTGAAAGGTGGACTACAGAAAAAGTGAGGCTGCTGATGGGAAAGCCTCGTAGGAGGCTATTTCAAAAGCCCAGGAGGGAAAAAAAAAAGGCCAGAAGAGATAACAAGCATTTAAGGAAGTACCCTGAGGCAATGGCAATGAGGATTATGAGAAGAAAACTAATCTGAGAAATGTTTGAAAAGTAGGTGAGACAGGACTAGGTGACTAATTAGGTGAGAAGTAAAACACAGCAGTGAGGACAATTCCAAGTTTTCTGGTTTAACCAATTAGGTGGCTTGTGGTGCCATTAACTGAAGTAGATAGTACAGAAGAAAAAGCAGATTTGGAGAAACCAATAGAAATGAGCTTGGTTGAAGATATGTGTGGTTTAGAGCATCGGCCTGCAAACTGAAAGGTGCCAGGTTCGATTCCGGTCAAGGGCATGTACCTTGATTGCGGGCACATCCCCATTAGGGGATGTGCAAGAGGTAGCTGATTGATGATTCTCTCTCATTGATGTATCCCTCTCTCTTCCTCTCTCTGTAAAAAATCAATAAAAATATTTTTTAAAAAGAAAATATGTGGAGTTTGAGGTAGGAATACTTGGTTGTTCATTAGAAATATTATGTTCATTAGGTCAAATATTTGAGCAGGATGCACATTAGTAAGAATAGGTGATAGCCTAATTAATGGGAACTGATGAGTTGGCCCAACACACTTGCATAGTAAATCACAGCCCCATTGGTAACTGTGGCCTTATTGTGATTTTATAGGAATGTGTTCTCAACACTCTCCTCTTTGAGTGACAGAATCCCTGAGAATGTCAAAACTTTAGGCACTACTTTAAATGTCAATATATATAAGAACATCCAGTAAGATTGCTAGAATGAATGGGTCTAGCTAGACACTCCCCCGCCACCCCGAGACTGATTCAGTGGTGTGGTGTGGGATTCAGGAATCCGTTTGTTTAAAAAGCAACTCCTGGTGTTTCTTCTATACATACACTAAAGTTTGTCTTCCTTGGGAAAAAGAATTTTTTTTAAAAAGAAGAAAAATGTAGTCAGAATTTTGCATATGTTAATTTTGCCTTAAAAATTACCATGTATTTAACTTGAATCAGTTTATTTCTTTTGGTTTTAAAATTCATGGTTTTAGTCAAATTCTAGAGATTATTTTTCCTAGAAAAGTGTGTAACAGATAAATTTGCCTGCTTTGAATCATAAGAATACTAGTGGCCTGTTGCAGGAAGATTCCTGCAATAGGGCTTCCTGCTGCAATCACTGCCCTGCCTGCTTTCCTCCCTTCTCCCCATCTCATCTGCTTTCCTCCCTTCTCCCCCTACCCCGCCTGCTTTCCTTCCTTTTGCAGGGCTTGACTTCTTTCTATGCTGTCTTCAGTCTTTGCTCTGGCCTGGATATGTAAATTAACCGCCATCTTGGTTGGGTTAATTTGCATACTCACCCTGATTGGCTGGTGGACAGGGCTTGTGGGCATATCGAAGGTGTGGTCAACTTGTATGTTTCTCTTTTATTAGGTAGGGGGATATTTCCCTGTGCTTAACAAGGAAAAAAATGTATCTACTAGTAAAGTTAAAAACAAAATAAGCAGTGAAAAGCAAATTGTTTACCAATTTGAAAATGACTAATTGAAAATGTTGGCCTCATTATGCTCAAAGGAAAGTGTCCTGGACTGAAATTCAAAAACTGGCATTAAGTCTTCTGAAGTCTCTGGACCTTCATTTCTCATTTATCACAAGAAGGTGTTAGGCTGGAAAAAATCTCATAAGGTTCTGGATAAGATTGATGTGTTGTCCTTTAACTATTATACTTGGTTGAACCAAATGAAAATGATGATGTTGAAGCATTTTACCTACAAAAAATGGAAATTTCATATGGTTCAACATATTGAGGATGGAGCAGACCCATCAGGCATGACCAGTACAGGGCTTCTATCCAACTCCATCTCACAGTCAGGTTGTTTTATTTTCTCCAACAACTGTATACCCCAAGCACACACCTTTTCATCCTGCAAGCCCTGAGATTTCAAAGGGCAACAACCGTTTTTTTACCTCTAAATTGAAAAATCCTAGAGAAGAACCCAGATTGACATGGCTTGGATCATAACCTCTCCTCAGCCAAATGCTTTGGTCAGAGTACTATTATTGGCTGGAAGTAGGTCACTTTCCTAACCCAGTGACCAGAGGGGTAGAATAGTGTGAATGGCAGCTTTTAGTCCCATAAAGGAGGTGAACAGACAAAAAACATATATCCTTTACCCATCTCTATGTCTCTGGGTATGATATGACTTAAAATATACTTTATTCATTGAAAGGACATATTATGACTCAACTAAACCAGAAGGAAGATTTGAATTCAAATTTTTGTGACTTGGGACATTATTTTCCCTTCTGAATTTATATTCTCATCTGAAAAAATCCTATATAATAAAAAACTAATATGCAAATAGGTCAAATGGTGGAACAACCGAACAGCCAATTGCTATGACATGCACTGACTACCAGGGACGATACACGTGGAACATGATGGGCATCGGCAGCAGGTGGCTGAACATGGACATGATGGTCATCGGTCGCAGCAGGATGTTGGAGCAGGTAAGTTGGGGTGTCAAACCAAGGGGTATGCTGATCACTGTCATCACGGCAAGTCTTTGGTAGTTATTGAAAATTCTTTGCTCCTGCATGCCGCAGCCCCACCTGGTGCTTGCACCCACTGCCAACACCTGGCACCATCAGCAAGTGTGAGCAGTGGCTGCCAGCCCCAATCGCCCCTGAAGGCTTTTCCACCTCCTCATGCTCCTGAGGGGTGATCAGGGTAACAGCTACTACTTGCACCCACTGATGGCACTGGCCCTGCTTATGCCCGCTGATGGTGATAACCCCAGTCGCTCTGCACTGTCAGTGGGTGCAAGAATGGGAGCAGCAGCAGCACGAGCGGGGCTGTTGGCAGACAGGAGACTGGGGGATGTGGTGAGAGGGGCCAGTCAGGGGTATGGAGGATGGGCCAAGACCCACCCCTGTACCCACTGCAGCCTCGCAGCCCACAGTTCCTTTCAAGGTGCACAAATTCGTGCACTGAGTCCTTAGTATATTATAAAGACCTTGAAATGGTATGATGAGATGATATGAAATCATGTGCATGATATTTCTTTGAAAATTATAAAGCACACATAGAAGCATGGAACAAACTGATGAATCTCAGAGGGAAGATGGGGGATGGGAAGAGATTAACCAAAGAACTTATATGCATACTAGAGGCCCAGTGCACAAATTCATGCACCATGGGGTCCCTCGGCCTGGCCTGTGAATTGGGCCAAAACCATCTCTCCTATATCTCCCAAGGGGTCCTGGATTGTAAGAGGGTTCAGGACAGGCCAAAGGATCCCACTGGTGCACAATCGGAGCCGGGGAGGGAATGCAGAAGGGCTCCAGGGCATGTTCAGCCTGTTTCACTCAGTCACGACCAGCCAGACCCCAGCAGCAAGCTAACCTACCTGTTGGAGCGTCTGCCCTTTGGTGGTCAGTGCACGTCAAAAACAAGCAGTTAAATGGCTTTAGTATATCATTAGCATATTGGTTGAACAGACGAACAGACGACTGGACACTTAACATATTAGGCTTTTATTATATAGGATATCCATAACCTATGGACACAGACAATAGTGCAGTGAAGGCCTGGGGGAGGGGGTCAATGCGGGGAGAAGGGGAACATCTGTAATATTTTCAACAATAAAGATAAATTTTAAAAAGAAAATTGTAAAGCACTAGAGAAGTTAAGGACTCTTCCACTCAATAAATATCTATTGAGTGCCTACTGTTTTTTGTCTGTTTGTAAACTTTCTTAGGCACCAGGAATATAAAGATAAATTAAATATGATATTTTTGCCCTCTGCAATATCATGCAGGATCAGGATAACATCCTGTATGTAAATAAGCTCAGCACATCTTAACTTTTTAATACTTGACTACTGAGTCCGAGAGTACAGTAGTTTAACAAATGCAGGGATAGTACATATATTTTAGAATAGAGATATTACTCAAAATTTGAGTGTAAAATAACCTTTTTTCAAAGCAAACTTTTGACTTGTTTCATCTCTGTTCTTTTCACAACACTATATTTGGTTCTGCTCACCTCTTCAACAAACAATTTCTTCCTCAAGATTAACATTGTCTCAAAGCCAGCTTTTCTCAAAACTGATCTTATGGCCAGCGCTCTATTGATGTTTCTTATCTCTACATACACTTCGACCTGAATACAGCAATTCTAACCCCAAAGTCTCCCTTACATAAGATCGCAAATTACTTTGTAAACAATTTTGAACTTGATGCATACTAATTTTTATTTTCATATTTTTGTCACAATTCTCTTATTAATGTTGTCCCACCCAAGCTCATGCTTTGGAAAATGGTTGATAAAACTGAGAGTTGTCTATAAAACTTATAGTTCTCTAGCCATTCTGAATCTAAAATTGCCCATGAGCATTTGTGGCAGTCAAACTGATTTCCTATAGTGGTTTACCTTGCCATCATCCTAAAACACATTTTGAAATATGACTTTATAAAATTTTTAACAAGATTAATCAACAAATTATAAGAGACTTTTTCAGGATCTTTCTGCTGATAAATATTTGCTTGCTATGCACACAAGTTTATAGGCCAATCACATATTTATTCAGCATGAATTGGTCACATTGTAATAAGATCCTGCCTCCATGAGAACTATATAAAATTTCCAAACCTAAGGCTGTCTTAGTAGTCACAACATTACTGTTTACTCCTGGTACTTTAGTACCTATTGCTCAGAGCTTTGTCATGGGTTCCTAAGCCCCTGTTCTTGAAATTATTTGCTGGGATTTGCTTATTCATTTATTTCTTCAGCAAATATTTACTGAAGGACTACTATATGCCAAGTGCCATTCTTGGCTGGGTGGGTACAAAATTAATAAGGCATAGTCTTTGCCTCAAGGTCCTCACAAAGCTGTAGAGAAGACATAGAACTAAAAACAAAAAAAGCCGAAACCGGTTTGGCTCAGTGGATAGAGCGTCAGCCTACGGACTGAAAGGTCCCAGGTTCGATTCTGTTCAAGGGCATGTACCTCGGTTGCAGGCACATCCCCAGTAGGGGGTGTGCAAGAGGCAGCTGATCAGTGATTCTCTCTCATGGATGTTTCTAACTCTATCCCTCTCTCTTCCTCTCTGTAAAAAAATCAATAAAATATATTTTAAAAAATAAAAACAACAACAAAAAACCAATTACAATACAGGACTATGGGAACTCTGATGTGTGTCTGATTCCCTCAGGCAATTCCTCCCCCATTCCATTGGTCCAATAGGGCCAATCATATTAGTTCAGGAATAGGCATCTTACTGTCCCAGAGCAACCAAAGGCCTCCTCACAGCTTTTCTGCTAGAGTTAGAAGGGGAGGAGTATCCCTCTGTTACTTTTATTTTCATTTTTTATTTTAAATATATTTCTTTATTGATTTCAGAGGAAGGGAGAGTGAGAGAGAGATAGAAACATCAATGAAGAGAGAGAATCATTGATCAACTGCCTTCTGCACGCCCCCTGTCTGGGAATTGAACCTGCAACCTGGGCATGTGCCCTGACCCAGAACGAAACCAGCAACCTTTCGGTGCACTGGACTTACCACACAGACCAGGGCACAACTGCATTTTTTGAATGGGGAAAAGACTCTATCATTTTCTGCAGTCCATATTGTTCCTCAATATCTCCCAGACACTCTACTCTGTTCAATTGTCACGTATCCTTGAGCACACAGTGTTGTTTTCCTTGCTTTCTGCCTCTGCAGTTATATACATAACCTGCGCAGCCCCTGTAGGCTCTGAGAGTATGGTCCCTGATCAAAAGAGCATCCCTACTGAATTCAATCAAGAAGTCTAACTCGCCGAGACCGGTTTGATTCAGTGGATAGAGCATCGGCTTTGGGACTGAGGGGTCCCGGGTTTGATTGCGGTCAAGGGCATGTACATGGGTTGCGGGCACATCCCCGGTAGGGGGTGTGCGGGAGGCGGCTGATTGATGATTCTCTCTCATCAATGTTTCTAACTCTGTATCCTTCTCTCTTCCTCTCTGTAAAAAATCAATAAAATATATTTAAAAAAAAAAAAAAAAGAAAGAAAGAAAGAAGAAGTCTAACTCTTCTCTTGTAAAGCTTTTGAAAAAAAAAAAAAAAAAGTAGATCCACCAACAGCAATGTTCTCAACTTTTGGGTCATGGGACAATAGTGTTTCTACCTATTGTGCTGGATATGAGGTACATCCAAAGTAATTTCTTACTAGATATATGTGTGCTTTTAAAGTTTGCCAACAGAACTCTTTCTTTTTTAGAAATTTAAGATCATTCCTATGATAACATTATTTTCTTTCTCTTGCATTCTTTTATGCTTTATAGAAGGGGGGTGGGTTCAGAATTACTGGTTAATTCACATAATTTGGATCTTATTTAAATATATTCATGGGTGTGTCACATATATGATCTTCATCCTTTATGTGTTGCAGCAGCAGAATGTTGAAGTATAAGTCCAGAGCAGACAGACATTATGGTAAAGCTTTGAATGGGTTAGGGAGTAGAGACCAATTATCATTACTAAACATACAAGTGATTTTATTAGTCATGCTAAATGCCAAGTGGGATTACATAGTTTGTTGGCCAACTGGGGTTCTGTGTAAACTTTTTAATAAATGTCACTAATCTCTTGGGAAATAAAGTCCCACCTTAAGATTAGGAAGAGAAGATTGAAGTTAGCTTTGGGGATGGGGAGTTGTGGGTAAGGAGACCATGGCTCATTCCTCTAACAATTCAGAAGGAGCAAAGTTAAATTAGGTTAAGGTGTCTAAGATTAAGTTAGAATTCCAAATCAGAGATGGTGTTACCAGAGAAGTAGGCTCTGCTACAAGATTTGTAATAGAAAAGCAGAAGGAATTTCGGTATGCAGGTGTAGATGGTAGCTCCAAATAATGGGGATGGAAGGTGGGGGGAGTTGGATTGGTGGGGGGAGAGAAGGAGGGAACCAGCTAAGAAAAAAGTGCTTGAGAGAACCCAGAAAATTTTTGCTCATATTGATAACAATAGCCAGATCCTGGCACTAGAAAATGGTGGAGCCAAGTTTGTAGGTATAACTGATTTGAGAGAATACTTAATAAGAGATATTATAAGGTCATGATATATATTGGGGACTCTGACTAGAGAAGGGGCCTTAGGAGGGAGGGGAGATAGATGTAAGAAACACTAATCAAGTAATATACAGATAAGACTTGTCAATTGACCATGAGTGAGGTGGGAGGCAGTAGAGAGGTAGGAGTCAAAATTCAATTATTTTGGCCTGGATAAATAAAAAAAAAAAAAAAAAAAAAAAGAAGAAGAAACTCTTCATAGAAATAAGGAAACCTGATAGGGACACTATTTTAAGGGGAAAGGTGATGTGTTCAGCTCTTGATAATTTGCGTTTGAGGTGAATGTTAAATACTTAAGTGGAAATACTCCAGAATACTCAGTAGACAATAGATGTGAGGCTGAATTAATGAGAGAGGTCAAAGCTAGAATTCTATATTGGAAGTTATATCTCAACTAGAGGCTGGTGCACAAAATTCGTGCATGGGGGGTGGGAGTTGGAGGGGTGTCTGTACCCTCTCAAATCTGGGACCCCTCTCACAATCTAGGACTGCTGGCACCCAACGGCTCACCTGCCTGCTTTCCTGATCGCCCCTAACCACTTCTACCTTCAAGCCTGATCACCCCCTCACTTCTCCCATGCCAGCCTGATTGATGTCTGACTGCTCCCCTGCCAGCCTGTTTGCTTCTCTCCCCCCAACTTCCCTCCTCTGTCAGTCTGGACATCCCTAACTGCCCTCCCCTGCAGGCTTGAAAACCCACAACTGCCCTCCCTTGCAGGCCCGGTCCCTCCCAACTGCCTTCCCCTGCTGGCCATCTTGTGGTGGCCATCTTGTGTCCACATGGGGGCAGAATCTTTGACCATATGGGGGCAGCCATCTTGTATGTTGGAGTGATGATCAATCTGCACATTACTCTTTTATTAGATAGGATAGAGGCCTGGTGCATGAGTGGGGTCCAGCTGGTTTGCCCTGAAGGGTGTTCCGGATCAGGGTTGGTGTTCCCTTGGGGTGTGGGATGGCCTGGGCAAGGGGCCTGTGGTAATTTGCAGGCCAGCCCCAAGCAGAGGCCCTGGTATCTGGAATTTATTTATTTTCTACAATTAAAACTTTGTAGCCTGGAGAGGAGTCAAGCCTTCTGCTCACTCCATGGCAGCAGCCATTTCTATTAGAATTTATGTATCTTCTATTATTGAAACTTTGTAGCCTGGAGTGAAGACCTGAGCTGGCCATGGATGCAGAAGCTTGGCTTCCTTGATTGCCCTGTGCAACCCTAGCCTCCTGCTCTTTCAGCTCCATGGAGGCCGCCATTTTTGTTGGAATTTATTTAGCTTCTATAATTGAAACTTTGTACCCTTGAGTGGAGGCCTGGGCCAGCCAGGGTGTGTGGAAAGCATTGTCAGGGAAACCCAAGCCTCCCTCCTGCTCTCTGTGGCCCCAGCCATCTTGATTGGGGTTAATTTGCATACTTGCTCTGATTAGCTGAAGGGCGTGGCTGGTGAGTATAGTGGAGTGATGGTTAATTTGCATATTACTCTTTTATTAGATAGGATGATGTAAATAGGAGGTGGAAGAGTAGATGTGATTGCTAAGGGAGGTGCCCCAAAGACTAACCTGTAAGAATGTCTTCTCCTGGTTACTATATATGAATCTTAAATATGTAGACTGGAGATATTCAGTTATTGCCTTGAACTGGCAATTACTTATTGGCCTATCATCTGAGACACAATGAACCAGGGATGCTTGGTTTAAATTCCAAAATTACCAAGAAATTTAAATATACAGAGTAAGATTAGGTGAATACCAGAAAGTTGCTCCTAAACTTGTGTTATAAACTAAATCTAGTATCAGGTCCTTTAAATATTGCCAGCCAATACTGAATGAACAGGTGGTTTTCACATAACATTTTTCCTTAAATCTATTTGCAGTACTGTTTTTCCAAGAATTTCAAGATCACTTAATTTTCTTAATTTTATAGTTTCAAGTTAGACAAATGAAACATGCCTTTTCAAACATAGTGTTAAAGACCTGATTACACTGTGTAATCCAAAATACCTGTGCTAATGTTTAATTGTATAAAGAATTTTATGCAAATGTTTAATTGAATAAGGAAGTAGAATATCATTATTAATAATGATTTGTGAATATAATTAGAAATGAATGATTAGGGAAAATATCACAGTAAAAAGAGTATATTTCAAAAGTAGTAGACTGAGGATATGATAATAAGCCCTTTATATCCTCTACATACCAGTAGAACATGCATATGGTATTCCTGTTTATGAAAATTATTTAAAATGAAAAGGAAAGGATAAAAGGCTTATAATGGTCTCCTAATTCCTCTAAGTAATTTTAATATATTCTATTACACATTTTTAATAGATTAGTGATCAAATAAAATATATTCCCAGAGGAAGCCTGGAATTAACATAATGGTTTCTCAAATCTTATCTTTCCAGTAATGGCCCCACAATCCTTGTTTAGTTTCTGTATGTGTGTTCTGCCTCAACTCATTAATAAATAGATTTGGTGTTAAGTTGTATAAGTGGGTGTTAGCATTAAGGGAGGATAGGAGAGCCCTAGCTGGTTTGACTCAGTGGCTAGAGTGTTGACCTGGGAACTGAGGAGTCCCAGGTTCAATTCTAGTCAAGGGCACATGCTTGGGTTGTGAGCTCGATCTCCCATAGGGGGCATGCAGGAAGCAGCTGTTCAATGTTTCTCTTATCATTGATGTTTCCCTCTTTCCCTCTCCCTTCCTCTCTGAAATTAATAATATATATATTTTTTTTAAATTTTTTTTTTAAAAGAGAGAGCATAGGAGAAAGATAAATACCACATGATCTCACTCATTTGTGGAATATAATGAACAACATAAACTAATGAATAAAAATAGATCCATAGATCCAGAGACTGTCAAACCTCAGAGAGAAGGTGGGGGTGGGGTTCGATGTTAGGAGATCAACCAAAGGATTTGTATGCATGCATATAAGCATTTCTAATGAACACAGACACTACCGGGGGGGGGGGGGGGGGGGGGGGGAGGTATGTGCAGGGAGGTGAGGGCATGTGCTGGGGGATGGGAGTGGTCAGGGAGAGGTCAGTGGGGGGGGGGGGAGACATACCTGATAGTTTAATCAATAAATAATTAAAATAATTTATATCATAAGTCTAAAAATAAAAAAGAGTGAGAGCATAGGTTCTGAAGCTAAACAACTTTGAATATGGATTCTTCTGCTTCCTAAGCTCTGGGCAGGTCACTCAACCCCTCAGAGCCTCAGTTTTCCCATCAATAAAATTAAGAACTAGTAGTACTTACTTTATAGGATTGTTGGGAGAATAAAATATAAAGCATCTAGGAGAGTACTTGGCATAAATGTTTATTATAAAGTATTGACATAAGAAATGTATTTGAACCATGAAAACACACACTTACATAACACATACTAGTTATGTTTTGTTGTCTGTGATGGTTGGGTCTAATAAGTATACTAATCAAGGCAAACAGATGGGCAGAAAGTCTTCACTCCAGTCTCAGGGAACTAACTTAGAGCTGGGATAGGTCCTCTAAAGGAAGATAAAACTGAACCTGTGTTTTATTTAACATCTAAGTTCTATTGTTCCATCCTCTTTGTCTCTTTGTTTTTTACTGTTTTACTTTTTGTGGCTCAATTAAACAGATGCCAATACTTTCAGAGAAATACAAAATAGTGCAACACAGGTAAAAAACATTAAAAATAAAATTGTAGGGTAGGGGCAATTAAAACTAAAGCTAAAACTCAAATCTTACATTGCCTGTCTGAAATGGAAATGAAGAACTTTCTTTTCTGAACTTTGGCTAATCATGTTAATCAAATTCATAAATTAATTCAAATTAAGAAGTAAATGGGATCCTAACACACTCCGCTAATATTTAAGAAAATTAAATTTGTATTACATATGAACAAATTGACAATTTCTGGACAGAGAGTTGAATAAGTCATCCAATTAATCTAATTCTAATGTATACAATTGTCTGAAAATTTCTTGTTTTCAATTTCTAAATGTAAAAAACTAATAGGTATTCTATTTTTAAAGTTGAGGTGGAAAACTGACAAATTTGATTGAAAATGTATAGATCTGAGGAAAGAAAGAATCTTAAAAATGTAATTTATGGGAGAAATATGGATTTTATTGCATAATAATGTGATCAATCACACTTGAATTTATTTACTGACGCTCTATACATTGAGCCAAACTGGACAGGGCCAGAATTTTTAAAAGTGTATATATACACACACACACACACACACACTGGCCAAGTAGCTCAGTTGGTTGGCACATTGTCCTGATACACCAAGGTTGTGGGTTCAATCCCCAGTCAGGGCACATACAAGACTCAACCAATGAATGTGTAAGTAAGTGGACAATAAATCAATGTTTCTCTCTCTCTCTTTCCTCCCTCCCTTTCTCTTTCTCTCTAAAATAATTCAATCAATCAAGAGAAAAAAGTATATATATATATGTATATTTTTTAAACTCTAAAATGAATTGATGTGATAGCTATGTGTTATCACCCTGATTCTACATGTCTTACTTTACCAATCCATTTCAAGTAATTTCTAACTACATGTGGTATAGAAGGAGGTAAGGGAGGGCAGGGAGCCTATATCAGGGAAAAAATGATGGTATATTAAAAAACATATTTTGGCATTTATAGATATAACTACCATTTGTCTAGGCTAGTCTTCATCAGAGACCACATCAATATCACAGCAAGTGTAGAGGGGATGAATATATAGAAAATCCTGACTATCACACTTCAAATCTTTCCCAGGAATGTCCTATCTTTCATCCATTAACATTGCCTTAGGCAAAGGATGTCTTATATGAATTGCCTACAAATGACAAAGTGAATCTTTAACACTTTGAGTTAACTTTATTTATTTTTTTTATAATAGTCTTTATACCTTCTGGCTTCATTTTTCTTTCAAAGAAAAATAAATGAGTTGACTATCATTGTAGCTAAGGAATTTCAGTTCTTTCAGCATTCGAATGATAGGGCAAGGCTCAATTCAGATCACTTTCACTTGGTACTTAGAGCAAGTAAAATAGGTGCTGATAAAAAATTATTCACTCAGAGCAGCTATTACTAGAATTGTTAGTCTTTACCACAATATAAAGGGAGGGAAAAAATGCATTAGAAGGTTGTTTTAGAAAGACAACTCAAAAGTGAAAATTCGAGGTAATATAAAATCTGTTAAATAATCAGCAGGGTCTAAGAAATTATTTGCTTCACTGGAGGCCCATTGCATGAAGATTTGTGCAAGAATAGGCCTTCCTTCCCTTGGCTGCTGGCACTAGTTTTCCTCTGGAACCTGGGACCCAGGCCTTCATTCTGGCTACCACCTTCTGCCTTCACTCAGGCCAGAGCCTTGGCTCCAGCTGGAGCCTTCAGTGTTCACTCCAGCTGGAGTGCCATTCCTGTAGCTCCCTCCATGCATGCCCCTCCTTCCCCCCACTAATAGCAGGTGTTCTGCCCCACCCGGCATCTCCACACTGGTGTATGCAAATTAACCCACCATCTTTGTTAGGCTAATTTGCATACTCACTTCTGATTGGTTGGTAGGTGTCACAGAGGTACAGTCAATTTGTATATCTATCTTTTATTTGTGTAGATTATTCTGTTAACTATACTCATATAATGCTAAACCAAGAAGTTGAATATGAGAAAATCTAACTCACCTACTGGTTATGTTAAACAAATATAGCTCTATTTTGACATTGTACAGTTATACTTGAATAATGTCCACAATAGTGAATTTTTGACATATTATAGTCACAGCCTAAATGATATCTATAAAAACAACTGACTGAAAAACAGGAAAAAACTGAGCATTTATTCTTTTTTGATAAACCTCTATGTCCATCTTTATTCACATACTGATGAATATATTATAGTGAATTTCAAATTTTAATATGGTTGATCAGTATAAAGATTATAGTATAGGTGATTAGTGTAATATTTTATTAACTGTCTCAGTAGATATTTTTTTAAAAATATATTTTATTGATTTTACACAGAGAGGAATTGAGAGGGACAGAAAGTTAGAAACGTCGATGAAAGAGAAACCTCGACCAGCTGCCTCTTGCACACCCCCTAATGAGGATGTGCCCGCAACCAAGGCACATGCTCTTGACCGGAATCAAACCCGGGACCTTTCAGTCCGCAGGCCGACTCTCTACCCACTGAGCCAAACCGGTCCCGGCTCAGTAGATATTTTGAATTGTGTTTCAACTCAGGAAGGAATGCGTACATAGGGGAATTATTTACTCCAAATACGGATTTTTTATCAGCATAGAAAACAGTGAAAAGAGGATGTTAATTATACAGGCAATCCATTTACCAATATTTTATGAAGAATTTATACTAAGGCAGATATAATCTGGAACAAAATTAAAAGCATGACATATTATTTTGAGTAAAATCCCTTAAAATAATGTTTAGACCTACAGTAGGTTGTATAATATTATTATATATACAATACTACATATTTTAATAAAAAATTTTTTATAAGATCAGTCATTTTTATTCTTTAATATAGAGAGTTCACAGATTTCCATTCTTGGCACATAAAAAATATGAGTGTTTTTCTTTTTTAAATATATATATTTTTATTGATTTCAGAGAGGAAGGGAGAGGGAAGAGAGTGATAGAAATATCAATGATGTGAGAGAATCATTAACTGCCTCCAGCAGAACCCCTACTGGGGGTTGAGCCCACAACCCAGGCATGTGCCTTTGAATGGAATCGAACCTGGGACCCTTCAGTCTGCAGGCCAAAGCTCTATCCACTGAGCCAAACCAGGTAGGGCCCAAGTATTTTTCTATGTGGCAAATGAACTCATGAGAAAACTCTTGAATATCTTCTCTGTAGCCTCAATTTCCAGCCAATAGATTAAATGTCCACATTGTTTGCAACCAGGTCACAGCTGTCTAAATTGCTTCAGAAATGTTTAGCAGATTGCTTTATAGCAAGATAACACAGTTTGAACCATAGTTTCTTGAATAGTTCTTGCTGAAAGCTTATCTCATTCAAATGATGAAAGTAACTGAAGCATGGTATTTGAATCACCCACATTTTGCTCTAATAAAGGAGAACTTTAGGAAGCTCTAGTTGTTACAGGCAGCACAGCAACGCATCTGAAATGTGGATCTTATATTTTGCATCATTCAAAATACTTGCGCAAGTATGTGTGTGATGATTAGATACTTTAAAAATAAAATTTCATTTTTCCAGGACCGGTTTGGCTCAGTGGATAGAGCGTTAGTCTGCGGACTGAAAGGTCCTGGGTTCGATTCCGGTCAAGGGCATGTACCTTGGTTACGGGCACATCCCCAGTAGGGGGTGTGCAAGAGGCAGCTGGTTGATGTTTCTCTCTCATCGATGTTTCTAACTCTCTGTCCCTCTCAATTCCTCTCTGTGTAAAATCAATAAAATATATTAATAAAATAAAATTTCATTTGGTGAAAGGCTTACGGTTAAACTGTAAAAGCAATACTCAGATCATGTGACTTACCAGCACATAAAAATAGATATGCAAATGACTTATAGTACTGTTTTCCAAAATAGTATCTTTAATAGGAAACCTTTCATAAGAATCTTTATAAAGTGATATAGTTTAAAGTTGTTTTTATAAGAAACAGTTATTTTTAATTGGTACTTGCACATCTTTTCAGCCAGACCTTAATAGCTATATGTATGAATATGAAAAATGGTTACATATATACTTGTATTATAAATAACAAAATTATCAAACAAGTTCTCATCAAGTACTTTATACTCATGAGTTTTACATATATACTAGATTCTGTGATTATAGAAGTCTGCTATACCTATATTTTTTCACTCAAGAAGTCAATAATTATAAAAGGTAAACTTTGTAATTGGTCAATTTAGATAATTTAAGTAAACTATTACAGAAGAGTTCTATCAATGAATTTGAGAAGTGGGCTTATCTAAATATCCAGCTTGAAATGTATGTTCTCTATTTCCATGAACATCTATTGCTCCCCTACCTTAAAACAAACAAACCACCGAAACCGGTTTGGCTCAGTGGTAGAGCCATTGGTCTGCGGACTGAAAGGTCCCAGGTTCAATTCCGGTCGGGGCATGTACCTTGGTTACAGGCACATCCCCAGTAGGGGGTGTGCAAGAGGCAGCTGGTCAACGTTTCTCTCTCATCGACCTTTCTAGCTCTCTATCCCTCTCTCTTCCTCTCTGTAAAAAAAAAAAAAAAAAAAAAAAAAAAAAAAAAAAAAAATCAATAAAATATATTTAAAAAACAAACAAAAAAAAAACACCACTTGAGTATGCCCATAAATTGTATAGATTAGGAATTTGGATAGGGCATGTAATGTTGTTTGTCTCTTTCCATGATGTCTCTGGCCTCAAATAGGATGATTCCAACATCTGGTGACTTGAATTGATGGGGACTGGAATAGCTGAGACTGGAAGATCTATTGCCAAGCTATGGTATCTTCAATCACCTATCTGGCGTCTAGGCTGGGATGATCTGAAGGATGGGCTGTACTGGTGACAAGAACACCAACATACAGCCTTTCTGCAAGGCTTTGGCTTCTCATGGAATAGTGGCTGGGTTCTAGAAAGCTCAAACTAAGAGAATAATCATTTGCTAGGAATGTCACCAAGTTTTCTTCTTTTTTTTAAATATATTGATTTTTTTACATAGAGGGAGAGGGAGAGAAACATCTATGAGAGAGAAACATCAATCAGCTGCCTCCTGCACACCCCCTACTGGGGATTTGCCCACAACTGAGGTACTTGCCCTTGACCAGAATCAAACCCGGGACCCTTCAGTCTGCAGGCCGGTGCTCTATTCACTGAGCCAAACTGGCCAGGGCTGTCACCAAGTTTTTTTTTTATTTTTATTGATTTTTTAACTGACACAATGAATATATTTACTCAATGCCCTAGAGTACTCTAGGGCCTAGAGAATGCAGTAGTTACAGATTGAAAGCTTTCATTTTAAAGCCTGAGAAGTAGAACAATTTGATGATTGCAAAAATCATTGACTATAAAGCTATGTGATGGATACTGTGAATTGTCCATCAAAATCCACCCTGACCCTCTTCTTTGGTAAAAGAGTTGTGGGTAGGCTCATGACTAGTCAGAAAGCACATTTCTTAGCCTCATTTGAAGCTAGGTGTGGTTAGGTGACTATATTCTCACAATAGAATGGGGTCACAAATATGTGTTAATTTTGAGTCTGGGCCTTAACACAGGACTTTTGAACCCCCAGGCTCTTTTTTACTTCCCACAAAGTAGATCATGGAGTCCTCTGAGCCAGCTTCAAGCCTGTTGTTGAGAATAACACCACGGTGGACGGTAGAGCAGTATGATAAAAGGCACTTGGGACCCTAGGTGGCTTTGTGGAGCAGAGCCAGACTAATAACCTGGATTAATAACTTTATGCAATCCTTGTGAGGGAGTAACAAATTTCAGTGTTCTTTAAACCATGTTTGGTGTTTGTTAAAAATTTAGCTTTGCTGAAACCGGTTTGGCTCAGTGGATAGAGCGTCGGCTTGGGGACTGAAAGTTCCCGGGTTCGATTCCGGTCAAGGGCATGTACCTTGGTTGCAGGCACATCCCCAGTGGGAGGTGTGCAAGAGGCAGCTGATCGATGATACTATCTCATCGATGTTTCTAAGTCTCTATCTCTCTCTCTTTCTCTCTATAAAATCAATAAAATATATATTTTTAAAAAGTTTAGCTTTACCCTAATTCAGATAGTAAATATGTATTAATGAACAATACCTGGGAGCTTAAGAAATGGTGGTAGGTAAAGCCACCTCCCTGTTGTTCACCTCCCAAATCCTTTAAAATACTTGGTATAGCCAATATTAATTCTTTGTACCTATTGATTTTATTTTTTGCCATTTTACAGTTGCAGAAGAGCTTTCCTCTAGGAAGCACTAGTAGTAAAATAGTTTTATATAAACTTTTTCATATCTCTATTCCTTTTTCATTTTGACAAGGATAGCCAACATTTCTCATGTACCACATTGATGTTTCACTAGAAAAGCCCAGCAGCTTGTAATTATGTTGGCATGTAATAGATCTTAAACTCTGGAAACAAAGAGGTCATATTTCCATATTCACGAGCAGAGAAACTGTACTAATACAGAGGCAGCTCTATAGGTTAAAACAGCAGTTGTCAAAGTGCAATCCAGAGGGTCTGATCTGCAAGGTCAAACCTATGTTTATAATAATATTAAGATGTCACTTGCCTTTTCCACTCTTATTCTCCTAAAGGTGTAAGATAGAGTTTTTTCAGAGGCTGTGTGATATGGGATGAGGTCATCACTGTTGACTAATAGTGTATTCTTGTGTTTTAAAAATTTCTCAACTTTAACTTCTAATATAGTAAACATCAGAAGATATAACTCACATAAACAAAAGCTCTTTGGAGTTTTAAAGAATTTTAAGAGGATCAAGGGATACTGAGGGTTAGAAAAAAAAGTTTAACTTCTCAATAGAGGTTAAAACATACTTCATTTTTCATTACTTCAAATACAAAAAAATTTAAAATGTTACCATTCGTTTATGTACCAAGCTTGGAAAATGGAGTTTTCTGAAATCCCTTTCAGGACATGTGTATTTTGAGGAGAAATTTCTAAACAATCTTATTTGGGATAACACTTGAGAATCAGAAGAATCTAAGTATGGTTAAACTGTAACAGCCTGGAAAAGGAAAATTTCTTGTTACTCTACTGAGAGTGGAAAAAGAGAGGTTGTCCCAGATTCCGGATAAAAAGCATCATACACTATATAGTGTGACCCCTCTTATATTTCTGGTACCAAGTTCATGAATTCATGAGGAGAGTTGGTATGAACTTTAGGTCTATATCAATATGGATACTGTGAATTGTCCATCAGTGGGGAAGTGTGGTGGGAGAGAAAAGGAGGCAGGCATGTGTAAACAATCCATCAAAAAATCAGAAAAAATGGATTAGGGAAAGAGGCTCTTGACTTTAGAGCCTACAAAAGTGGGCATTCAAGGCAAGCTTACCTAATTTTCTGAGGGACAGAGTCTCTAGATGAGTTATCCTAAAATATTTCTGTAATACATACAGAACCACACACACACAATATCTATTCATAAGACACACCCTACTAGGCCACATAAGATTCATGTAACCTCACTAGTGGCTTTAAGTCTAGCAGGAGAACAAGATATGTTACAAGACTCTACAAGGAAATGTAAGTACACAAATAGATTTATCAACAAAATGCTGTGGGAAGCTTCATACCAGGTTTAATATATACTTATTGTTTATAATTTGTATGTTTGCTGGTGTTAGAATCTTTTGGGAATAATAGGCTAGAGAAGGAATTATTGAGAGAGAAGACAGCACTAAATTATTGTTGCTGGTCCTCCTTATTTTTACCCTACTGTCAGAACTGTGCTGTCACTCTGATGATTCTTACTTTGGTTGAATGGCTTTGTTAAAGCTGCTTATGCACACACACACACACACACACACCAATTTGCAAAAGGAAAGATGATGGGAACACAGAGAACCTCAGAAGAAACACAGTATAGAGTAGCTGAACTTCCCACAGATTAGAACCAGCAAATGCTAAAACATCAAGAACCAATTCTGCTATATTTCTTCCACCATCCTGGGAGAAATAGTTTCTCATCTCTGCTTCTCTTTGCACATTAGCAGAGCCTTTTTTACCTTTTCTTTTCCTTCTGCCATGACAATGGCAATATCCCAGACAGAGACTCTCTGTTAGCCTGAGTATAGAGTGAAGACATGGAGCAGAGCTGTGGGCATGTTGCATGAGAGATAAGCAAACCTTATTGTAGGGCACTGAGAATTTTGGAACCATTTGTTACTTATCATAGCATATTCTATCCTAATACACATGGTTTATAAGTTCTTGCTTATTGCTCCATCTCTTTGCTATAGTCCCACTAGCCTTTCAGGACTTATACAATCCTCCCTCCCATTTTAGATTATTTACCTGTTATTCTTCTTGGAAAGTCTTTGACACGTTTTTGCCCAGTTAACATTTATGCCCCAGTGAGATTTCAACTTACCTGTGAAATACTCAGGAAAGGACTGCCTGACCTGTATTCAAAGCCCCCTGAATTCACCTTCTCTGTCATTATGTCTCCATAATTAAACTAAAATTCCATGAAGACAGAGAGATCAGGTATGCCTTGATCAGCACTATATTCTCAGTGACAGGAAGGAGGAACTTTTTTCTTTTCCAAAGAGTAGATTTTCTGCATCTTTGTACACACACCAGAAAATGGCCATTCTAGCCCTAGAACCATAACACCTCACACTGCAGGGCCACCAGTTAATCAACATTCCAGTGTTCTGTTTCTAGATCTTTGGAAACAGAATTTTGTTGGCTTGGAGATGTTCTATCATGGTCCACCCCCAGGTTACTGAAATTTTTAGGTCAAGCAGAATCAACATGGCTACAGAGACCTGTTCTCTGGGAATAGGAGCAATTTTCAGAGAAGGGGACGTGGGCTGAGAAGACATAGCAGACAATATCTGCTACAGTCAGGTTTACTTTTCTGTGTTCTGGAATTTTTTTTTATTTTTATTTTTATTTTTATTTTTTTTTAAAATATATTTTATTGATTTTGTACAGAGAGGAAGGGAGAGAGATAGAGAGCTAGAAACATCGATGAGAGAGAGTCATCGATCAGCCGCCTTTGCACACCCCCTACTGGGGATATGCCCGCAACCAAGGTACATGCCCTTGACCGGAATCGAACCCGGGACCTTTCAGTCCCCAAGCTGATGCTCTATCCATTGAGCCAAACCGGTCTCGGCTGGAATTTTTTTTTAAACTATCTTCTCAAAATTATCCTCATATAGCACACAAAGGGACACTCCCTACAAGGGATTTCCTAAATAAGAAAAGAGTGATCAAGTAGTTCTGATTCTGTCTCCCTGAGTTCGGCCTCTCCTTTGGCAGTCTGTGACTTTGATTATCACTGCTATTTCACTCAGGAGTATGGTGTTACTCTTTTTTTTTTAACACGAACATCAAAACAACACCACCACCAAAAATTATCTTCCTTCGATACTCCAAAAATGCTTTTGGGATAAGCTAAAATTGGGGGGGGGGGGGGGGGGAACCACTTTACTAATATTAAGGAAGGAAAAAAGGAAAATAAAAAAATAGCAAGGCAATAAAAAGTTTGGTTCACAAAGTAAAATTTATTGATCCTTTCCCTATATAATCCTTATCATCCAAATATCTGAAAATCTGTTTCTCACCAATAATACAGAAAACAAAAATAATGAAATCCAACTCTACTAGGATTTTTCCTATAATATTTTTCATTTTAAGATGAAAAATACAAAAATAATACTTTCTATCGAATTTTTGTTAATTGAAACTATTTCTGTATGTTTGGTAATTTCTAATTCTTAAAGACCTTTAAAATTGCTCTGAAAAAAGTTTAAAGATGCCTGCATAACTAGTGATACAATCCAGATATATTTGAGGTCTTTAACTTCTTATATGGACCTGTGTAAAAAAAAACCTTTCATCTGTTTTATTGGTAATATAAATTAGAACATAACTTCAGTTGAACTACACTTAGGATTCCCTAAAAACATTTGCAAATATGGACTGAATACAGTTCATCTGAATCAACATGATTTGAGTTTCCATGAAAACTTTTCAAGGGTGCTTCATTCTGATAAGTATTACTTCCCCTTACCTTGGCCCTGAACAGAGACTATGAGATGGGTAGCAGTTTTTAGCTTAAATTAAACTAATTACTATTTAAACCATTTTCCAAATTATCAAGCAGTTTTCATTTTGTCTTGGTCTCCCTTTTGTATTATACTACTTTTCCCAGGATAACTGATCTCAGAAATAATTCCTATTACTTTAAACAATTTTTTGTTGTTTACATTTACATGTGATATATACAATTAAAGTTATTATCAATATTTGTTTTAGCACTAGAAATATGTAAAATTTGAAGTGTTTTTCTATGGTAAAAATTTTGAGGGGGTATATAATGCTTTGAGTTCCGTTTGAATGAGGATTCTATTTTAAAGTACTTATAGCGGCATGGTCTAGTTCAGTGGTCGGCAAACTCATTAGTCAACAGAGCCAAATATCAACAGTACAATGATTGAAATTTCTTTGGAGAGCCAAATTTTTTAAACTTAAACTTTTTCTAATGCCACTTCTTCAAAATAGACTCGCCGAGGCCGTGGTATTTTGTGGAAGAGCCACACTTAAGGGGCCAAAGAGCCACATGTGGCTCTAGAGCCACAGTTTGCAACCCACGGGTCTAGGTTAAAAGAAACACAGTACTGGCAATTAGGAGATTTAGGTTCTGGGCTCCATTTCTGCCACTAAATTGCCATGCTCCTAATTAGCTAAGTAAATTAAGCTTCTTCCCCCGCCCCCCCCCCCCCCATACTTATAAGAATTAGGCTAAAACTCCATAGTGCTAAAAACGTGTTTTCTGTATTGTATCCAAATTTATTTTTAAAAAGAATACGCTTTGACTGTATTACTCAGTCCTTACATAGGTCATTTTAAATTCCATCATTGTTAAGCACCTACTATGGGCATGCCGGCAATATTAAATCAATTTTGGAATAAGGCAAGGCAAAAAAATAAGCAAAATACATTTGCATGCATTTAATGCCACTGAACTGTACACTTATAATTGTTAAGATGGTAAATTTTGTTATGTATACTTTATCACATGCAGTGCTCCCCTAACATTTCATTCCTACCATTTAAAATTGCATTATCGAAACAGATTGGTTTGGACATCAGTCTGTTTCTCTAAAGGATTCACAACCATTCCAGGGACAAGAACTCTTTTGTACTCCTAGCTGTTAACTCCAGGGTCTTAGAACACTCACTATCTGGCTCTTAGTTACCAGGGAGGACATTTATAATCTGGCTTTTCCAAGAGTTGCTATTTCATATATTTTAATTACTATTTTTAACCAAAGCAATGCATTAAACATATAAATAGCTGTAAACTTTTGAAATACACACCAGAAAAATTCTTTTTCACATGTCATGAGTTGGAGTTCAGAAAACCTGGTCACAGAAGTCTAGATCTTCAACAAATGTTTGTCAAATGAATGCATGAGACTTGAGAAGACAAAAAGATAAAACATGAAATCCCAGCATCAGTCCAACAGATCTGACACAGAGTGTAAGACAGGTACATAATGGTATACATACTTCTTAAGAAGTATCACAACTAAGCCATTATTGAAGTAGCTATCTAACGAATCCCTATCACTTTCTCCAAGGTAGCTTTTCACAAAGCCATTGTATTTCAGCCTCAGATAATCTAAAGGTAGGCAGTTGCCTAGAATAACATCTATTCAGTGCTCAGACAAAACAAAAGCTACCTGCTGAAGACTTTATTGGCATTCCTGAATACGATAGTCATTTAAAAAAAACACACGCGCACACACACACACACAAATAAACCCTAAATTTACACTATTTAGCTATATGTCACTAACAGGCTAGCTTGCATGTTTACTACACCAAGGAGAGTTGGCTTTTATCCCATTCCTGGCTTTTATCCCGCCTTGCCTCCTCCAGTTTAAATTCAGCTACAACTGTTCAAGAAACCAGCTAAATGAAATCCTAAATTCAGTGGCGTCCCACCGGCAAAACCATAACTCAGCGCTTGGGAAAAGATCTCTCTCAGAAAAGCTTCGCGTTAAAAGTTGCCAGATATCGCGAGCTGCTAGGTTTCTTAAAAAGTGCAGACCACACCCCAGCGGAGCCCCGTGCGCCTCACTGGTCCGAAGGCGCGCGGGGGAGGGGAGGGAGCAAAAAGGAAAAAAAAAAAAAAAAAAAAAAGGCAGGATTAACAGCTGGGGTGGCAGCGGGGGAGGGGGGTGGCACAGGAGAATCATCCATACAGTTTGAGATTATTGGGATTGTGGAAATTAGGGAGGGGCCCGTTTCCGTGAGGCCTAACCTCCAGCTAGAAACGAGAAAGTCGGCTGGGGAGAAAGCAAAACAAACTAGAGTGAGCAGGCTCCGAGCCCCGGCGCTCCCGGTGGGAGCCGCTGGACGGAGCAGGAGCGCGGGCGGGGGTTCTTCCTCCTCTTCCCGCCGCCCGGGACGCGAGCTCCGCGCTCCCCTCTGCTCCTCACCCCGTGCGGGTCCGCAGGCAGGGCCCCTCCACCCCCCAACTCGGGTGGACGCCGCTCCGCCCCACCCGCGGTCCCCCACCGCCCCACCTTTCCCGCCAGGCGCGAAGCCGCGACCCCCCGGCCGTCACGTGTCCCGGCGGCCGCCAAGTGCGGCTGCTTTTGCGACGCAGTGACAGCTAAAGGGTGCGACAGGAGGAGCTTACGGCCGCGGCCGCTGCGCCCGCACCGAGAGGCGAGAGGCGGCTCCCGGCGGCGCCCGGAGGGAGCGCCTGGGCGGACGGAGTCGGCGCGGGAGGGCGGCGGCGGCGGGCGGGCGGCGAGGGGGAGCCCGCTATGAGTGCCCTCGCTCCCCGCCGCTCCCCATGAACCGGGCGGAGTAAGCCGCGCCGCCAGCAGGGGCTGCGCCTCCATGAAGCCCTAAGTTTTTTTTTTTTTTCTGTGTGTGATTTTTCCCTTTCTCTCTCCGCTCCTCACCCCCCCCCCACCCCCTCCCCGGTCCCGTCCCGCCTTCTCCCTTCGCGAGCGGCGGTCGCGTCCAGGTGCGGAGTCCAGAGCGGAGTGCAATGGCGTCCAACCCCGAGCGGGGGGAGATCCTGCTCACGGAGCTCCAGGTAAGAAGGGCCGCGGCCCGGCTGCGGGGCGCTGGACAGAGGGGGGGACCTGGCGCGGGGTCGGGGGCCCGTGGAAGCCCCGCGGCCGCCGCGCCCCTCGCCCGCTAAGTGCGGGCACTTGGGGATGTCTCTCCCGGGAGCCGCTTCCTTCGGGAGCCGGACCCTCCCCCGCCGAGCGCCCGGTCCGCCGCCGCTTTCACCACCGACCCGGGGGACCCGGTCTCCGCCCGCGGCTCCCCGCCCCCTCCCTCCCTCCTTCCCTCTCCCTCCCTCCCTCCCTCCCTCCCTCCCTCCCTCCCTCCCGGTGTCAGAGGGTGGGCTGCCGCCCGCCGCCCCCTCCCTCCGCCGCGCGGCCCCGCCCCGCCCGCGCCCGGGCTCCGCTGCTCTCGCTCCTTTGAATGACTCCCAGGCAGTTTTCTGGGCCCTCCCCTTCCCCTCAGTCTCTCCGCACAAAGAGCGCCCCCATAACTTCCAGCCCCCAGACAACTGTGTGTGTGTGTGTGTGTGTGTGTGTGTGTGTGTGGTTTTTTGCTTTGTTTTGTTGTTTTTAAAAACGTGTCTTACTACCGTATAAAGGCTGGTTTTATTTTACCAATCTCTTCAGGTGACTGTACTTCTTTTCTCTAATTCGGGGGCTATCCCTCACCCCCCCCCCTTTTTTTTTCTCTTTCTGTTTTTCCTAAGTGATCTATGGGATCCCCCTTCTCGGCGACTCCCTGCTCAGATTCGGAAGCTTAGCTTCTCAGACTTTCATTTTCCCTCCCGCTTGAACGCCAGAGGGAAAAAGCTACAGAAGTTGTTTACAAACGAGAAAGCAAGTCGACTAAAGGGAAAATGGCTAAGGCCCTGCGTGCCTGCAGGAGATGAGAACGAATTGAGTCCCTTGATTAGTGAAGTCCATGTCCAGTAGCAATGTTATTGTTTCCTATTTCCAGCTAGATATTGGATCATGGTAGGCACGGTTTTTGTTTTTTTAGGTCTCTAAAGACCTGTTGGATTTAGTTTTCATTACTTTGGAGTTTTCCAGAGATGTTTACATCTGGATGAAAATTTCATGTCTTGTTTTTTTTGACTTAAACTTATTTGGATTTGTCTATTAGGCTTCTAAGAGATGGAAACAAATATTATATTTCTTTAGTGCGTTGGACAGTTGATACTGAGTTTAGACACTGAAGGATTGATTCTTGATGTCAAAATTATTGCAACTGCTTCTAAGTTGTTTTTTTTTGCCTTTCAAGTGTATTTTTCAACAGATCTCTGCATAAACAAGGTCTAAGTGCAAGATGTAAGTTTGAAAGTATTATTATAATACTTGATATTTCCTTCACAGAAATAGAGATTTCAGCAAGTTATACCAAAGAACTATTACAAACTTGGAATCCTCTGGAAATCAAAGCTGAATTTCAAATAATTAAATATGTTGCTATATAGTATTTTAATTATTCTTAGCTTTTTATAAGGAGGTCTTATAGCATATCACATTTGCGAAATGAATGAAATTTATTGTTTTATTAATTTACTTGAGCTTTTAAAATGAAGTTTGTTTGAGGCACAATCGGAAATGCATTCCATTGCC
The DNA here is from genome assembly GCF_964339955.1 of Pipistrellus hanaki. Lineage (NCBI taxonomy): Eukaryota > Metazoa > Chordata > Mammalia > Chiroptera > Vespertilionidae > Pipistrellus > Pipistrellus hanaki. The sequence goes on along the minus strand of NC_140504.1, from coordinate 137,782,038 downwards.
TAATCTTGAAATATGAATAGGTTCCTATTCAGGGAAAACACACACACACACACACACACACACACACACATATGAAAATGACTTGAGCATTTTTCTTTGAATGGAGTGGCTTCAGAATTATATAATATTTGGCATCCTAATTTGTATTTTATAGACAGTTGGTATGAAAGACACTGGCCTGAAAACATTTTTTTTTAAAAATATATATTTTATTGATTTTGTACAGAGAGGAAGGGAGAGCGACAGAAAGCCAGAAACATTGATGAGAGAGAGTCATCGATCAGCTGCCTCCTGCACACCCCCCACCGGGGATATGCCCGCAACCAAGGTACATGCCCTTGACCAGAATCGAACCCGGGACCCTTCAGTCCCTAAGCCGACGCTCTATCCACTGAGCCAAACCGGTTTCGGCTGAAAACATTTTTATATGTATTAAAATACAACGTTTGGAAACTTTTATTTTTTCTTTATTTTTTATTTTTTTAAAATATATTTTATTGATTTTTTATAGAGAGGAACAGAGAGGGATAAAGAGTTAGAAACATCGATGAGAGAATCATTGATCAGCTGCCTCTTGCACACTCCCCACTGGGGATGTGCCTGCAACCAAGGTACATGCCCTTGACCAGAATCGAACCTGGGACCTTTCAGTCCTCAGGCTGATGCTCTATCCATGAGCCAAACTGGTTTTGGCACGTTTGGGAACTTTTAATATCAGTTTTGACAATAACAAGGAATCAAGTTAGATAAATAAGAAATTTTAAATATGACTTTTAAAAGTGGGACCAAAGTAAGGAAACATCTAAATTTAGTTTTTAGTTAAAATAAACTAAAATGTAACCCAGAAAAAGAATAGTTTTTATTAAGTGTTACCTTATAGGTTGTCATATATACCCAGGGCATTTTTCTTAGTGTATTTCACTTCTATTTCTAATGCATTTGAACTATATCATGTTTATTAAAATAACAGGTTAATTATATCAGCACTTAAGATAATGGCAATAAAATTTGTCTCACCTGGCACTTCCATCTATTAAACATTTTATTTCATTGGGTCAAGAAACTAGTCTATAGTAACTAAATATTTATCAAACTTGGTAGTAGAGCCAATTTTTTAAAATGCTTCTAAGTTTGAATTTATTTAAATTAAAAGGTCATTTAGCAGAAACCGGTTTGGCTCAGTGGGTAGAGCTCAGTGGGTAGAGCGTCAGCCTGCGGACTGAAAAGTCCCGGGTTCGGTTCCGGTCAAGGGCTTGTGCATTGGTTGCGGGCACATCCCCAGTGGGGGATGTGCGGGAGGCAGCTGGTCGATGTTAATCTCTCATCGATGTTTCTAGCTCTCTATCCCTCTCCCTTCCTCTCTGTAAAAAAATCAATAAAAATATATTAAAAAAAAAAAATAAGGTCATTTAGTATGAAGTTCTTATTGCTCTCTGCCAAGCTATTTTAAGTACTTAAGTGGTAATTTGTGTCCCAAGTTTGAAGATTTATGTTTAGTAGTTAAAAACTGCTACTTTGCCATATCTTATCTCAGGAATACTTGTTTCACTCTGAAAGTTATATGTTACCTACTTTTAATGAAATTGATGTTTTTTTTGAAACATTATATATTTAACATTTTCAAATTATTTTTCAAATTATATTGCAGAATTTGCAATACTTTAGTACTTGAATTGGAATTGGATTATTGATAACCTTTGGTTGTAGGAAGACAAAGAAAATCTAAAACCACAGTACTTGGTCTTGTTAATTACTATAATATTTCTATGTAATAATGTTTACACACGAACTTTGATGGCTAGAGACTTCAAAGTAGTAAGGAAGAACATTTATTTGCTGTAATAAAAATTAAAATAGGCTATTTAGAAATATAAAATTAATTGACAATTTCTTTTTTAAATTTGAAATATAGTAGGAATTTTAATGAGAGAGTTTTGTGAGGCCAAAGAAGTTAAAGTTTATTTTCAAGGAAATTGGATTAATGAAAACTATATAAAGAATCTCAAAATGAAAATGTTGGCAAATTTTATGGATTTCAGACCCAATATTAACATACTAATAAAGTTACCTTGTCAATTAATGGAGATTCATCTTCATCAAAATGCCTGATAAAGTGCTGGGAATCTAAAGTTCCATTCTCAGCAGAATTTATTTAGTAGAGGTGACTTGCTGAAGTGGAGGTTGAAGTAGTTAGCCTTAAATTATAGAGATTCGTTTAAAGAAACATTTATTGAGTACCTACTAAAGCCATGTTGAAGGATATAAAAATGACAAGATACGGTATTTACTTTATAGAAGAGAGTAAAACAATAACATTTATTATTTTCGGTATGTCAGACATTGTTCTTGGTATCCTATATACCAGCACACCTTATTCTTTACAACAGTCCAGTAAGGTGGGTGGGTATTATTTCTATTTTACGAATTAAGAAATTAAGTTCAGGAATGCTCCACAGTTGCACTGTAACTTTGAGTTTGAATTCAGATCTATATGTTTGCCCAACATATATTCTTCAAGCTGCCACAGTTCTGTGGGTCCATAAATGTTTTGCATTCCAATGCGGTAGATGTGTAAACTTTCTAAAAATTAGCCAAACGTGTAATTTACCAGAGTTAACTTTAATATAAATTCAGACTACTTGTTAGACACCTCTATAACAAGGAAAATGATTTTCCCATTCTGTTTGGTAGTCTTTAATTTGGCAGTGCTTTATTATGATGAATAGGTGTGATGTTCTACAAGGAATAACAGTACCAATAAGTTTTTGCAGGTTTTTTTCACTTAAAAATTATTGATTCTGATGAAAGTTGTTAAATGATTGCCCAAAACCTCCTAAAGATTTTACATTTTTCTGTAGACTATCCATAAGATAAACGTAGCTTTAAAAAGTGAAGCTTATGAATAGCCAAGCTATGTGTTTGGCATTTAGTAGATACTCAGTACATTGATGAGAAGACACCAGTTTTCACCTAGGATTAGAAGTGTCTTGACTGTTCTAAGAGAACTTGATTATAATCATTGACATAAGAAATTATTTTGTTGTTGTTTTTTAATTTACATTTCTAATCTTTTGTCTCAAAAAATACTCCCTTGACAAGTTCAAAAGGGATTTATGCTCTACTTAATTACATCTACATACAGCACATTGCTATTTTATCCTTTGATGGGAAATTGGGAGGTGGCATACAATTTTGCAGTGATGCTGCAAAGGACTCTGTGTTAGGAGGATTGAAATTTCCAGGTGTGTTGGGGGAATGGAGTGTGAGAAAGTAGGCAGGATGGGTAAGATAGATTTTACAAGTTTTTCACGTTATAAAAGTGATGCATGTTCATTGTAGAAAATTTGGAAAATGTAGGAAGCACACACAAAAAAGAAAATGTGCTCATAGTTCTCAGAGATAACTGACAAATTTTCCAACTTAAAAGCCCCATAATTGAGTCTATTTCTCCCTTTCCTTTTTTATTGAGATATATTTAATATACTAAATTGTGTAATTTTAAAATGTTCAACATTGATTTGATTTTTCCCCTCGCTTTATCTCATTTTACTTATTAGAATTTTAAAAGAGAAATGAGGTTCACAGTTTTAAGATATGAATAGCTATAGGTTGAAAAATTTTTTGCCTCTAGTTATAAATAAGCAGATCTAAGTAGCTTTGTTGACTTTTTTTTTTAATCTCAAAATGTTTTGATTGTGAGTCAGTACTCTGAGATATAGTTAAGAAGAAAAACAAGTGGTGAGTACAGTATGGACTTAGTAATAGACAGTGATACCTAGCATAGATTCTGAAGAGTAAATTAGTATGATATGGTTTTCAGCTTAGATTTGATTCTTGCTACTTGTAAAGAAATCTGCATACTTTATTAAATAAGGCATATCTTTAAATAAATTCTCAATTTTTTATTGACTACTTAGGTAAACATCTCTGCTGAAACTAATGTTATAAAGTGATGACTCTAAAATGGATCATGTCATATCTAATTAGTATAATAGGTATTAGTTCTGGTCTCCTACTACTCCTACTATTCCTATTTAATCAATGTTTAAATAAACATAGGTAGGAGCACCTTGTAGACATTCTCTGTTTATTCCAGGTCTTTGCATCTGATTCCTTGAGTTCTCCTTTTCTGCTTTTCAAATTTGGCAACAGTTAATTTTCATGCCTTTTATCAGTTTATTCTATGTGTTATCCTTTCAAACAAATGGGAAGAGTGGAGTAGTTTACAGAGGTGAAAATAATGTTGCTTCCAGAAACATAAGTGATATTTGAATAGAATAGTTAATTCTGAATCATTACCTAGGTAAATGTGTTGTGTTGAACAGTTGTCAAATGTCTCCTCAATTTCAAAAACCAATCTAATTAGAGTATGAAAAAATCATGACATTTAATGTTAACTTTTGATATACAGCAGAGTTCAAACTTGGCAGCAAAGTTAGAAAATTAAAAATTAGTTAAAAGCTTTAAAAAGATACTTAAAATTTTAAATAGGAAAAACATACAAATGAAAAAATAACTTCTAATATTTTAGAAAAGCAGAATAGAGAGTATTTATTTTGACACTCACTTTCTCTAATTTTTATCTAATGAAACTTTACTTGAAACTAGCTGTATTGTCACATTCAGTTTTTTACAATCAAACAAAAAATTTGTGTAACATTATGTACGTAAATATTGTCTGTTAAAAATAAAGAACAGAAAAGCCTAGGAGGAGTGTATTTGATGATAATAGATACCTTAGATTGGAAGGTAAATATTAGTGTTATATTAGTAAATTGATATATAAGAATTACTTAATATATACCATTACTGGTATTTATCTATTTTAGAAACTTGGCAGTGATTACTTTTTTCTAATTGATTAAGCTTTATCGTTCTGGCTTACAAAGACCTTAATTTATTGGAAAGTTGTTATGGTGATAGCATTTGGAATTTATTTTAGATATAGAAGACAAATTTACCACCCAGTGCATGTAGTGAATAACATATCTTTAAACATTAATCATATTGTTTTCCTTTTCCTGTAATTATTAGCTTAGTAAATATCTACAGAAGTGCTTGTTATGCCTGTTTCAGAATTTTTACTGAACAAATTTCATAACATTTTGGTTTTTTTTCTTTTATTAAACCTTAGGTACACTGCATTGAATTAATCATTATCTATCTCTCATTATAATAAGCACCCATGGACATCCTTTCCCTATCTCCCTCCAAAAGCTAGGAACTTAACCTACGTATTGTTTTTCTCCTTTTCATTTCCCTTTTGTCAACTTTTCATCAACCAAGCTAATCATCATCTTAAATTTTATGTTCCTTGTCTTGCTGCCTCACAGGGTAGGTGAGGATGCCCAACTTTAGGAGATGATGTCTAGTTCCCAATGTGGTTGAGCCAATTTATATTCATAGTAGAGGCCCGGTGCACAAAATTTGTGCACTGGGTGTGTGTGTGTGTGTGTGTATGTGTGTGTGTGTCTGTGTGTGTCCCTCAGCCTGGCCTGCGCCCTCTTGCAGTCTAGAATCCCTCGTGGGATGTCTGCCTGCCAGCTTAGGCCTGATATCCGGCAGTTGGACATCCCTCTCGCAATCTGAGATTCCTTGCTCCTTACCGCCTGCCTGCTCACCCTTACTGGTTGGTTTGCTGCTCCTTAGCAGCAGGCTCCTTACCGCTGAGCTCACTGCTCCTTAGTGTTGCGCTGGGGGTGGAATAGGCTCCCATCACTGCCACTGAGCTCTCCAGCCATGAGCCTGGCTTCTGGCTGAGCGGCTTCTCCCCTGTGGGAGCGCACTGACCACTAGGGGACAGCTCTTGCATTGAGCGTCTGCCCCTGGTGGTCAGTGTGCATCATAGCAAACAGTCATTCTGGTCATTCTGCTGTAAAGGTCACTCAGACTTTTATTATATAGACTTGGAGCCCAGTGCATGATTCACATGGCACTGCCCACCCTTGAGTTGCCTTGAGTGCCGAAACCGGTTTGGCTCAGTGGATGGAACGTCGGCCTGTGGACTGAAGGGTCCCGGGTTCGATTCCTGTCAAGAGCATGTACCTTGGTTGTGGGCACATCCCCAGTAGGGGGTGTGCAGGAGGCAGCTGATCGATGTTTCTAACTCTCTATCCTTCTCCCTTCCTCTCTGTAAAAAAATCAATTAAAAAAAAAGTTCTTTATATTCATATCAATCTTTTGTGTATACTTTGACTGCCTTTTCTCAGTTTGTAACTTGACTTCACTTTTTTTAGGGAATTTTTTGGAGGGGCAGTTTTACTTATTTTTTAATTTAAAAGTTTTTTTTAATATATTTCAGAGAGAAAGGAGGAAGGAGAGAGAGAGAGAAACATTAATGATGAGAAAGAATTATTGATTGGGCTGCCTCCTTCATGCTCCACAAGTGAGGATCAAGCCCACAATCTGGGCATGTGCCCTGACCAGGAATCAAACTGAGACCTTCTGGTTCAGAGGTTGAAGCTCAATCACTGAGCCATCCCGGTCAGGTGGGAGGGACAGTTTTAAATGTTTTACCTTTATGGCAAATACTCAATCATTTACATCATTGTGATCAGCAAGCCTGCACTTAACATCTATTCTAGATTTGGTATAGAAAGGGTAAAGTTACTGAGTTTATGATCTGCAGATTCAATTATACAAATGAATAACCATAGAAAGCTGTATAAAATATTGCATCACCTAACACATACTAGACACTCAGTGTTAATTGACTCAAATAATGAATTTAGAAGCAAAGAAATAGTTAAAATTCTGTGTGTAAATAGTTCACCTATTGCTTATTTTTCCTTTTCCATATCTCTTCTGTGAAAAATACTTATTTTAACATTTTATTCTTTTATTTGAAGGGCATTATATTCCAAGTATAGAATTATATGTGAATTGGTTATTTTGATAATGTGCATAGCTTGTCAATATAGTGCTGAAGTTGGTCAGATTTAATATTGGTTATAAACCAGAAATTATTCTCCTGTCGAATTTACTGATATTGACAAACCTGGAATTCTAAATGGCGTTTTTGTCATTGCTGTGCTTTCTACATGAAAAAAAAAATTAATTTTAGTCAGATTTGTTCATCTATTATTGTATTTGCTGTTTAAGAAGTTGTTCATTACTCTGGGATAGTCACCAAATTTTCTACTAAGTGTTTTGAAGGTTTTTGTTTGTTTGAACATAAAAGTCAATGCATTTTAAGTTGATTTTTTTTTAATATGGAGTAAAATAAAGGCCTGAGTTATTTTATAATTTTTAAAGTATTTTGAAATATATATCTTACAATATAAATTTAAGATGACACTTTATTTTTTAGGAGAGAAATATTTCTGAATAGCCTTACTTAATTTTTATAAGTTAGAAGTTAGGATTACATTATGTTAGGTTATGTGATAAATTATATCTGAAGTAATCCTATATGATAAAACCCTGTATGCAAATAGACCAAACAATGGAATGACCAGTCGCTATGACATGCATTGACCACCACAGGAGGGCAGACACTCAACACAGGAGCTGCCCCTGGTGGTCAGTGTGCTCCCACAGGGGGAGCGCCACTCAGCCAGAACCTTTGCTCACAGCTGGCAATGCAGCGGCGGTAGAGGGAGCCTCTCCTGCCTCTGTTGCAGGCAGGTGGTAAGGAGTGAGGCATCCTGGACTATGAGAGGGATGTCTGATTGCAGGCTTAGGCCTGGTAGGCAGACATCCTTCCAGGGATCCAGACTGCAAGAGGGTGCAGGCTGGGCTGAGGGACCCCTTCACCCCCAGTGTACGAATGTTGTGCCTCGCACCTCTAGTCTATAATAATAAAAGCATAATATGCTAATTAGACCAGACATACTTCCAGATGAAGCTGGGACTGCAAGGGAAGCTTGGGTCCTGGGTTCCTGCCAGCGGCCCGAGGGAAGCCCGGTCCCGGGTGCCAGAGGGAAGCCGGCGCTGGCAGCCAGGGGAAGGAAGGCCTGCTCGTGCATGGATTTCATGCCTCGGGCCTCTGGTTTTTACATAAATCATTAGTAGCTCATTTTTTCCTTAAAGTACCAGTTTGTGTTCTATTTTTTGTTGCATCCCCTGAAGCCTTGGGATAGTAAGATCTTTGATAACCTCTTGTTACGTCCCTTCACATTCCCCAGTTGTGGCTCAAACCTTTTATATTTTCCTAAGTCATCCAACCAATTCCTCCTCCTCAGTAGTTTTCAGCAAATCACTCACCTACTCACTGCCTCTACTGAATGTCATATAGGATTCATTGAGAGTTTTCTCAACTTTTCTTCTCGTATTTATTCTCTTTAGTTTTGGCATTTTAACCATCTTTTTCTTTTTTTTTCTTTTTTTTAATTCAAATTTAAGGAAAAGTTGTTTGACCTTGCTAAGGCTATACTTTCTTGGACTGGATGGGACTTTCATTCTCCCTTAACTCTGCCTAGAGATAAGTTCACATCTCTTTTTATAATTATTATGTTTCTTCTTTAATATTGTTGTCTCCTCAGACTTCTTTTAATCATCACACTCCTTTAAAGAAGTTCTTAGTTGTACTTATTTTCTATCATTTATTTCTTATTTTAGATATGACTTCAGTCCTATTATTCTATTGAAATTATTCTTAAAAGCACACATTGACCACTTGCTCATTCTAGTCCTTGGAGGCAATTTATATTGCCTCGGGTTCCTGAAAGTCTCTTGTTTAAATTAAGCTTCATGAACTCTGCAAAATATTGGTTACTTTTCATTCATCATATCTACCTTTATTTGCTACTATTGCTTTCTTTTGATAATTATTTTTTAATTTAAATGTTCTACCCTTTTAGCCTATTTTTCTCTGATTCTTCAGATTAACCACCAGAATTAATCACCTTGTTTTGTCTCAGGGTTGCAGGGAATATAAATCCAATTAAATTAGCTTAAACAACAATTGGATTTATTGGAAAGCTACAGGGACATTTCACTTAATCAAGGGTAGGGTATATAGTCAGGTCCCATGAAGACTAAGTAGGAAAATAGAGGCTTTCTTTCTCTGGGGCTACATGTTCTCATATCTCTTCTTTAAGTATGTATACTTCTTTATATTAACACTGTATATTGATTGCCTTTTTATGTTGTCCCTAAGTGGCACTCTTAACTTCTGAATTACATTAATCTACAAATCCAATGCCTAACTGACTCACTTGTTCAGAGCCATATTATAAATTACTAGAGGCCCGGTGCACGGATTCTTGCACCATTGGAGTCCCTCTGTGTGGCCTGTGGGGATTGGGCTGAAACTGGCAGTCCAATGCTGCCTGCAGCTCCTGCATGCCGCTCCCACTTGTCTCCTCATCCTGGACCCGCTGCACCTGCTGCAAGCTCACCCCTAATCAGTTCCAATCAGGAGAGGCTTGCTCCACCACAGTGGGACTTGACAGCCATGAGTACTGGGTCTGGCACCCGTTGGTCAGATGAGAGGCGCTCCTGCTGTGGGAGCATACTGATCACCAGGGGACAGCTCCTGCATTGTCCCCTGGTAGTCAGTGTGTGTCATAGCAACTGGTTCAATCATCTGTTCGACCACTTAGGCTTTTATATATAGAGATTGAGTGAGAAAATCTGACACCATACAGAACATGTACCCCTTATCTAGTCAATTGTGACAATGGAGGAATGGAGTTCTCCATACCAACATGTGCTAATATGGCTGCAAGGAGTCTCCTGTCAGCTAGTAATAGGGCCTGTTCTCTGAGAAGGGAATATAGGTTAAGAAAGCACTTCCGCTGCTTAAACCCTTTTAGTAACTTATTGATTGTAGAATAAAATATATATGTCCTTTAATCATCTGGCCCTTATCAATCTTTTCAGATTCCTCCTTATGCATCTTCCACTCTGCGATATTAAACTATTTGCTGTCCTTGGAACTAGTACAGTGCTTCTTTATAGTTTGTGTCTTTGCAAATGCTATTTCTAATTTTAAGTTAATATTTATTATCTGCCTCAAAAGCTTTTGACCAATTGGACAATCCATAAAATTTTGCTAAGAAAAGTGTATTCATTGAATATATGAATATATTCAGATCATATAATCAAGAAAAATTTTACTAAGTTTAGTGATTGGTTATGTAGCACCTAACAACTTTCCTAAAATAATAGTATTGGACCCAAATACATTCAGATTTATGAGGAAAAGGATGACCTTTTTTGTTTTTGTTATCTATGATAATTTTATCCTCCTCTTTTGTGCATGAGCTATTAATGGTAGTATTCTCATCTCTACCCTGGTATTACCTTGCTATGTTCTTTATCACCTGAGAGCACAGCAAGGTTATCCTACACCCTGCCTCTGAAATAGTCTTATCTTCTAAGGAAGTTAGAAATAACTATATACAATTAACAAATAACTGAACGTATTTTTGGGCTTTGTTTTTCTAGTTGTTCAATATATGACTTGCTCAACCGCAGCTCTATTGCTAGTGCCTAAAACCAAACCAATCATCAAAACACTACATTTCAGGTTTAACACTACTTTTTCTAGCCTTGTGAGTTCTTAAAAGAGCACCAATATATTCTATTCAGCTAGATACTGTATAATTAAAATGCTTAGCTCTTTGTCATGGTGTGGTAATGTAGTAAAACTTGATTCATTATGGGGTTACTGTAACTTTTTCTCAGTAAATCTGATGTTTCTATCTCTGAAAAGCACTTTATTTCCTTTATTGATGACTTTAGATTTCCAGTTTGCTGTACTATCAAAAGTATTTACTTGTTTAAATGTGATGCTTTAAAAAATTTAATTTTAAAATACAGTTACTGTGTTAATCATTTTTAAGTATACAGTTCAGTGACATTAAGTACTAGTACATTCATTGTCATCACCATCCATCTCCAGAACTCTTTCCATCTTGTAAAGCTGACACTTTGTACCCAACTGTATCTATCTATCTATATAAAATCTAATATGCAAATAGACTGAAAGGCTGAACAACTAAACAACTGAATAACTGGTCGCTATGACATGTGCTGACCATCAGTGGCACGTGTGGAACATGGCAGGCGTTGGCTGTGGTGGGATGGTGGAGCAGGTGAGAGGGAGCACCAGTTCAAATTCCAGCTCTTTGAAAAACAGAAACTTTCGTTTTCTGTCACTCTTGGCTTACTGTTACAATAAAAAAACTGGTGTAATAATGAGAAGTAGCTAAAAGCTGGGGAAAGTAGATAATTTTTTAAATTTAGTGTATGTAGATAGCATAAAAATATTTCAATAATCAAGAGAGTAAGGTAGAATTAAATGAAATATTTTTCTCTCGCTACAGATTTTCTATAACTCAACTAGCAGAAACAAATGACAGATACCGAATTCAAGAAGAAATTACCAAATCTGAATTTCACAGTTCACTTTTTGAATACTAACATTTTATTGTTATCTGATAATACTTGCAGCAATTTTTTTTTTAAATCTAGGCAATGATGTAATTTATTTTTTAAAATATATCTTTATTGATTTCAGAGAGGTAGGGAGAGGGAAAGAGAGATAGAAACGTCAGTGATGAGAGAGAATCATTAATTGGCTTCCCTCTTGCACATCCCCTAATGGGGATCAAGCCTGCAACCCAGGCATATGCCCTTGACCGGAATCAAACTTGGGACCATTCAGTCTGCAAGCTGATACTCTATCCACAGAGCCAAACCAGCTAGGGCAGGATGTAATTTATTAATACAGGCAATAGGGATGCCTATTGTATACCCACAATTGTAATCAAATATCACCAAATGAATTGTGGCAGTATTGTGAAGTTAAAACAGATACCTGCATTTCAGTAGTTCCTAGAGAAACTTTAAAAAATTTAAAAATATGCATTAAGATGTTTATTGAGTCACCCTGCCAGGAGATCAGTCTTTATGATATAGGTATTGCCAACACCAATGCAAGTTCTTATTCAGAACTTTTCTTTGTGCCCAGCTGGTGTGGCTCAGTAGTTGAGTGTCAGCCTGTGAACCAGGAAATTACTGGTTTGATTCCTGGTCAGGGCATATGCCTAGGTTGTGGGCTTGATCTCTAGTAGGGGGCGTGCAGGAGGCAGCCAGTGTATGATAGTTTTCTCTCATCAGTGTTTCTCTCTCCCCCTTTCTCTCTCTCTTAATGCACACACACACACACACCTTTCCTTTATATAAAAAGAACAGTTTACGTAGGGGCTTGCATTGTTGAAAGGATTCTGTATCAAAATGGAGCCGTATAATTCTAAGTATACTACCTACAGCTTTAGAAAAGTGATCAATGCCTGGCCACGGACCAGTGCCTGGTCGGTATTGCAGTGGTTGAGCGTCCACCTATTATCCAGGGGGTCACAGTTCAATTCCCAGTAGGGGAATCATGCCCAGATTACAGGCTCGATCCCCCAATGTGGGGCATGCAGGAGGCAGCCAATGGATGATTCTTTCTCTCCCACCCCCTTTCTCATTGAAATAAATAAAAATATATTACAAAGAAAATGATCAAAATTAATTCTTACATTACTTAAATTTTTAGCTGGGTAGCTCAGTTGGTTAGAACATCATCCCAATACTCCAAGGTTACAGTTCTATCCCTGGTCAAGGCACATACAAGAAGCAACCAATGAATGCATAAATAAGTGGAACAAAAATTTGATGTTTCTCTCTCAAAATCAATAAAAAGTATTAATAAAATAATTTTTAGTTGTCCATAGAGTATAGAGGAGAGGTCACAACATGCCTTCAAGGGTCTAGGCCAGTAACATAACATAAATTAGTGAAGGAGGTGAGTGTAATGGACATACATTGTGGGATTGGCATTGATGGGTAAGCAGATATAAAAGCATCTGGTAGCACCTACTTCTTTCTCAGCAGTAGTCATTTGATTCTACATGGGCCCTTGTTGCATTTTATTCTGAGATATGTTCTAAATTTTAAAATATGTGTTCTAATTTTTAACAGATTATTAATAAAATAAAACATGTTTGTAGGACCATCTCTGCCACTACAGTAATTTGTTTTTATGAAATTAAATATTGAAGTGCCTACCATATTCAGTTATTATGTTAAAAACTATTATATATACAAAAAAACAACAACTGGACATGGCATTTACCCTTTAGAACAGCTTTGTTCAGTAATGCATCCTGAGATGATAGAAATGTTATATATGTTTTGGTAATTAAAATAATAAAAGCATAATGTGCTAATTAGACTGAACAGCTGAATGACCTTCCGGACGTCATTCCAGACATCCTTCCAGATGAAGCCATGGCAGCAGGGGCTGAGGCAGTGGCAGTTTGGGGCAATCAGGCAGGCAGGTGAGTAGTTAGGGACAATGAGACAGGCAGGCAGAGTGGTTAGGGGTGATCAGGAAGGCCAGCAATTAGGAGCAAGTGGTCCTGGATTGTGAGAGGGATGTCCGACTGCCGGTTTAGGACTAATCCCACAGGCATTTGGACATCCCCTGAGGGGTCCGGGATTGCGAGAGGGTGCAGGCCAGGCTGAAGGGACTCCATGCACGAATTCATGCACTGTGCCTCTAGTCCAATATGATAGCCACTAGCCACATGTGAATTGGGGGTGGGGGGTAGTATTAGTATAATGGAGGGACTGATTTTTTAAGTTAAATTTAAATGTATATAGCCACATGTGGTTAGTGGCTACTGAATTGACATTGGTACTCTAGACACTAAATTCAGTTGCTAAGACAATCATGAGAAGTTACCAGCAAAGCTTGGAATTATATTTCAGAACTGCTTGAGGTCACACACAGTTTCTAAGTGAATTGTATAGGCAGTTGCTACATAGGACTTCAAAGGAGGAGAGTAATCACTTTAAGATAAGCTTTAGAGAGCAGGTGAAATTTAAATTGGCTTAAAGGATAGGTAGAATTTTATTAAGAGGAAAAGGTTCTAGGAGAGTGGGATGAGAACTAAATGCAGGCAGGAAAAATTAATGAAAACTTCCTATTTTTCATTCAGAAAGTTTTACCACTTTAAAGTTTCCTAGTCAGTTACGTGTGTGTGTGTTTTTCTGTTATGATGAAAGATAATTTAACTCAAAGAGCTATAGGGGAAAGCAAATGAAAGCTCTCAAGTGTATAGTTATTCATGAGGTATTCTAGTTTTAAGTTGAAACTTTTTAGTAGTTACTGGATCTTTCCTTTGGGGGATTATATGTAATTCACAGCATGGTGTTTGAAATATTTTGTACTCTATTTATATGCCAATTTAAAGGAATGACTTCTTTAGTCAGAAATTTTTGGCTAATGACAGTGATATTTTGTGTAAAATATGTTTTATGAATTACAATATACTAATATTCCTGTCAAAATGTTTCTTTATGTCATAAGAGCATTTTCTTCATTACCTTATATAAAAATAGCAATGCCTTCCAGCACCCTATTCTCCCCTTTGCCTCTTGGTTAACTTCTGTAGATTAAATGAAATAAAAAAGAAATTTATTATTTTATGTGGCTTATACTTCATGGACACTCAGTAAATATTCTTGCCTAACTTCCCCATATACAATGAACAACAAAATTCTTATCTATTAAAATTTATATAGAGAGATACTTAAAAAAATATATACATATATTATTGATTTTTTACTGAGAGGAAGGGAGAGGGATAGAGAACTAGAAACATCGATGAGAGAGAAACATCGACCAGCTGCCTCCTGCACACCCCCTACTGGGGATGTGCCCACAACCAAGGTACATACCTTTGACTGAAATCGAACCTGGGACCTTTCAGTCCGCAGACCGATGCTCTACCACTGAGCCAAACCGGTTTCGGCGAGAGATACTTTTAAAGTGGTGATTGTTTTAATTTATATTAATAATGTTACTTAAATTGTATATTACAAAAATGTCTAAAGTATGCAAATAGTTTTATAATTTATTTTTTTTTAATATACTTTTATTGATTTCAGATAGGAAGAGAGAGGGAGATAGAAACATCAATGATGAGAGAATCACTGCTTGGCTGCTTCCTGCACGCCCCTACTGGGGATCGAACTGGCAACCCAGGCATCTGCCTTTGACCCGAATTGAACCCAGGACTCTTCTGTCTGGAGGCCAGTACTTTATGCACTGAGCCAGACTGGCTAGGAAATATTATACTTTAAAGCACAATTTTATCATTAATATTTTAATCACCAGTTATTGGACAGGAATCTGTTGAACACCTCAGTCTTTTTTATTTTACTGATCCTCACAATAGCCATTAAGATATATTGGTTTATTTTCTTTATTTACATGTAAAAAGAAGAGTGAGAAGTAAAGAAGGCATAGAGAACATATGGAACATTGTTCGTGTTACATAGCAAATTAGCCCAACTGGATTTTGAAACTAGGTCTTTTAAAATCCAACCCAATACTCATTTAACTGTATATTTTAATGTATTAAACAATTATAGGGGTTTATTGTTGAACTTTTGTAATAAACATTTTTCCCATCACTGAATGTGATTTGATTTACTATTGAATTCTGGGAACAGCATAATGTAATAAGCTGAGGTTACTAAAGATCCATAAAATATTAATTGAGAAGGGTATGCATCAATTTAGTCTAATCTCATTTTACAGATGAAAAAATGAGGTCCAGAGAGGTTAAGTGATTTGTCTAAATAAGGGGACTGGAACCCTGATATTCTAACTCTGGTAGGGTATGATTTTTCATGAACAACCTTGAAATTTTTTCATATATGTTTATTGATTTCAGAGAGGAAGGAAAAGGAAGAGAAAGATAGAAACATCAGTGGTGAGAGAGAATCATTGATCAGCTGCCTCTTGCACACCCCCTCTATGGATCGAGCCCACAATCCAAGCACATGCCCTTACCGGGAATTGAACCATAACCTTCTGGTTCATAGGTTGGCATTCAACCACTGAACTATGCAAGCTGAGCCAACCTTGAATTTAATAAAAGGAAAAATATGATCATGTGTACACTAAGAAAACAAAGGAATTAAACTGCACATATTTAAAATATACAGTTTAAGTTTTGACATACCTCTACACCTATGAAACCATCACTATAATCAACATAGTGAACGTCTCTTACTCCCAAATTTTTTTTGTGCTTCTTTCTAATCTCACCCTCTTGCTATTATCCCCTTATCCCCAATTCTCAGGAAACTGATTTCTGCTTTCTGTAACTATAGATTTCATTTGTAAATTCTGCAGTCTTACATGGAAATAATCTTAGTGAATATACCTTTTTTTTTTTGCACTGGTGGCCGGGTGCACAAAATTTGTACACATTAAAAGGGAATTAGAGGAAATATTGCTATTTGCTCTTTATAATAGAAGTGTCAGAAATGAAAGAAAATTAGTAAAATGTATATGAAAATCTCCCTCCTGTCAGAGTCTGAGGTGCACTGTGGAACCTAGAGTCAAGTCTCTACACATCCGTGCAAGCCTAGAAATCATGCGAGACCCAGGCCTGGCTGGCTCCACCCCCATCAAGCCCCACAGAATAGGGGGCGCAGCCTCAGGTCCCCTCATCAAGCCCCACTGGCGGCAGGTGTGTGTGTGTGTGCAGCCTCAGGTTCTCTGGCCTGGCACTGGAGTGGGGGTGTGTGGTCTCAAGTCCCCCTGCCCGGCCTCAGGTCCCCCAGCCCCAATGTGAGCATGTCATGACCATTTGCGTATTAGCTCTTTATTATATAGGACTAGAGGCTCGTGTATAAAATTCATGCACGGGGCAGGTGTCCCTCAGCCCGGCCTGTAGCTTCTCCAATCTGGGACCCCTCGGGTGGGGTCCCTAGGCTTTGCTGTCAATCAAGGTCTTTCGGGGCTTTCCTTCCCCTGGTTTCTTGCACCTGGCTCTGCCCCTGCCACAGCCACTGCTTGCCATCTGTGTAGTACTGCCTCCCGTCTCCCTCCACCGGTCTCCTACCTCTGCAGGCAACATGCGTGGGATCACTTGGCTGGCCTGGGCCTCTCTCTCTCTGCGCGGCAATTGCTGGTCGGCCCCACATACCCACCAGTGTTGCTGGCCAGGTAGTCTGGGACGTCTTCCTTGGGGCAATTGATCCTGGGGCTCCACAATCAATCACCTAGCAGAGGGAGGCCCCGCCCACCCACTGCCTGACTGGGTAGCCTGGGCCTCCCTCTTTGGGTGATTACAGAACATCCCCCCTGCCACCGTTGCTCCCTCTGTGGGGCAATTGATCTTGGATCCCCCCATTGATCGCCCTGCAGAGGGTGGCTTGGGCCTCCCTCTGTGGGCTGATCATGGGGCGATGGCGGGCCCCCAACCAATGGCATCACACCCGCCTTGGCTGGCCTGGCACCAGTGTGTGTCATGGCATGTCAGGAAGGTCATCCAGATGGTGATTCTGCTGCTTGATCATTTGGTCAATTGGCATATTATACTTTTATTAGAGATAGCATCTTTCACTCTACCTAGTGGTTTTGAGATTCCATCATGCTGTTGGATGGATCAATAGTTTGCTCATTATTATTGTTGAGTAATATTCCATCGAATAGATAAACCACAGTTTGTTTATCCATCTCTCTGTTTGTGGATATTTGGGTTTTTGCCAGATTTTTTATGTATTACAAATAAAGCTTCCATGATTTTTCATGTTGAAAGGTTTGGGTTATTCAAAGTTTTGCTTTCTTTTTTAATGAATTTATGCTTCCATTATTCTTGGATAAATTCCTAGGAGAAATAGTTTATTTTGGCATGAAAAATAGCTCATTATTTTATTTGCATCTCCCTGATTATAACACAGTTGGTATATTTTCATTTGTTTATTGTGCCATTCTGAATTCTTTTTTTATTAATTACTTAGTTGTATTTTTCTAACCAAAATATTGAGGGAAAGCAACTCTAATAGTTCACATTTTTTTAATTGCCCAGAGTTCTCTAGGCAATGGCAAAAGTAATCCATGTACAATTCATATTTGAATTACTAAGATACTTGGGTCTGTAATTGTTCTTTTTTTAAATTAATTTTTACTTAAATTGTGTGTTTGGGGAAAAGCCAATCTATTAGACAGTATTAAATAGTATGTAGGAACAAAACTGCTGTTTGGTTACATTCAGTATCATGATAATTACTAATGCTAGTTGTTAACTTGGGGGAAAGGGGAACTCAATTATTTATTGTGTTTCCTTGATACATAATGCCTTAGCGACATTCTGTAGATATATAATGATAGCCTACCTGTTTTCCTCTAACTATGGTTTTTGTGGTTCAACCTGTCTAACCTGTAGTTCTTGTGTTAATGTGAATAGAAATAAGGAAACTAGTTATGGGTATTAACTGGTTCTCGGTAGATTTTTATCTAACCCCACCCATAATGGAACATCATTTTATAAACTTTATTTCATTTGGTAGTAAAGAACAAGAAAGCTGAAAATCTTATGTGACTATTTGTCATCTTTTGGGATGCTATTTATACCAGGGGAAAAGTTGGTTCTTCATTTTGTAGTATGTGACCTGATATAGTGTGATACAATAACAAGTCATATTTAAAAACAAACAGTTCTAAATTGTGATTGAAATGTAGTTTTATTAAATATTCAATCATTTTAATGCTTATCAATGGGGAATGAAGTATATTTTCCAAATAAATTAATCTTAATTCTTTAATACGTAATATAAAACATGGATTTTTAACATTGTTTTTAGAAATTATATTCATGCAATGTGAGCCTCATTTTGCTTCCTGATTTACATAATATACACACAGAAAATTTGACTTTTTCTTGAAGTATGTTGTACTCATTCCTGTACCTTTAGTAGTTACCGGTAGTATGTTTTTGTGTGTGTGTGTTTTTAAAAAAAATATATTTTATTGATTTTGTACAGAGAGGAAGGGAGATAGAGAGTTAGAAACATTGATGAGAAAGAGTCATCGATCAGCTGCCTCTTGCACACCCCCTACTGGGGATATGCCTGCAACCAAGGTACATGCCCTTGACCGGAATCGAACCCGGGACCTTGCAGTCCCCAAGCCGATGCTCTATCCACTGAGCCAAACAGGTTTCAGCTGTTTTTTGTTTTTTTTTTTACTTTTTCTCACAGGTATTACTTTTCACCCAGTATGTCAACTTTGAGCAGCCCTTCTCCTTTCATTCAACAAATATTTACTGGCACCTTCTATATTCATAGTGCTAGGCCCAATCATATAATGATGATCAAAATATTTAACAGTGATTAATTTTAAAATATGGAGGGGAAGATGGACATTATGCAATTAAACAAGAATATTGGGACTTTTAGGAGCCCTTAGATCACATTTTGAGAACTGTTTTTTTTTGTTTTTAAATGTATATTTTATTGATTTTTCACAGAGAGGAAGAGAGAGGGATAGAGAGTTAGAAACATCGATGAGAGAGAATCATCATCGATCAGCTGCCTCTTGCACACTCCCTATTGGGGATGTACATGCCCTTGACCGGAATCAAACCCGGGACCTTTCAGTCCGCAGGCCGACGCTCTATCCACTGAGCCAAACCGGTCCCAGCACATTTTGAGAACTGTTGAACCAGGATAATGAAGGAAGAAAAGCATACAATCCCAAGCATATAAACTGAAGTTGTTTATTGGATTCAAAATGGACATAATGTAAACTTTGAGTTAAAATTAGCACCAATCACTATTTTAGAAAAGACAACTGAAACACACTTTAAAAATTTGCTATGGACCTTATAGCAAACCAGCGATTTAGGTTTTCTTAATTCATAATCTCTTTCTCTTTTTCTTCTCTTTCCCTCTTTCTCCTCCTCTTCCCTCCCCTCTCCTTTCCGTCACTTTTAATATCCCATCTTAGCTTAATCATTCTAGATATTTTTGGTTGTGAAATGTTTTTCTGTGTTGGAAGCATGTGAGAGCCTGAGAATTGTACGTGCTTTATGTTAAAATCGATATAGTTCTTTATTATATTTTTGTTTGAGATATATTTTTTACCAATAGTAATTTTTGTAATACCAAATGTAGATATGATTGGGCTGAAAAATTAATTATATATTCACAAAGTGTTTAAATTATATACAATGCGTTTTAATAAGAATCCCTTTAGAATGCTTCTAAGACACTGTACAGTTGTAAATAGAAACGTGATCATTTATACAGGGTGGGGCAAAGGTAGGTTTACAGTTGTGACTAGGTGAAACAGTTAATAAAACTATAGTTTTATCATAAGTTGCATGTCTTTTTCTATACGAACCTTTGTTCCACCCGGTATTGGTCAGTAAGTAGAATTCTTCACAAGTTTCCAATAGGAGTAAAGTGAGGTTTGAGGAATGGCCATCAACTCTGAGGAGAAAGGAACTGTATTTTATGTAATTTTATTGCAATGTGGAGGAATCAGTTTTAGCCTACTTCTTTCTCTTAAGCTTTTATAATTCTAAGATGAGCAAATTTTTGTGACACATTATTGGTTTAAAATTACTTATTTTACATATACAGTGGTGCCTCACACAACGAACTTAATTCGTTCCAGGAGCAAGTTTGTTATGCGAAAAGTTCGTTATGTGAAACGCGTTTTCCCATAACAATACATGTTAAAAAAAATAATTCGTTCTGTAGCATAAAATATGCTAAGATGACATAAAAAAAGATAAATTTTTTGTTATTTTTATTTAGATACATCTAAAAACATAATTTTTTAAAAAAAAAACACACATTTTTTTAATTTTAAGACAGACTAAGTAGAGTCTACCGAATCTTGCACATCTTCATCCATTTTCTGCTTTTTGGCCGATGGTTTCATGAAAAACCTGTCCAAAGTCGTTTGTTTTTCTCTTTTCTCCAACATCTGCCGGAAATAACGGACAAGAGTATCGGAGTAAAGATCGGGCAAAGCGGTCGTGGAAGCTCGGGCGACTTCGTTGTGTGAAACGAAGTTCGTTGTATGAATCATGAAATGAAGTTTGTTGTGTGCAGCGTTCGCTGTGTGAGGCGTTCTTTATGCGAGGCACCACTGTATAAGTAATATTTTATGGGTTTAAAAATCACATTTTTCAAATTAACTTATATAAGTAATATTTTATGGGCTTAAAAATCACGTTTTTCAAATTAACTTGACCTATAGTCTTCAAACAAGTTATATTAAGTAGATATACTTTTGTGTACTAAAAACTTAATTATCATTTATATCTGATCTGACTATTATAGGCTACTCCTACCCCTTCCCATGTGTTTTCATAGTACTTCATGGAATATCATTGTTGTAGGAGGAATGTACTTGCAAATATGAGTATTACATACTATTATAAAAATTTGTCATGAGAATTAAGAATACCATATTCTGAATTAAGAGTGTAACCTGGATGATTCCTTCAGAAGGATAATAACCAGGATTTGTAAAAATTATTAAAAACATATTAACACCATAAAATGTAAAGTATTTTAATTTAAGGTTATAGTGGTAAGTCAGAATCCATTTAAGACACCAAATACAAATTTCATTTTAATGTTAATACATTTCTGCCATTTTAATTTCTTTATTTTTCTATGTTAATATTTGTGGAAACTAACTAAACAATATGAGAAAAAATTAATGAAACATTACTAAAATGTATTTAATAACCAAGAAACTTTAATTTTTAGTGAACGATAAGCTTGTGTAATAGGTTGAGTGTAAATTTAAATATATAATTAATATTTCTTACATATTGAAATATACCCAGGAACATGGCATTCCAATTTAAAAATTCTTAACATGTTTTCAAGAAAATGTATTCTCATAGTAAAGCAATTTTAAGGGGTTGAGAGGCCATCACCTTCACCAATAGTGTGAAATTCCACATAGAGGCCTTCCTTACATTAGATGACCTCGGAATTCTACAGCCTTCACAACTACTTCCCCAATAATGAAATACACTGTCTTTACTATTAGGTAGTTTTCTCCTTTAAAAACATTTTTTAATCATTCTTTTGTCATTTTATTATATAATTAGAGACCCTGTGCACAAAATTCATGCACTCTCGGGGGGTGGTTGCCCCTCAGTCCGGCCTGCACCCTCTCGCAGTCCAGAAGCCCTTGGGGGATGTCCAACTGACGGCAGTTAGACTTCCTTAGCACCGCTGCAGAGGTGGGAGAGGCTCCCGCCACTGCCGCTGCGCTCACCAGCCATGAGCCTGTCCTTTGGCTGAGCAGTGCTCCCCTTTGGGAGCTCACTGACCACCAGGGGGCAGCTCCTGCATTGAGCATCTGTCCCATGGTGGTCAGTGCATACCATAGTGAATGGTCATTCTATGGTTTGGTTGATTTGCATATTAACCTTTTATTATATAGGATTATAGGTGTACCAAAAGGTACACAGAGAGTAATAAAACGCTACTCGTTGTATTCACCATGTGGCTAAAGAAACATTACCAATATAACTGAATAAAGCCTCCTTGGATACCTCTCTCTGGCATTTCGTCCCCTCATCTTCTACCCTCAACTACTATATGAAATCTGGAATTTATTATTTCCACACCAGAAATTATTTCTTGATGAAATCTCTAGATCATGATAAAACCCTCATCATATGTAATAAAGAGGTAATGTGCAAATTGACCCTCATGCAGTGGCACAATATGGCCACCCCATGTGGTCAAAGATAGCCGCCACAAGATGGTCAGCAAGGGAGGGTATTTGGGGGGGGGGAGACCAGGCCTGCGTGGAGGGGAGTTGGCGATCAGGCTGAAGGGGAGCAGTTAGGCATTTGTCAGGCTGGCAGGGGAGTGATTAGGGGTTGGTAAGGCTGGCAGGCAGGCTAGTGGTGAGAGCCAGCAGTCCTGGATTGTGAGAGGGATGTCCGACTGCCGGTTTAGGCCCGATCCCTGTGGGATACCCCTCCAAGTGATGAATTTCATGCACTGGCCTCTAATAGTAACTATAAATGTGGCTTTTTTTGTGTGTCCTCAGTAGACATGAAAACTAGTATGAGAGCATTGGGAACCTTGCATTTTTTTTTTATACATCACATTTCTATCAAATTGTCAGTAGTATAGCATTTTATTACTCACTGGTTTTTAACTTGTTTCAATCAAGTCACTTGGTTCTTTTCTTGTTCCTATTTGTAAACAGCCATTACTTATCTTGGGCTTGACTAATTAGTTTTACTTCCTCAGGGACTTTTTTTTGTATTGTCTATATAGTTTCATTGTTGCCTTCCCCACATTCCCTGAGCAACTGACAACATGCTTTCTATTTCTTCAAGGTACCCACTAAAATAAAACATTTAATTGGGATTCCTAAGCCCAATTCTCATTTCTCTGCCTTTTCCTCTCTACACCTCTCCCTCCATCCATTTATTTTTCTGTTTATTATCTTAATTTGGTTTCTCAAAGGTGAGAGACATAGTAAAATCAGAGTGTCTAGGAAAAATTGAAGGGAAGATATCCTAAAACTTCCAGAAAATCTCCACCAATGAAGCAAAGGGAAAAAAAAGCCTCTATTATTTTGTGAAACAGAAACCCAAAAGACACTAATAAAATAATGAAACCTGCTCAAATTGGGTTGGAGTCTCAGACAATTCACTCAGATGATTGCAAAGACAGACAAACTCCCAGATTAGAGAGAGTGCAGGTCAGGCTGAGGGACCCACCCTCCATGAACAAATCTTCGTGCACCAGGCCCTTAGTAATGATAATAATGCTGACTCTCCTGATAATTGAATAAGTGATAAATGCCAGATACTCTGACAAAGATTTATGAATTTTGCTAATTAAATCATTTTATAGTCCTTTGAGATGAAACCTTTGTTCTTAATTGTTCTGGTGTACTTTTAGGTTTCATTATTTTATTAGAATCTTTTGGGTTTCTGTTTCACAGAGTCTCTATCTCTGCCTATTACTTGCACATCTGTCATCTATCTTATTGTCATCTTCACAACCAGAATTTCTACATATTTCCAAAATTGCCCATGAGATAATAAAACCCCTATTCAGAATTCCTGGGTAGGGGAAATGACTGTTAGCACACATTTGGAGAGGAAAGAAAATTATCCTATATAATAAAAGGTTATTGGCCATAAGTGTAATGACTGTTAACAACTGCTCAACCAGCCATTATGAGGTGTATTGACCTCCTCTTGGTCCCTCCCCCATCTGGCCTGTGAGCGGTGGCAGGTGGGGCGATGAGCAACAAGCAGTGGCAGTCAGGACAGTGGGCACAAGTGACAAGCAGTGACAGGCAGGGCGACAAGCAGCGGGTGGGGCGGTGAGCTACAAAGTGGCAGGCAGGGTGGCAGCCTGAGCAACGAGTGCGGTGGGTGGGGCATGGCGGCAAGCGATAAGTGGTGGCGAGCTATCATGCATGATTTCGTGCACTGGGCCTCTAGTCCTATATAATAAAAGCCTAAAATGTGAAGCGTCTTGCAGTTCGTTCAACCAGTCTCTATAATGTGCACTGATCACCAGGGCCAGGCGCAACCGGTAAGTTAGCTTGCTGCTGGGATCCAGATGATTGGGATGAGCAAGACGGGCCAGACACTCCCTGGAGCGCTCCCATGATTCCTCCCTGGTCCCGCCTGTGCACCAGTGGGGTTCCTCAGCCTGGCCTGCACCCTCTTGCAATCTGGGACCGTTTGTGGGTTGTTGGAGAGCCGGTTTTGGCCCAGTCTCCGCAGGACAGGCTGAGGGACCCCACCAGTGCACAAATCCATGCAGCAGGCCTCTCTAATGTATAACTTGCCCTTTAAAAACCTTTTTAATCCTTTTTTTTTTTAAAAAAAAAAGGTGTCAAAGTATGGTTAGTAATAGGTTTATGAAACTATTATCATTATTTCTTATATTAGGAAAAAGAACATAAAAACAGGGCTTGTGTGTTTCATACTCTGGGAAGTTGAGGAATGGAGATTTAAAATGTAGAGGATCCCCTGCCTGACCTTCAGAGGTATAAGAACAGATGGAATCTAGGCAGTGAGGAAGACTTGTTTCTTTGATCACCTGGAACTCTGCTTAATATAAATTTTGAAGTTACTTAAATTTTAACATGGATAATGTTGTATAAAAGAGATATTTTAGGAAGGTAATTAATCAAGATCTTGTATGCTTTTTTATGAATATGGTATTTTTATCCTAAAACTTCTTTTTTTTTCATATTAGGCTCCTAATAAATAGTTGATAGCTGAAGGTAACGAGTTGATGGAAGACTAGGCTTGTATGAGTTCTGAACTCTGAGTGTTTGGGTAGATTGAGGGATCTGTGAAACCTGTCATTTTGTGTGTGTGTCTGTCTGTGTTGCACACATGGGATTATCTGTGAGTCCATTGCTTTCATTAGAATCCCAGAGTAGATTAGTAA
The DNA here is from genome assembly GCF_964339955.1 of Pipistrellus hanaki. Taxonomy (NCBI): domain Eukaryota; kingdom Metazoa; phylum Chordata; class Mammalia; order Chiroptera; family Vespertilionidae; genus Pipistrellus; species Pipistrellus hanaki. The sequence continues at coordinate 137,756,823 of NC_140504.1, read as the reverse complement.
TCTCTGCCCCCCAGACCCACCCTAAGTCCATTTATAGAAAAATGTTCAAGATCCATTGCTGCCTTAGCTGGCGTGGCTCAGTGTTAGAGCCTCCACCCTTGCACCCTTGGATTTTGGGTTTGATTCCATTCAAGGGCATGTACTTGGGTCACAGACATAAGAGACAACCAATCCATGTGTTTCTCTCACATTGGTGGGATGTTTCATAAATATTGATTAAAGCCCCTTTTTGATGGTGTTTAGCTCTGTCTTCTTGCTGGTTGTCTCTCTGATAGTTCTGTCTTGCTGAGAGAGGAATGTTGAAGTTCCAAACTATAATTGTATATTTTTATATTTTTCCTTTCAGTTCTATCAGTTTTTGTTTCTTATATTTTGGAACTAGTGGCCTGGTGTATGATATTTGTGCATGGAAGGATGTCCCTCTGCCTGGTCTGCACCTTCTCCAATCTGGGATCGCTGGTTCCTAATCGCTCACCTGCCTGCCTGCCTGATTACCCCTAACTGCTTCTGCTTGCCAGCCTTATTGCCCCCTAACTGCTCCCCTCATGCCCCCTAGCTGCCCTCCTCTGTTGGCCTGATGACCCACAACTGCCCTTTCCTGCCACGACCCGCCTCCTTTGTGCAAGGAAGCGGAGTCACCAGGGCCGGCCTCTGCACCCTGCAGAGCCGTGGGACCCCAAGGCCTCACTGTGCAGAGTTGCCACTGGGGCCCACCTTCACAGCCATCCTGTGGCAGCTATCTTGTGGTGGCCATCTTGTGATGACCATCTTGTGACGACATCACACGAGGGCATCACGCCACCGAGGCTTTTATTACACAGGATTCTCTTATTTCCACATTTAGGATTGCTATGTCTTCTTTGTGGTTGATCCTTTATTAATTTTGTTATGATCCTCTTTTTCTTTACTGATTCTCTTTGCTTTGCCATCTACTTTTCTGATATTAATATAGCCACTTATGGTTTTACTGGGAGCCCAGCCCACGCGAAATCGTGCTGCCCTGCCCTGCCTTGACACCCGCACCTCTCCACACAGAGCTTCAGTGTGCCTGGCCCAGCCCCCGACCCCTCTGGCCTTCTCTGGCTCCTTTAAACCCTGCCTTCAGTCCCTCCAGTTGCCTTGGGCTGGTCCTGCCTTCTCCCGCCTCCCCGCTTCTGCCCCATCTCTGGAGCAGTGCAGTGGCTCTGCCCCGTTATGGCTCTGGAGGAGAGCGTGGAAGTCTCCCGCCTGCTGCACTGTGTTCCTTTCCCTGGCAGGGGGGTGGCGGGGTGCTCTGAGTGTGAGTGATGGGTGGCGAAGGACTGGTGAGGGGAGTGCTATGGGCTCTCACCCCCCTCCTCCCTGCCATGGGATGGTCCCACCTCCTCCTGGCGCCTCCCCACTTCCGCCCTGTCTCCAGAGCAATGCCCCGCCACCCACGCACAGGCAGCCTCCTGCAATTGGTCATGACTTTACGTAGTAATGGACAATTTGCATATTCCTCTATTTAGGATTTTTGATTAATGTTTATATAGCATAACCTTTTTCTTTCAATCTATCTATGCCATGATATTCAAAGTCAGAATCTTGCGGATAGCAAATAATTATTTTAGGTCAAATTTTTTCAATCTACTGTGCCAATTTGTTTTTAACTTTTATATTTAGGCCATTAACATTTAAAATAATTATTAATATCTAAGGGCTTAAATCTGTTAGATTATTACTTGTTTACTTTGTTTCTTCCAACTCTTTCTCTTTTCTTGCCTACCTGTGGGCTACTTGAACTTTTTTAGGATTCCATGTTTGTTGATTTGTTTGTAATATTTTTTAGTATGTCACCAGTTTTTTTAGGTAGTTTCTTTGGGTATTACAATAAGCATGTCTGACTTATTAGGGACTGTTCCTATTAACATATTAGCACTCCAGGTGACATATAGAAATCACTTCTATTCAGGTTTCTTTACGTTCCCAATTTAAAAATTATGATTATCTTGTTTCCTGTACATTGAATACATCAGATGATCACATTAAAATTCATAAGGAGAACATTTTATCTTCTTTTTATCTGAAGTTGCAAACCTCCTTCAGTTATCATTTCTTCCTAGTTTTGAGAACTTCTTTTAGCCATTCTTTAAAATTTGGACTGCTGATTTGTCTTAGTGTTTTTGTTTGAGAATATCTGTTTCTCTTCTTTAATTCTTGATGAATATTTCAACTAGGTATAGAATTTGAGAATGTCAGTTCTTTGTTTTCAGCATTTAAAATGTTTCTACTTTCCTGGCTTTTGTAATTTCTATTGAGAAATGTGTAATTTCTCTTAGTAGCTTTTAAAAATGTTGGTTGTTTTTTTTTTGTTTTTTTTTGCAAGTACATAAAGTTTCAATTTTATTATAGTTTTTTATCACACTAGCTCAAATGCATTTCTCTATAACACTTCAACATAGCTCCTTTGGATTTATTTTGGTTATCTGGAGAATATTTGACTTTATCAAAGACTTTGAATCTCAAACAAACATAAAATTTCAAATTATTAATTTTTAGATGAAAGGGATAAGAAATAAGTCATTAGATGATGAGTGGCATTGTTAATTTCCAATAAGACACTGTGTCGAAATGTTTCTTCTGACACAGCAGTTATGAATTAGAACCTTCAAAAAATAAGGGCAGAACCAAAGTATAATAAAAGAAGCTTCTGCAGTGTAAGCCTCCCGTAGTCCTCAGCCTCTGACAGAAACAAGGTAAAGCATCTTTCCTGAAAATTAAGTGGATTTCCAGTATTTTCATGCAATTGAGCTAGACACTCAAGACTTATCATTAACATATATACCATCTTGGCTCTGGGTGCACTAATTATGCCTGTAGAGCTTAATACCCATCCAAGTCCACATGGGCATGAGCAGACTGTAAAAGCACAGGCTGGCTGTGCTAGTGCAGCCCTGTGGGAAGTTTTCTTCCATGGAGATCGAGTAGAACAGTCCTGCTAAGGTGATCAATGGAATGAGGACAGTCAGTGTAGGAAGAGATAGAAACATTCTCCTCTTCCACTTAATTACCTGCCACCCTGACTTTTTAAAAGGTAGATGGTATTAAGAAAATCTGGTTGTATATGTTGTTTTTAATTATGATCTAGTGCTGCTCCTAATCTTCTTGCTTCTTATTTTGATGTGTGTCACCATCCTAGCTGCCCCTGGTATCATATTAGGGATCCCATCAATAATTGGGTAGGCTATTCCCAACTCTTCATTAATCAATTCGATTGTTGATGCTTCATATTTGAGCGGCTTCTTGGAGAGCGGGCACACCAGGAACTCCAGCAGCACCGGGTCAAAGGCGTGGGGCAACTCTCAGGCCTCTGGCTGTGATCCAAACATGTACAGGCACCTACAGACCGACCTTGGATGAAGACAGCGCGCATGTCCTGTGCAGCACTGAGCCGAGCCTGCCAGCACTCATGGTCCAGCAGCCTGCAACTGCCCCTCGCCACACTCTGCCAGGCCCCCCTAAAAATGTTTTCTTAAGTTGCATTGGTGATATAGTGAGCATAGTTGCCTTCCAAAAATGTTTTCTTTGTGTATAGTTTCATAACTTTGATTTGATGCATCTTGGCTTTCTTTGGATGTCTTTGCATATATCCTTTTTGGGATTTGCTTAGCTTCTTAAATCTGTAGGTTTATGCCTCTTGCCAAAATTTGGTAATTAGTCTTTATTTTTTCAAGCATTTTTTTTAGACATATACTCTGTTTTCTTTTTGGAACTTCAGTGACACAAATGTCAAATCTTTTGTTAATATAGACATCTGTGCATTATTAATTTTTCCAATCTTTGTTGTTGTTCAGATTGGTTAAGTTTTATTCACCTCTCTTCAAGTTTGGTGATTTATTTTTGTCTGTTACCTTCAAACTATTGAGCCCACCCATTGAGCTTTTTACTTTATTATATTTTTCAATTCTCCAATTCCTTGGTTACCTTTTATATCTTCCATTACTTGCCAGTGTTAAAGAGTGTTATAATTGTTTGTTGACATATTCTTATGATGATTGCTTTAAAATCCAGGTCACTTTTTTTCAACATGTGAGTAATCTCAGTGTTGCCATATATATATATATATATATATATATATATATATATATATATATATATATATACACACACACATACACACACACACACACACACACACATACATACTGTCTTTTTTTATTCAGTATGTGAGTAATTTAAAAAAAATTATATCCTGGACATTTGGGCTGTTATGAAAACCTGTACCCTTTTTAAGTCTTAATTTTAGCAAGTACTCTTGCTAAAGATTCTTGCCCACTTTTGTAGGCTTTGGTTTCAATGATAACTTACTTTCAGAGCCTTTCCAGTGTTATTCTGATTTGTTTATTGTAATATCTAAAAAGCCACTCTGAAAACGGGGATTTGTGATATAGTTTATTCCTCAAATCTTTTGCATGTTAATTTAGTCACCTAAATGGGTGGGTTGGTTCTACCCAGGACTTTTTATGCAGACTTAAAGATTTTTTTTCCTCCAGTTCTCTCCAAGATCCTCCTACTTCTAATCTACTCTCTTATTGGGGTGTACTCCTAATCTACTCTCTTATTGGGGTGCACTGCCTTTCCCTGCTGGATAGGAGTGGAATTCTTGACTTGGTCCCCACATGGTTTTCATTGACAACACACCATTGGAGGGAGGGGATTGCCACCTCAGACTACCTGCTACTGTTAGCTAATGGGCAAAATCCCAAAATTCCATTTATTGTTTGATAATAGCATGTGATAAGAGAAATCTTAAGTCAGACTAACTCGAGCCAAAAGGAATTGATTGGGGTTTTGACTAAAAAGTTTAAGGGTATAGAGTATATTTGCTTTAAGCATGATTGGATTTAGATGCTCAATTTGTGTCTTTACTGATCATTTTCTCTTAAGTCTCATCTTTGCTTCTTTTTGGGTTAGCTTTGTTTTCTGGCTCTCTATAGTAAGAAAAGTACTCTTCATCAATAGCTTTAGAATTTTTTTGTCTTTGCAACCGGTATTCTCCTAAGGCCTTGTCTGTCCCTAAAAAAAGAGATCTAAATGAGCCCACTTTAGTCAAAGCATGACTACTTCTAAACAAATTACTGCATTAGAGGAGTGGATGTTCTGGCTGACATGTAGCTTATGCTTAATTTTGTGACAGAAATGGTGGGGAAGCAAGGCAATTTCTTTTAAAGCAAGTCTATTTTAAATAGTAATAAATTTTGCCTTGGCCGGTTTGGCTCAGTGGATAGGGAGTTGGCCTGCGGACTCAAGGATCCCAGGTTTGATTCCGGTCAAGGGCTTGTACCTTGGTTGCAGGCACATCCCCAGTGGGAGGTGTGTAAGAGGCGCTGATCGATATTTCTAACTCTATCCTCTCTGTGGAAAAATGAATAAAATATATTAAAGTAATAAATTTCTCTTTGGCCAGTGTGACTCAGTTGTTGAGTGTCCTCCCATGCACTGAGAAGTCATTGGTTGGATTCCCACTCAAGGTACATGCCAAGGTTCTGGCCTTAATCCCCAGTAGGGGGTTTACCTGGTAGAGGAGACAGCCAATCAGCGTTTTTCTTTCTCATTGATGTTTCTCTCCCTATCCCTTCCTCTCTCTCTAAAATCAATAGAAAAATAAAAAACAAAGAAAAGAAATTTTAAGGAATGACTTTGTTTTCTTTTATGAATGTTTTTGTTGTTGTTGACAATATTACAGATATCCCTTATCCCCTTCCTTTCCCCCTTTACCCAACCCCTGCCCTACCCCAGGCCTTCACCACACTATTATCTGTGTCCATGAGCTATGCATATATTTATATATGTTCTTTGGTTATTCCCTTCTTCTGCCCCTCACCCCCCCCAGACTGAGATCTGTCAGTCTGTTCCATGCATCATCCATGCCTCTGGACCTATTTTATTTGTCAGTTTATTTTTGTTCATTAGATTCCACATGTAAATGAGGTCATTTGGTATTTGTCTTTATCTGGCTTATTTCACTTAGCATAATAATCTCTAGGTCCATCTATGCTGCTGCAAAGGATAGGAGATTCTTCTTTTTTACAGGTAGATAATATTCCATGGTGTAAATGTACAGCTTTTTTATCTACTCATCTAGTAATGGGCACTAAGGGTCTTTTTCCATATCTTAGCTATTGTAAATAATGCTGTGAACGTAGGGGTGCATATATTCTTTCTCATTGGTTTTTCAGAATTTTTAAGATATATTCCCAGGAGTGAGATTCCTGGGTCAAAAGACAATTCCATTTTTAACCATTGTACTCTATAAGTATCTATAGACACAAGTGTCAGACCTTTTTAAATTACATCCAAAATATCGTGGCCGTTAGTTGATTATTATTATTATTATTATTTTTTTTTAGGAAACTCCATACTATTTTCCACAGTGTCTGCACCAGTCTGCATTTCAATAATCAGTGTACTAGTGTTCCCTTTTCTCCACAACCTCACCAGCACTTGTTTGTTGTTTTATTGATAGAGCCATTTTGGCAGGTGTAAAGTGATACCTCATTGTAGCTTTAATTTGCATCTCTCGGATGATTAGTGACATTGAGCATTTTTTCTTATATCTGTTGACCATCTGTGCATCCTCTTTGTAGAAGTGTCTATTCGGGTCCTTTATTCATTTTTTTATTGGATTTTTGTCTTCTTGGTGTTGAGTTCTTTATATATTTTGGAAATTAACCCCTTATCAGATATATCATTGGCAAATATGTTCTCCCATACAGTGGGTTCCCGTTTCATTTTGTTAATGGTTTCTTTTGCTGCATAGAAGCTTTTTAGTTTGCTGAAGTGCCATTTGTTTATTTTTTTCCTTTGTTTCTCTAACCCTAGGAGATGTATCAGCAAAAATACTGCTACGTGAGATGTCTGAGATATTACTGCCTATGTTTTCTTCTAAAATTTTTATGGTATCACCACCTACATTTAAGCCTTTTATCCAATTTGAGTTTATTCTTGAATATGGTGTAAGTTGGTGATCTAGTTTCATTTTTTTGCATGTACCTGTTCAATTTTCCCAATGCCATACATTGAAGAGACTATCTTTACTCCACTGTATGCTTTTGCCTCCTTTGTCAAAGGGGTCAATCTCTAGGGATTCTGTTCTGTTTCATTTGTCTATATGCCTGTTCTTGTGTAGTACTATACTACAAAGCCATTGATTACAATGGCTTTGTAGTAGTTTGATTTCAGTATGTGATCTGTACAACTTTGTCTTTCTCCAGATTGCTGAGGCTATTCGGATTCTGTCTTTTTTCATATAAAGTTTTTGAATATTTGTTCTAGATCTATGAAATGTGCTGTTGGTATTTTAATAGAGATTGTATTGAATATATAGATACTTTGGGGAGATTTTTTTAATGGTGTTAATTCTTTCAATCCATGAACACAATGTACGTTTACACCGCTTTATATCTTCCTTTTATTTCTTTTTTCAATGTCTTATAGTTTTCTGAGTACAGGTTTTTTATCTCCTTTGTTAAGTTTATTCCTAAATATTTTTGTTGTTGTTGCAATGGTAAATGGGATTGTTTTTTAGTTCTCTTTCTGAGAGTTCATTATTGGTGTATAAAAATGCCATCAGTTTTTGGATGTTAATTTTGTATCCTGCTACTTTGCCCAATTCATTTATCAAATCTAGCAGTTTTTTAGTGGAATATTTAGTTTTTTTACATACAACTAGAGGCCCAGTGCACAAAATTTGTGCACGAGGGTGCAGGGTGTGTGTGTATGTGTGTGTGTGTGTGTGTGTGTGTGTGTGTGTCCCTCAGCCTGGTCTTGTCCTGCAAAGACGCCAGCATTCCTCACCTGGCCTCTGGCCAGAGGTTCCTCCCCTTCTTCCACACAGCCTCTGGGAAGATGCTTGTCCTGGGGGCTCCTCAGGGCCCTGACCCATGATGCCCTGCAGCTCGGGTACTCGGGTGCTTGGGCTTTCAGGTCCGGCTTCCTTGCCTGGCTGTGCATCAGTTGCCATGGGAGCCTTGCCTCAGGAGTCGCCCTCTTTGACTATACTACTTGAGTGTGTGTGTGTGTCGGGGGGCAGCTTGGCAGCAGTAATTTGATATCTGTAGCGTGCCTGCCAGACCCTTGCTGCTGTGGCGCCACACTGGTCCTGCCTGGACTGCTGGCAGGGGGCTTCCAGTCTGCGACTTGGGCTGCTGGGCTGCGACTGGGGGCTGCAGGTGGAGGAACCTGGCACCCATAGAGCTCTGTCAGCATCAGGAACTGGAAAGATTCATTTTTCAGGTTCCTTCCCTGCCATGGAGACGCTGAGCTTGGGGCCCCACAGGCCTCTTCCCTCCTGCCACAAGGCAGGCTGGGTCACGGATGCTAGGCTCATGGCCCCACAGACCTCTTCCTTCCCACAGCAAGGCAGGCCAGGGTACGGATTCTGGGCGCGCGAACTCTGGGCTCACGGCATCAGAGGTCCCTTTCCTCCTGCAGCACAGGATGCTGTGCTTGCACTGCCACTGGTGATGCAAGCTCAGTGTCGCGCTCCCAGTCCTCTGGTCAGAAACCCCTCCTCTCCCTCCACAGCCAAGGAGCAGATACTGGGCTCCTGTTGCCTGGGTGATGCCGCCAGCATCTGCTATGAGCAGCGCCATTTTTGTTGCGGAGTGATGACTAATTTACATATTACTCTTTTATTATATAGGATGTCATGTCATATGTGAATAATGACAATTTTACTTCCTCCTTTCCAATTTGGATGCCTTTTGTTTTTTCGATTGCTGTGACTAGGACTTTCAGTACTATATTGAATAAGAGTAGTGAAAGCAGATATCCTGTCTCATTTATGATCTTAAGGGAAACACTTTTAGTTTTTCCCCATTGAGTATGATGTTGGCTATTGGTTTTCATATATGGCCTTTATTATTATCTTGAGGAATGTTCCCTCTATTCCCCCTTTATCATAAATGGGTGTTGGATTTTGTCAAATATTTTTTCTGCTTCTATTTATATGACCACGTGATTTTATCCTTTTTTTTTTTTTTAATGTAATGGATCACACTTATTAATTTGTGAATATTGTATCAGCCTTATATCCTGGAATAAACCCCACTTGGTCATGGTGTATGATCTTTTTAATGTATTGCTGGATCCCATTTGCTAATAATCTTTCAGGGGGATTTTAGAATCTATGTTCATCAGAGATATTGGCCAGTAATTTTCTTTCTTTATGGTGTGTTTATCTGGTTTTAGAATTAGAATAATCCTGGCCTTGTAGAAAGAGTTTGAAAGTCTTCCTTCCTCTTGAATTACTTGGAATAGTTTGAGGAGGATAGATGTTAGTCCTTGGAATGTTTGGTAAAACTCACCTCTGAAGCCATCAGGTTTAGGACTTTTGTTTGCTGAGAGGCTTATTTTTGTTTGTTGTTGTTGTTTTTTTATTGTTTGAATTTCATTAGTTATTGGCCTACTTAGGTTTTCTTTGTTTTTAAAATTTATTTTATTGATTTTTTACAGAGAGGAAGGAAGGAGGATAGAGAGTCAGAAACATTGATGAGAGAGAAACACCAATCAGCTGCCTCCTGCACACCTCCCCCCTGGGATGTGCCCACAACCAAGGTACATGCCCTTGACTGGATTCGAACCTGGGACCTTTTAGTCCACAGGTCTACGCTTTGTCCACTGAGCCAAACAGGTCAGGGCCTACTTAGGTTTTCTGATTCTTCCTGATTGAGTTTTGAAAAGCGTATGTTTCTAGGAATTTATCTATTTCACCCAGGTTTCCAATTTGTTGGCATGTAGTTGTTCATAGTATTTTCTTACAGTCCTTTGTATTTCTGTGGTGGTCATTGTTATTTTGCCTCTTTTATTTCTGTTTTTATTTATTTATTTGGATTCTCTTTGTTTCTTGATGAGTCTGGCTAAAAATTTATCAATCTTGATAATCTTTTCAAAGAACCAGCTCTTGGTTTTGTTGATCTTTTGTTTGTTTTTTAGTCTATATGTCATTTTTTCCCCACTCTGACTTTTATTATTTCCTTCCTTCTACTTCCTCTGGGCTTTTCCTATTGTTCCCCTTCTAATTCTTTTAGTTGTAGGATTAGATTATTTATTTGAGCTTTTTCTTGTTTTGTTTTGTTGTTTTTTGACATAGACCTGTAATGCTATGCACTTCCCTCTCAGGATTGCTTTCATTATGTCCCATAGATTTTGGGTGGTTGTATGTTCATTTTCATTTGTTTCCAGGAAGTTTTTTTATTTCTTTTTTAAATCTCATTGCTAACCCATTTATTGTTTTAATAACATGCTATTTAGGCTCCTGGTTTTTTTCTTAATGTCTTGGAGTTTATTTATTTTCATTGATTTCTAGTTTCATGCCATTGTGATTTGAGTAGATGCTTGACATGATTTCAGACTTGAATGTATTAAGACTTACTTTGTGTACTAACATGTCTTTTATCTTTGGGTATGTTCATGTATATTCTGCCCCTTTGGGATAAAATGTTCTGTGTATATCAGTTAAAGCCATCAGATCTAGTGTGTCTGTTTCCTTGTTGATTTTTTTGTCTGGATCTATCCAGTGATGTCAGTGGGGATGTGGGAAGTTCTCTACTATGACTGTATTGCTATCTATCTCTTCCATAAAGTCCACCAAGAGTTGTTTTTTTAAAGTATTTTTGTCCTTCTATATTGGGTTCATATATCTTAACAAGGATTATATTTTCTTGTTGAATTAATCCCTTTTAGTATTATGTAGTGGCCTTCTTTGTCTCTTTTTATAGTCTTTTGTTTTGGTGTATATTTTGTGCTGTGGAGAGACTGAACTATTTTTTTTGACTATTGCTACCCCAGCTTCCCCCCCCTCCCCCCCCATTTGCATGGAATATATTTTTCCATCCCTTCACTTTCAGTCTGTGTGAATCTTTTGTTCTGAGGTGAGTCTCTTGCAGACAGTATTTATATGGGTCTTGTGTTCTTATCCATTCAGCTACCCTATGGCTTTTGAATGGAGCATTTAATCCATTTACATTTATGGTTGTTATTGACGGGTAATTATTTATTGCCTTCTTTTTTTCTTGCAGATGAACATATCGGTACAGAAAGAAGGGATTATATTCTTGGGTTGCATGGCTAATGATAAAGAGCTGGTGTTAGAACTGGCTTCTTTCTTTCTGATTGAGAACATTCTCCTCTGAGATACAAAAGATTGGATTAGAGCAAAGTTAGAGAGTAAGAAGAACCGTGTCCTGCCAACATCTCTGCTTTAAGGCACATAAGTCCATTTATTAATTAATGTATATCTTAATTAGGTCAAGGTTTAATTCAAGTATAGGGAAATGGACACTACAAAGATCCTACCTAAGAAGGCACCGTTGAGTAAAATAGCACTAAACTAGGAATTAGGAAACTAGTATGCTAAAAGTCACTGACTTTTTTCTTTGTGATCTTCTGCAAGTTGCTTAGCTGCTGTCAACTTGTTTTCCTTAAAATTAAAATCAAGGGAGTTAGGCAACATAATCTTTGAAATTTCTTCTAGCTAAAACTGTATATGAATCACTGTACACTGTTTTTATGGTTTCTCTTACATTTCCTGGCATTTATCAGGTCAGACTGTTTTATATTTCTATCATATAGAGAAAGTAACAGCCTTTTCACTTATTCTCTGGGAACTTGGCCAGTGAGGAGTAAATGAAGTACTCCTCTTGCTCCCTAAATGAAGTACTGGGTCATAAGTGACAGACTTGTTTTCTTTTGTTGTTGTTTTTTAATCCAATCCTGTTCTCATGTTAGTATTTTTCTTCACTGTGAGTTTGTTAAAATTAATAAATTGAAAATTTCCATTTATGTATTAGTCTATAGATCAAAATTGTATTTTATAAAATAAAAATAGTTGTACTTAACCAATACATATTAACACATTTGTGTATTTGAAATACTTGACTGGCACATGATATATAGTCTCATACCTTGCAGTAGAACTGTATTGATTCAAAATAACCAAAGTTAAATAGCAAATACACTGTAGAGTATAAGATGTCATTATGTTTTTACATTTGCCAAAATTGAAATAAAATGAAAGTTACTTTGGTTCATTTTAAATAATATTTCTTCCTCCTAATTGAACAGGCAGTGCATGTTCATTGCTAGGAAGAAAAGTTGAGAAAATACAGAATACTTTTGAAGAACAAAATGAAAGTTTCTTTTAATTTCTCTTACTCAGAGATAATTAATCTTTCCTTCCCAGTCTCACCCACCCATTCTTACGTTAAACGTACTTTGAAATAAAACTGATGAACATAGCAGCATATATAGGACTATGGGATAATAAAGGGCATAAATAAGAGAAGCTTTTCCTTATTCTCTAGACTGTTGGCAATTCTTTTGTTATGAATCCTGAACTCTCACTTTCCTATAAGTTGATTTAAAGCCCTCCTATTTGCAAGCTTTATGAGGGAGTCTGTTTCTACCCAGCACAGTGTCTTGCACATAATATTTATTAATTTAAAATTTATTTAAGCCGAAACCGGTTTGGCTCAGTGATAGAGCGTTGGTCTGCGGACTGAAAGGTCCAGGGTTCGATTCCGGTCAAGGGCATGTACGTTGGCTGCGGGCACATCCCCGGTGGGGGATGTGCAGGAGGCGGCTGGTAGATGTTTCTCTCTCATCGACTTTTCTGCCTCTCTATCTCTCTTCCTTCCTCTCTGTAAAAATCAATAAAATATATTTTTTTAAAAATTATTTAATTGGCCAGTCTGTATACTAATCAATTTATAATTATTTTCTTATGTTATATAGCTAGAATTAGAATTAGTGGGTCAAAGGGAAATTTTTAAAGTTTGTTTTAACATACTTTTCATTTGTAAAAAGGCTTTTGCTTACAGCAGGATTGTTGTCAATTTAAGAGGTAAAAATAGTTCAGTCTCTTTCTCCACAGCACAACAATGCTTCTTTAATGTAAATTAACATACATGATTAGTGAATAGCTAATGATATAAGTATAAAACGGACTCTTGGTTAGTTCATCTGTAATTTCCCCCAAAATGTTAATTTTTTTTTCCTTCCCCACACAGAATGTTAATATTTTAAAGAAAATTTTGCACATTTGTTTATTTTTTGTTTGGGTAATTTTAGAGAAAAACCTTAGCAATATATGAAGACATTAAAATAAAAGCTGAAAATTCTATAGAAGTTTGATAGTTGGTGGTCTCTATTCTGATTAAAAGACTTCTGTTCACCTAATCGGCATTCACTTATAGATATTATGCCTTTTGTGGTTGTTATATTCATCTGGAAAATTCTCAGCCATTTAGTCATTCATGTATTGCTTCTCCCCATTTTCTTTATTCTCTCATTCTTGAGCTCTTACTGGATGGAAATGGATCTTAGGTTTTCTCATTTTATCTTCATGCTTTTTAATTTCATGTGTGAGAGTTTAGAGTACTTTTCTCAGTTGTCTATCTGCCAGTGTAATAATTCTTTATCTTGGTCTATTCTGCTGTTTAACCTATCCATTGAATTTAAATTTCTTATTGTTAATCCTTATCCAAGGATTTTACCTTTGATTTTTAGAGAGAGTGGAAGGGAGAGTGAGAGACAGAGAGAAACATCGATGAAAGAGACTCATTGATTGGTTGCCTTCCGCACTCGCCCCCACCAGATCCAAGGATCGAGCCTGCAACTAAGGTTTGTGCCCTTCACCAGTTTGCAGACTGATGCATTATTCTCTGAACAAATTGGCTAGGGCTTAATGTATTTTGATTTCTTTTAAACCCATCTAATTTTTACTCATTTATACTTTTTGAGTGCTCTCTTCCTTATATTTATTTAGCCTCCTTGAATTCTATTTAGCTAAAATTTATTTAGATTGTTTATAAATACTGAGGGTATTAATTCCACTAATGGTTTCCTTGTGTTTGTATTTGACCCATCTGATTAAATAACTAACTGCATTAAAGATATGGATGACATAAAAATTAAAGTACAGTAGAAATAGGAATCATGAAAAACTTGAAATATTTTTTCAACAGGTATTCATTTTATCTTCCATGCTTTTTCTAATCATGAATTTAGGTCAATAGTGAAATCCTAATATATAAAAAGCCAAGGGCCATCACGACTGAAACGACTGCATGGATGACCGAACAGCAGTCTGTGTGGGGCGACCAGGCCGGCAGGAACGGGGCCAGTTCAGGGCGACCAGGCTGGCAGGTGGAGAAGTTGGGGTGACCAGGTCAGCAGGGGGGACAGTTAGGGGTGATCAGGCCAGCAGGAAGAGGTGGTTAGGGGTGATCAGGCTGGTAGGGGGGAATTAGGGGCAATCAGGGAGGCAGGCAGCTGAGCAGTTAGGAGCCAGTAGTCTGGATTATGAGAGGGATATCCGACTTCTGGTTTAGGTCTGATCCCTGGAATCGGGTCTAAACCAGCAGTCGGACATCCCTCAAGGGTGTCCTGGATTGGAGAGGGTGCGCTGGGCTGAGAGCATCCCCCCCATGTATGAATTCGTGCACCTAGTACATAAGAAGCATAGTTAAAGAATGTAAACAGCAGTGTTTAATTAGAATGGAGTGGCTAAACTTGTGGATTCAGCAATAAAAGGTATAAGAACTATGTGTTTCTTTTATATATACACTAGAGGCCCAGAGCACAAAATTCGTGCATGGGGGGGCAGGTCCCCTCAGCCCAGCCTGCACCCTCTGCATCCAGGACTCATAATTGCTCATCTGCCTGCCTGCCTGCGGGTCACCCCTAACTGCCCCTCCTGACAGCCTGGTTGCCCCTCACTGCAAGCCCTGTTGGCCTGGTCACTCCACGCAGCCTGCTATTCAGTCTTTTGGTCATCCCTCACTAAGCCCTTTGCCAGCCTGATCATCCCATGCAGCCTGCTGTTCAGTCGTTTTGTTGTCCCTCAAGAACCCTCTGCCAGCCTGATCGCCCCACACAGCCTGCTTGTTCAGTTATTTGGTCATCCCTCACTAACCTGCTGGCCTGGTGATAGGCAGGCATCTTGTGAGGGCATGAGGATCAATTTGTGTATTACCTCTTTAGTATATAGGATAATTGGTATAAAATTTAGTTTAATGTTTAGGACATATTTAGGGTTGGTGCTTTTGTATCTCATCTCTGTACTTTCTGAGCATATTAATGAATTATAAAGGGATTTTTGTCACTTGATCCAACTTTGTTTTAAAAAGTTGAAAAGGGGCCCTAACCAATTTTGGCTCAATGGATAGAGTATCAGCCTGTGGACTCAAGGGTCCCAGGTTTGATTCTGGTCAAGGGCATGTACCTTGGTTGCGGTCACATCCCGAGTAGAAGGTGTGCAGGAGGCAGCTGATCGATGTTTCTCTCTCTCGTCGATGTTTCTAACTCTCTCTCTTCCTTCCTCTGTAAAAAATCAATAAAGTATATATATTTTTTTAAGTTGAAAAAGGTATCTACTATTTAGTTTTAGAGAAGGGATGAGATTTTAGAGTAGGAAAGAGTTGTGAATGGTGGATAAAAGTGTAAGCTTATAAACATAAATTAATGTAATGTATAATAGATGATGCCTATAATAGACATCATCTTCAGACAAAAATGATCACTAAGTATTTTCACAGACTATTTACATTCCTATGGCTAAATCATCTTACTTTTGTCTAGAATATTATTTCATTGTCTTTTACTGATTCCTGGCATTTGATATATATATTTTTTAATTGTTATTTAGGATAGAGACATAATTGAATAGATGAAATATCTCATTTCAGTTGTTCCAAAAACAAGAAAATTACATTTTCCAATAACTTTCATTGTAATTAAACGTTTTAGGAAAGGAGTAATTCCCTGTTTTCCCAAAAATAAGACAGTGTCTTATATTAATTTTTTCTCCCAAAGTTGCACTAGGTCTTATTTTTGGAGGATGTCTTATTTTGGGGGAAACATGGTAGAAAGTATTATAACTTTTTTTATCTGTCCTCATAAGGCTTTTTTTTTTTTTTTAAATCTTAAATTACTGACTATATTCTATGTATCAACCTGCTCCTTTCCAAAAGGTGTTTGAGCCATATCACAACAAAAGGTGGGAGTAAAAATGAAGTTATTAAAAGTTCAGGTTTATGAAAAGGAATAGGGAAAGCAACATGCTAACTACATGTGATTCATAGCTAATTCTAGTTAATAAGTTGCTATGATTGAATATCAGTTCTGCTCTTAAGCTTCTTGGAGTATGAGTTCTCTTTATCAGACATAGGAAAGCATGACTTTCTTAGAGTGACATATTTTCCTGAATTCTAAAAGAATACTAAGTAGTGTAATAGAAAAACTATTAACAGAATAAAACAGAACTGTGCCTAGCATAAGCCCTGCTCTTAAATTGCTCATAGTTTGTAGGGTGGTCGGATAAGAAAATGAATAATTGTTTAAATTGTATCCATACAGAGCATATTGGAAAGATATTTAATCTAAATTCTATGAAAGGTCATAAGCAGGAAATTCTTAGGAAGAATTATGGTGAACTTGGACAAAGTAAAAGTTAACAGATGGTTGAAGAAAGAAAAGGTAGTGTATTTTAAAGGTATAGCGTGCAGACTAGCTAAACCATGAGAGATTAGATTGTCTTTGTCAATGAACTTCTATAATTTTATTGAAATTTAGGAAGCAAACAGAAAAGAAATGGGAGTTGAAGTAGGCAAGGCATGTTGTTAACAGCCTTTAAATATTAATACCATGATTCTCTAAGCCATAGGCTATGGGATGCCTCAGCAAACGCTCAGGTTGCTGCAGTATATTTTAATTTCTTTAAGGGAAACATAGTGACACTATTTGTTGAATACCATGTGAACTAACTGGAATCAGTTAAGTTTCAATATTATATTATTCTACACTCCCTTTGTACAATGGAACAGCAAATGAAGGTGGGAATTTCCATTTTGATTTTAAGATTTGAGAAATTGTGAAGATATCAACAGGCAGACACATCCTATTATTAAAGTGACTATGGTTATTAAAGAATGGAATAAAAATGTAATTTTTTTCTTCTAGGTGGTATCACTTCAATGAGTTACTAGGTTATAAGTATTAAGTTATTTGAACCCAACTACTTAATAAATGGGAATTATTAGATGTTCCCTTTAGACTGGGGGGCATAAAGAAAAAAGTACTGAAACACTAAGGTCAGTAGGAACCCGGAAATTTAGAGAACCCCTCTGGGTTGGTATATTTAATGTTAAAAAACAAATTTGTGAAAGCAGTTCATGTGATGTTTTTTAAGGTTATAAAGATAAAAAGATATTTGGAGGAATGCAATTACCTTGAACTTTTTCATCTAAACATTGTTTGTCTCAGTGCACTTTACCTGAAGCTAGACAGCAGAAATGTGGGATTTTATTTTTTGCCAATAGTCTTATGTGCTAGCGTTTTGACAACCAAATAAAGTTGTATTTATAGACTTTGGAAACTGAATAAATGGATGATAAGACTTATAATCTAGACATTTTGGTGCAGGTAGAATATCTTTCTATATTCATATAGATAAGAATCACATTTAAAGCCAATAGATATAGATCACCAATCCCAGGAATTCTTAGTCTAAGATCCATAGAACCTAAAAATTATACATGCAAACATGTAATTTTCTTTGTTCTACTGTGGTTTTGTTTGTTCTGTTTTTGGTCAAAGCATCAAAGGGATTCTTGGCCTTAAAGCAGTTAGGAACAAATCTGTAGATCAACTACTTTTTTTTTTTTTTTTTTTTTTTTTTTTTTTTTGCATAGTGTATCTATTGGCACAGGTTTTTTTAGAGGTTAAAGATTAGATGTAAAAAGTATTTGTATAAAATTTTTTATTTTAAACATCAACTTTTATTGATTTTAGAAAGTAAGGCAGAGAGGGAGAGAGAGAATCATTGATTGGCTGCCATCTGCACGCCACCCACTGGGGATCCAGCCTTCATCCTGGGCATGTGCCCTGACTGGGAATGGAACCATGACCTCTGGGTTCATAGGTCAACGTTCAATCACTGAGCCACACAGTCCAGGTTGCATCAAGAATTTAAATAGAATTTAATTCTTGTGATGAATTCCCAAAGAAATTAAAGAAAATGTTTTAATTAATTAGATCTGTGGTTTAAAAGGCACATAAAGGGTGCACAGTAAAATGTAAGGTCTCTCTATCCTTCACAAACAATTTCTCTTTGAAAAAGTAAGCATTTTTTGTAGTTTATTTCTCAATTTTATTATTTTTTTCATTTTTAATAAATCTTTATTCAGATTATTACAATTATTCCCCCTTTTCCCCCCAATAGCTCCTCTCCACCTGGTTCCCACGCAAACCTCAGCTCTTAACTCCCCCCCACTGTCCTCATCCATAGGTGTATGATTTTTGTCCAGTCTCTTATCACACCCCCCCACACCCTTTTCCCCCTGAGAATCGTCAGTCCACTCCCTTTCTATACCCCTGATTGTATTATATTCACCAGCTTATTTTGTTCATCAGATTTTTAATTCAATTGATTTTTAGATTCACTTGTTGATAGACATGTATTTGTTGCTCATACCGGTAATTTTTATATTTACCTTTTTCTTCTTCCTCTTTTTAAAGAATACCTTTCAGCATTTCATATAATACTGCTTTGGTGCTGATGAACTCCTTTAGCTTTTTCTTATCTGTGAAGCTCTTTATCTAACCTTCAATTCTGAATGATAACTTTGATAGGTAGAGTAATCTTGGTTGTAGGTTCTTGCTATTCATCACTTTGAATATTTCTTGCCACTCCCTTCTGGCCTGCATAGTTTCTGTTGAGAAATCAGCTGACAATCGTATGGGTGCTCCCTTGTAGGTAATTAACTGTTTTTCTCTTGCTGCTTTTAATATTCTCTCTCTGTCTTTTGCTCTTGGCATTTTAATTATGATGTATCTTGGTGTGGTCCTCTTTGGATTCCTTTTGTTTGGGGTTCTGTGCGCTTCCTGGACTTGTAAGTCTATTTCTTTCACCAGGTGGGTGAAGTTTTCTGTCATTATTTCTTCAAATAGGTTTTCAGTATCTTGCTCTCTCTCTTCTTCTGGCATCCCCATAATTTGGACATTGGTACCCTTGACCTTGTCCCAGAGGTCCCTTACACTATTTTCATATTTTTGGATTCTTTTTTCTTTTCTCGTTGGGTGTTTTTTGCTTTTTTGTATTTCAAATCTTTGACTTGATTCTTGGGATTTTCCAGTCTGCTTTTGGATCTTTGTATATTATTCTTTATTTCAGTCAGTGTATGCTTAATTTCTAGTTGGTGCTTTTTTTTTTTTTTTTCAGAAATTTTGCAAGATTTAATTAGTACCAATAAAATGGGCACAAACATTTATTGAGAACACAAATCATGTGGTGATTTACTATGCAGGATTCATTCTTTTCTGGAATCCTCTCTTCAATTCACCATCATATGTTGCTGACTCCAGATATAGATCTCCAGTCCAGAACTTTCCCCTAAACTTGAAAATCACACGCTATGGACTTGGCATAGCCACTTGTTTTTTCAAATCTGTGTTAAATAGTTGCTTTTTCATATCCTCGAGGGTCTCACTAAATTTATCAGCCTTTTTTAGAAAATTCTTGAAAAATCTTATAACCATGTTTTGAACTCTATATCTAGTCATTTGCTTTCCTCCATTTCTTTCATTTGTGACCTGTTTCCCTTTGTCTTCAAATTTTGGTTGCTTCCCTGAGTTGTTAGAGTGGCTTTGTGTGTGAAGTATCCTATAGGGCCCAGTGGCTCAGATACTCTTGGTGCACCCCTTTGTGTGCACAGTCTTGTTGTAGTCAAGCCTTGATTGTTGTTGGTATCACTGGGAGGAATCGACCTCCAGGCCAATTGGCTGTGAGGATCAATTGTGTCAACGCTGATGGAACTTCTGTGCTGGAGACACCCTTATGAGACAAGACTTTCTTCAGTGGGGCTTTGGTGCTCACTGAGTCTGCCCCTTGAGTCTGTCCTTTATGGATCTGAGGAGTTGTAGTCTGGATGGTCTCACTCTGATCCCTGGGTACACTGGCTCTTGGATCTCCAAGGAGGAGCTAATTTAGCCTCTGCCTGAGGCCACCCAGCAGGAGCTACGGAGAGATCAGCAGATTCCTCTTCTTTGTTTGGGTTTTTGAGGTGCCCAGATGAGGCCCAGCTATGAAGCAATGCAAGCTGCCTCGGGGCCTTGGGCCTTCTTTTGGATTTTCTGGGTCTCACTGACTCAGCTGCAGTTTTTAGGTAAGTTTGGAAGTCAGAGGACCAGCCATTCATATGCAAAAGCCTCTGCGCTCAGCTTGGATGGGGCAGAGTCTCAGGGCAGAGCAAACAGCTACGGCTTTGTGGGGCAGAGTCTTATGGCAGAGCTTACAGCAATGGCTTTCCATCAGCCCTGCCCTAAGAGGCCCCTGGTTGTCAGTGTTCCATGAATTGCTGCAAGCACCTCTGAGAGAGAGCTGCCCTCAAGTTTTGTCCACTGCCAGATAGTCCAGTTTCTCCCCGTATGAATCTGGGTTACCAGAATCTTGCCCAGAACTGGAGTTCAGAGCAATTGGGAGTTTTTGTCTCCCTTCCACTTGAGAAAGCCATCCATGTAGTCAGTTGCCAGCCCTCTCTGCGCCTTGCCTCGTACCTCTACCTTTGCAGCTCCTGTGCATCTCAGTGTGCTTTTCTCTTTCCTTCTAGTTGTAGAATTTCCACTCAGCCAGCCTTCCTGTGGTTCTGGATGATGTCCATTTTGTCCTTTAGTTGTAGTTTTGAAATTGTTGTGTGAGGCTGCAGTTTAGGTGTTTACCTATGCTGCCATCTTGGTTTTTCCCTATTTCTCAATTTTAAAACCAACAGTATTATAATAATGGAGTATAAAATATTGAATGATGCACAAATAACTAAATATAAATTTGATTTTTTTTAGATATAGATTATATGTGCAACCTGATTTGATTTTCAATTTAAGATAACTGGTACAAGGTATTATATTAGCTTCTCTCAATAAGACATAATTTGGGTATATTTTATAGTGATGATGATTTTGTAGTGGGTCAACCAAATTATCAGTTGGGATAGCCATGCAATATACTAATAGAATTATGAATATAGCCTTTCCAACCCTTAATTCATTAAAAAGTTGTCAAAAGGATATAATTTTATTCTATTTTTGCCAATTTTAATTTTTTAGAGTGTTCTCATAGAAGATAAAATGGAATTTTATCTTACTACTAGTAGCCCTGCGCACAAATCCGTGCACCAATAGCTTATTGTAGGACCTGGCCACTCAGCGCCTGCTTCCCAGAGGCCTGCAAGCATTCCTGGCCATTCCAGAGACCCATCCATGGCCGGGTGTGGAAAGCTTGCCTTGTCACTGCGGAGATGAAGCAATCATTCCGCCAGGACTCTCACACTGCCTTCTCTCAGAAGCTGCTCACTGGGACTGGGGGACTCTGGTGGGGCAGAAAGGACTGATTGCTGCCATCTTGTGGCTATGGGCGCCACCATCTTTGTGACAGAGTGACTGTTAATTTGCATATTACCCTTTTATTAGATAGGATGGAACTTAATAATATTTACTTATTAAGTGACTTCAATGGGCTAAGGATTATGTGTGGACCTTCATATAATATTTTGAATTATTACAATATCTCTGAAAGGTGGCCAATATTATTTATTCTAGTGACCCAGTGCACAAAATTTATGCACATTTAAAAAGGATTAATTAGAGGAAATATTTTAATATTGCTATTTTCCCTTTCTCTATAATAGAAGTGTTCAGAGATATAAGAAAATTAGGAAAATGTATATGAAAATCTTCCTACTGTCAGAATCTGTGGCACTCTTGGGACTCAGAGTACGTAAATCCCTGCTGTGCCTCAAAATTGTGCAAGACTCAGACCCAGCTAGCCCCACCTCCATTGAACGAGATCCAGCCTGAGCCAACCCCACCCCCATCAAGCCCTGCCGGGTGGGGGGCACAGCTGCAGAGCCCTCCCATCAGCCCTGCCCTAAGAGGCTCCTGTCAGTGTTCTGTGCACCACAGTGTTCCGTGCGACACCAGGTCTGGGGCACAGCCTCAGGTTCTCCATCAAGCCCTGCTGGGTGGGGGGTGCAGACTCAGGGACCCCGTCAAACCCCACCTTGTGGGGGTTGCACAGCTTCAGGACCCCGTCAAGCCCTGCCTGGTGGGGGGTACAGCCAGAGGTTCCCTGGCCTGACGCCAGGGCGGGGGTTGCAGCCTGGTGTAACCCAGCCTGACATTGGGGGTAGAGGATGTGGCCTGAGGTCCCCTGGCCTTATGCAGGGGTAGCCTGTGGTCCCGTCAAGCTCCACTGGGTGGAGGATTTGCAGGCCCGGGTACCGTGCCCCAGCTAGCACCCTGCAGCCTCAGGTCCCTACTGATTCCTCCTTACGGCTGGTTAAGGGAACTTGGCTTCCACTGTGGGTGCAGCCATCATTTGAATCCACCACCTTTGCTGTGGGCACAGCCATCTTGTGTTACGGAAACCCCGCCTCCAGTGTGGGAGCTGTAATCTTTGTGATGGTCAATTTGCATATTCCCTCTTTATTAGATAGGATTTTATAGGGAATTAAACCAAGTTTGTTTTTTTTAAATAAATCTTTATTCATATTATTACAAATGTTCCTCATTTTTTCCCCCCTCAATTGCTCACCTCCACCAGGTTCCCACCCCACCCTCTGCCCTTTCCCCAACCCCCATTGTCCTCATCCATAGGTGCACAGTTTATGTTCAGTGGCTTCCAACAACCCCCACTCCCCTTTTCCCTGAGAATCGTCAGTTCACTCCCCTTCCATACCTCTGATTCTATTATATTCAACAGTTAATATTGTTCATCAGATTTTTTAATTCCCTTGGTTTTTAGATTCACTTGTTGATAGTTATGTATTTGTTGTTCATAATTTTTATCTTTATTTTCTTCCTCTTCCTAAAGAACCCCCTTCAGCAATTCATATAATTCTGGTTTGGTGGTGATGAACTCCTTTAGCTTTTTAAAATTTTTTTATTAGTGAAGCTCTTTATCTGGCCTTCGATTCTGAGTGATAGCTTTGCTGGGTAGATTATTTTTGGCTGTAGGTTCTTGCTATTCATTACTTTGAATATTTCTTGCCATTCCCGTCTGGCCTGCATGGTTTCTGTTGAGAAATGGGCTGACAATCGTACGGGTGCTCCTTTATAGGTAACTACCTGCTTTTCTCTTGCTGCTTTTAATATTCTCTCTTTGTCTTTTGATCTTAGAATTTTAATTATGATGTGTCTTGGTGTGGTCCTCTTTGGATTCCTTTTGTTTGGGGTTCTGTGCTCTTCCTGGTCTTGTAAGTCTAATTCTTTCACCAGGTGGGGGAAGTTTTCTGTCACTATTTTTTCCAATATGCTTTTGGTATCTTGCTCTCTCTCTCCTTCTGGGACTCTCATAATTCTAATGTTGGTTCTTTTGAACTTGTCCCAGAGATTTCTTACACTATCTTCAACTTTCTGGATTATTTTATCTTCTTGTTTCTGCGGAAGAGTGTCCTCTGGCTCTTTGTGTTCCAAATCTTTGTCTTGATTCCTGGGCTCTTCCAGACTGTTTTTAGGACTCTGTATAATATTTTTTATTTCAGACAATGTTTTCTTTATTTCTAGTTGATTCCTTTTTATTTCTAGTTGATCCCTTTTCATATCCTCATAGGTCTCGTTTATTTTATTGGCTTTTTCTAGGAAATTCTTGAAAAACCTTATAACTGTAGTTTTGAACTAAATATCCAGTCATTTTTTGTCCTCCATTACTTTCGTTTGTGATCTGTTTCCTTGTCTCGGTGTTTTCGCAGCTTCCCTGAATTGGTAGCCTTAAAAGTCTCTGTGTTCAGCTTGGATGGGGCGGAGTTTCAGGGTGGAACTTACAGCCTTGGCTTCCGAAAGCCCCGCCCTATGAGGCTCCTGAGTCTCAGTGTTTCTCAGTGTCCTTTGGTACTTGCTGCAAGCACCTCTGAAAGGTGCCCTCAAGTTTTGCCCGCTACCAACAGTCTAGGCTCTCCCTCAATGAGCCCAGAAGTGGGGTTCAGTTCAGTTGGAAGTGGGGCCCAGCACAGTCTGGAGCTTTTGTCTCCTTCCCGCTAGGGCAATCTTCTGGCACAGTCAACTGTCCGTTCTCTGCGCAAAATGTGTGCGCCTCTGGGACTTCCATTCGCCACTCCCCTGGGTTTCTGTCTTACAGCCCAGGCCCCCTCTGTATGAGCCTGGGTCCCCAGAGTCTGGCCTAGAACTGGGGTTCATCACAGTCTGGAGCTTATATCTCCTCCCCCTAGGGAAAGCCAGCCAGGTACTGAGCCTCCCCCTCCTCTCTGGCTCTGTCCTCTCCGCGCGCGCAGCGTGTCTCCGTACCTTAGGCTTTTACAGCTCTGATTTTCCTTCTGGTTTTCTCTTTTCTTCTAGTTGTAGAATTTCCAGTCAGTCGACTTTCCTGTAGTTGTGGATAATGTCCATTTTGTATTTTAGTTGTATGTTATTGAAATTGTTGTGTGAGGTGTATATATGCCGCCATCTTTGGATTCTCTCTAAACCAAGTTTTTGATAGGTTAAATAACATACCCAAGAATCAGAGTTTGGGCATTGGATCCATCTTGGATTCATAGGATATCGAAAATCTAAATATTTTTATACAGCTTCAGTGTATAGATATGTTGTATTTATTTTAATATAAATTTGTCAGATAATGCTACTTAGTTGATAGAGCGGTTTTTGAACTTAGGATTTTATACGGTTATAATAAAGTTAAATAAGTAGTCTGTTGCTTATTAAGAAAGAATTGAATATAATATAATTAATAAAGGATTGTTTTATATATAGTTTATTCTTATGCTGTGAATTTTACTGAGCAGCTAACTTTCCTAAACCCTTACATATGTATGTTTATTTTTTTCTATAGGGAGATTCCCGAAGTCTTCCATTTTCTGAGAACGTGAGTGCTGTTCAAAAATTAGACTTTTCAGATACAATGGTGCAACAGAAATTGGATGATATCAAGGATCGAATCAAGAGAGAAATAAGGAAAGAACTGAAAATCAAAGAAGGAGCTGAAAATCTGAGGAAAGTCACAACAGATAAAAAAAGTTTGGCTTATGTGGACAACATTTTGAAAAAGTCAAATAAAAAATTAGAAGAACTGCATCACAAGCTACAAGAGCTAAATGCACATATTGTTGTATCAGATCCAGAAGACGTTACAGGTATATATATATATATATATATATATATATTTATTTTATTTATTTTTATTTTTTTATTTGATGTCTATATGGTATACTAATAAGAAAAATAGTATTATTTTAAAAAAATAGCAAGTTTTGTGATATATACTTTTTGGCATTTCTGAAAGTACAGAGTCTGTATTTTTTCTTACAGTTAAGGTCTTGTTTTTATTCTGTTCAGAAGTGAATTGAGCCGAGACCGGTTTGGCTCAGTGGTAAAGCGTCGGTCTGCGGACTGAAAGGTCCCAGGTTCGATTCCGGTCAAGGGCATGTACATTGTTGCGGGCACATCCCCGGTAGGGGGTGTGCAAGAGGCAGCTGGCCGATGTTTCTCTCTCTTCAACGTTTCTAGCTCTCTATCTCTCTCCCTTCCTCTCTGTTAAAAATCAATAAAATATATATTTTTTTAAAAAGTGAATTGATGAATATGAAAATGAATTATTTAGTTAGAGATGAATAATTCTGCTGCCTACTCTCTTATCCTTTGTCAGTAAGATATTATTTAGAGTTATTTTCCAGTATTAATGTTTTATGCACTTACCTGATTCATCCTTGTAATCAGCAGCTTGAGTTTGCCAGATGACTTTTTAAAGTTAAAAATGTATTTTGTAACTAAGGGCTATTTTTATTCTTTGCAAATGTAATTAATCAAGCCTATGACCTTTGTTCTTTGTGCTTTAAGCAACTAAATTAACAAACCACTGGTATATTGTTTAAAAAAGAAGAAAATTTGCTGAAAGCAGTTTGGCTCAGTGGATAGAGTGTTGGCATGAGGACTGAAGGGTCCCAGGTTCAATTCCGGTTAGGGGCATGTACCTTGGTTGTGGGCACATCTCCAGTAGGGGGTGTGCAAGAGGCAGCTGATCGTTGGTTCTCTCATCGATGTTTCTAATTCTCTATCCCTTTCCCTTCCTCTATGTAAATAATCAATAAAATATATTTCAAAAAAATAAAAATATTTTAAAAGCCAAATATTACTTTTTTTCTTAAATATGAAAAATAGAAGGAAAATATAAACATCAGTGCAAATGAAGAATATCATTTTTAAACAGTAGATTTAACAAATGTTCATGTTGGAAATTTTTCCAGTCCTACAGAAAGTAAAAATAGAAAGACTACTACCTCTGTCCGACCTAGGCATTCTCTCTAAAGGTAGTATTGTTTTCTGTTGAGTATTCCTCCAGAAAAAATATTTCTATATTTGTATCAATATTCATCCATTCATATTTACATACTTTCTATAACTTTTTACTTAAAAAATCATTTAATGTACACTTATCTAATAGTTTTTTCTTTGAAAGGTGATATTTTGAGTAAGGTATTTAAGCTCTATAACCGTTAATTTTTTCATTTGCAAAGCAAAGGAGTGATATATGTAGCATAGTAATATATGTAGCACTAGAAATTTTAGAAGAAATTGTGATCAGGTAATAAGAAATAACAGATATAAGTAAATTGGAATTTAATTAAGAAGATAATATATTTGACTAAGAAGCTCAAATGACCAATTTCAAAATTGCATAAAATACTTCTGATACTAGTTTATTTGACAGAATTTGTTTTAATGTCTCAGTTTCAACGTGTGGGACTTACCATAGGGATATCATTTGGAGAACTCTATGTAGAGATTTCATTGTAAGAATGAAAGATTCATTGTAAGATTCTGTTGTAAGAATAATTGGATCTTGAAAATAAAAGAAATCATAGAGAAACAAGCCTTCTTATTTTAAAGCTTAAATAATTCCAAAGATGTGAATGATAAAGTTAACTAAAAAGAATTCATCAACTCCTCAGCTAGTAGTCACTTATCCCCACATTCAATAATTATGTTATAAATGGAAATTTGTATTAGGAAAATGCTTTTTTTAGCAATGTTATATAAACTTTGAAATAGCCTGTTCTGTTGGAACTCTGCTGAGCTCTACATTTTTTGCCCATTACTTCTTTGAGGTCTAAAATAAGAAACAGCGCTGGAGTTTTAAACTCTGTTTATTTAGAGAAAACATTTTCCTCCTCACAAAATACCCATAACTTCTTTGCACTTGGAATATAGAAGATTTTTGCTACATAAAAGTCCAGTTTCCCCAGTCCTTTAAACATTTTTTAACTTTACTAAAGTATAAATGATATATGATAAAATGCACATATTTTAAGTTTATGATTTGATGAGCTTTAACAAATGTATGTACTCAGGTAACCTTCACTACAACCGTTAATTCTGAACATTTTTAAAAAATATATATATTTTATTGATTTTACATAGAGAGGAATTGAGAGGGACAGAGAGTTAGAAAAGTTGATGAGAGAGAAACACCCAACAGCTGCCTCTTGCACACCCCCCCCGTGGATGTGCCCGCAACCAAGGTACATGCCCTTGACCGGAATCGAACCCGGGACCTTTCAGTCCGCAGGCCTACGCTCTATCCACTGAGCCAAACCGGTCCCGGCTAATTCTGAACATTTCTATCACTTCAATGGTTCTCTTGTATACATGCATCTCAATCTATCTCCCCCATCTCTGGTTTAAGCAACCATTGGTCTACCTTTTATCACGTTAGATTAAATTTGTCTTTCTAGAGTTTCATATAAGGAAATGACATTTAAGTCTTACGTACTATCAAATTTCTTTTCTCCCTTAAAAGCCAATTTGGATACCCTGTGAAACCTTCCCTGACTTTCTCTGATTGTCTTCTCTCTTCTGCTTTGTCCCTTCATTATTGTATTATGTTATATTGTACATGCTTATATCATTTACTAAACTATTCTCCTTGAGGACAGGGATGTGTTTTCAAGATTTATTATAGAATCTGCAACAAGGTAGGTGTTTAGTTATGACTGTTATAGCCCAAAATACAAACAAAAACATCCCAGCAATTAAAAATACTGTGTTATTTGAGGTAATTAATACCAAATCATAATTTTTTAAAATATATTTTTATTGATTTCAGAGAGGAACGGGGATTGTTGTTGGTATCACTGGGATGAATTGACCTCCAGGCCAATTGGCTGTGAGCATCAGCTGTGTCTACTCTGGGAGAACTTCTGTTCTGAAGATGCTCTTATGAGACAAGACTTGTAAAATTGCAAAAACCTCTGTGTTCAGATTGAATGGGGTGGAGTTTCAGGATGGAGCAGACAGCCTTGGTTTCCCATCAGCCCTGCCCTATAAGGCCCCTGGGTCTCAGTGTCCCTCAGTAATTGCTGCAGGCGCATCTGAGACAAAGCTGCCCTCGAGTTTCGCCTGCTGCCAGACAGTCCAGTTTCTCCCCGAATGAGTCAGGGTTCCCAAAATCTTGCCTGGAAGTAGATGGAGTTCAGCGCAGTCGGGAGCTTTTGTCTCCCTCCTGCTTTAGAAAGCCAGCCGCGTACTCAGCAGCCCGTGCATTCAGCAGTCAGTGTGCATGCTCCTCTAGACCTCTGCCTTCCGCAGCTCCTGAGTATCAGTGCACTTTCTTTTTTCCTGACAGTCCAGATTTCCCCTGAATGAGTCTGGTTTCCCAGTGTCACGCTCAGGACTGGAGTTCAATGTAGTTAGGAGCTTCCTTCTCCCTCCCATTTTAGAAAGACAGCCACGCATATACACAACCCCCCGTCCTCTCCTCATGCGAGTCTCTGTACCTCAGTCTTTTATAGTTCCTTTGAGTCTCAATGTGCTTTTCTCTTTTCTTCTAGTTGTAGAATTTTCACGCAGCCAGCTTTCCTGTGGTTCTGGATGGTGTCTGTTTTGTCTTTTAGTTGTAGTTTTGATATTGTTGTTTGAGGCAGCAGTTAAGTGTTTTCTATGCCGCCATCTTGATTTCTCCCCTTTAGTCTGTATTTCTGGTTGAAATTCTCTTTTTGAGGTAAATATATTTTGTACTAAGTTGTGAACTTTTTTTTTTTTTTTTTTTTTAATTTTAAATCCTCACCTGAGGATATGTTTATTGATTTTAGAGAGAGGGGAGGGAGAGAGAGTGAGAGAGAAAGAGAGAAAAAACCTCAATGGTTGCCTCCTGAAGGTGCCCGGACCTGGGACTGAACCCACAACCTAAGTATGTGCTGCAACTGGGAATCATATCTTTAAAAATATGAGATTAAATGATCTGTAGATCTCTAACACTTGAATTCTTTGATTAAATAGTTTTTAAAAAAAATGATTTTAGAGAGGGAAAGGAGGGATGAAGAGGGGAAGGGGGAGATCTTTTGCCTCCCTTTTACATTGGGTATGTGCACTGACTAGGAACCGAACCCACCACCTTTTGGTACAGGGACAATGCTCCAAACAACTGAGCCACACCAGCCAGGATTGATGATATACTTTTTAAAAAATTAATACACAGTAAAAGGGCTTTATTTTTTTTTAATACCATTTCATGAATTTTAATATATGTAATATGTTCCTCTAGCAACCACTGCAATCAGGAAAAGCAACAGTGCTATCCCTTTGTAGTCACACTATCTGCACTTCATATCTCCTGGCTACCACTGGTCTGTTTTCTGTTACTGTAGTTTGCTTTTCAAGATTATCATATAAATAGAATCATAAAGTACATAACCATTCAGCACTTACTTTTCCTTTTCTATATGTACATATACTATATATACATGTGTGTGTGTGTGTGTGTATTAATTTCAGAGAGGAAGCGAGAGAAAGAGAGAGAGAGGGAGAGAGAAATATCCATGATAAAAGAGAATCGTTTATCGGCTGCCTCTGCATGTCCACTAATGGGAATTCGCCCTGCAACCCAGGCATGTGCCCTTGACCAAAATCGTACCAGGGACCCTTCAGTCCTCAATACTATGTTCTATCCACTGAGCTAAACTGGTTAGGACAACACTGACTCTTTTGCTCAGGTCATTGGTTTTTTTATATTTATCTAGGTTTTTGCACTTACCAAAAATTCTTTTTTATTGCAGAGTAGTAGTACATTGTATAGATGTACTGCAGTTTGTTTGTTCATTTACCAAGAACATTAGGGTTGTTTTCCAGTGTTTGGAAATTTTCAGCACAGCTGCTATAACTACTCATGAATGGTTTTTTATGTGAACGTGTTTTCAGTTCACTTTGGTAAATACTTAGAAGTGTGATTGCTAAGTCATATGTTAGCATATATTTAGCATTATACACAACTGCCAGAACATTTTCAGAGTGGTTATAGAATTTTTTATCCTCACCAGCATATATGAGAGTTCCAGTTTTTCACAGCCTCTCCAGCACTTGCTATTATTAATATATATTTTAAACCAGTCTAACAATGTATAATGATTGGCGATATACATCATGGTAATCAGAGGGAGGAAAGAGGAAAAATAAAGTAGCACCATCTTAAGGAGAATTTATGAAATAACTGTGGATGGCCTGGGTACAGAGTTTTGTACAAAATGAAGTCTTTTCTACTAGGAGATGTAAGGTGCAGTTTTCAAACATTAAGATCTATATATATGAAAGGCTAAGCGATCGGCCAACTGGCCTGTAGATATGATGCACACTGACCAGCAGGGGGCAGGCGCTCAATGCAGGAGTTGCCAAATGACAACAACTTTGCAGAGTGCCCTCTCGCAGTCTGTGACTCTTTGGGGGTTGTCGGACAGCCAATTTCGACCCAATCTCCACAGGCCAGGCCAAGGGACCCTACCTGCCAGAGGAACCCTGCTCACTCTGCAGACGTCCTTCAAGCCCCAGCGCCACCCAGATGCTGCTGGCCAGGGAGGAACCATGGGAGGTTGGCTCCAGGGCATATCCACCGTCTCGCCCAGTCCTTCCCCACCAGCCACCTTCAAATTAATTTCTTTACAATGTGCACAGATCTGTGCACTGGGCTTGTAGTTTAATATAATAGATATAAGCAGTTCTGAATTTTTAATTTAATTGTAGAGAGAGGAGAAACATAGATTTGTCACTCATTTATGCACATTTTGTTGTCTACTCATTTGTGCACATTCATTGATTGATTCTTATATGTGCGCTGAGGATCAAACCTGCAACCTTGGCATATGGGGACAATGCTAAAATCAAGTGAAATACCCTGCCAAGGCCAGTTCTAAAATTGTTAATGCCTTGCTTGCTTATTTCACCTTAAACAAAACAAAACAAAACAAAAACAAAAAAAAAAGGTTACAACCCACAATTTTATCCACGCACTTTTGATAAAATAATAATAAAACTAAAACAGAGGTTGTACCAGCTATAAAATATTTCATCAAAATTACTTCAGTTGGCAACATCTGACAAAGGTTATCCTGAGTACTCAAAATAGCTGGTTAATCACCCATTAATAATAAGTGAGCATTCATTATAATCTGAGCAGGTTCCAGATGTCTTTATAAGGTAAGTATATCTGGTTAAATAAGAACGTTAGATTTTAGGGGAAATATAAACTGTTAATATAACTGTAAAACATGGCAAGATTCTGGAGAAGTTTATTTTTAAAATACCAGTTTATAAGTATCAAGCTAAAACCCAAATGTTGACTAACGAACAGTAACTAGGATACTTACAGATGACAGTTTGTGAAGGAGATAGATTAGCTAGTGCTTCAGCATGCTACTACTTTTACTAGTTTAGATTTGGCTATGTTTACTTCTACTATATTTTCTCCTTTTTTTTTTTTCCCCCCTCAGTAAATATTATAGCTTCAAACCAGAAGCAGGATCACTTTATGAATATTGAGCATTGGGAGTCAGTTGGTTATATAATAAAGACTAAAGATTATATGATCTGAGGTCTGATCTCAGCTGAAGCATTACATAGTTGTGTGGTTACATGCCACTTTCAATCCCTTCAGGTCTTGTTTTTCTTATTTGAGACCTATGTCAGAGATGGAATCTAAAGGTTTGTTACTTGACATATAGACTTACATTGGAGAGCAAAAGTAGAAAGAAAGGGAGGCATCTATAGTAAAAGTCAGGTTTTATTTATGGATTACTAGAGTCATGCCATTAACAGGACAGAAAACAAGCAGAAAGATTTACTAGTAGAAGTTGTGTTCCAGGAAAGAAGAGTTCACTTTTAAATAGGATTAGAAGAAAAGCCAATAGGACATTCAAGTAATATCCATAATGTTATAAATTACCAGATGAAGTCCAGAAAACCCATTTTGGATTGAAATACCACTTGGAAGTACCAGAAAATATAATGTGGTTAATTCG
Source organism: Pipistrellus hanaki (assembly GCF_964339955.1). Lineage (NCBI taxonomy): Eukaryota > Metazoa > Chordata > Mammalia > Chiroptera > Vespertilionidae > Pipistrellus > Pipistrellus hanaki. The sequence continues at coordinate 137,724,511 of NC_140504.1, read as the reverse complement.
AATCTACTTAATTCCACTTGATTTATATGCCATTGGTGTTTATATTCTAGTTCTACTTTATCTTTAATTTCACAAATTAGATCTAATTATACTTTCTTATATAGTCATTGTTAGTTTACAATCGCCTACATATTTATCATTTTCTCTGTCCATTTCTTCATATTTCACAGACCTTCTAGAATTTTGTTTCTTTTTCTTTCTAAAGGTAGACTGTAGAAAGATAATTTTCCTCATATACAATTCTAGGTTATTTTCTCTCAGCAATTGGAAACTATTATTTCAGTCTTCCAGTGTTATTGAGGAGGAGGCAGCTATAGTCTAATGGTTGAAGCCATGTAGATAATGTCTTTTTTTCCCTAGTTTCTTTCTGTCTTCAGTGTTCTGGTGTTTGAGAATAACTTTTTATATTCCCTTCCATTAGATCTGCTTGGGATTTGTTGTGTTTCCTGAATCTGAGATTTGTGTATTTCATTAATTATGGGAAATTCTTAGCTCCTTTTTTTTTAAAGTTTTTTTTTTTTTTTTTTTTTAAGTATTTTAAGTATTTAAGTAATACCTTCTGTATTCCCTCTATTCTTTCATTTTGGAACTCCAATTGGATGCATGATCATTTCTTCAAGTCTGTCTCCATTTCTCTAATACTCCTTTTACCTGTGTCCACTTTGCTCTTGATCACATATATTTCTAATATATATTGTGTTCCAAAAAATGTATATACACTTTTACAGCTGATAGCTCAATTGATGTTTCTTTCTCTTCAGATTTAAACCATTGAAATATGTAATTATTCAAAGTGTATATACATTTTTGGGGCACTCTGTATATATTTTAATACTGGAAGTTCTATTATAATCTTGGTAATTTTTGATAGTGTCTCGTCCCAAACATTCTTTGATACTCCTTATATTTAGTTTTCATATTAAATATACTTTATTTCAGTCTGAATATGGTAATGACAATAAGTAAAATCCTTTTCATACTACTATAGGTTTTTCTTACTTGTGGTAATTTTTTTCCCCTCCCATCTGAGCTTTGTGATTTCTACTGTGTGTATATTATATTTTCACTGGAACTTTCTCTGGGGGAATTACTTTAGGTCTGTATTTAAAGTGTCTTCTTTCCAAGAGGATGTGCATTTCTGTAAGATGCCTAGAAGCATTACCAACCTGAATCCAGTTAACAGAAAATTTTAACTTAAGATAATATGAATTCCTCCCTCTAAACCACATGTGTCAAACACAAGGCCCTCGGGCCAAATCCAGCCCGCCAGGCCTTGCAATGTGGCCCGCACCTCGCTGTCATCACTGCACTCCGCTGTCAGTTTATGACATTGTCAGTTTATGACTGTTCAGTAAACCATTCGGCCCGCGATTTAGGCTGGATTTTAGATTTTGGCCCCTTCTCTGATTGAGTTCGACACCCCTACTAAATTATGAGAAAGGTAGGAATTTTAAAAGAATACCATTATTTCTCTGCCCAGGCATCCCAAGCCAAAGACAAGTCAAGAAATAATTTAGCCATTATAGATGGCACTGTTTGAGATTCCTGTCTAGAACCCACATTTTATTCCATAAGGATGAGGAACTAGCAAGTCTCTTTAAAATCAGAAAAGCAAAAGCATTCTCAGAAACATAAAGCTACAGATGTCTAGTTATATCTGTAGTGGGATTGGGTCACATCACTGCCTGGCTCTAGCCCCCAACTGCAAATGAGACTGAGAAATCTTGTTTTTTCACCTGCTTAACCTGCTTCTTACTTCAAGCAAAAGAGAAAGGCATTGAAATGGACGCAAAACTCTGGGGAGGAAGGGCATGTATGGAAGTGGTGGTGGGGGGGCGGGCAATGATAAGATATGTACACATATAATCACTTTAAAATAAAATAAAGAACTGCTGAATATTTGGAAGAAAAAAAAGAAAGGCATTGATCATGAAGTTTTAAGTTAGCTTATAGCATCAGGCACTTAAAAGTTTGCAAATACTATTTACGTTCTTCTACAACTCTGTAATATATTTAAGGAGTCTTGTAGCACTTTGAATTTTATTGGTAACTAGTGGCTTGGTGCATGAAATTCATGCGCAAGGGGCGGGGGTGTTTGTTCCTCAGCCTGGCCTGCACCCTCCAATCTGGGACTCCTTGAAGGATGTCCTACTGCCAGTTTACAGGGATCTGAAACTGCTGGCTCCTAACTGCTCACCTGCCTGCCTGATTGCCCCTAACCACTCTACCTGCCAGCCTGCTCGCCCCAAACTGCCCCCTGCTGCTATCCTGCTCACCCACAACTGCCCCACCTATGCCAGTGTTTTCGCCCCCAGCTGCCTCCACTGCTGGTCTGCTCGCCCCTACCTTCTATCCCCACCGGCCTGCTCACTCCAAACTGCTCCCCCTGTCCTGATCACCTCCAACTGACCCCCACTGATGGCCTGCCTGCCCCCAACTGGCCCCCCTGCTGGTCTGTTTACCCCCAACGGCCCCGCTCCCACCAGCCTGACCACCCACAACTGTTGTCCCATCCTGGCCTGATCATCCACAACTGCCCTACCCTCTTGGCCTCCAACCACCTCTACCACGGCCCTGCCACCATGGCTTTGTCCAGAAGGTCTCCTGGAAGGTCTCCCAGTCTAATTAGCATATTACCCTTTTACTAGTATAGATAAAGACCTCGTGTACGGGTGGGGGCCAGCTGGTTTTCCCTGAAGAGTGTCTTGGATCAGGGTGGGAGTCCCACTGGAGTGCCTGGCCAGCCTGGGTAGAGGGGCTGATGGCTGTTTGCAGGCTGGTCAAGCCCCCCAGCAGGGACCCTCACCCCATGAGGGTGTGGATAGCCTGGATGAGGGGCTGAGGGCTGCTTGCAGGCTGGCCATGGCCCGTGGTGACCCAAACTCCCAGCCCCTCCTTTTTTGCTTTTTTTCAGCGCCTCCTTGAGTGGAGGCCATGGCTGACTGGAAACAGGTATCTGAGATTTATTTATCTTCTATAATTGAAACTTTGTAGCCTTGAGTGGAGGCCAGGGAGGGCAGGAAGCTTGGCTTCCTCCATCGCCAGGGGAAACCCAAGCCTCCTGCTCACACTAGCTCTGTGGCTGCTGCTATCTTGGTTGTGTTAATTTGCATACTCACTCCTGATTGGCTGGTGGCTGTGGCTTGTGGGCATAGTTGAGGTACAGTCAATTTGCATGTTTCTCTTGTATTATTCAATAGATAGGATTATAATCTTCAATTATTTTTTATGAACTTATAGTTTCCTATGATCTCTATTTTACATAGTTATCAAATTTATTGGCATATCTGTGTATATCTGTAGTAATATTTCCTCTTTCATTACTAATAAAGGTAAGTTCTTCATTTTTCTCTCTTGATCACTTTTCTTGCTATATTTTGTATGCAGTTCCCTTTACCAAAAAAGAAGTTTTTTGACTTTACTGATTCTTTTTTTATTTGTTCTGTTTTGATAATCTCTGCCCATTTATTACTTTTTTTTCCCTCTCATTCTTTAGAATTAGGTGGCTATATTTTTTTAAAGGCTGCCAGTTGTTTTTTAATCTCAACAAGATAGATGCTTAACACTTATTTTTTTTTAATTCTCACTGAGGATATTTTTTCCCATTGATTTTTTTAGTTATTTATTTTTTTTATTTTTTTTTAGAGAGAGAGTGGAAGGGAGGGAGAAGGTAGATAGGAAGCGAGAGAGACACATTGATTGGTTACCTCCTGCAATATTCTTGACTGGTTCCTGGGATCCGGCCTGCAATGTGGTATGTGCCCATCTCTGGGAATTGAACCTGTGACCCTTCGCTCCACCACGGAGCAAAACCAGCCAGGGCAGATGCTTAGCATTTTAGATTTATTATCTTTTCTAATACATTCATTCAAATTTATGACTATCCTTTAAGTATTGCTTTAGTTGCATCACAAAAATTTTGATATGTAAAATTTTTAAACAACTATTTTTATAGAAAATGTAATTGATAAATAGCATTATGTAAATTTAAGGTGTACAACATGTTTACATTTTTATATTGCAATATGATTATCACTTTAGCATTAGCCAACACCTCTATCATGTCACATAATTATCACTTCTTGTTGGGCATGGGAACAATTAAGATCTAGTCTCTTAGTGACTTTTGACGTTTACAGTTTTGTTGCCTGTAATCATTGTTTTGCATTAGCTCTTCAGAACTTATTTATCTAATAGTTTCTAGTTTGTATGCTTAAACAGTATTTCCCAACTAACCTCTCTAGCCTCTGGTAACCACCTTTCTTCTCTCTGTTTTTACAAGATCTTGGCCTTTTTAGAGTTCACATATAAATGATATCATAGCAGTTGTTTTTCTCTAACTTATCTCAGTATAATGCCTTCAAGCTCTAACAATGTTGTTGCAAATGGTAGTTTTCTTACTCATTGTACACATGTTCACATATACATACCACATATTCTTTATTTTCACCTATTGAGGAATACTTAAGTAGTTTTCATATTTGGCTATTGTGAGTAATGCCACAATAAACATGAGAGCGCCTATATCTCTTTGACATCTGTTTTGTTTTGTTTTTCATATATATATATATATATATATATATATATATATATGAACTGCTGTATCATATGGTAGTGCTACTTTTAATTTTTTTAGAAACCTCCACACTGTTTTCCATAGTGGCTACACCAATTTACATTTTCATGAATGGTATACAAGGGTTCCCTTATCTGTACAGTTTCAAAATAGTTGCTATCTCTTGATGATAGCCAAATAGATCAATTCTATTTTAAATAAAATGTTTTTATTGATTTCAGAGATGAAGGGAGAGTGAGAGAGATAAAAACTTCAATGATGAGAGAGAATCATTGACTGGCTGCCTCCTGCACAACCCCCACTGGGGATTGAGCTTGCAACCCAGTATGTGCACCGACCAGGAATTAAAACATCAATTGTCAACCACTGAGCCACACCAGCCAGGCCTGTATGACTATATGTTGCTTTATAATTTTGTTGCTTGTTTTCTGTGAAGAAGCCTTAAAGTTTGATATAGATTGAGGTTATTTTGCTTTAAGTGTCTTCCAAATAATCATTGCTGAGACCAATGTTTAGGGCTTCTTCCCTCAATTTGTTTCCAGGAATGATTGTATCAGATCTTATTTTTATGTCTTTGATTGATCCTGAGTTACTGAGGTCTATCGAATACCAGAGTTAAGTTGGGCAAGCTCCTCCCATGTCCTTTGTTCTGTGGTGCTAAATACTTCAAATCACACAAAGGCAGTTTTATCCAGGGATGGATATTCATTGTTTGAAAAGTGGGGCAAAAAAGGGGAACATTTTATGCTGTCATGATGGTGTCACCTAAAATTTTAGTTATTTAGTTTGAAATATTTTCTCATTTTCATATATCTTTGTTATTCTATAAGGTACTTAAAAGCATGTTTCTGGGTCATTAAACATATGAGGATTTTTATAGTTTTATTTATTGATTGCTTGATTAATTATATTGTGATCCCTTGAAATTTCCTGAGATTTATCTTATGGTCATATGTAATGATTATTTAAATGTTCTGTGTGTGTTTTTAAAAATATATATTCTTCACTGGTTGGTTGTTATTCTTTATGCTAGAGGTTCGGTGCATGAAAATTCATGCACTAGAGCAGGGGTCCCTCAGCCCAGCCTGCCCCTCTCATAGTCTGAGAGCTCTCAGGTTTAGGAGGTTTCCCGGCGATCCGGGAAAGGTGATGCCCCATCACACCTCTGCTGTTGCCACTGCCAGCAGCGCAAGCCTTGGTAGGCCCTGGTTACCTGAGCCTCGGGCTGGCCCTAGGCAGCTGGTTGCCTGAGGAGCATGGAGGACTCTGGAGGCAGGCACAGAGTGGCTGAGGGGACTGGGCGCTGCCATCTTGTGGCTGAGAGCACAGCCATCTTTGAGGACAGGGAGTCAATTAGCATATTCCCTCCTTATTGGCTGTGGGTGCCGCATTCTTTGAGGTCGGGGCAGTTTATTAGCATATTCCCTCTTTATTAGATAAGATGTTTATATGTTAAGCATTTAATTTTTATCTACTTGTTCTATTATAAAAAACATTGAATTAATGTTTTGTGGAATTGGAGTTGCTATATTCTCTTGATGTTGTCAATTTTTGCTTTATTTTGTCTCCATGTTACTGGCCACAAAATCAATTTAAAATTGATATATCTTTCTGGTGAATTGAATCTTTTATCTTATAAAATGACTTTTTTATCCCTAATAATTTTTGTGCCTCAAAGTATCTTTCGTCTGTTATTAATGTAGTTTGGGGGTTGGGCTTATTGATTATATGATTGAATCTTTCACCTTATAGAATGATATTTTTATCTCTAGTAATTTTTGTGCCTCAAAGTACTTTCATCTGTTATTAATATAGTTTGGGGGTTGGGCCTATTAATTACATAAAATACCTTTTTTAAATTATTTTACTTTCAGCTTTTCTGTATCACTGTGTTTTAGACATGACTCTTGTAAGTAGCATATAATTGGATTTGATTTTTTTGTTTTTACAAAGTGTATGGTTATCTTTTATCTTTTATCTGGATTGTTTAGTCAACTGTCCTGTCTAATAAAAGGGTAATATGCAAATTAACCATCACTCCATCAAAAGATGGTGGCGCCAATAGCCACAAGATAGCGACTCCCAGTCCTCTAAACTCCACCAGAGTCCCCCAATACCTGGGGGGCAGCTGCTGAGAGCAGGCAGTATGAGCAGTCAGGTCCTCTGGGGGACAAAGGGCCAGCCCACAGCCTCTGCAGCCAAGTGCAGACCAGGAGAGGAAACAGCAGGCCCATCTCCCATGGAATTGGCATGGCTCCCTCCAGGCTCCCGTAGGCTCTGGCTGTTCACTTCCACCTCCCATGGAAGTAGCATGGCTCCCGGCGGTGTGCTACAGTTCCCGCCGGCTCCCACGGAAGTGTGGGGCAACCAGGCCTGCAGGGAAAGGCAGTTGGGGTGGACCCAGGCCTCCAGGGGAGAGCAGTTGGGGGGAGTATGCCTGCAGGAGAGGGCAGTTAGGGGTGACCAGGCTTGCAGGGGAGGGCAGTTAGGGGCAAATAGACTGGCAGGGGAGTAATTAAGCATCAATCAGGCTGGCATGGGAGTGACTAGGGGATGATCAGCCTGGCAGGCAGAAGTGGTTAGGGGCAATCAGGAAGGCAGGCAGGTGAGCAGTTGGGAGCCAGCAGTCCTGAATTGTGAGAGGGATGTCTGACTGCCTGATTAGGCCCGATCATACCGGGATCAGACCTAACCGGGCAGTTGGACATCCTTGGAGGGGTCCCAGGTTGGAGAGGGTGCAGGCTGGGCTGAGGGACACCCAACTGCCCCAGTGCATGAATTTCATGCACCGGGCCTCTAGTTGTATGATAATATTTAGAAGTTAAAAGTTTGAATAATTATTATGCTGTACCCCCCTTTTCATCTCACCCAAAAGTTGCTTTGGTAATATAGCAGTAGATGGAAATTTATCATTGGTCTTAATCATGAGGTATAGTTTTAAGTGGCATAACATGCACTTAAGAGTCAATTTAGCCCTAGCCAGTTTGGCTCAGTGGATAAAACATCAACCTACAGATCAGCGGGTCCCAGGTTCAATTCCTGTCAAGGGCTCGTACTTCGGCTGCATGCTCCTCTCCAGCTTAGGCTCTGGTCCAGAAGGTAATCAATTGATGTGTTTCTTTCACATTGATGTTTCTCTCTGCCTCCCTATATCTTCCAGTTTCCCTAAAAATCAATGGAAAATATCCTTGAATGAGGATTAACAACAACAATAATAAAAAAAATAGAGGGTCAATTTAACATTTGCTCTTGTAATTTAAAGGCAGTTCTTGGAGTGGAAAAATAATTTCATCTTATAGAATTCTTTTAAGTTTCTTGTTTTGAATGAAGAGGACATTAATTGGAAGTTCCAGTTACCCCTGTTTGGAAATATTTCATTATTAAAAAAGTATTAAATATTGCTGGCAACCATATGTTTTGTATGTTGTAACTTAACATATCTATAAGAAAGAAAACTGGAGAGAAGAAAAGTAGGAAGTTAAATGGGAAAATGGGTGACATCTGACGAAAACAGCAAAGTTGTTCTCTAATTTCTAAATGAGTAAAAAGTGGGCTTTATAACACAAGATAGAGCAAAGGTTAAATTTCTGCCTCAGCACACACACTTTTGTCACCTTTGCAAATTACTTAACCTCCCTGAGCTTCTGGGTGTGTTTTCTTTTATTTGTAGAATGAGGTTATGTTACACACCTTTGTGAGCTCCTTTGAAGATTAAATGAGCAGAAATACAGCTACTTAACTGACCCCTGACATATAATTTTATTGAGCCCTAAACATTGATTTAAGACTGTACCAGCTTTATCTTCACAATAGCCCCCAATTGTGGCTGAAAAAATGACAACACAGAAAAAAAAAAATGACAACACAGAAATGTTAAATGTATGATCAAGACCATACTAATAAATAGCAGCTAGAGGATTTTAACCAAGACATTTTAACCTTAAGAACCATTACCATTAATTGTATTTCTTATGTTCTTGTAATTCTCAGGACATACTTTTTCATGAAAAGTGATAGATATTTTAATACCATTGCAAGTTCTATTAGAATCACTACTATTTAATGTCTTAGTACAACCTGCTTTAATGTGTAAGAATTTCTTATTTAATAGATTGTAATCTAGCTTTGTAAATGCTTCCAGAGTCAAGGAATTTTATTAATAGTAAAGCAAACCATCTCGTTGTTAGATAACTCAAAATGTAAGGGATTTCTCTTTATCTTCTGATAAAAGTTTTGTCCTCACTGGTTTTACCCATTGGGTCTAATTCTCTGCCCTGTGGAGAAATAGTAAATGGACAGCTACTTTTATAGACTTATGTTTAAATGATTAGGCAACAATTTCTCTTTATCATCCTATGCTAAATACCATTACCTATCCAACAACACATATCCATATTGTTTTTGATTGAGGGCCTTCTACGCTGAATGCATTCCAGTTCTTTTTTAAAATGTGCTTATTGCCTTACCAGGTATGGCTCAGTGAATGGAGTGTTGGCCTGCAGACTGAAGTGTCCTTGGTTCGATTCTGGTCAAGGGCACATGCTCAGTTTGTGAGCTCGATCCCCAGTGTGGGGTGTGCAGGAGGCAGCCTATCATTGATTCTCTCTTATCATTGATGTTTCTATCTATTTCTCTTCCTCTCCCTTCCTCTCTGAAATTAATTAAAAAAAAAAAAAATATATATATATATATATATATATGTGTGTGTGTATATATATATATATATATATATATATATATATATATATATATTGAAATGTGCTTATTGTTTGGCCTGCGTGGCTCAGCTTTTGATAATCCCTCTATAAACCAGGAGGTGACAGTTCAGTTCCCCGTCAGGGCACATGCCAGGGCTACAGGCTCCATTCCCAGTAGGGGGAGAGCAGGAGGGTTCAGGTCTATGACGTTCTTTCATCATTAATGGTTCTCTCCACCACCCATCTCTAAAATCAATAACAATATGTTTAGGGAAAAAAGGTGCTTATTATAAATTATATACCAGATTTTGTGTGGTTTTGATTTCTGTAACATTTATGTTTTTTAAAAAGGTAAGAAAACCTGTTCACAGGTCTGAATACATTTAACTGTTTAGTCATTGCTATGATGTACAATTTGTGGACTCAACAGAGACATGCTTACACTACCTACAGTGACTACTAACTAATGTTTATTGAATATTTACTATGCACTATGCCCTTTTGTAAGCTTTTTACATATAACTTAATTAATCACAGTAATCCTATGAGATTGATGCTTTTTCACTATTTAACAGATGAGGAAAATGAGGCACAGTGTTGTTTGTTAAGTAACTTACCCCATGTTACATGGTTTGTACTGAATCTGAGCATCAATTAAGATTCAAACCTAGGCATTCTTAACAACTATAGCAAATATATGTCTAATTCGGGCTGTATTAACAAAATACCATAGACTGGGTGGGTTAAAAAAACATAAATTTGTTTCTAAAAGTTCTGGAGGTTGGGTCCTTCTAGATCAAAATTCTAGCATGATCAGAATTCTGGTGCAAGTCCTCTTCCTGCTTAGTATATGAAGTCTTCTCACTGTATCCTGACATGTCAGAGAGAGACCACCCTCAATACCTAATTCCCAAAAGACTCACCTCCAAATTATCATCACATTTCAGCTCCAACATGTGACTTTTGAGGAACACAAAAATTCTATCCATAACAATATGTTACATAGTTCCTTTGTGAGCCTTTCTGAAATCTTATATATCAGTTTTCTGTAAGAATTGTCATGTAGAAAATCAACCTTTGAAGTGACTCATTTGTAATTTGGAAAATTCAGTTACAATAGAAACATTTCTTGTTTAATTTCCACTAGTAATTGTGACTTTGCTTGTTTCCTGACATGTAAAATGTGAATTAATACTTATTTTAAATATTAATATGCATATATACACATACATATAGTTGTATGTGTATAATCATACTGTCATATGTGTAAGTTTGCCCACATATACACAGGCTAGTATAATTGTTTAGAAGGTTTTTAAGTAACAAAAGCAGTGAGGCACAGCAATTACTAAGATTGACTTAGTAGATGTTTAACCTCTTTTTGTCTTGGTTTTCTTTTCTGTAATACGGGTATAATGTGCCTTTTAGCGTTGTGAGGATTAATGGGTCTATAATGCACTTAGATCGGGATTTAATAACTTGTAAATTAGTATATTAATGATGAAATAGTACTACAGTATATTACACCTATATCTAGCATAGCACCTATATTTTTTAAGTTAATGAACAAATTATGTTTAAATGGTTCGATCTAGTAATTTTTTTAAAACAGTATAAAATAAAACACACTTCTATTTATTAAAATCAGTAAGTCACATCATCTTTTATTCAGAGGAGAGAAAGAAACCTTGAAGAACAAAGGTTAAGTAACTTGAAGATTATGCAATTTTCCAGTAATTACCAAGTTACTTGTAACTAAACCAGGTCTGGTACCCTGGTCTTTAGTCTTCTAGGCCCTCCCCCCCTTTTTTCCCCCTCTCTTCTTTTTAATAAACAAGGGACTAGTGGGGATAAAACACAAGATAACTTCATTGTGAAAAATTTTAGTGACATGGTAAAACTATTAGAAATGTTTCAGCAATAATGGTTTACCCAGAATAATTAGTGTTCTACTTAAATTGTGTGTGTGTGTGTTTTAAGTAGAACCACAGTATTCTTTATGAGAAGCCATGACCTTGAATTTTTTGGTCTTCCTATACCCTGCTACTATTAATGTGATACCAATCAATTATCCTTGAAAATTTTTCCATTCTATTGAACATCCTCATAGTAGAAAACAAAATGTGAAGGCTTTTTATGTGTATATTACTAATTAATGCTAGCATTATATTTGAAGTAGCTTAATTCTATATACAAAGAATTACTTCAGTGGAATTTGTATAATGTTTTAATAATCTTTATTCTCAAACTAGATAGTGAGTAGGTAATTTAGTTTAATTGTTGAATAGACTAGTTAAATTGTCTTAATTTAAAAATAATAGTGTTAGAAAAACTTTGGGCAGTGACCTAATTCAACTTCAGTTTCAACAAAATCACATCTACAGTATCCTGGCAAATGGTCCTGCAACTCTACTTAAATATTTTCTTGGCTTGAATTTTTATATTATCTGGAAGCATAAGAAAATTTCTTTTAGGTAACTTCAAACTCATCTTAAACCCCATAATTCTTTATTGCTTGAAAATGTTAACTTCCCATTTTAAGCAGTAATTAGTCCTAATAAGTAATTTTAACATACTTTTTGATTTTCAGATTGCCCAAGGACTCCAGACACTCCCAGTAGTGACCCTCGTTGTTCTACTAGCAATAACAGATTGATGGCCTTAAAAAAACAATTGGATATAGAGCTTAAAGTAAAACAAGGTGCAGAGAACATGATACAGATGTATTCAAATGGATCTTCAAAGGTAGGTACAATTAATATAAGTGTATCCAGTCAATTCAGATTCTGTAAGTGTGAATTCACCTACCCAATAAAATTTATCTATAACATGACAAGAGTACTTATAACACTTCCACAGTCATTTGTGGACATATACAGAGGGACAATAAATTTGAATTATTTGATGTACATGTTCACAGCTGAGGTTGAAAAAGGTGATGCTCCACCTTCTCATGTAATTACTTATATTATAAATCAGAAAATTTCAACTGGTGTGCCTCAAGAATTTTTAAAACGTGCAATACCTGACTATTTAGTCACAGGCACTGGCCTCTTTTTCTTTGGTTGTCAGATTTAAAAATGACAACAGTCACCACAACATTTGTTTGGTGTGACCGAGTCAAAAATACCCTTTTTTATTTTTTATCAGATCGTCAAGAAATATATTTTAGTGTGCTACAGAATTTTAGTAATTAGTTTGTGTGTGTCATGAGATGAATGGGGTGAAAATTGCTGATATGACAAGTATATTGCAAACCAAGTTGGAAACAAATGGTTTTTAAAATAACTTATTTCTACCTAAACCAATCAAAAAATACTTTTAGCTGTATGGGTTAAGGGTACATAGTAACTCTCCATATTTGCAACTTTTCTGGAACTCAAATTATTCTAAAACAAAAAGGTTATTTTAAAACTAGAGGCCTGATGCACGAAATTCATGCAAGGGACTTGGCCCTCAAAGCTGTGGTGGCTGGCCTTGGCCCTTGCAGTTCCAGCTTTGTCCAGAAGGTCGTCCAGAAGGACATCTGGCTGTCTAGTCAAATTAGCATATTATGCTTTTACTAGAGGCCCGGTGCATGAAATTCATGCACAGGGGCGGGGGGAGGGGATGGTCCCTCAGCCCAGCTTGCAACCTCTCCAATCTGGGACCCCTCAAGGGATACCTGACTGCACTTTTAGGTCCGATCCCACAGGAAGTCGGACATCCCTTTCACAATCCAGGACTGCTGGCTCCCAGCTGCTCACCTGCCTGCCTTTCTGATTGTCCCTAATTACTTCTGCCTGCCAGCCTGATCACCCCCTAACCACTCCCATGCCAATCAGATTGATGCCTAACTGCTCACTTGCCATCCTGTTTGCCCCAACTTCCCTCCTCTGCTGCCTGGTCACCCCTAACTGCCCTCCTCTGCAAGGTTGATCCCCTCCAACTGCCCTCCCTTGCAGGCCTGGTCCCTCCCAATTGCCCTCGCCTGCTGGCCATCTTGTAGTGGCCATCTTGTGTCCACTTGGGGCAGGATCTTTGACCACATAGGGGCAGCTATCTTGATCTTGTGTGTTGGAGTGATGGTCAATCTGCATGTTACTTGTTTTTTTAGATAGGATAGAGGCCTGGTGCTCGGGTGAGGGCCAACTGGTTTGCCCTGAAGGGTGTCCCGGATCAGGGTGGGGGTTCCCTTGGGGCATGGGGCAGCCTGAGGGAGGGGTCTGTGGTGGTTTGCAGGCCAGCCACGCTCCCTGGCAACCCAAGTGGAGGCCCTGGTATCTGGAATTTATTTACCTTTTACAATAGAAACTTTGTAGCCTGGAGCGGAGCCAAGCCTCCTTCTCCATTCATCGCTGCCACCATTTCTGTAATTAAAACTTTATATCCTTAAGTGGAGGCCTGGGCCTGCCAGAGAGTGTGGAAAGCTTGGCTTCCTCTGTTGCTGGGGAAACCTGAGCCTCCCTTCTGGTAACCATCTTGGTTGGGTTTATTTGCATACTCACTCTGATTGGCTGGTGGGCGTGGCCTACGGGTATAGCAGAGTGATGGTTAATTTGCATATTGTCCTTTTATTAAGTAGGATTGTTATGAAAATTTAGGCTCTAATGAGTTTTCCATCACTACATACAGGTTTTTAGAAAACGACAAATTAAAAGATTAGACATTCTGGCATAAGTGATTGATTGGACTAGACTTGTGGGTTCATAGTATATATGGTATGGGCATATAATTCCTAATCGTAGAACAGTGTTGCAGTGTTGTCATTACTGCATATGTGTCCTTTTTCTGAGGTATGGTGTGGGAAAGAAAATGTTGGAAACCACTGAAATACATTATCATGAAGATTCTTTCCAATCTCAAGTTCTATAGTTGTGTAATTTCCAAAAAGTCTTAAAAAAGTCAATTTATTATAAAATCCACCTTTTTACGCTCAACTCTTTACTTCAAAGATACTTGGCTCTGCAAATTACTGTTTCTTTTGTATTTTATTTTATTTATTTATTTATTTATTTATTTATTTATTTATTTATTATATATTTTATTGATTTTTCACAGAGAGGAAGAGAGAGGGATAGAGAGTTAGAAACATCGATGAGAGAGAATCATTGATCAGCTGCCTCCTGCGCACCCCCTACTGGGGATGTGCCCGCAACCAAGGTACATGCCCTTGACCGGAATCGAACCCGCGACCTTTCAGTCCGCAGGCCGACGCTCTATCCACTGAGCCAAACCGGTCTCGGCTCTTTTGTTTTTTATAGATATTTCTTAAGTAATTTTAGAATGGAAGTTTAGGCATTTGTTTGTTTTGTTTATTTTGTCTTGAGTTTGAAATCATTTGGGGGAAATCTTTACTTGGAGCCATGTAACATACCTACCCACCCAAATGAAATTTGGAATTTCAGAAAATAAAGAAATGTATATATGTTTTAAATAAAATGTTACAATCTTAGTTATGAAAATGAGATTATATGCAGTATTTCCAAAGAATTTTAAAATTATATTTAGAGAAATATATTTGTTTATACTTGATACATTACTTATATAATATGATATTTGGTAGCATGTTATTTCACTCACTTTGAACATTTCTGGAGTCATAGAGTTGGTTTTTCTGTTTTACTTTTACTATTGACCTTTTGTTTTTATCAGTGTTATTTTTATTTTGGACTTCTTTTTAAGGCAATACAGTATTTTTGGAACTCTGAATGCAACGTATTATGTGGAATGTTCTAAAATAACCCAGCTACCACCCTCTGTAGTAGGTTTTTTAAATGTAGGATTAATTAATTAGATTGAGAAGTTAATGAGCCTTTTGAGGCTATAAGAGAAGTAAGTGTGTATGTTGATAGATGGATGAATGAGAGAGCCATAGATTTCACCATATTCTCAGTGTGGCCTGTGGGGCCCTCTTTCCCCAATTTGAGCAGCGGTGAGGACATATTAAAATCCTATCTAATAAAGAGGGAATATGCTAATTGGCCCTCATGGTGTCACAAACATGGCGGCACCCACAGCCAATAAGGAGGGAATATGCTAATTGACTGCCCTGCCCTCAAAGATGGCTGCACCTGTAGCCAATAAGGAGTGAATATGCTAATTGACTGTCGCACCCTCAAAGATGGTGACACCTGCAACCAATAAGGAGGGAAAAATGCTAATTGACTGTCATACCCTCAAAGATGGTGGCTCCCATAGCCACAAGATGGCAGCTCCCAGTTTCCCTTAGGCCCACCCCCAGGTGGGCCCAGCCACTCTGCACACCTGCCTCCAGAGTTCCCCAGTTCCCTCAACCCCCCAGCTGCCCAGGGCCAGCCTGAGGCACAAGCAAGCCTGGGATGGTGTCTGCTCAGCTGAAGTCCAAGGCACAGGCAAGCCTCAGATGTCGGCTGCCCAGCCACCCAGGACCATCCAAGGCTCAGATAATCAGGGCTGGCCGAGGCTTGCGCTGCCAACAGTGGCAGCAGCAGAGGTGTGATGGGGCATTGCCTTCCTCTGATTGCCGGGTTGCCTCCTTCCCCTGAGAACTGGACTGTGAGAGGGGGTAGGCCAGGCTGAGGGAACCCCCCACCTCCTCCAGTGCATGAATTTTCATACATCGGGCCTCTAGTACATAAATAACTTATGATAACCATAGGTCCAAAATGAACAGGGTTATGAGCAGCTTGCTAAAGCAAATAGATAATCCTCCAATAGCCTTTGTTTTTAATTAAAGATTCATTTATTTGAGATTGGCTCAAGTGGGGGTCCAGAACATATATTAACAGCTTCTGCAATTTCTAAGGTATTGTGTGTTTTAATAATTCTCTGGCACACAGGTTGAAAATTTGCTAGTTTATAGTATAAGATATTATACAAGAAGGTGAAGTGTCCCTTTGTTTATTTGTCAGAAGAAATCGTTAAAGTGTTAGTATAAGATTTAAAGTATGATTTGGAATTTAAGAAGGATTACTTTCTAGGGATAGTGATCTGGGTAAACCTAGTATATTCAGGGTAAGGAACTGTGGAAAACCATGGCTTGTTCTAAGAAATGGGAGTGCTTTCATATGGCTATAACAGAGGCTTTCAACTTATTTCTTATCCAACATATCTGAGGGTAGGTAGAATACACTTCTAATAATAGTAACAATCATCAACTGTATCAGTCATTTTCAATGAAAGGCCATGCCCTTATGGGAGATCAGATCTAAATCTCCATAAAGGCACATTTTATTTCAGAAAAGTCCTCTAGGTGATTTCAACGGGACTTTTTATTTGTTCTCTTCTGGGAGAGCTTTCAGTAAGTGAGGTATAATATAATTGATATAAGTGAGGTATAGCATAATTGAATGACAAACCAGATTATAAAGTACTTGATACAAAATGAAGCATCTGAGATTCACTCTTAGGAGATATGTGGAGCTGCTGAAAGACTTTTAGCAATGAAAGCAAAAAATCAGGGTCAAGGTATTTAGATAGAATAAATATGTAGTGTTTGAATATGAGGAAGAAGGCAGAGACAATGATTCTTAGATTGGTATATTGACTGACTGGTGAATGGAAATTCATGACCAGGAGCAAATTTAGACTCAGGGATGGTTAATTCAGTTTGGTAATAAATACACATCTTTAGAATTCTGGTTATTGAATTCTATAAGATAAAATTATTACCCCAGTACATGGTATAGCCAGAATTGCTCTTTTGGGAGCTAAGTAAGATATTTTTACACTTCTGTTAAAAACCCTCCAAGGACTTTCTAGCATGCTTAGAACAAAATCCAGAGTCCTTACTGTGACTCTGCAAGTTCATGCATGATTTACCCCTCACTGCCTTCTGATCTTTTCTTCTAAAACACTCATTCTCTCTCTTTACCCTCTAACTATATTAGCTTCTTTGGATATCTTGAACATACCAAGAATGCTCTTATCTCAGAGCCTTTGTTTCTGCCTACATTATCTCTTTTTCCAAGAACTTCCTTTTTCTCTCTCTCTTCATTACAATCTCTATTCAGATGCTACCTCTTCAGCAACCTGTCTCTCCTTATCCTTGTCATTGCATTACCACTACTTGAGGTAATAATTTACACAATCAATTCCTTTTTCATGTTATCAACAGAATGTGGATTTCATGACTCTAAGTAGCACCATTGGTTTTTAGAATAATCTCTAAGGGCTTAATGGGCATGTTGAAGAGATGTTTCTCATTCATATAGGCAGATTATAAACCAAACTATTAAAATTTGAGATTCTGCCGGGACCGGTTTGGCTCAGTGGATAGAGCGTCGGCCTGCGGACTGAAGGGTCCCGGGTTTGATTCCGGTCAAGGGCATGTACCTTGGTTGCGGGCACATCCCCAGAGGCAGCTGATCAGTGATTCTCTCTCATCGATGTTTCTAACTCTCTATCCCTCTCTCTTCCTCTCTGTGAAAAATCAATAAAATATATTTTTAAAAAATAAAATAAAATAAAATAAAATTTGAGATTCTTCCTAGCCTCTATCACATTTTTAAAAAATGTTCCCAGGTCTTTCATATTTATTTCTCATTTGAAAATACCTGATTACCCACCCAGGCCTGCCTCTCCCAAATCTTCCAATCTTCACATATTCCAATCTTATCTGTATTAATAGCCCACAAAACCTTTCTGGATTCCTTTAGCTAAAACTGATCCTATCTGCCCTGGCTGGCTCAGTTGGTTGGAGCAGTTGTCTGGAACACCAAAAATAGTTGGCAGGTTCAGTTCCCAGTCAGGGAACATATCTAGGTCACAGATTCTATCCCATCTGGGGCATATATGCGAGGCACCCGGTTGATTGATATTTCTGTCTCTCATGGATATTTTTGTTTCTTTCATTTTTTCTCTTTTTTCTCCCTTTCCTCTTCCCCCACCCCCTTTTTCTCTCCCTCTATCAAATCGATAAACATATCCTCTGGTGAGGATTAAAAAGAAAAAAAATAATTCTATCTTCCTTTGAATTTTTCTTTAGCTACTTTTAAAATTCCGATACATATAATAATTATATCTATTCAAACTAAGTTTTATAGGGTATATCATAATTGATTAATTATTTAATTAATTGTTAAGCCAGTTAATTATTTTCATTGGATGTGACCACATTTAACACTTACAAAGTAAGCCATAAATATGTGATTGATTGATTGATTGTTTGATTTCTGAAAGCTCTGTGTGATGTAGTTTATGACTTGCAAAACAAAAAGTCTTTTATAAATTGAAAAAATATTGTACATTGAAAATATAACTATTAGACATTGTAGAGTGTTAACATTAGGTAACTACTTTATTAGGTTGAACCACATAAGATTGCTGTTCAAAATCAGTCAGATATCAACATTTTCTTTTTTTTAAAAATAAATCTTTATTGTTCATATCATTACAAATGTTCCTCATTTTTCCCCCCTCCATTGCTCCCCTCCATCAGGTTCCCACCTCACCCTCTGCCCTTTCCCCACCCCCCATTGTCCTCATTCGTAGGTGCACAGTTTATGTTCAGTCTCTTCCCGCACCTCCCACTCCCCTTTTCCCCGAGAATCGTCAGTTCACTCCCCTTCCATACCTCTGATTCTATTATATTCAGTTAATATTGTTCATCATATTTTTTAATTCCCTTGGTTTTTAGATTCACTTGTTGATAGTTATGTATTTGTTGTTCATAATTTTTATCTTTATTTTCTTCCTCTTCCTAAAGAACCCCCTTCAGCAATTCATAAAATTCTGGTTTGGTGGTGAACTCCTTTAGCTTTTTTTAATTTTTATTAGTGAAGCTCTTTATCTGGCCTTCGATTCTGAGTGATAGCTTTGCTGGGTAGATTATTTTTGGCTGTAGGTTCTTGCTATTCATCACCTTGAATATTTCTTGCCATTACGTCTGGCCTGCATGATTTCTGTTGAGAAATCAGCTGACAATTGTATGGGTGCTCCTTTATAGATAACTACCTGCTTTTCTCTTGCTGCTTTTAATATTCTCTCTGTCTTTTGCTCTTGGAATTTTAATTACGATGTGTCTTGGTGTGGTCTTCTTTGGATTCCTTTTGTTTGGGGTTCTTTGCGCTTCCTGGACTTGTAAGTCTAATTCTTTCACCAGGTGGGGGAAGTTTTCTGTCACTATTTCTTTCAGTATGTTTTCAATATCTTGCTCTCTCTCATCTCCTGGGACCCCCATAATTCTGATGTTGGTTCACTTGAAGTTGTCCCAGAGGTTTCTTACACTATCTTCAACTTTCTGGATTATTTTATCTTCTTGCTTCTGCAGAGGAGTGTCTTCTGGCTCTTTATGTTCCAAATCTTTGACTTGATTCTTGCGATCTTCCATTCTGTTTTTAGGTCCCTGTATAATATTTTCTATTTCAGACAATGTATTCTTTATTTCTAGTTGATCCCTTTTCATATCCTCATAGGTCTTGTTTATTTTATTGGCCTTTTCTAGGAAATTCTTGAAAAACCTTATAACCGTGGTTTTGAACTCTATATCCAGTCGCTTTTTGTCCTCCATTACTTTCGTTTGTGATCTGTTTCTTTGTCTCGGCATTTTCACAGCTTCACTGAGTTGGTAAGGTGGCTTTGTGTTCTAAGGTGTCCTATATGGTTCATTGGGTCAGCCTCCCAGTTACCTGAGGTAGACACTCTTGGTGCACCCCTTTGTGGACTGTGTGTACAGCCTTATTGTAGTTAAGTCTTGATTGTTGTTGGTATCACTGGGAGGAACTGACCTCCAGGCCAATTGACTGTGAGTATCAGCTGTGTCTATGCTGGGAGACAGCCTTATTCGACTAGACTTGGAAAATTGCAAAAGCCTTTGTGCTCAGCTTGGATGGGGCAGAGCCTACAGCCTTGGATTCCGTCAGCCCCGCCCTATGAGGTTTCTGAGTCTCAATGTTCCTCAGTATCCTTCCGTACTTTCTGCTTTGGTACTTGCTGCAAGCACTTCTAAGAGAAAGGTGCCCTCAAGTTTCGCCCGCTACCAGACAGTCTAGTGCACATGTGTCAAACACAAGGCCCGCGGGCCAAATCCAGCCCGCCAGGCCTTGCAATGTGGCTCGCACCTCGCTGTCATCACTGCACTCCGCTGTCAGTTTAGGACATTGTCAGTTTATGACTGTTCAGTAAACCATTCTGCCCGTGATTTAGGCTGGATTTTAGATTTTGGCCCCTTCTCTGATTGAGTTCGACACCCCTAGTCTAGTGTCTCCCCCAATGAGCCCGGAACTGGGGTTCAGTGCAGTTGGAAGTGGGGTTGGAAGTGGGGTTCAGAGCTTTTGTCTCCTTCCCACTAGGGCAGTCCAGTGGCACAGTCAACAGTCTATTCTCTGAGCGCAACGTGCGCGCTTCCCGGACTCTGCCTTTTGCCGCTCCCCTGAGATTCCGCCTAACAGCCCCGATTCCCTCTGCATGAGCCTGGGTTTCCAGGGTCTTGCTCAGAACTGGGGTTCGGTGCAGTCGGAACTGGGGTTCAGCACAGTCCGGAGCTTTTATCTCCTTCTCACTTGGGAACGCCAGCCAGGCACTAGCCGCCCCCTCCTCTCCAGCTCAGTCCTCTCCCCACGCGCAAAGTGGCTCCGTACCTTAGGCTTTTACAGCTCCTCTGATTTTCTTTCTGATTTTCTCTTTGCTTCTAGTTGTAGAATTTCCAGTCCGTCAACTTTCCTGTAGTTCTGGATAATGTCCATTTTGTATTTTAGTTGTATTTTTTGAAATTGTTGTGCGAGGCTTCAGTTAGGCGTTTACTTATGCTGCCATCTTGGTTTCTCTCAGATATCAGCATTTTCATGTTTCAAACTAATGTATGTAAAATCTTCCCAAAGTTTTAGCATAAAAACAAATATTTCTCTGATACATAAACCAGTTGATGTACTTTGGAACTACCTTATCTTTTACCTCAAACATATTATGTGCTCAATAAAAAATAAAGGAATGTTGAAAGCAGAAAACTGACATGTAGTTCCTATAAATTGCTTGTGACAAGTAATATCCAATGTCAGTTTTAAATGCCTTCATCATACTTTGACATCTGTGCAGATCTTCATTAATCTGTGGGAAAGTTCACTTATTTTAAAAATGAAATACAAATAATCTTCCTTGAATATTGAATTGAAATAGTTAAGAAAGAAGTGTTTCCAAAAAAGTAAGTGACAGGACTATTGTCTTTCACATACTGATAAAATAATAAGAGTAGATTAAAAATATAGTATTATATAGTTTACTTGTAACATCTGTACTTTTACATTAGACCTTTATTAAAATAAGATAATCATGATTTTTATTGCTCTAAAAGAGAATATTTTAATGCCATTCATGTGCTAGGTAATATAATTTTAGTTTATCAATGCATACAAAAGCTGTATAGTTTAGAGTGGTATTTTCATTTACATAATTTCTTCAAGAAACCTAAAGCTTGTGGAAGATAGGTAACTAACTCAAATTTATAAATATAGTAAGATTTGGGTCTAAGTCTTTCTGATTGCAAAATATATTTGGCCCTAATAAATTCGGAGCTTTGGAATACTGAGTTTTTTTCTTACTCTGATCTGGTTTCAGAGAAAAGTTATTTCAAATCTTTAGTTTGTCTGATGTTCCTAATACTGGATAGGAGGAGGAAATAAAGAGAAATATCTTTTCATTTTAAATTTGGAAGGTGGATAGGTGTATTCATAAAAGCATATGTAAATTATAGACAAACACCAAATTCAAGATAGTATCGTTACTGTACAGCATAATTAACAAATATTGTGTGTGTGTGTGTGTATGTATGTACTTTATGGTATAAATTAATAAGTAAGGGACTTATACTATTTTATTTTATTTCCTTGGTGTGAAATCTAAATTTATTTAATAAATAAAATCTGACTTGAAGTTTTTTTCTTAAATGACTGACCTTGGAAGCAAGAAAGAAATGGAAGCAAAATTTATAAATTTGCTAATTGCTTTTTCCTCCACTGTGTATCAGTCTAGTTTGATGTTTAACATAATATACTTTAGATTACTTACTCCCCCCCCCCCCCCCCCCCCGTATATAATAGCAATAGTATCTCTCCCACCACATATATCTTCATCCATCCTTTGTAGTACTCTCTGTGTGTGTTTGATTTATTGAAGTGATGCTGTATCTGGTGCTTGCCTCTTAGCTTCCAGTCTTGAGTCTCCTGGACAATATAGGTTGATTATATGCTATTTTATTTCTAAGTTAATACTAATTGTATTAGTAGTGATAAAAGTAGAGATGCTTAAAATTGGCCTTTCTTGTGAAATAAGTGCTTCCTAACTTATGCTCACTTTTATTTATCATTTTCTTTTTTGTGGATTGAAGCCTACTAGATTTTGACAACTAATGTAACTATTTAAATAGGAGATAGCATTAACTTGTATCACTTGTTTTATATCAAACCTCTGAAGAAAATTTCCTGTATTAGTTTTCTATGGCTGCTGTAACAAATTACTACAAATTTAATGACTTAAAACCACACAAATTTATTATGTTACAACTTTGAAATTGAAAACTTTAAATAGATCTCACTGAGCTAAAATCAAGGTATTGACAGAGTTGTGTTTTCTTCTGGAGGATAGGGGATAATTCACTTTCTTTATCTTTCCAACTTCTATGGGCTGCCCACATTCCGTGGCTCATGGCCCTATTCCTCTAGCTTTGAAGCCAACAATAGCAGGTTCAGTTCTTCTCATCTACCTTCTCATCTGCCTTCCTCTTCCACATTTAAGAACCCTTGTGATTACATTGGGTCCATCTAGATTAGGGGTGTCGAACTCAATCAGAGAAGGGGCCAAAATCTAAAATCCAGCCTAAATCGCGGGCAGAATGGTTTACTGAACAGTCATAAACTGACAATGTCATGAACTGACAGCGGATTGCAGTGATGACAGCGCGGTGCGGGCCACATTGCAAGGCCTGGCGGGCTGGATTTGGCCCGCGGGCCTTGTGTTTGACACATGTGATCTAGATAATCTCTATATTTTGAGATTGGTTGATTAACATCTAATTCTATCTACAATACTATCTTAATTCCTCTTTTGCCATGATAAGGTAACATGTTCACAGTGTAGACTGATTTCCAAATTTAAGATTTATCTGTTCACAAGTTTTCAGGATATGGTCTTCTATGGGTGGGTTATTATTTTGCCTACCACACTTCTGTCAGCAATATTCAGTGTTGTTATAACTAAACTGAAGTGTACAGCACAATAATGCCATTTCACTTAATTCAGGACCTTTCTTGAAGTCTTAAGAGATGACAATATTCACTATAATTTCCACCCTAGCTTTACTGAGGTCTTTTTTGACATTCAGGATTTTGTAGGGACTTTTCTCATCATAACCAGTGTTGACAAATGCTATTTCCTATTCTTTTGTCAGAATCTAAAGTAATACACATACTGTCTACAATTAGCTATTTTTTAAATGTGTGAAGCTCTATGAAATTTAATGTAAAAATTTCAGGCTTAGTCACTGAGACAGCTCACATACAGTGATTCTGAGAGTTACTGGCCATGGTATATGAAAATTCTCGTGTTAAGCAATGAAAGAAAATTACAAATGTGAATTTGGATTTTTTTAAAACCAGTAGTAAGGCTTAACTTCCTTTCTCTCAAATTGTCTTAACTTAATGGAGTTGTTTTATCACCTTTTCTGCTAGATAACTTTTTAAAATAAATGTATTGACAACTATGTATAGAATTATAGTGTTCACAATGTTCTTTGAACTCTTGTTTTACACTTTGCTGATATCATTTGATCTTATTTAGAATCTGTGAAAATGTTTTGTCTCTATCTGCTTACCTTTTCAAATTTATTTTTAATAGGATCGGAAACTCCATGGCACAGCTCAGCAACTGCTCCAGGATAGCAAGACAAAAATAGAAGTGATACGAATGCAGATTCTTCAGGCAGTCCAGACCAATGAATTGGCTTTTGACAATGGTGATGGAATAGAGATAAATTTTCATTCTGATGATTATGGGCATTAGGATATGTTAAATAACTTTATGTAAAAAAGACACAGCGTTTAAAATTGAGGGGGAGGAAGCATTATGGTGTTTTTTTATCTTACATTTTTAATTTCTGAGTTTTGATCTAAAAAAAGGCTCTATATCAAAATTGTATCTGTTATGTATTCAGTGTTTTAAGGACTGTTCTTTTAATGTAAGAATTCATTCTTTTATTGGTGAGTTTTAATTACTAAATATTAGAAGGTGAAGTAACTTTATTTTTGCTCTCTCCTCTAGCAAAACCCGTCATAAGTCCTCTTGAACTTCGGATGGAAGAATTAAGGCATCATTTTAGGATAGAGTTTGCAGTCGCAGAAGGTGCAAAGAATGTAATGAAATTACTTGGCTCAGGAAAAGTAACAGACAGAAAAGCACTTTCAGAAGTAATTTTAATTGAAAAATTTAACTTAAATATATTACGCAAAGAGTGTAGTTATTTAAATAATAACAACTGTCTTTTCCCTGCCCAAGGCTCAAGCAAGATTTAATGAATCAAGTCAGAAGTTGGACCTTTTAAAGTATTCATTAGAACAAAGATTAAATGAACTTCCCAAGAATCATCCCAAAAGCAGTATCATTATTGAGGAGCTTTCACTTGTTGCATCACCAACACTAAGTCCACGTCAAAGTATGATATCTACACAAAATCAATATAGTACACTATCCAAACCAGCAGCACTAACAGGTATGTAGTATATATCTTCTGATTATTTTTGGTGCTTTTTTGGCTACATCTGGTTCTAGTTTAATAAATGAATAAAGATTTGTGTACAGATTTTTTAAAAATATTGTGGGGAGATACATATAGCATAAATGAATTATTTTAACCATTTAAAAATATACAAATTCAAAGTATATTTCTAATGTTGTCTAACTATCACCACTATCTAGTTACAGAACATTTTCATTACTCCAGAAGGAAACCTCATGCCCATTCCCTTTTCCCCTCCAGCTCCTGGCATTCACTATTGGCTTTTGTCTCTGTAGATTTGTCTGTTTTAGATATGTCCTTCAAGCAAAATTATATCATCTTGTGGCCTTCTGTGTCTAGCTTCTTTGATTTAGTGTATTGTTTTCAAAGTTTGTGCTTGTAGCATGTATCAATGCTTCATTTCTTTTTATGGCTAAACTAGAGGCCCGGTGCACGAAATTTGTTTATGGGAGTGGGGTGTCCTTCATCCCAACCTGCGTCCTCTTGCAATCCGGGACTCCTCAGGATATGTTGGTCCTAAACTGACAGTGGACATCCCTCTTCCAATCCTGGATGCTGCATGCACCAATGACCATACTTTTCATACAGGTGAAAGACATCTTGCTATTGTATAGGCAGCTACATTTTTTTTGCCCTGATTATAAAAAGTAGTACACAACATGGTCCTTCTGAGGCAGTACTACCGTTTTCCCCGTCTTATGGGTGGAAAACTGAAGCAGAGAGAAGTTAGGTAATTGTTACACGGTTATAAGTGTCAGAATCAGGGCTGACCACAAAATGTGCAAGCCAGCGTCCATGCATGTCATCACTGCATCATCCTGTTTTTTCAGTGTTAGAGTAGCCTTGCCAGGTTTTAATTTTTAAATCTGAGAGACTGTTCACAATATATAGGATAGGGTCCCTAGGCCTGGCCACTGATCAGGGCCATCTGTGGGACAATGGGCAGACAGGACGATTGGGGGGCTCCCACTGACTCTGACTACTAGCCAGCCCCACACCCCTGATCACCACCGCCGATCACCTTCCTCTTGTGGGGCAGATGCTCAATGCAGAAGTGTCTGCACCCTAGCAGTCAGTACACATCATAGCAGCCAGTCATTCCATTGTTTCGTCGATTTGCATATTAGGGTTTTATCGTCTATACTGATAAAAGGATAATATGCTAATTAGACTGGACGTCTTCTGAACATCCTTCCTGACAAAGCCCGGGGCATGGTTGGCCTGAAAACCACCGATGGCCCCTCGCCTAAGCCAGCCCCGTTCCAGAGGGGATCCCCCACCCTGATCCAGGGCCACCCTCAGGGCAGGCCAGTCAGTCTCTACCCATGCACCAGCCTCTATCCTATCCTATATAATAAAGAAGTAATACGTAAATTGACCCTCACGTTCTCATAAAGATGGCTGCCTACAACCAGACTAGCAAGGGGTTAGTGAGGGGAGACCAGACGACTCAACAGCAGCCTGCATGGGGCAGTCAGGCTGGCAGGGGGGGAGGAGTTAGGGACGACCAGGCCGGCAGAAGGGACAGTTGGGGGTGACCAGGCTGGCAGGGAGGGGGCAGTTGGGGATTACCAGGCCACTGGGGGGGAAGGGAGGTCAGAGGCAACCAGGCAGGCAGATGAGCAATTAGGAGCTAGCAGTCCAGGATTGTGGGAGGGATGTCCTGGATTGGAGAGGTTGCAGGCTGACCTGAGGGGTACCCCCCACCCTATGCACAAATTTCGTGCACTGGGCTTCTAGTACAATATAAGGGTAATATGCAAATTGACCCTAATACCCAAACAAACACTGGAGCAGTCACTATGAAGCGCACCCCCACCTCTTGGATTCCTTTCCCTGGCCTGATGGCCACCTGCTGTGGGGACAGGGACAGTAAGTGGGCAGGAACAGCTGACCTCTCGGTTCCCTCTCCTGGCCATCAGGCACCAATTATCCAATGGCAAACTGGGGAAGATGGCTCTGATGGCAGGCCAGGCCTAGGGCTTGTACCCATGCACAAATTTTGTGTGCCCGATAGGATAATATTCCATTTGTATGAATATATATATATATGTGTGTGTGTGTATGATTTTGTTATTCATCCTACATAATAGAAGAGTAATATGTAAATTAACCATCACTCTGCTATGCTCACAAGCCAGTCAGAGCAAGTATGCAAATAAACCCAACCAAGATGGCTACAGCCTCAGAGAGCAGGAGGGACACTTGGGTTTTCCAGGCAGTGGAGAGAAATGCCTGCCAGCCACAGAGCGAGCAGGAGGCTTGGCTCCACTCCAGGCTACAAACTTTCAATTGTAGAATGTAAATAAACCCTAGATACCAGGGCCTCCACTTGGGTCACCTGGGGGCGTGGCTGGCCTGCAAACCACTACAGGCCCCTTGCTTAGGCCACCCCACGCCCCAAGGGAATCCCCGCCAGAACACCCTTCAGGGCAAACCAGCTGGCCTCCACCCATTCACTAGGCCTCTATCCTATCTAATAAAAGAGTAATATGCAGATTGACGATCACTCCAACACACTATATGGCTGCCCCCATGTAGTCAAAGATGGCTCCCTCCATTTGGACACAAAATGGCCAGCAGGGGAGGGCAGTTGGAGGCGATCAACCCTTCAGGAGAGGGCAGTTAGGAGTCACCAGGCAGGCAGAGGAGGGAAGTTGGGGGCAAACAAGCTGGCAGGGGAGCAGTTAGAAATCAATCAGGCTGGCATGGGAGTGATTTGGGGGTGATCAGGTTGGCAGGCAGAGCAGTTAGGGCCAATCAGGAAGGCAGACAGGCGAGCAGTTGGGAGCCAGCAGTCCTGGATTGTGAGAGGGATGTCCGACTGCCTCTTTAGGCCCAATCCCGGGCAGTCGGACATGCCTCAAGGGGTCCCAGATTGGAGAGGGTAAAGGCTGGGCTGAGGGACACCCGCCCGCCCCATGCACGAATTTCGTGCACCGGGCCTCTTGTCAATTGATAAATGTTTAGGTTGTTTCCATCTTTTGACTATTGTGAATAATGTTGCTATGAACATTTGTGTACAGGTGTTTTTTTTTTTGAGCACCTGTTTTCATTTACTTAGGACATTGTCCTAAGAACTCTAGGTCATGTGGTAATTTCAAGTTTGTAATGTTGAGGAACTATCTAACTGTTTTCCTCAGTGAATGCATCATTTTACATTCTCAGCAGCAATGTAAGAAGGATTTTATTTCTTTACATCCTCACCAACACTTTTTTTTTATTACCATTCTACTAGATTTATTCTTGCAAATGGGTAGTGAGGTTTCCTTTCAGTTGTGTAAAGGTTTGCTTCATATATTTTCAGGCTCTGTTGTTAAGTGTGAATATGTTTATAATTTTTATATTGATGGATTTATTTTACTCTTATCAAAATCACACTTTTTTGTATACTGTAAAAATTTTGGATTTAAAGTCTATTTTTTCTGATGCTAGTATAAGCTACCCCAGCTCTCTTTTGGTTACTATTTACATTTATTTATTTATTTACCCTTTCACTTTCAATCTGTTTGTGTCTTTGGATCTAAAATGAGTCTCTTTTAGACAGCATATAGTTGGATCATGGTTTTTTGTTTTTTGTTTTTTGTTTTTTTTTATCCATTCTGCCAATCTTTGCCTTTTACTTCAACAGTTTAAAACAGTATGTTTGAGGTAATTACCTAAATGCTAATGTACAATTCTGATGCTAACAACACAGTTAGGTCAGACTTTTGAAAGTTAATGGCACAGTCCCCCACAAGTCTATCCTAGTTTCAGAGACAAGCTGCAAGCTTGGTGTTTCCTCAACTATCCTCACTTCTGACCAACTGGCTATAAATTCTAGGGTTCCCAATACCACCTCAGGCTCAGTAAATTGTAGAACAATTCACAGAACTCAGGAAAGGTTTATGTGTATAATTTCAGTTTTCTTGTAAAGTACATTAAAAACAAAACAAACAAAAAAATGAAAGAAAAAGATACACAGGGAGATGTCTAGGAGGGTCCCAAAGTTGAAGCTTTCCTGTCCTTAGCATACAGCCCTCTCTCAATACATCATTTTCTGTCAAAAGCAAAACAGAAATTTCAGCCCTAGCTGGTTTGGATAGAGCATTGGCCTGCAGACAGAAGAGTCCTAAGTTCGATTCCAGTTAAAGCACATGTCCAGATTGTGGGCTCTATGTCCAATTGGGGGTGTTTCTCTGTCTCCCTTCTCCCTTCCTCTCTGAAATCAATAAAAATATATGTATTTTTAAAAACACAGAAATTTCACTTTAGCTTGGAATATCTGAGTTTTTATTGTGGCTTCATTATGTAGGAGAAACTGATTGAATCAATGGCCTCTTGTTTGAAATCATCTTCAGCCCCTCATCTCTCTCTGAAGGTCAGGAGATCAGGTGGATATGTGTCTCTAAGCACCAGCTCTCTAATCATATGGTTGGTCTTTCCAGTGTAGCCAGCCCCCCCAAGCTAAAACAGTGTCACTTGGTTAGCATAAAATTGCATGTGGCTTGAGGGGCTCATCATAAATAACAAATATAGTGCTATCACCAGGGAAATTACAAGGTTAGAGGCTCCTTCCCAAGGAATAACATCAATTAGATTTTCAGGGTAGATAAAAAGAAGTTACCTATTTGATTTATATATATAACATTTCACTTTAAATTTAAAAAAAAGCAAACAGGTTGAAAATAAAAATGGAAAATATTCACTAAGTAACTTTACGCATGAGAAGAATGGTATAGCGCTACTAAAAACAGATCAAATAAACTGCAAATCGAAGAGTATTTTAGAAAATAAATATTTATAATGATGAAAAAATAAATTCATCAATAAGCCATAACAACACTAAATGTATATGCTCCTAATTAGAAGTAAAATAAAATAGGAGGTAAAACTTAATGGAATTGTAATGGTTTGCAACTGACCTTTCCCATTTAATGCCTGATTTGATACTTTAAGGGCATTTATGAGAGCTTTTTTTTTTTTTTTTTAAATATATTTTATTGACTTTTTCAGAGAGAAGAGAGGGATAGAGAGCTAGAAACGTCGATGAGAGAGAAACATCGACCAGCTGCCTCTTGCACACCCCCTACCGGGAATGTGCCTGCAACCAATGTACAAGCCCTTGACCGGAATCGAACCTGTGACCTTACAGTCCGCAGACCGATGCTCTACCACTGAGCCAAACCGGTTTATGAGAGCTTTTTTTTGAGCTCTACTAAAGCCAGGTTTTTGAGAGAGATCTTGTTGGCTCAAACCAGAGAGACATGATTCATGTTTGTGGACTAGGCTTATGGGAACTTTTATTTGCAGGAAGATTCTGATTCCTGTGCTTGCCTTACAATTGTAATTTCTGATATCCGTGATAGCTGATGCCTGTTTTTATGTTTATATATGGTCTCTGAGCTCCCAAAATGTCTGTACATCAATAAACATTTATTGTTGTAAAATATAAATAAGGGAAACAGTGATTAAGTAAGAGGCTCTGGGATAACATCAAAAATACAAACATACACTCTGGCTGGTGTGTTCAGTGTGTGGTCCTTACACCAAAGAGTCGATATGAGGTTAAGGGCGCCTATCTGGGTTGTAGTAAGAGATTAACGGTAGTAGTATTAAAATAGAACAACTATAATGTAATGTAATAAAAGTTTTGTGAATGTGGTCTCTCTCACCTTTCTTCTTGTGATGAAATTAGATGATGAAATCCCAAACCTGTTCCTCAATGTTCATAATCATCACTTGCTTGGAAATAAATGGCTTGGTGTCACTCATTTCAGGGGATCCCTTACTGAAGTCTTCATGTAGGCTCATTACTTCATGGTGCAACATGCTGCTTTCAGTCAGACCGTGTTTTCTGTTCATGCCTTTCACCCACAAATTTAACACCTTTTCCATCATATTTATAAACCCTTATCACACACTGTGGCTGTAACATATAACAGCAAAATTAGCATGAATTTCTTTTCCCTTCTTCACGATGTCACAGATAGAACTTTGTTTCACAGGAGATCTTATCAACCTTAGTGTAAAATTTTTTTTCTTATTGAGTCAAAAATTTTCAACCTCTCATTTAACACACTTTATGGCTTTTCTTTGGCTTATCCAAATTGCCGCATCACTACTATTTTTTTTTTAAATATATTTTATTGAGTTTTTACAGAGAGGAAGAGAGAGGGATAGAGAGTTAGAAATATCGATGAGAGAGAATCATCGATCAGCTGCCTCTTATACACCCCCTACTGGGGATGTGCCCGCAACCAAGGTACATGCCCTTGACCGGAATTGAACCTAGGACCTTTCAGTCCACAGGCTGACTCTCTATCCACTGAGCCAAACCTGTTTCGGCCGCATCACTACTATTGTGCTTTGGAGCCATTAAGTAAAATAAGGGTTACTAAGATACAAGCACTGTGATATCATGACAAATAGATCTGATAATTGAGACAGCTGCAACGTGACCAAGGGATGCGTAGCTTTATACCATGGATACACTGGACAGAGGGATGATTCATGTCTCAGGCAGCAAGGAGCAGCGTAGTGCAAGATTTCATCATGTGACTCAACTGTGCAGTTTAAATCTTATGAGTTGTTTATTTCTGGAATTTTTCATTTGGCATATTCAGACTGAGGTTGACCATGGGTAACTGAAACTGAAAGCAAAACTATAGATAAGGGAGCACTACTGAACGTGGTAAATATTTTACAATAAAAAGACAGTGACAATACTTATTTAAGTTTTACTATCTCATGATTTACTCATGAACACAGTAATATTCAAGAATTTCTGAATGATTAAAATTTGGTTTTCTAATATTTGAAAATTACTATTTCTAGAAAAGTAATAAAGCCATTTTTAGAGAATCGACAGATATAGCTAGAAATTTTTTTCCTTTTCTGGTTTGCCTTCTCCCCAATTCTTTTAATTTCTTTTCCTCTTCTTTATTCCTGAAGTTGAACTTGACTCAAGTGATATAAATCGGCAGTCTAAAAGAAGTATTTTAATTTTTAATACAGTTTGGTTTAAAAAATCTTCACTAAATATGAACTAGGAAGAGACATAATTTTGGTATTATTAAGGAATAGACATGATGAAGGATTAGTAAGAGCATTTACAATCCTGAGTTTTTCACTGAATGGTAGTATTTATGGTTTGTCTCATTTGTTCTCTGGTTTATTTTTTGGTTGTATAATTATAATACTGAACTTACATATTTGTTGCTACTTTGATATGCTATGTAATTGAATCTTTTAGATCCACATTTTGAGACATTTAACAGTTTTTATAAAAGAAGACTTCCTCAAAATTAAAAAATGCTACTCATACCAAGATTAAATGTTAAATTTAGTAAAATGTAATTTTTTATATATAGTAGTTTTTCCAGAAAGTTAAAATAAAAATACGTTTACTTGTTCTAATGGAGTTCGTAGGTATTTCTTATGAAAATAAACATTTACTTCTTGGAGTTGCTTGTTTTAAATATTTTATATTGTGGATTATAAAATAAAATAAAATGTAATTTTAAACTATTTCTAATGTGGTTATATGAAATTGCAATTGTATTACCTCATAAAAGAAAGAAACTTCTAGTTGCTTAATAAAGATCTTAAATCCCTCTAGATTTCTTTTTCCCCAAATGAACGCAGGTGTTGAGCATTGTTATCTCCTAATATTGAAATTACTAAAATATTTAATAAGCTACCAGGGTTTGAGGTAGTAACCAGATGTTTTCAATTTCCCCGGGATTACTTTTACAGCTGAGCATTTACACTGAAAATGAACTAAGTTTTCCAGTTTAACAACAAAAAAGCAAATAAAACACACAAATACAAGTTGTTTCTTTTGAACTAAAATTAAAATGGAATCCATTATACTTAATCCGCCTTAACATTTTACAATTAGGTAAGATTTGCATAGCCTAACCAGACATGAGATTGGAACTTCTTCCACTCCACTTTTAGCAGCTTTATTGAAATGTAATTTACATACTATAGAATTCACTAAACTTCAAGTATATTATTTTCTGATTTTTAGTAAAGATTTGTGGTTGTGTCACAATCATCAACATCCAGTTGTTAGAACAATTTTATCGAGGTATATTTGACATATAATAAACTACACATATTTAAAGTTATAATTTGATAAGTTTTGTCATATATTTAAAGTGAAACCATTACCACAATCAAGATAATTGCTGGGTCCCCAAAAGTGTCCTCAAATACTTCATGTAATCTGTCTTTGCTGCTCTTCTCATGCTCTCCTTACCCATAACTGTCTCAAGGTAATCACTGATCTGCTTTCTGTCACTACATATTTGCATTTTGTAGAATTTTATATAAAAGGAATCACAATAGCCCTAGCTGGTTTGGCTTAGTGGATAGTGTTGGCCTGCAGACTGAAGGATCTCAGATTCAGTTCTGATCAAGGGCACATGCTGGGGTTTCAGGCTCAATCCCCAGTGTGGGGCGTGCAGTGGGCAGCCGATCAGTGATTCTCGTTATTGATGTTTCTCTCTCCCTTTCTGAAAGCAATCAGTCAATCAATGGAATCACAGTATATTCCGTTTTCTTTGCTGGGATAATCTGTTCGTTTTCACTCTGAATAATTATGTTGATTTTCATCTATGTTATGTGTATTAGCAGTTTCATATGTTTATTAGTAGTATTCAGTCTTGTGAATATAACAAAATTTGTTTATCCATTTCCCTGCCATTGCTATTTGGATTGTTTTCACTTATGTGATTAGGGTACTACTAATCAATCAGTTGTTTATTTTCTTTTAAATCAGTTGAATTTGAGATAATGTAAAGGACAATTATCTGGGTAGGCCTAATATAATCACATGAGCTCCTTAAAAGCAGAGAATTTTCAGACATTGATGGCAGAGAGGAAATAAGAGAAATCAGAATCATGAAAAGAATTTTATGTGCCATTGCTGGCTCACAAAGCAAGGGGCCACATGGGGAGTAATACAGGTGGCTACTCGAACTTGAAAACATTCCCTAGCTGTTAGCAAGAAAATAGTTTCCTTAGTCCTATGGATACAAGAAACTGGATTCTGCAACAACCTGAATGAGCTTGGAAGCAGATTTTTCTTCAGAGCTTCCAGATAAGAGCCTTGTCTGGCAGACAGTGATTTCAACCTTGTGACATCTTTAGCAGAAAGTGCAAAGCAGCCCATATGGACTCTGACCCACAGAACTGTGAGATAATAAGTGGGTATTGTTTCAAACTAAGTTGTGGTCATTGAAAATGCAGCAATAGAAAACAAATACAGTTGGTAATCTCTGATTAGATGTCAGACATTTTGAATTTTAGCTTGTTGGGTGCTGGATATTTGTGTAATTCTGTAAATATTTTTGAGCTTTGTTCTAGCTCACAGTTAAATTACTTAGAAGCAGTTTATATTTTGGGAATTGCTTTTAAGATTTGTTGTGTGGAACCAGAACACTGTTTAGTCTAAGAGTAATTATTCGCTACTACTGGATCAAGGCTGAATACTTGATAAGAGGAACCCTCTGTATATCCAAGGAGTTTTGTCTCTGGTCAGTTGTCTTCTATGAACTATAGTTGCCTGGTAATGCCAGGGTGATATCCAGCATTTAGAAGGGTTCATGAATCTGGAGAAGGGCTGTGTGTAAATTAATAAAGAGTCTAGAGAAGAAATATGAATTTGGAAGGCATTTTGGGGAGCCAGAGGAAGATTAGCTGTAGTAGCTAAATTCTATTTCCGGACCCAGGGCTCTTTTTATTCCCACATTTTGCCCTTTAGAAAAGTAACATATACATATCAAAGGTAAGTTTGGTACGTATACAGTAGGCATTTTTAGGTTGGAGGAAATGCCTTTGGCTGTTCAGCTGTTGCCAGCAGGAGGCAATAACATGTAGACTAAAATGCCTTCAGCAGTCTGGTAACAGGCAATAATATATGCAGATTTTCAGGTTTGAGGAAATGCCTTTGGCCATTCCAATAAGCAACAATATGTATTCAGCCCTGCTGAATATAGAAGCCCATCAACCTTTTGAGGATTTCTTGCATTTATTATGACATGCTGGAATTAGCCTCCAGCAGCCTGGGCCATTTCTGTCTCAGTTCTGTCTCCTTAACTCAGGTAGTTCATTTAGCTCCACCTGAGATTCTCTGTCCCAGCACTCTGTCCTGGATATTCTCAAGGCAATAAGATGAATCAATCTTAGAGTTCATCTCATTTGTTTCCCATCTCTTAGGGATCACTGTTTTTCATTGCCTGAAATGCAGTATTTTAATACTTTCCCCCCAAAATATTTTGTCTTGATTTTGTTAGTTGTTTGAGTTGAAGACAAATCCAGGCTTTTTTTTTTTTTTTTTTTTTTTTTTAACTCTGTTAAAAGCCCTTTGGTTACTTTTAGATTTAACTAAAATTAATCTTGAATTATTTAAGTTTAATGGAGCAGCTTTTACCAGGAAGTACTCTTCCTAAAGTGTTACGTTATGTGCAATATCTAAAATTTTAATACTAAAGCACCATTTTTAAATCAAAAGATGACAAAGCCGTAACTCCAGATGCCCTAACTTACAGTTCCTAATTTTCAATTTGAACACCGTTAGTATTTATTTGCCTAAGGAAATTGCAATTACTTTGTGCTTAGATAATTACATGCCATAATTATTTGACTAAGTTATTAGAATGGAAAGATGTTATTTTACATCTTTATATAGAACAGAAACCCATTTATTTATGCAAAAGAAGCCTGTAAAGTCCTTTTCTATATTAACTATATAACTATTAAACACAGCTGTCAGATTTCTAATTTCTGAATATTTATTTTAATAGGCATATTAACTATGTGTTTCCCCTCCCACATATCCTAGCTATTATTGTGTAATGCTAGAAGTGTGAATTCAAATACACAGGAAGTTTATAACTTGTTTTATGCCCTACAGACAGTTTTGGGAGGTGCTGTTTTTCTGTAAAATTTCATATAGTTGCCTTAAGATTTTTCAATAGGTTTCTCTAATTAAAATAAGAAAGATGATAGTTACACCACAGATCCTCTGGGAGAAGAGATTTTGCTACTTTACAGGTCTCTCCTCCCCCTCAGCCACCCACCTCCACATTTTTAAATAGCTAACAAAGACTGAATTTTATATATTAAGAATTAATGTTCTTAGGATGGGAGTGGGCTGGAAAAAGTTTGCGGGGGAAAGGAGGACCTAAATAATACTTTCAATAATAAATATTTTTAAAATAGAATGAATGTTCTTATTTGGTATTTTTTATGCTAACAGGTACTTTGGAAGTTCGTCTTATGGGCTGTCAAGATATCCTAGAAAATGTTCCTGGGCGGTCAAAAGCAACATCAGTTGCACTACCTGGTTGGAGTCCAAGTGAAACCAGATCATCTTTCATGAGCAGAACAAGCAAAAGTAAAAGTGGAAGTAGTCGAAATCTCCTAAAGGCCGATGACTTATCAAGTTCAGTAACTAAATTTTTTTTTTAAATCATATATATATATATATATATATATATATATATATATATATATATAGCATTGGGGACACAGTAGAATGGGGAGAGTCAAAGTTGGACCATTAAAATAATGATTTTCATAGTTTAGTTTTAAAATAATTAAAAGCTGTAATGACAGGAACATGAAAAAAGACAAAAAAAGTATTGAAAACATATTAGAAAACTGAATGACATAAAGCATTAATTAGAAAACTGAATGACATATACTATTCTTTTGGAAGAATGAAATATTAGGTATCACTCTCTACGCCACACTAAAAGTGTACACAAGTCTGTGGGACTTGTCACATCTTGATTCTTTTAATTATATAGAGGCACTTCTAAACTAACATTGAACTTTGATAACCACTGTTTACTGAAATAGTAGCCCACTAACCCAGTAGTATATTGAAATGGGGAAGCAGGTGAAGGTGGTAATAGTGAAATATAACAGGTTTGTGAAGCATTTTGGAGACATTTTAAAGTATACTTACAGCTCTGTCCAGGTAGCTTAGTTAGATAGAACATCATCCCAGTAAACCAAGGTTGTGGGTTCTTTCCCTGGTTAGGGCACATGCAAGAAAGAACCAATAAATAAGTGGAACAGCAAATGGATGTTTCTTCCTCCCTCCCTTTCTCCTTCCTTTTCTCTCTTTCTAAAATCAATTAAAAAAGTATAATTATAAAATGATAGAAATGTATAACTAGAGAGGAAGGCATAAGACATTTCCACCTATAACAGAGAACAAAGATTAACAAGACTTTTCTTTCCTGTAGATATAGACTTTAGGAAAAATGTGAAAATTAAAAATGTCTAAGATAAAAAACTATAAATAGCAAATATAGAGGGAGAAAAGCTGGATGATTGCTATTGATATACCTTTGAACAACATAAATTTAAATTATGCAGATCTGCTTATCTCCAGAATCTTTTCAATAAATATGTACAATACTATAAATAAACTTTGTCATGATTTTAAAATATTTTCTTTTTTCTAGCTTACTTTATTGTAAGAATACAGCACATAACACATTTAGCATACAAAATGTGTATTATTTGACTGTTTATATTATTTCTAAGGCTTCCAGTCAGCAGTAAGCTGTTAGTAGATAAGTTTTGGGAGAGTCAGAAGTTAAACAAATTTTTTACTGCACGGGGGTTCAACACCCCTAACCTTCACATTGTTTCACGGTCAGCTCTACAAGCATCCACGTACATTGTGGCAGACAGCTGCCGGTCATTTGTTCACCCTTTTAATTACATTCTAATATAAATAAAATAGCAGCTGATGTTTTTGTCAAACAGGATCACTTAGGAGTGTGTGTGGTAGTGTGTGTATATATATATAAAACTAGCTATTTAAGATTCAGAAGCTTCAATAATGAGTAAAAAAAAACTTTATTTTTGAAGGATTGGAAGATTTCTATTAAACAGTGATACCTCTATTTTAAATGTTTTTAAATATTTAAGCAATTTTATAAATTGTAATTACAGATGATGTCTGCGCAGTTTTGAAGCTAGATAATACTGTGGTTGGTCAAACTAGCTGGAAACCCATTTCCAATCAGTCATGGGACCAGAAGTTTACACTGGAACTAGACAGGGTAAGATGAGAAACTTTTTACTTGAATTTTCCTTGTATTCATTTTGAATGTAAAATTTATGTTTCATAAGACAGAATTTTATTTTTAACAGAATTGAAAAACCTAGTATTCTTGACATTTGTCATCTACCTTTAGATAGAGGTGAATATCAGATTGCTGCTGTAGCTTTCATTTGTATAGTAATTTGAAAATGTGTAGTTTGTATTAACCTGAATGATTAGCAACCAGGTGAGATCTAATATTGAAATATATTTTATGGTAGTAATGCACTCTCTAAGCACTAAGGTGATTCTTTTGACCCACCATTTCTGGGTTATATTAACAAAGCTGGATTTGAAATGAGCTATCATCCAGGCTTCCATGTGTCTCAGTGGCTTTCATAAATTATGTGAATGGCTAGAATGCAATCTGTAGCCATAGAGATTAACTTATCCTACAGTAAATTTAAATTATTGCTGAGCCCTGGCTGGTGCAACTTAGTTGGTTGGAGTGTTATCCCATATTTGAAAGGTTTCTGGTTTGATTCCTGATCAGGGCACATATTCAGGTTGCAGGTTTGATTCGTTGATTCCCGGTTGAGTTATATACAAGAGGTAGCCTATCGATGTTTCTTTTTCACATCAATGTTTCTCTCTTTCCCTACCTTCCTCTCTCTCTAAAATCAGTAACAAAAACATAATCCTCGGGAGAGGATTAAAAAATAAATAAATCCATGATGATAAATAACTTTATTATTTCATTCTAATACATTCATTAGAGAATGGGAACAAAATAGTAAAACTTAATCATGATTTATCTAAAATGTAAAAAGGATATTAAGTTTTTTATCATTTAGTATTCAGATTGATGGTACATATGTCATTTTTTAAATAATATATATTAATACTTAAGATTCATAATTCTTAATGATGATGTGAAGTGGCAGTTACTGCTTTATCTTCTACTTTTAAAATATTTTTCCAATTTATAACTTTTTTTAATCCTCACAGCCAGCATCCTAATCAGATCCCACATCATTGCTTTTCTTGGCTCTAATATGTGTATATGGAAGTCTTCTGATTAGTGAATGCTAAGTGGATAAGATCACTCTATTTATTTCACAAATATTTATTGACCATCTTACATGTACCAAGTATTTTAGTAGTTATAGTATACAGAAATAATATATACTCACTGCTGTCAGGAAACTCGTAAGCTTAATAATCACTGATTTTTTGTTCTATGCCAAACATTCTACATGCTGGTGATACTTGATCAAGATAGTTCAGTTCCCTAAATTTATGGACCTTACATTCTAATGAATGAAGATAAATAGCAAACAAGTTGTTGTTTTTTTCATATACAAGTGCAATGAAGTAAGTGGGATGGTGTAATTAAATTAGAGGGGGGCTAACTTGAATAGAGTAATTAGGGAAAGTCTCTTTGAGAAGGCTACATTTAACCTGAGACCTGATGGGTGAAACATTGCCAGACTTGCAGAGATCCAGGGAGAGTTCCTAGCAGAAGATACAAAGTATATGTCCCCTACCTTCAAGGTAGAGAACTTGATGTGTCATAAGAATAAAAATTGTGAGCAGATCATTGTGAAGTAAAATAGCAACTATAGGTAAGTGCCAGATTGCTAGGATCTTTATAGGCTATATATTGGAAGACAATTGAGGGGCTTTAGTAGGGGAGTTGACATCATCTGAATTACCTGTAACAAATGATCTGATATCGTGGACTATAGAACCCAATGAAAATAGTTACCCATAATTGGGAAGACTTTATAAGAAAACAAAGGTTTACCTATCAAATCATAAGCAGTATCCCAAGATTAGGAGGAGAAAGAAGGTTTGCCAAAGAGAAATAAAAAATCTTTGAGTTGGATCAGATTTTACCTTAGATCAGATAAGCATTATAAAAGGTTATTCAGTAAAGAATGCTAGAATGGTGAGATTATGAGAATCTTGTTACAAATGGAACAACTGAAAGAAAATGGGATTTTAAGTTTATTAAAGAAGAGATTTAACAGCTTTGATAACTATCTTTAAAGTTAAAAGAAACACGTGCAGAAAGAATTAGACTAAGGATAACAAGATTTCAATTTGTGTGTGCCAGCTATAATCGATTGGTAGTGATTTTCTAGAGCTTATTACGACTTATTGGATGCATTCTGGTTTTCAGAGAAAATTAAACTGATCCAGTAGCAGTGTTTGCCAAAGGCTTGGAGAAGGGCCAAGTAAGTAGTAAGCTGTAGTACATGTTCTATCCTTGGGTTGACTGTATGCTTTGTGGCTGGAGGACAAAGCAAAAGTCAGTGGATGGCAGATTTCATTTCAGTACAAAGAATAATACTTTTTAAAAATGAAATGAGGTGCTATAGGAAATAATAAATTCTCTCTTAAAGTTGAGTGAGCAATTTATAAGAGACTGTAAGGGATTTCTTATATTACAAAGGCTACACTTCTAAGATATTTTTCAATTCTGATAATTTCTCTTTCAGGGCAGGAGGAAAAATAGTATTTTACATGCTTTAAATTAGCTGTTTAAATACTTAGACCAATATAATTCAATCAAGCCCACCAGAGACAGAAATACAATTAAGGTTGTCAGTGTGCATAGGTATAGTCTTCATGTCTTGTTATATTTGCATCTTCTTTCTAAACTGTTTATACATAGAAATATTTATGACCATAAAATGTTTTGTACAGTTTCCATGTTTTCTTTTGTTTTTATTATTGATTTCAAAGATGAAGGGAGAGAGAAACATCAATAATTAGAGAGAATCACTGATCGATTGCCTCCTGCATGCCCCATATTGGGATCAAGCCAGAAACCCGGGTGGGCATGTGCCTTTGACTGGATTCGAACCTGGGACCCTTCAGTCCAAAGGCCAATGCTCTATCCACTAAACCAAATCAGCTAGGGTTCCGTTCATTTTTTTTTATTTTTTAATTATCTTTATTGTTGAAAGTACTCCAGATGTCCCCCTTTTTTTATTTTCCCAATGACACCCTGAACTTCTCTCCCCTTCCCCCTTCCTCTCCCCCAGGCCTTCACCACACTTTGTCTGTGTTCATGGGTTATGCATATATGCATATAAGTTGCCCAGTTATCTCTTCCCCCAGGCCCATCCCCAACCTCTGCCTTCCCTCTGAAATTCGTCAGTATGTTTCATGCTTCTTTGTCTCTGGGTCTATTTTGTTCCATTAGTTTACTTTGTTCATTAGATTCAACATATGAGTGAGATCATGTGATACTTATCTTTCTCTGACTGGCTTATTTTGCTTAGCATAATACTCTTCAGGTCTATCCATGCTGTTGCAAATGGTAAGAGTTTCTTTTTTATACCCATACTAGAGGCCTGGTGCACGAAATCATGCATTCTGGGGGTCCCCTCAGCTAGACTTGTGCCCTCTCACAGTTCGGGAGACCTTGGGGGATGTCCGACTGATGGCTTAGCCCAGCTATCAGGCCTAAGCCATCAGTCGGACATTTTTAGTGCTGCCATGGAGGCGGGAGAAGCTCCCACCATTGCTGCTTCGCTAACCAGCCATGATTCCGGTTTCTGGCTGAGTAGTACTCCCCCTGTGGGAGCAGTATGACCACCAGGGAGCAGCTCCTGCATAAGCATCTGCCCCCTGGTGGTCAGTGTACATCAGAGTGACGGTCATTCCGCCGTTGGTCTGAAACCAGCTCTCCAACATCTCCCAAGGGGTCCCGGATTGTGAGAGCGTGCAGGTCAGGCCAAGGGACCCCACTGGTGTACGATTGGGGCCAGGGAGGGACACAGGAGGTTGGCCAGCTGGAGAGGGATTGCGGGAAGGTTCCAAGGCATGTCCGGCCTGTCTCACTCAGTCCTGAGTGCCCTGAGTGCCTGGACTTCGGCAGCAAGCTAACCTACCAGTCCAAGTGTCTGCCCCCTCGTGGTCAGTGCACATCATAGTGAGCAGCTGAGTAGCCTTGGCATATTATGCTTTGATTAGTTGATCAGCCGACCAGATGACTGGACATGTAGCATATTAGGCTTTTATAATGTAGGACTAGAGGCCTGGTGCATGAAATTAGTGCACGGGGGTGTGTGTCCCTCAGCCTAGCCTGCATCCTCTCCAATCGGGACCCCTCAAGGGTTGTCCGACTGCCCGTGTAGGCCCAATCTTACCTAGAGGGGCAGTCAGTCCTAAAGGGACAGTTGGACATCCCTCTTACAATCCAGGATTGCTGACTCCCAACTGCTCGCCTGCCTGCCTTCCTGATTGCCCCTATCCACTTCTGCCTCCCAGCCTGATAACCCCTTCACCATTCCCATGCCAGCCTGATTGATGCCTCACTGCTCCACTGCCAGCCTGTTTGCCCCTAACTACTCTCCTCTACAGGCCTAGTCACTCCTAACTTCCCTCCCCTGCAGGCCTGGTCCCCCCCAACTGCTCTCCCGCAGGCCTGGGTCGTCCCCAACTTCTCTCCTCTGCTGGCCTGGTCACCCCTAAATGCTCTCCCTGCAGGCTTGATCCCTCCCAACTACTCTCCCTTGCAGACCTGGCCCCTCCCAACTGCTAACCATCTTGTGGCAGCCATCTTGTGTTCACATGGGGGCATTCATCTTTGACCACATGGGGGCAGCTACCTTGTGTGTTTGAGTGACGGTCAATTTGCATATTTTTAAAAATATATTTTATTGATAGAGTTAGAAACATCGATGAGAGAGAATCATCGATGAGCTTTGCTTCTTGCACACCCCCTACTGGGGATATGCCTTCAACCAAGGTACATGCCCTTGACAGGAATCGAATCTGGGACCTTACAG
Organism: Pipistrellus hanaki; assembly: GCF_964339955.1. Classification (NCBI taxonomy): domain Eukaryota; kingdom Metazoa; phylum Chordata; class Mammalia; order Chiroptera; family Vespertilionidae; genus Pipistrellus; species Pipistrellus hanaki. The sequence continues at coordinate 137,681,694 of NC_140504.1, read as the reverse complement.
TCTGTAGGCTGATGCTCTATCCACTAAGCCAGTGTTCCCCAAAGTGTGGTATGTGTACCCCCAGGGGTACGGGAAGAGTTTGGTGGGGGTACGCGTTGCACCGGGGTTTGGTGGGAATATGCACTGCACCGTGCTTAGCTGCGCCTAATTCTACGTTCTCATGAGTACGAGGGGTACTCAGCGTTACGAAAATTATACAAAGGGTATACAGATGTCAAAAGTTTGGGAAACACTGCAAGCCAAACCGGTTTAGACTGCATATTCTTTTATTAGATAGAATTAGGTCAGATAGAGGCCTGGTGCATGGGTGGGGGCCGGCTGGTTTGCCCTGAAGGGTGTCCTGGATCTGGGTGGAGGTTCCCTTGGGACATGGGGCAGCCTGGGCAAGAGGCCTTTGTTGGTTTGTAGGCTGGCCACGCCCCCTCGCGACCCAAGTGGAGGCTCTGGTATCTGGGTTTTATCTATCTTCTATAATTGAAACTTTATAGCCTTGAGTGGAACCAAGCCTCTCCTCGCTCCGTGGCCACAGCAATTTTTGTTGGAATTTATTTATCTTCTATAATTGAAACTTCATAGCCTTAAGTGGAGGCCAAGGCATGCCATGGCAGGCAGAAAGCTTGGCTTTCTCTGTCGCCGGGGGCAACTCAAGCCTCCTGCTCTCTCTGTGGCCACAGTCATCTTGGTTGGGTTAATTTGCATTCTTGCTCCTGATTGGCTGGTGGGTGTGGCTTGTGGGTATAGCAGAGGTACAATCAATTTGCATATTGCTCTTTTATTAGATAGGCTGGTATTCCATGATGTATACATACTATAGCTGTTTTATCCACTCATTTGCTCATGGGTACTTGGGCTATTTCCCAAATCATAGCTATTGTAAATTATGTTGCTGTGAACATAGGGGGACCTACATTCTTTCTGAATGGTGTTTTGTGCTTCTTAGGATATATTGCTAGAAGTCCGAACACTAGGTCAAATAGCAGTTCCAAATTTTTTTTTTTTTGAGGAAACTCCATACTGTTTTCTACAGTATTTACACCAGTCTATATTCCCATCAGCAGTGTACTAGGGTTCTCTTTTCTCCACATCCTTGCCAGCACTTGTCTTTTGTTGGTTTGTTGATGATAGCCATTTGTTGACAGGTATGAGGCGATACCTCGTTGTCATTTTAATTTGCATCTATGGATGATTAGTGACTTGGAGCATTTTTTCATATGTCTCTTGGACTTCTGTATGTCCACTTTGGAGAAGTGGATTATAGCCCTCATTAAGTCCCTTATAATTCTCATTGTTTATAGTTCTCACTGAATTGTTTGAGCACCCTTGTTACCATTACTTTGAATTCTTAATCTGAAAATTACTGCCTCCATTCTTTTCGTTCCTTTTCTGTTGATTCCTCCTTTTCTTTCATTTGGGTGTTGTTTCTTTGTCTCCCCATTTTTGCTGTCCCTTTGTATTTGTTTCTATGTGTTAGTTCAAACTGTTATACCTCCCAGACTTTTTGGGATGGTCTTACGTAGTAGGTGTTTTGTGGGACCCAGTAGTGTGGTCTCTTAGCTCTCCTGAGCTGGGTGCTCTAGGAAAGAACTTTGCTTGAATTAATTAGGTTCTCCTGTTGTAGTTCAGTCTTGAATGTTATTGTCCCATTCATGGATGGAATCTCCTCTCAGGCTGGCTTATTATGTAGCTCACCTCTGTCATGCGAGCTGTTGTGGAGGTGCTGACAGAACAGAACAAAATGTGAAACAAAACAAAAACATACAAGACCTCAACAGTAACAATAAAAGCAACCATCAGAGAAGAGAGAATTAGGAGAAAGGAGTGCAGGAATGATAGTAGGGAAAAAATGAGGAGAAATGCAACAATAAACATACACACAAAGAAAAACAATGAAAGGAGAGGAGAAAAAGGAATATGTAGGTGCAGAGCTGAAATAGTGAAAATTAAGAATAAAGAACTAGGGCAATTAGGGAAGGAAAACATTTCTATATATAAAAGCCTAATATGCAGGTTGTCCCTGCAGGAGTTCAACCGGAAGACAAATCGCTCATTATAATGTGGGCTGACCACAAGGGGGCGGCGCAAAATGAAGGAAGACCCCAGTCAATAATGGGAAGGCCTGGATCAGCCCTGATCACTGGCCAGGCCTAGGGACCCTATCCATGCACAAATTCTGTGCACCAGGCCTCTAGTTTTAAAATAAAGGAGAAAGAAAATGAAAGAAAAAAATATGAAAAGGAAAATATAGGTGAAAGCAGATAGAAAAGGAAAAGAGAGAAAGAAAACAAAAAAAGATTGAGTAGGAAAAGGGAAGAGGAGCCCTGCTGGCATGGCTCAGTGGTTGAGCAAACATCTATGAACCAGGTCAGGTTGGATTTCTAGTTAGGACAAATGCATGGGTTGTGGGCTCATTCCCCAGTGTGAGGTGTACAAGAGGCAGCCAACCAATGATTCTCTCTCATTGATGTTTCTCTCTTCCTCTGCCTTCCTCTTTAAAAATATATTTTTAAAAAGGGAAGAAGAAAATTAGATATATAAGCAAAACAATAGACTAGAATAATAACAAATAAAATTAGATATATAAAGAAGATAAATTTAAAAAGGGGGGAAAAGAAAGGAAAGAAAAATTCAAAAAAGTAAAAAGAAAGGAAAAAAAATGAAGTGGTATTCACTTCAGCAGAGTTTAGTGCCCCATGGGAATTCCTTTTGGATCCTGCTCTTCTGATGACTGGCTAACTGTTCTGTCTGCCAATTCTGGGATTCTCGTGAGGTACTTAGGTGCTGACCTCTGTCAGAAACTGTATTCCTTTGGCTTTCAGCAATGTGCTTGCCAGCTCCAAGGGATCCACAGTTTGTGTCTGTCTCCACAGGACTTGGCTGCAAGTAGAAAGGGTCAGTCTGCCCTCTAATGCAGGTTTGTTCATAGCATGGGGCCCAGGGATGAGTCAGCAAACATTCCTTGGTTCCCTGGGCTCTTCCTCTTCCCGCCTTTGTCTGTTAGCTAGCTGTCATATATTACTCTGCCCTTGGCTGGACAGAGATTCTTATACGCAATCCTGTGGATCAGCTGGAAACCTGGAGTTTCTATCAGCTCTCCCATGCACGGAAAGTAAGTACCAGTCATGTTCCCTGGATGCTCCCTGAGACTGTTCAAACTGGCAGGCTTGGCCTCTGTTTTTGTTTCCTCTGGAAAGTCAAAATGCAGGGTGTGACAGGCAGAGCTCCAGAGGATGGGGTAGGCCGTATCACCAAGGGTGAGGTGGTTGTTATTTTCACCTGTCCCATGGCTACTGGGAGAGGCTAGCTTCTCTCAGTGAAAAGTTTAGATGCTTATGAGCAACCAAATACAGGGTTCTTGGCTGCTGCTTTTCCACGTTTTCCTGCAATGCTTCCTACCCCAGCCTCTCCTTAGGCACTTCAAGTCTGTGCCTCCCTCTGCACTGAAGCCTCGGGTGAGTAGCTGCAAATGAAGAAAACAAAAACAAAACTGGGGCTTTCTCTCCTACCAGCTCCAGACTCAGCCAGCTCCTGCAACCCTACTGCCTTTCAAAGCCGATGTTACCTGGGCTGCTGTTCCCAGGTCTGGTGCTCTGGACTATGGAGCCTTGGGTTCCAGCCTTGATCTTCTGAGGCAGTGTTGGCAAACTCATTAGTCAACAGAGCCAAATATCAACAGTACAACAATTGAAATTTCTTGAGAGCCAAATTTCTTAAATTATATAGGTAGGTACATTGTTATTAACTTAATTAGGGTACTCCTAAACTGGCCTTTGCAAAAAACTCAAGGGGCCAAAGAGCCGCATGTGGCTCGGGAGCCGCAGTTTTCCAACCACTGTTCTGAGGGAAAAGACTTTCCTGTAGCTTCAGAGCTTGCTCCTCACTCTCGGCCTGCTGCCCTTGGAAGCTGGGTCAGCTCCTGTAGCGACCTCGCTCTTCCTACTGGTCTCCCGGTTTTTTCTGTCTTTTATTATAAGTCTCATCAGCTGGACCTCAGATGTAATTCCAGGTGTATGTTTCCCACTTCAGTTTTATATCCAGTCTATCCCAGGGAGGAGGTGCAAGAAAGGTCTGCCTATTCCTCCATTCATTTTTGATTAGTAGATTTGCTGTAGCGTTGGCTTTGAAGCCAAAGAGACTGGGTTTATTGTCCATCTGCCACTTCTTAGCTTTTGTATAATAGACAAGTTACATAACCTTACTATTAGGCACTTGTTTCACCATCTCTAAAATGGGGATGAAATATTAACATCACAGAAATATTATAAGGGATTCTTTCAAAACTGAGATGTAGTATAAATAAATGCTTTGCATTGCCTGGCACATTTTAGCCACTCATTGATTTAGTTATTTCTTTTAGCCCTGGGCTTTGAAATGCGGCTATAAATTTGAGTATAATAGAGGAACATGATAGGTAATGGGAAATTAATTGATTAAATGTCATTTTCTTTCATTTCAGAGCCTATTTAAAGTAATTATAGAATTTTTTATAAGAAATATTATCAAAATGAAACTTATTGTTAGAGAGAAAATGGCTGGTTAGATTTCCCTTGTAGCCAGGTTATTGTGTTACAGAGTTATATGTTTAAATTAGAATTTAAAAGTAGCTAAATGTCTTGTGATCATTTTATAATTAAGGAATCTAAGAACCAGAGTAGTTAGTTACATATTAATACATTTTAGAGCTGATAATCAACTTCCATTGTTCTAAATGGATGCTCTTTCCTCTATGGTAACTTGAATGAGATAACAGCTGCACAGAGGATGACACAGTAGAAAATGATGAAAACTTGGAAGAGAGAAGTGGTTTAAAATTACTCAAACTGCAGGAGAAACCAAGATGGCGGCATAGGGTAGGCACCAGAATGCAGCCTACCATAACAAATTTGAATTTAGAACTGAAAAGCAGGGGAAACATCACCCTGAAGCACCGGACGGATGGCTGAGAGGAGGCTCTACCACCTGGGAAATAGAAAGAAGGCACGCTGAACCTTAGGAACTGTGAAGGTGCATAGAACTGTGCGCGCAAAAGGCAGCATCCTGACTTTGCTGCCCGCTTCCTTGCGGAGCGCGGAGAGGGCGGGCCGAGTTTACTACCAGCTTACTCCCTGCCTGCAGAGAGGGCAGACAGCTAATGTGAGGCTGGCTTTCTTGTTTGGGAGGAAAACAGAACCACCCTATTGCGCTGATAGACGGCCCCAGACAGGGAGAGGCCAGACTGTCAGGCAGTGGGCAGAGATCTCTCGGAGGTGTGTGAAGCCAGTGGCCATTACTGCGGGTCTCAGAAACCAGACCCTCGTAGGGAAGGCCTGAATAAAGCTTGTCTGCACCACCCGAGACTCTGCCCCATCCAAGCAGAGCACAGAAGCCCTTCCAGTGGCTAGCTTCCTCGTTCGCTGCCAATAGGACTCTCCTAGGGAGGGGCAGACAGGAATCTAAAGCTTGTCTGCAACCAAACAAAGCTTGTCTGTGCCACCCCGAGACTCTGCCCCATTCAAGCGGAATACAGAAACCCTCCTAGCTGAGACACTTCTGATCCTCATAGCCAATTGGCTTGGAGATCAACGCTTCCCAGTGATACCAACAACAAGCAAGGCTTAACAACAAGACTGCACACACAGCCCACAAAAGGCTACACCAAGACTGTCCATTTCAGGGAACTGGGAGGCTGACTCACTGAACCATATAGGACGCCTTAGCACACAAAGCCACCCTACCAACTCAAGGAAGATGTGAAAATGCCAAGACAAGGAAATAGATCACAAACAAAAGAAATGGAGGAAAAGAAGAAACTGCATATAGAGTTCAAAACCACGCTTATAAGGTTTTTCAAGAATTTCCTAGAAAAGGTCGATAAGACCTATGAGGAGATGAAAAGGGATCAACAAGAACTAATAAGGGATCAATAAGAAATAAAAGGGATCAACAAGAAATAAAGAATACATTCTCTGAAATAAAAAATATTATACAGAGTCCTAAAAACAGAATGGAAGATCGCAAGAATCAAGTCAAAGATTTGGAACTTAAAGACCCAGAAGACACTCCTCTGCAGAAGCAAGAAGGCAAGAGAATCCAGAAAGTTGAAGATAATGTAAGAAACCTCTGGGACAATTTCAAGCGAACCAACATCAGAATTTTGGGGGTCCCAGAAGATGAGAGAGAGCAAGATACCGAAAACATACTGAAAGAAATAGTGACAGAAAACTTCCCCCAGCTGGTGAAAGAATTAGACCAACAAGTCCAGGAAGCACACAGAACTCCAAACAAAAGGAATCCAAAGAAGACCACACCAAGACACATCATAATTAAATTCCAAGAGCAAAAGACAGAGAGAATATTAAAAGCAGCAAGAAAAAAGCAGGTAGTTATCTATAAAGGAGCACCCATACGATTGTCATACGATTGTCAGCTGATTTCTCAACAGAAACCATGCAGGCCAGATGGGAATGGCAAGAAATATTCGAGGTGATGAATAACAAGAACCTACAGCCAAAAATAATCTACCCAGCAAAGCTATCACTCAGAATCGAAGGCCAGATAAAGAGCTTCACTTATTTAAAAAAAAAAAAAAAAAAAAAAAAAAAAAGCTAAAGGAGTTCATCACCACCAAACCAGAATTATATGAATTGCTGAAGGGGTTCTTTTGGAAGAGAAAGTAAATAAAGATAAAAACTATGAACAACAAATATGTAACTATCAACAAATGAATCTAAAAACCAAGGGAATTAAAAAAAAAAATCTGATGAACAATATTAACTGGTGAATATAATAGAATCAGAGGTATGGAAGGGGAGTGGACTGACGATTCTCGGGAAAAGGGGAAAGGGGTGGGGGAAGAGACTGAACATAAACTGTGCACCTATGGATGAGGACAATGGGGAGTGGGGAAAGGGCAGAGGGTGGGGTGGGAACCTGGTGGAGGGGAGCAATGGGGGGAGGGGGGTATGAGGAACATTTATAATAATATGAACAATAAAGATTTATTTTAAAATAAATAAATAAATATACTTCACATACACACACACAAAAAATTACTCAGACTACAGTGTTAGAGGTATAGAAAAACTGATAACTGTTGATTGGTTGTTCATTTGTAATTGTAATCTTCACCTACCTTGTTTTTCTCCATTCTTTCCACTTTGAATTAATCCTCCCTTGGAAATTTTGAAAATACTGCATGGCAAAGTGAAGCTATTCATCCCTCAGACCAACTAGACCTTTTAGGTTCCTGATATGCATGTTGTCTCTTAATTTGATGTAAACTTCTTTGTTAGAAAACACATTCCTTATTTTTCTAACTCCTTCTGTTTTCAAGGTACATTTTACTTTCTCGTGTGCTTTTTACTCTTTTATTTCTTCCATTTATACATAATTATTTATAGAAAATATTCACAGATATATTTATAGAAAATGTTATTTTAAACTGTCTGATATGTTCATGCTAAGCATTTTGCCTCAAATGTCAAGTTTCTTTTCTAAGGCATTCTGGGAACTAAGCTGTCCATACTGATTCTGGCCTTTTCAAGATACAAAGATTCATAGGTCTTTTTAGAGTTCAAGATATTATACAAATGATACAGATATCAAATGATCTAGAAAAGTTTACAGTGTGTTCCTGGAAGTTCATGGTTCAGAATTCTCTCAGAAGACAGCATGGAGATTTTTTAAATAGAGATTCTGGATAAAAGGTCATTTGGAATTTGCCACTCCAAGAGGACAGGGAGTTTGAGAATTGCTGATATAATCCAGCCCCTCATTTTACAAATTAATAAGGAAATTATGTACTAAGGGTTTCAACCAGTGTGCCTCAGCATTTTTAAAGCATGCAATACCTGACTATTTAATGTGGGGCACTGACTTCTTTTCCCTTAGATTATCAAATGGAATAATGTGAACAGCCAACTGAACCAAAGCTATCTTGTGTGAATGAATCAAAATTACACTTATTTCTTATGTCAGATTGGCAAAAAAATATATATGTATGTATTTTTGGTGTGCCACGGAATTTTTGTAATTAGTTTACGCGTTCCATATGACATGAAAAAGGTTGAAAATCACTGGCCTAAGGTATAATCTAGGATTCTTAATGAAGTGTACTGACTATTATTTTCTGTTCTTATCAGGTTACCTTATTTATGTTTTTTTAAAATATATTTTATTGATTTTTTTACAGAGAGGAAGGGAGAGGGATAAAGAGCTAGAAACATCGATGACAGAAACACCGACCAGCTGCCTCCTGCACACTCCCTACTGGGGATGTGCCCACAACCAATGTACATGCCCTTGACTCTAATCAAACCTGGGACATTCCAGTCCTCAGACTGATGCTCTTTCCACTAAACCAAACCGGTTTTGGCTATTTATGTTTTCTTATAAAATTTGGTCTTTATTAATGTTTATTATAAACACAATAGCTATATAATTTCTCACTTTTCCTGAATTCCCCAAGCTCTCCTGTATAAAGTTTAATTCTTCCTTGAGAGTTTGAAATAAAAGATAAGAGGGTACACTAAACTCATATGTCTAATCTTTTCCCTTTCACATTTTATTTTGATTAACCTTAGTACTGTAAGAGAATGATCTTTATTATTATTAGAAACAGGATGTGTCCAGTCCTTAGAACTGAAACTTAGAAAATTTTATCAGTAATCAGTGCTGTTAAAAGCAGAATAATAGAGAATGTTCACTAATAAAAAGAAAAAGGAGGAAGAGTTGACAGCGAGAGAGAGAAAATAAATGTTTAAACTATTTAAATAAATAGTAGAAGAATATAAAAACATGAGCAAAGAATGAGTAATGAACCAAGAAGACAAGGCAGAATTCTTTAAAAAATAAATAAATAAAATGTGATTCTAGATGTCAGAGATATGCTTAAGAATAATTGAAGGAAAGGTGGTGATTAAACATGGTTTACCATCTACACTAGTAAAAGAGTAAGATGCAGATTAACCGTACCTTTGCAAAGCTCACCAATCAATCAGAAGTGAGTATGCAAATTAACCCAACAAAGATGGCTGAGTGGCTGGGGGCAGGCCAGGCCATTTGCATTGTTGCCATGGCTTCGACACAGGCCTTCTGCACTATCCCAGCCACTCTGGGCAGTGTGGGAAGGCAGAAAGGCGGCTCCTGCCGGAGTGAAGATGGTGCCAGCAGCCAGGGGATGGAAGGCCCTTTCTTGCATGAATCTTTGTGCATCGGGCCTCTAGTTAATTGATAAATTGTTAAAACTGGGTGGGAAGGAGAACTAAATAGGAAACACAACATGTGAAATTGAAAAACAAGTGGGTTAAATAACAAAAGGTAGTTAGTGGTGTGGAAAATATAGCTAATGAAATTACCTGAGAGAGACAAAAAATATGAAAAAGAGGCTAAGAGACATAAAGGATAGAATGAGAATGATTAATACATTAAGTAGTATTAAAAATGAGGGAATAATGGAGAGAATGGGGCAGTGGCCATGCCCATAGCAGTAATGGCCTAGATTTTTTCAGAATTGATGACAAACAGGAACCCTCAGATTTGAGAACACAAGTACCTAGAAGGATACATAAAAAGTTATCTACATCTAGGCTGGCCAGTGTGGTTCAGTGTCTGAGGGTTGACCCATAAACCAAGAAGTCACCAGTTTGATTCCTAGTCAGGGCACATGCCCGGGTTGTGGGCTTGATCCCCAGTAGGAGTGTGCAGGAGACAGCTAATTGATGTTTCTTTCTCATCAGTGTTTCTATCTCTTGATCTCTCTCCCTTACTCTCTCTCTAGAATTAATAAAAACATATTTAAAAAACAAAAACAGAGAACAGGAAGTGTTTGCTTGGGATTGGGAAGTAGAGAGATTTTAGTAAAAAGGTACAATTTACAGTTATAAAATAATAAGTTCTGAACATTTAATGTATAATATGGTGACTATACTTGATAACACTATTGTATAAATACAGTTTGCTAAGAGAATAGAACTTAAATATTCTCACCAAATATATATTTTTCTATAATCTCCCTTAATACATGTACTTACATATTCATGTAATATATATAAAATATTTGAGGTGTACATGGTAATTAAATAGATGAGAGGAATCCTTTTAACCTGTATACATATATCAAATAATTTTAATATGCCCTTTAAATATTTTTATTGTTATATATAACCTTTACTTATGGGATATATCTGCCAGTTGTATACAATATAATTTCTCAAAGCTTGGAATCAGATTGGACACTGCAGCCTTATCTCCTGTTCCACATTGATTTTTCATGTGGTAAGCAAAGATACTATGTCATCAAAAGGAATGTGGTACGTTCTGATGTTGACTATTTCTTATGATGTCCTGCAGATGTCACTGTGTTTCTTTTGAAAAGTCAAAATATCTCTGTTGCCCCAGAGTTCCTCAGGAAGAGTTTGGGAACCCTTGCCTTCTTTGTGCTTCAGTTCTTTTTATGCTAAATATGTACTGTTTTCTTTTTTTTTAATTGCAACATGTTTTAAGGTGTTGCTCTCTTTCCTCACACTTATGACTGATTCGGTGTCTCTTTATTTACTTTTTTGACCTTGCAGAGGCTTTAGATAAATCATTCAGATTTTATAGGTCTACCAAGTTTTCTCTTTTGTCTTCTGTTCTCTTTTGTCCTGAGTTCAAATTCATTAAAAGACAAAATGAAACACTAAGTTAGGACAGTTTGCTAGTCCTTAGCTCAAATCACACTACTCAGCTATTTTGATCATTTCACTCCATCTTGCACTTTGTTACTCTTAGAATTTGACATTACCTACAAACATGCCTTTGCTTTATAAAACTGACCTGCTTCTGGAAAATTGCTAGCAAATGAGCAATCACACTTGCAGTTTAAATTCAATAAATATTAGTAGCATCTATCTACACTAATTGACCATACCTTTACGACACTCACCAGTCAATCAGGAGTGATTATGCAAATTAACCCAACAAAGATGGTGGGTTAATATGCATACACAGGCACGAGGGAGCAGGGCGCACCACCCCAGACACTCCAGGCCTCTGGGCAGCATGGGAAGGCAGAAAGGTGGCTCTGGCTGGAATGAAGACAGCGCCGACAGCCAGGGGAAGAAAGTTGCATTCTTGCACATATCTTTGTGCATCAGGCCTCTAGTTTATATAGAAGCTACTTTGCTTTGATATTATATCCCTGCTTTCCCTATCCAAATCACATAGGGATGTGATTAGATATTAGGGATTAATGTAGGATTGAAGTTCCATGGAACAGTGTTAGGATTTTTAAAAATATATATTTTATTGATTTTTTTCAGAGAGGAAGAGAGAGGAACAGAGAGTTAGAAACATTGATGAGAGAGAATCATCGATCGGCTGCCTCCTGCACATCCCCTACCGAGGATGTGCCTGCAACCAAGGTACATGTCCTTCCTTGACCGGAATCAAACCTGGGACCTTTCAAACCGCTGGCTGACGCTCTATCCACTGAGCCAAACCGGTTTTGGCTAGGATTTCTGACAAAATACCTTACTGTGTTCTAGAGCATAGCTACCATCCCCTTAAATTGTAGAGAGAAGGATACTCAGGGAACAATGTAAAGTAACAAAATTTAAAGAGCTTTATATGTAAAACCTCAATGCACAATTCCAGGAAAGCTAGCCTAAGGCTTTGAAATGTCCTTCCACCCAAATCTAAGAACTTATAGTATATTTCAGTTTGAATCATCAAATAAAGAGACAGAGGATAGAGAAACGAGTCAATAAGTGAGTTTTATCAGAGTGGCTATAATATATACAGATGAGGTGATTGGGCCTTCTGTCATCTAGTGAAAGGTATAATGTTATCATTTATCAGTGCAAAAGTATAAGAACTTTTAACAAGTACTAATTCCATACCCAGCATCTATAGGCCTCCCATCTGCCTGAACCATAACAAGCCCTTCTCCCTAATATAGAGAAGACAGGGAAAAGGAGGCCTCTCCTTCTCTAACCTAAAGCAATGCAGTCTAAATTACCAATCCCTGGTTTAATTATTTCGTCTGTTCATTTCCCAAAATAACTGTTTCCAAATATGTAAATCTTTAACTTGAATAGAATATTACAGCATTCACACACTGCTTTTAAATACCATTTGCTTATCTTAAAATAATTATACTCTATTCATACTTCTTCTCTCCTATAGTAATAAGTGTCAGAGAGAAACAATGAGGTAGGAGACACTGGGCTCACATATTCACTGCCATAGGTATCTTTTTCCAGTCCTTTTTCTGTTTGCTGCTGAAACCCTCTGGCACATTGTGTTTTGAGTCATTTTTTTATGTTCTTTTTTTAAAAGTGGTTTTTGTATTCATTTGCATCAACTTATTTTATTATTTAACTGGTGACCTGTTGCAGGAATATTCCTGCAAGACTTATGGCGGGCTTCCCTCCTGCCACCGCCACCTCTCCCGCACCCCTCCTCCTCTCCTGCTGCGGTCACCGCTGCCACCCTCCACCTGGCCCGCGGCCACCGCCACCACCGTCTCCATGGCCACGCGCGCTGCCACCATCTCTGCACGCCTCATCCAGCACCCCTGACCCGCCGCACCTGCTGCGCACCCTGACCTGCTGTGCTCTCCACCGCTGCCTCTGGGGCCTTGCACACCACTGCTGCACACCCAGCCCCTCCCACCCAACCCACTGTGCCTGTTGCCTCGCTCCACCCCACCCCACACACACTGCCAGTGCTTTCCCTCCAACAGCTGTAGCCACCTTCCTTTCCACTTTCCCTCCCTCTTCCTTCTATGCTGTCTTCAGTCTTCACTCCTCCTTCCCTTCACATATGCAAATTAACCACCATCTTTGTTGGGTTAATTTGCATACTCGCTTTGATTGGCTGGTAGGCATGGCTTGTGGGTGTAGCAGAGTGATGGTTTATTATTATTAAGTAGGAAATCAAAAGATATTTTATTGTGTATACTAACAACTTACATAAGGTGTATAATTTCATGAATTTAAAGTTATTCTTTGAAAGAAGTAACTTAATACTTTGTAGAGCCTAAAGGGCAAAACATTTGTCTTTTGGTGGATGGTGTACAAAATCCTAGAAAAACAAAATAATTGAAAAGTCTGGTGCTTAATAATTAAAATGTGTGTAGATTATAGCATATATGTAGATGTCATTTAATGATTTGATTCTCCAACTTATAAACGGTTCTCTTCAGGTACATTTAGTAATTGTTAAAACCTTAAATACATTTCCCCATGTAAGCATTATTTTTAACTAGAGGCCCAGTGCATGGATTTGTGCACCGGTGGGGTTCCTTGGCCTGACCTGCTCCCTCTCGCAATCTGGGACCTTTCGGGGGATGTTGGATTGCCGGTTTCAGCCCAATCCCTGCAGGTCAAGCTGAGGGACACCACTGGTGCACAACATGTGCACCAGGCCTCTAGTATGCTTATTAAGATTTTTGGTTATCTTTTCCAGCCCTCCCCCCTTCCCTCTGAGATTCGTCTGTCCTATGTTTCCATGCCTGTGCATTGAGCATCTGCCCCCTGGTGGTCAGTGTGCATCATAGCGAATGGTGGAACAGTATGCCAGTTGGTTAGGCTTTTATATATATATATATATATGACTACAGACTATTCTCTAATATGGATGTGTTATAATATATTTGCCCCTGCTTTGGGGACATTCAGCTTATTGCCAATTTTTTTTATTTTTTATGTTGTGATAATTGAACATCTTTTTTATATAACTTAGTCTCAGTTTCCCTTTTTCTCCTTACCTACAAGAGGCCCCTGCTATTATTGGTCCTATTATTCAATGGTATTCTTTGAAGGTTAAGGGACCTAATATTCATTCATTCTTTCTTTTTTTTTTAAATATATTTTATTGATTTTTTACAGAGAGGAAGAGAGAGGGATAGAGAGTTAGAAACATTGATGAGGGAGAATCATCAATTGGCTGCCTCCTGCACATCCCCTACCGGGGATGTGCCCGCAACCAAAGTACATGCTCTTGACCGGAATTAAACCTGGGACCTTTCAGTCCGCAGACCAACGCTCTATCCACTGAGCCAAACCGGTTTCGGCGGGACCTAATATTCTTTTTTTTTTTTTTTTTTTTTTTTTTTAAATATATTTTATTGATTTTTTATAGAGAGGAAGGGAGAGAGAGAGAGAGCTAGAAACGTTGATGAGAGAGAAACATCGACCAGCTGCCTCTTGCACACCCCCTACCGGGGATGTGCCCGCAACCAACGTACATGCATGCCCCTGACCGGAATCGAACCTGGGACCTTTCAGTCCGCAGACCGACGCTCTACCACTGAGCCAAACCAGCTTCGGCAAGGGACCTAATATTCTTAAATGCTTGGCACAGTGTGTGGCACATTGTAAGTGCAGAATAAATAATCTCCACAACCTTTCTCTGATTCAGCATTGATACAGGAAATATGATTTGAAATGGTTCTTTGAGGCAAGCACTGAATCTTTTTACAATAGCACAGCAAGGGATGCCAAATGGAGGAGGAAAATCCGAAAGATTGAAGCTGTAAGATTGGAAAGAGTTTCTGTAGTCATTCATTTATATTAGTTGTTCCCAGTAGTATATTCTTTATATAAAAAGAATATCTTAGCTGGAGACTGTCAGAATATAAATTTCTTCCTTTGAATGAAAATGTATACGTTTATTAAACTAATATTGGAAGAGAAAAACATTGAAAAGCACTCTTTAAAATAGTGCAATCATATGTGTGTTATTTTTATTTATTGTATCTAAATTTTATATTCTGATATTTTACTCAAGTGTGTGTCCAATGATGTCTTCTCTGCTTTCTTTTTCTTTTTTTTTAATTATTCTAGTCACGTGAACTGGAAATTTCAGTTTATTGGCGTGATTGGCGATCTCTGTGTGCTGTAAAATTTCTGAGGTTAGAAGATTTTTTAGACAACCAACGGCATGGCATGTGTCTCTATTTGGAACCACAGGGTACTTTGTTTGCAGAGGTAATAAATGTATTTTATTAAATGTGCATAACTGCGATTGAAATTATATATGTAGACAGCATGATGTAAAAGTGGAAAGAATATTAGGCTAAACAACAGACAGCTTGAAATCTTGGCTCAGCTTTGCCACTGAAAAGGTATATTATTTTTAAGACAAATAATTTATCCTCTAATTTGTTTACTCAGAGGGGGTTGGACTATGTTATATCTAAGGTTCTCTTAAGTTTTCAAAACTTAGTCGTGTAGTGAATTTCATGACCATAAATCCAGTGCTATATTCATATTAACTTAAATTTTCTTCACTGTAGGTTACCTTTTTTAACCCAGTTATTGAAAGAAGACCAAAACTCCAACGACAAAAGAAAATTTTTTCAAAACAGCAAGGTAATTATTATGAAATCAAATACTAAGTGTTTTGGTGTTTCCTGAAGTAAAGAAAATCTGCAACTTTTTTTCTTTTTAAAAATCTTTATTGTTGAGAGTATTATAAGCCCCATTCTACCCCCAACCTCTCCCTTCCCTATTTACCCTTTCTAGTTTGTCCTGCTCTCCACCTCAGGCCATCACTAACCTATTGTGTGTGTCAGTGGGGTATATACATATTCATACAAGTTCTTTGGTCGATCAATTCCTATCCACTCACCCACCCACACCTACCTTCCCTCTGAGATTCCAGTCTATTTCATGCTTCTGTGTCTCTGAGCCCATTTTGTTCATCAGTTTATTTTGTTCAGTAGATTCCACATATGAGTGAGGTCATGTAATACTTGTCTTTTTCTGACTGGCTTATTTCACTTAGCATAATTCTCCCCAGGTCCCTCCATGCTGTCTCAAAGGGTAAGAGATCCTTCTTTTTTACTGATGCATAATATTCTATGGTATAAATGTACTACAGCTTTTTTTTTTTTTTATCAATTCATCTACTGATGGGCACTTGGACTGTTTCCAGATCTTAGGTGTTGTAAATTGTGCTGCTATGAACATAGGAGTGCATACATTTTTTCTGATTGGTGTTTCGGGTTTCTTAGGATATATTGCTAGAAATAAGAATATTAGGTCAAATGGCAGTTTCCATTTTTTGAGGAAACTCTATACTGTTTCCATAATAGCTGCACCAGTCTGCATTCCTACCAATAGTATACTAGGGTCCCCTTTTCTCCACATCTTTGTCAGTATTTGTCATTTGTTGATTTATTGATGGTATCCATTCTGATAGGTGTGAGTAATATCTCATTGTCATTTTAATTTGCATCTCTCTGATGATCAGTGACTTTAAGCATTTTTTTCATTTCTCGTGGCCTTCTGTATGTCCACTTTGGAGAAGTTTCTAGGTCCTTTGCCCATTTTTAAATTGGAATATTTATCTTCCTTTTGTTAAGTGGTATGAGCTCCTTATATGTTTTGGATATTAACTCTTTATCAGATGTATCATTGCCAGACATGTTCTCCCTTACAGTGGGCTCCCTTTTCATTTTGTTGGTGGTTTCTTTCGCTGTGAAACTTTTTATTTTGATATAGTCCCATTTGTTTATTTTCTCTTTAGTTTCCTTTGCCCTAGTAGATGTATCGGTAAACATATTGCTATAAGAGATGTCTGAGATTTTGCTGCCTATGGTTTCTTCTCTTTTTATGATTTCACAATTTACATTTAAGTCTTTATCCATTTTGAGTTTATTCTTTTGTATGGTGTAAGTTGGTGGCCTAGTTTCATTTTTTTGCCTGTATCTGTCCAGTTTTCCCAGCACCATTTATTGAAGAGACTCTCTTGACTCCATTGTATGTTCTTGCCTCCCTTGTTCTTGCCTCCCTATGCTTAATTAATATTTAATTAATTAAATATTAATTAAGCATAATGGTTCTCGTCAATTTCTGTTCTGTTCCATTGATCTATATGCCTGTTCCTGTGCTAGTAACAGGCCGTTTTGATTATGGTAGTTTTGTAGTATAACTTGATATCTGGTATTATAATCCCTCCAACTTAGTTCTTCTTTCTCAAGATTATTGCAGCTATTTGGGGTCTTTTTTTGTTCCATATAAGTTTTGGAGAGTTTTTTTCTAGATCTGTGAAATATGCTGGTAGTATTTTAATAGGGATTGTATTGAATCTATAGATTGCTTTAGGTAGTTATGAACATTTTAATGATGTTAATTCCACCATGAACATGATATATTCTTCCACTTGTTTATAACTTTCCCTTTCTCTTTCTTCAACATCTTATAGTTTTTGGAATACAGATCTTTTACCTCCTTGGTTAAGTTTATTCCTAATTATCTTAATTTGTTTTGTTGCACTAGTAAATGGGATTGTTTGTTTAGTTTCTCTTTTGGAGAATTCATTAGTGGTGTATAAAAAATGCCGTTGACATCTGGGTGTTAATTTTGTATCCTGCTACATTGCCAAATTCATTTATTTAAATCTAGTAATTCTTTGATGGAATCTTTAGGGTTTTCTGTGTGCAATATCATGTCATCTGCGAATAATGAGAGTTTTATTTTCTCATTATTTCTTCTTGACTGATCGCTGTGGCTATGCCTTCCAGTATGTTCTTTATTAATGCTGTCATTCTTTATTTCTGACTGGTCTTTTTTCATAGTTACTATATCTGTACTCATGCTGTTGAGTATCTTTGCAGTCATTATTGTGAACTCTATATCTGATAAATTTGTTATCTTCATTTCATTTAGCACTTCTTCTGAAGAATTCTCTTGTTCTCTCATTTGGGGCTTATATTTTGTCTCCCCCTTTTGGCTGCCTGTTTAGGTTTGTGTCTGTGCATTAGGTAGATCTGTTATGACTCCCAATCACTAGTGCAAGAAAATGTCAGACACTGTTTGTGACTGGACCTGAGTACCTGTTTGGAGAAGCTATCCACAATCCACAGGTTGTTGCTTCCTCTGGTGGGGCTCAGTTCCTTTGGAAAGGACCAAAATTTGCACCAAGGTCTGCTTTTCCTTGCTCCAGGCCTGGATTAGATCAGGCAAAGATTCAAAGCCTCCAGAGAAGGGCCTCTGCCTGCATCTGATTGGTATTCAGTTTGATTAGCCTTAGGCTATCCATCTCAGAAAGGGGTGAGAAGTTTTCCAACTGGGGGGGGGGGGCAAAGACTCAAAACCTCCAGAGACTTGCCTCTGTCTGCAGGTTGATTGTTATTTTCAGTCTCTTATTGGGCCTCAGAAACTCCACAGGGTGGGGCAAGAGTTTTTCAATTACTTTCCTCCCACTTACCCCACAGCAAAAGCTACCTTAATGGTAAAGATGTACAGGAGAGCTGAAACCGGTTTGGCTCAGTGGTAGATCGTTGGTCTGTGGACTGAAAGGTCCCAGGTTCGATTCCGGTCAAGGGCATGTACATTGGTTGCGGGCACGTCCCCGGTAGGGGGTGTGCAGGAGGCAGCTGGTCGATGTTTCTCTCTCATCAATGTTTCTAGCTCTCTATCCCTCTCCCTTCCTCTCTGTAAAAAATCAATAAAAATATATTTAAAAACAAAAAAATAAAATTTAAAAATTAAAAAAAAAAAGATGTACAGGAGAAAGATGTCCTCTGCAGTATGAGGGAATGTCTCAGCACAAGAATCAGGTGTCTGCCTTCTGAGCTCTAACCTCATAGTCCCCAACCCTGGCTTCAGTTCACATGGCTCAAATCCACTGTACTCTCCCTCTGCCAGAGGCCAAGGTGAGTGGCTGCACATGAAATTTTGTGCATTGGCCCTTTAAGAGAGTGCCTGCATTTCCAGCCATTTCTCCCTGGTAGACAGCAACCCAACTGCTTTTGACAGCCAGATGTTATGTGGGCACCTTTCTCAGTTCTGGGCTGGGGGGGGCCAAACTTGGGGTTTAGACCCCAGAGTTCTCAGTGGCAACCCCCCACAGCTGAGATATCCCTCCAAAAATTCAGCTGCTGTCTGTGGGAGCCTAGCCAGCCCTTTTGTGTCTCCTCAGTTCCCATCAATCTCTATATGGTCTCCACTACCAATCCTTGGTTATCAGGGTTCTCTCCAGCCAGTCTTCAGTAATTATTCAGGGTGATTTATCTGTATTTTAATTATAATTCCAGTTTGGTCATAGGAGTGTGTCCATGTAGTTTCCACTTATTCCACACCATTTTGGGATCTCTCCATTCTATTTTAAAAGTGATATCCATCTTTGTGTTTTGTTTTTATCTGTGTATTCATTTATTTTTATTAAGGAATTTTTCAAACATACTCATAAGTAGAGAGACTAGTGCAGTGTACCATCACTCAACTTCAACCACAGTCAACTCATGATCAATTTTTTTATTTATCGCTCACTCATTACTTCTTCAGATTAATTGAAGCAAATCCAGACATCATATTGATTTACCAAGTGTACCAATTAATAATGCAGGTTTTTTTCAATAGACGGAGTTACACACATGTTGATATTTATGCGATTTGATATGTATGCTATTTTGTTATATTGACAGCAAGCTTCAAAACTTCATATGTCAAATTTTCTGAAAGTGTTAACATCATAGATATTTTTATACTTAAAAAACGTCGAATTTCGAGCCAAAAAAAAAAAAAAAAACATTTGCGGAAAGTTTTAATTCATTACTTTATTTTGAAGAAAAGTGCTGCTGAAAGTTATTGTATACTTTGGGAAGCTTATGGTGAACATGCTCCATCTTAAGATACTTGTGAGCGCTGGCTTAAATGCTTTACAAGTGATGATTTTTATGTGAAAGACAAAAAACGTCCTCAAGGTCAACCGAAAAAGTTTGAATACCAACAAACTCAAAAAGAACTTGCAGAAAAATTAAATATTACTCAGAAAACAGTTTCCAATTGTTTACAAGCAATGGGAAAGATTGTAAAGGAAGGAAAATGGGTGTCACATCAACTGAATGAAAGACAAATGGAAAACTGAAAAGTCATCTGTAAAATGTTGCTTAAAGGGCACAAAAGAAAGCCTTTTTTGCATCAAATTGTGACACTGGTGATGAAAAGTGGATTTATTTTGAGACCCCGAACACACAAAATCATGGGTTGATCCTGGTCAACCATCAACATTGACTGCAAGGCCTAATCGCTTTGGAAAAAAGACAGTGTTCTGCATTTGGTGGGATCAGAAAGGTGTGGTATATTCTGAGCTTCTAAAACCAGGTGAAACCGTTAATTCTAATTGCTACTGACAATCAATTTGAACCACACTTTGATCATGAAACGACCAGAATGTGCCAGAAGACACACCAGAGTACTTTTGCATCATGATAATAAAGCATCAAACACTTCAAAACCAGTTAAAAACACATTAAAAGATCTTGCTTGGGAAGTATTAACCCACCTGCCATATTATCTAGATCTTGCTCCTTCTGATTACCACTTGTTCAGATCGATGGCACACGCACTTTCTTAGAAGCACTTTAAAACGTATGAAGAAGTGGAAAGTTGGGTCTCTGAATGGTTTGCCTCAAAAGAAGAAAAGTTCAATAGGCAGTATCCACAAATTACCTGAAAGATTAATTTAAATAAAGCACTTTTGATGTTTCTCTTGAAATTACCATTTTTATTTTTTTTTATTACAAAACCCGCATTATTAACCGGTGCACCAGTATCCTTAAATATTATAGTTAGTATCTCCAAAAAGTAAGAATTTTTATTAAACCATAACCAGATGGCATTACCAGACTTTAAAAATAAAGTATCTAGCCAAAACCTGTTTGGCTCAGTGGATAAAGCGTCAGCCAGCGGACTGATAGGTCCCGGGTTTGATTCCGGTCAAGGGCATGCACATGGGTTGCAGGCACATCCCCAGTAGGAGATGTGCAGGAGGCAGCTGATCTATGATTCTCTCTCATTGGTGTTTCTAACTCTATATCCCTCTCCTTCGTCTCTGTAAAAAAATCAATAAAACATATTTAAAAAATAAAATAAAGTAGCTACCTATTTATCTTTAATAGGTAGGTACTATTTTGCACTAATCTTTATAACAAATAGTTAACTATTTTTTAAGTGGCATATTTTATTTGTCCTTAAATTATAAACCAATGAATATGAATTTTTAAATTATAGCTTTTGGTAATATATTTTAAAAATTACTTGTTCTGTTTTCTTTATTTACAATTCCACAGGCAAAACATTTCTTAGAGCTCCTCAAATGAATATTAATATTGCCACTTGGGGAAGGCTAGTGAGAAGAGCTATTCCTACAGTAAATCATTCTGGCACCTTTAGCCCTCAAACACCTGGGCCTGCTACAGTGCCAGTGGTTGATGTACGCATTCCAGAGCTAGCACCTCCAGCTAGGTATGTGTCTAAGATTGAAGAATTGCTTTTATTAAGTAAATAAAATTGTGACATTTGTATCTATTGATTACAGTGGGCCTATTGAAATCTCATTTTCTTCCTAATAGTATTATGAAATTAGTATTCTGATTACTTTTAAAAATTGTTTGCTTGTACTTTAGATTATTTAAAATACATATTTTTAATAACTTTTTGGTGAATTAACTTTCTCTTTTATAAGTGATTCTACAGTAACTAAATTGGACTTTGATCTTGAACCTGAACCTCCTCCCGCCCCACCGCGTGATTCTTCCCTTGGAGAAATGGATGAATCTGCTGAATTAAGAGATTTGGATGCACCAGAACAGGCAAGGCATTTTAAAACTTGTATTTTTACCATGTGAATTACCAGCAAAAGCATCATAGTGAATGAAGTATATATTTCATTTATTTAAAAATTGTACCTTGTCAGTGTTGCTCAGTTAGTTGGCGCATCAACCCATGCACCAAAGTGACAGGTTCAATTCCTAGTTAGGATACATACCTAGGTTGAATCCCTTTAGGAGGCCAGTAGATCGATGTTCTCTCTCACATCGTTATTTCTCTCTCTCTCTCTCTCTCTCTCTCTCTCTCTCTCTCTCTCTCTCTCTCCCTCCCTCCCTCCCTCCCTCCCTCCCTCCCTCCCTCCCTCCCTTATTTCTCTCTTTCTTTTTCTTCTTCTCTCTCCCTCCCTCACTTCTTCCTCCTCTCTCAATTCAATGAGCATATCCACAGGTGAGGATTTTTTTTTAATTGTCTGTGTTTTTGTGTTCTTATGAGTGAAACATAAAAATCCCTAGATGTCCATGGGCCAGTTGAGATAAAATAGGCTGCTTCAGCTAAAAAGAGCATAAGGCCGAAACCGGTTTGGCTCAGCGGTAGAGCGTCGGTCTGCGGACTGAAAGGTCCCAGGTTCGATTCCAGTCGGGCATGTACGTAGGGGGTGTGCAAGAGGCAGTTGGTCGGTGATTCTCTCTCATCAACGTTTCTAGCTCTCTAGCTCTCTCCCTTCCTCTCTGTAGAAAATCAATAAAATATATTTAAAAAATAAAAATAAAAAAAGTAAAAAGAGCATAAGAACATGGTTGAGCCGGGACTGGTTTGACTCAGTGGATAGAGCGTCGGCCTGTGGACTGAAAGGTCCCGGGTTCGATTCCGGTCAAGGGCATGTACCTTGGTTGCGGGCACATCCCCAGTAGGGGGTGTGCAAGAGGCAGCTGATCGATGATTCTCTCTCATCGATGTTTCTGACTCTCTATTCCTCTCTCTTCCTCTCTGTGAAAAATCAATAAAATATATTTTTAAAAAAAGAAAAGAAAAAGAACATGGTTGATAGTAAATGACATATTGCTGAACACTCTGCCTCTTCTGGCTTGGTTAACATAATTTCTGAATATGCATTGAAGATGACAATAATGTGTTACTTTTTCACATATTTTACATAAATGCAGTATACAATTAATAATCTTAAAATGAGTATTTAGTATCTGAATTTCACTTTTCTTACCCATGTTGACTTCTGACATTTTTATTTTAACTTTGTTCTTACCAACTAAGTTGTTTCTTAAATGTTTCTATAATTTAATGAGTATTTAATATTTTACAGGACTCAGAAGCTGTTTTTGATATTGAAAATGAAAGAAATAATATACGTCCAAAATCTCAATCAGAATTTGAAGCTGACATTCCTCAATCAAGCCTAGAATATAGTGGAGTTCGAGAACTTGATGATAGAAGGTAAGGAATATATACACAACTTCGTTATTGCATGTTTGGTATACTTTTGCCTTATTTTTAACTGTCATTACTATTTTCAGATCTCAACAAATGTTGCAGTTTAATCTACAAGACTTCAGATGTTGTGCTGTCTTGGGCAGAGGACATTTTGGAAAGGTAATCTCTTAATATTTCTTTAATACCTACAAAAGTAATAACTCAAGTGGGAAATAATTATTTTAATCTCATTTCAGGTGCTTTTGGCTGAATATAAACACACAAATGAGATGTTTGCTATAAAGGCCTTAAAGAAAGGAGACATTGTAGCTCGAGACGAAGTAGACAGGTTAGCTTTTTAAAAATAAAATTATTTTTCTGAAGTTGTGACTTAACAGCAAAACTTTTTTGTGTGTGTAACAATACATGAAGAAACTAAATAAATTAATGTATCTATACTTGAAGTAAGGTGGGCATTAATTAAATATTGTTTCTCTTTCCAGCCAACTCCTTCTTTCCCTTCTTGGACAGTTTTCTGATTAGGGAATATCAGAGAAAGATGATAACATTTTTAATCTAATTGTATTAGTTTTTTATGCTTGGAGATGTTAAAGTGTTTATATGAAATAGAAACTTATCTGTGGTTGAGTGAGACTATTTCCCATTTTGTTTTATAGAAATTTAAAATATCATTTACAGATAATCTGCAGTATTGTTTATATAGTCTACTTTTTAAAATGCACTTATATCTATTGTTTTAAAAAAGAGGAAATGATATATTTTACCACAGCATCTCACCTTTCTGGGTTTAATAACTGGAAATTGATATGTGTATATCTCTGTATTATTAAAATTCAAGGACTTTGGGGATAAAGTTGTAATTCGGCTAGAGAATATACTTTTTATAACTATCATTAATAGGATGATTAAAAATGAAAATAAGTTAATTCCAAGTCATATTTGAACATTTGACTTGATTTTCTTCTATTTTAAGTCAAGTTGATTTTCAGGGAGAGGAGTAGTAGTAATTTTTTTCTATTTAGTCAAAATTAATGTTCCAGAGTCAGAAATTTTAAATACTGTTTTTTCTAGCAGCTTGTAAAAATTTTTATAGGAAAAACCTATGATTCTATAGACTTTACAGAGAAATTATAACACTCTCAAGGAGCTCCTTGAAGCATGTTATAGAATTCTCCATGTAGCCTCTCTCTTTCCAGTCAGCCTTCCAAATTAAAATTTATGCAGCATATCTTTACTTCATATATTATATGATAAAATACTTGAATCCTGTAACTTATTAATTAAAAAGACTGTTCTAATTTCAGTTTCCTTGGTCACAAACTTTTATTTTTATTATGCTTTAGGTTGCTAAATTCTCTGACCAATTCCTGATAAATTTTAACAGTTTACCCTAATTAAACTGTTTCTGTTAACTATAACACTACCTATATGTGTGCTGCTCTGGTACTATCAGTGTGAACTCTATAATCTTTGTCATACTAATCATATATTTTAGTTTGTGTTAACATATTTCAATTCATTATATACGTCAAGCAGACCAAATTTTTTAAGCATATGTAGCAAAACAAAGACATATTTTATGGTTTTAAAGTTATAATTGTTTAGGACCTCACTTAATTTGGAGTTTGTTGATTTTTAAAGAGCATTGTTTTCACCTAGAACCTAAGGGGAAGAAAAATACCTATTTATTTTTAAATGTTTTCTCTTACAGCCTGATGTGTGAAAAAAGAATTTTTGAAACTGTGAATAGTGTAAGGCATCCATTTTTGGTGAACCTTTTTGCATGTTTCCAAACCAAAGAGCATGTTTGCTTTGTAATGGAATATGCTGCCGGTGGGGACCTAATGATGCACATTCATACTGATGTCTTTTCTGAACCAAGAGCTGTGTGAGTATGCTTCAGACATTTCTCTGAATTTTTCATGACTAAATTTTTTCTGGGAAGGAAAAAAAAAGCTCTCTGAATTCTTGCCCCCTACCCCCTTTCCCAAATAGAAAGTAAGACTTTAGAAATTCTTACCTTTTGCCACAAAAAAAAATCTATTTTACTCTGTTGTCCATGTTGAAAATTTCATGGATTACCCTAAATCATACTTGATCATTTAAATATAAAATTTAGGTTCATTTTAATAAAATTTTTGCTGGGTTTGCTGTTTTCTTATAATTTTTAAAAAATATATTTTATTGATTTTTTACAGAGAGGAAAGGAGAGGGATAGAGAGTTAGAAACATCGATGGGAGAGAATCATCGATCATCTGC
The DNA here is from genome assembly GCF_964339955.1 of Pipistrellus hanaki. NCBI lineage: Eukaryota > Metazoa > Chordata > Mammalia > Chiroptera > Vespertilionidae > Pipistrellus > Pipistrellus hanaki. Next base: position 137,656,467 of record NC_140504.1, on the reverse strand, counting down.
CTCTTGCACACTCCCTACTGGAGATGTGTCCACAACCAAGGTACATGCCCTTGACCGGAATCAAACCTGGGGCCTTTCAGTCCACAGGCTGATGCTCTATCCATTGAACCAAACTGGTTTCGGCTTTTTTTTTTTTTTTTTTTTTTTTTTAATAATTTTAAAAAGTTGATTTGTTGTGTTTTTTGTTTTTGTTTTTTGTTTTTTTGTTTTTTGAGAGAGAGAGAGGATAGGAGAGGGAGAGAGAGAGAAACATTGATGTAAAATGCCCCCTACCAGGGATCAAACCCACAATCCAGCCATGTGCCCTGACCAGGAAACAAACAGGCATAGGATGACACCCAACCAACTTAGCCACAGTGGCCAGGGCTAAAATTTTTGTTTTCTATTACATTTTATCCCTAGGGATTGCCATTATGACCGTGGCTTTAAATTCCAAATATACTCAAAGGACATTGTTAAGTGGAAACAGAAGGGGTAGAATAGTCTGTGTCATATAATTGTCAGAAATACTTATATTTGTATTTTAAAGGGTAATTTTAAGTATTTGTATATTAATATGTTTACAATATCTCTGAAAGTATCTAATAAAGTGGTGTATATATATAGCTTCCAATGAAAGACATAGAAAGTAGACTAAATCAGAATCCTTTTTGTAATTCTTGAATATGACATAATATGAAAGTTTTACTTATTCAAATGCATAAAAAATAAATAATAGCATACATAAAATTGAATATGTACATATATGTATTTCTCTCCCCCCCCCATGTTATCCCATTTATAGCTCTTAAATGGTGGAGCTAGGATTTGAACCTAGGAAAGTGCTCTTAATAACTACATTCTACATGCTAGTATTTACCAAATTTAGGTGTGTTTTTTTAAATCCTCACCCAAGTATAAATTTTTCATTCATTTTAAAGAGAGGGAAAAAGGAAGAGAGAGAAAGAGACATTGATTTGAGAGAGAAACATTGAATAGTTGCCTGCTATACATGCCTGCTGACAGGGATCAATCCTGCAACTTTTCAGTCTATGGGATGGTGCTCCAACCAGCTGCGTCACACCAGCCAGGACTCACTAAATTTATAGCATTCATTGGCCAGCATGACTTTTCCCTCTGTATGGCTAATATTATTTCTCATTTAACTTATCAAACTAAGTTACTGATTTTTCCTATTTTGTCCTGACCTCACCTACCACTTCCCAGATCTACTACTCTTCTGGTCTTCTCCATCTTAGTAAAAGTCGTTACCATCTGTCGATTGTACAAGCCAAAACATGGGAGTCATTCTTGATCCTCTTTTTCCTCACATGCAATATCCAAATTATTAGCAAGTTTGATCAATTCTACCTTCAAAACATATCTCAAATCAGTAGTAAATCTTTATTGGGTTTATTCTTAAATTTTCACTGCTTGTTTATAATTTGAAAACTGACATTTGTTTAGCATTTTTACTTCTTTGATTTGTAATATAACCATTAGAAGTATGTAGAGCAGATAGTAGTATACTGTTAGACCTTCAAGTTTCAGATTAAAATAGAGGTTAGTTCTGATAGACAGTGATGCTTTCAGAAAGAAGACAAAATCCAGAAAGTAGAAAAAGGCTAAAAATATTTCATTTCCTGAATATTTAAAAGTTAATATTTAAAAATTAAAAGCAGGACATTTAGACTATGCATAGCCCTGTACTACCCATGGAAATTTCTTCTGTGTTGTTATGCCTTTAAACTATGTTTTGTATGTTTATATATAAAATCCAGTTCATCCTTTAAAAACTTTTATTTTTGCTGAGACTATAATTCATATACAAATGAAATAAGCCCAATGAAATACAGAAATAAAATGATACATTGCCTACTTCAAATCTGAAGTACTTCTCTAATTATTCAGATCTCACCTCAAATGTTATTTTTTTTTTGAAGATCATTTTTTAGTATCTTATCTAAAATACCACTATTACTAATGTCCAAGTCATGTTTCTATTGTATTTTATTTCTCCATAACATTTTATTTCTACCTTTTCATCTATGTATTTATTTTTTACATAAGATGTAAAAGGCGGAAGAAAAAAAGGACCTTTTCTATTCTGTGTACTAATGGAAGAGCTAGAAGGGTGGCTGGCACATAGGTGACCAGTGACTTTTTACCGATTGAGACTATGAAATCAAAATCAGTTCAATTCCTAGCTTTTCTGTTTTCTAGCAATGTCACTTTAGACAAATTACTCTCTGAGAACTTCATTCTCTGCTTTTTAAAAATATTTTATAAAAGTTTTATTTTAAGATTAAATAAGCTCATTGATGAAAATATTTAACACAGTACATGATACATAATAAACATTCGCTGAAATAGATACTAGAGACCCAATGCACGAAATTCGTGCACGCGATTGGTTGGGGGGGGGGGGGGGCCCTTAACCCAGCCTGCACCCTCTCCAATTTGGGACCCCTCAAGGAATGTTCAACTACCCGTTTTGACCCGACCCCACCAGGATCGGGTCTAAACGGGCAATTGGACATCCTCACAATCCAGGATTGCTGGCTCCCAACTGTTCACCTGCCTGCCTTCCTGATTACCCCCAATCACTTCTGCCTAACAGCCTGATCACCCCCTAACCACTCCCATGCCAGCCTGATTGATGTCTAACTGCTCCCCTGCCAGCCTGTTTGCCCCCAATTTCCCTCCTCTGCCAGCCTGATCACCCCTAACTGCCCTCCCCTGCAGGGTTGATTGCCTCTAACTGCCCTCCCTTGCAGGCCTGGTCCCTCCCAACTGCCCTCCCCTGCTGGCTATCTTGTGGTGGCCCTCTTGTGTCCATATGGGGGCAGGATCTTTAACCACATGGGGGGCAGCCATATTTTGTGTTGGAGTGATGTCAATATGCATATTACTCTTCTATTAGATAGGATAGAGGCCTGGTGCATGAGTGGGGGCTGGCTGTTTTGCCCTGAAGAGAGTCCTGGATCAGGGTGGGGGTTTTCTTGGGGCATAGGACGGCCTGGGCAAGGGGCCTGTGGTGGTTTACAGGCCAGCCATGGCCCCCCTGCGACCCAAGCAGAGGCCCTTGGTCTTCCTTTTAAGGTAATTCTAAGGAATTTACCTTCTACAATTGAAACTTTGTAACCTGGAGCAGAGCCAAGTCCCCTGCTCGCTCTGAGGCTGCCACCATTTCTGTTTGGATTTGTTTACCTTCTATAATTGAAACTTTGTAGCCTAGAGTGGAGGCCTAGGCCGGCCAGGGCTGCAGAAGGGCTTTTTCTATTGCAGGGGAAACCCAAGCTTCTCTCCTTCTCTCTGTGGCTGCAGCCATCTTGGTTGGGGTTAATTTGCATATTTGCTCTGATTGGAAGAGTAATATGCAAATTGACTATCACTCCAAGACTAAGGTGACCAGATGTCCCGCTTTTGGCGGGACCGTCCCGATTTTTAACAATTTGTCCCACGTCCCACGGTGTTTTAAAAAAGTCCAAAAGATTTAAAAGAATCTTTCCAAAAATAGGAACTTTTTTAAAACACCACAGGATGTGGGACAAAGTGTTAAAAATTGGGACTATCCCGCCAAAAGTGGGATGTCTAGTCACCTTATCCAAGACACAAGATGGCCTGCAGGGGAGGGCAATTGTGAGTAAGGGGTGACCAAGCCAGCAGAGGAGGGCAGTTGGGGGAGACCAGGCCAGCAGAGGAGGGCAGTTGAGGGAGACCAGGTCAGCAAGGGAGTACAGTTGGGAGGGACTGGGACTGCAGGGGAAGACAGTTGAGGTGGTGGTGGTGGTGTGGGGGGAGGCAGGCCTGCAGGGGAGAGCAGTTGAAGGGGACCAGGCCTGCAGGGGAAGGCAGTTTGGGGGGACCAGGCCTTCAGGGGAGGGCACTTGGAAAGGACCCAGGTCTGCAGGGGAGTGCAGTTGTGGGCGATCAGGCCAGCAGGTAGGGAACTTAGGGGTGACCCAGCCAGCAGAGTAGGGAAGTTGGGAGAGACCATGTCTGCAGGGGAGGGCAGTGGGGGTACCAGGTCTAAAGGGGAAGGCTGTTAGGGGTGACCAGGCCTAAAGGGGAGGGCTGTTAGGGGTGACTGGGTGAGCAGGGGAAGGGAGTTAGGTGCCATAAGGGGAGGGCAGTTTGGGGCATGCAGGCCTGCAGGGGAGGGCAGTTAGGGGTGACCAGGGCAGTTAGGGGTGACTGGGCCAGCAAGTGAGGGCAGTAAAGGGCAATTTAGCCAGCCAGGGAGCAGTTAGGCGTAGATAAGGCTGGCAGGTGAGTGATTAGAGATAATCAGGCTGGAAGGCAGAAGTGGTTAGGGGCAATCAGGCAGAGGCAGGTGAGTGGTTGGGAGCCAGCATTCCTAGATTGTGAGAGGAATGTCTGACCACCTGATTGGGCCTAAACGGGCAGTTGGACATTCCTCAAGGTGTCCCAGATTGGAGAGGGTGCAGGCTGGGCTGAGGGACACCCCTCCCCATGCATGAATTTCGTGCACCAGGCCTCTAGTGTATAAATAACCACCTTAACATTTTATTTTTTTATTTTTTATTTTTATTTTTAAATATATTTTTATTGATTTTTTACAGAGAGGAAGAAAGAGGGATAGAGAGTTAGAAACATCGATGAGAGAGAGTCATCGATTAGCTGCCTCCTGCACACCCTCCATTGGGGGTGTGCCCGCAACCAAGGTACATGCCCTTGACCGGAATCGAACCCGGGACCCTCCAGTCCACAGGCCGACGCTCTGTCCACTGAGCCAAACCGGCTTCGGCCACCTTAGCATTTTAGAATCACATTTGTTCTAGTGGACCTTAGTTAAATCTTTTAAATTTTTGACAAGTATTTATATAAGATCTAATGTATTATCGAATAAATATTTCTAAATACTTGCATATTACATTTTTCTTAAATTGTGTTCTATTTTGATAAAAATAAGTAAACACAGGCTTGGCCAGTTTAGTTCAGTGCATAGAGCATCAGGTCGCATACAGGGTTTGATTCTTGATCCCTGGCCTCCTCCGGGCACATGCAGTAGGCAATCTGTCAATGTGTCTTTTTCATATCAATGTTTCTGTTTCTTTGTCTCTTCCCTCTCTTTCATTCTCTCTGAAAAGATCAATGAAAAAATATTCAGGTGAGGATTTACAACAACGAAAATAAGTAAACACAAAACATAGCTATATTATCTACATGTACATCTAACTGAATTCTAAAACTTTGAAGAACATTCACCAAACTGACAAGAATTGTTATCTCTATGGATGATAGTCACTTTGGGGTGAGATGGTAGATGAATAAATATAATGCTATGCCTTGGGACAAGGGTATTCTATGTATTTGATAGAGAAAATATCCATGTTTTGCTTGTGTAGTTAAGAATTGACTCTCCTCCTAAGTATCTCCTAATAACCTATTCTACACTGAAAACAAATCTACATTTTTTAAATTCACTCATTTATGTATTACTTGCTTCCTCATTCTGTATGCCTACCACATATCAGGCATTATGTTAGGCATCTATATATATAAAAGCCTAAGTGACCATTACAGCAGAACAACCAGTTACCATGATGTGCACTGACCACCGGGGGGCCAGATGCTCAATGCAGGAGTTGCTCCCTGGTGGTCAGTGTACTCTCACAGGGGGAACACTGCTCGGCCAGAAGCCAAGCAGCAGCAGCAAGCACAGCGGGCCGGGATGAGCATGAGCAGCAGGGTGCCTGGCCCCAGTTCAGGCTCCACCCTGGCTGCCTTCCGCTTGGAGCACTGCTACATCTCTTGGGGGATGTCCAACTGCCAGTTTTGGCACAATCCTCGCAGACCAGGCTGAGATCAGGCCTAAACCAGCAGTCGGACATCATCCCCCGGGGGATCCTGGATTGTGAAAGGGATGTCCAATTGCCAGTTTAGGCCTGATTTCCACAGGCCAGGCTGAGATCCGGTCTAAACTCGCAGTCAGACATTCCCCGAGGAGTCCTGAATTGCGAGAGGGCATAGGCTGGGCTGACACTCAATGCAGGAGGAGGGGGTGTGTGTGTGGGGGGGGGTGCAATGAGGCCTAGAGGCACATGTTATGGCCCAGGGATCCCAGGAACCACAAGCCTAGAGCTTGCTTTCCAATAAAAAAAATTGGGGAGAAGGGTAAGTGGCTGGATGCCACCACTCTGGGAAGAGTGGCTCCAGGAGGGAAAAGCCTCCCTAGGTGCTGCCTGGCCTGGCTGGTGTGCCATGATGGACCACGTATCATCCTTGGTGGTGCCCCCAAGTCCTTCGGCTCACAGCAACTCTCCGGTGAGGTGTAGGAAGCACAGCCCCTCCTACTCCCACAGTTGCTCCCCATCCTGCTCCACAATGGACGCAGCGCTGCCTGGCCTGCACTGCATCAGCTCCAGCTTCTGGCTTCCTACCCGCTCCTTTGTATACTACATGCACTCAGGTGTGACTTCAGCCTCCCCGGCCAATAGAACCACAGCATAGCCAGAGAATGGCAGGACTCAGCCACTAGGGGTGACTGGGCATTGATTTGGCCGTGTGTTTACATTTTTAGGAAAGCAGGGCAGCCTGCTCCTGCCACCTGCATCACCTTCTAGGCTAGAGAGACCCACTGATCTCTGTATTTTTCCTTTCCGGAATCAAAACCTCTTAGGGATGAATGATCCCAGCGATGGCCCCAACAAACACTTGGTGTCACTGTCACACACATTACCAGTCATTACAGCCCATTCCTCAGCCCGCAGTGCCCTGCTCTACCCATTGCCACTCACCTGTCACCCCCTGAGGGCCACCTTAATGTGAGCAAGATCTCAAATGACCCCGTCCTTTTTTCTTTCTTCCTCTAAAAACCTTGCATTTTAAAAATACATATTTGATTAATTTCGGAGAGGGAAATAGAGATAAAAACATCAATGATGATAGAGAATCATTGATCAGCTGCCTCCTGCACATTTCAAACGGGGGATTGAAATCTCCTGTGGTTCCTCCCTGGCAGGCAGGCCACAATCAGTGGTGTGGGAATGAGAAGGAGGGAAGGCAGGGAACAGCATAGTGGCAGTGCAGCAGCAAGGGAAGGAGGAGAGGGTAAGGCAATGAACCTGATCGGCCCTGATCACCAGCCAGGCTTAGGGATCCCACCTGTGCACTAATTTCATGCAGAGTCAACAAATCTAAAGCCAAACTCATTTTCCCAGCACAACTTTGACTACTATATATTTTTTTACCTATTCATTACACTAAGAAGGAAACCTTGGGAGTCATCTTAAGCTCTTCTTTCCCTCATCCTCAACAGCCAGTGAGACACTTAAGTCCTGTCATGCTAGTTTTAAAATTTCTCTTAAATCTATCATTAATTTCTCTTAGTTGGCACTACAATGAAGGTTCTCACAATTTCCATCTGTTCCATCCTAATGGCCTTATCTATTATTTTCTCCTCTGGCTATCTACCTACTTTTACTCCAACCTGCATACTACTGTCAGAAACATCTAACAAATCTGATTAAAATAGTTTGATTCTCTATCACAAAGAGAAAAGAAACTTAGTATCCATAATATCAAGACCCTTCACAAGTTGATCCCAAGCTTCTTTTCAGCCTCCTCTCTCGTTACTTCTTCTCCATTCTTTACTTTAGCCATGGTAAACTTATTGTTTTAAAAAATATTATGCCTCTTACACCTCTAGTTCTTCCCCTCTCAAGGGAATGCCCTATATTTCACCTATGAAAGTTTTCTTCACTCTGTCCTTTTGCCCTTACAGCATATTGTAATTTCTTGTACAGGCCAGGCTGAGGGTCTACAGACCAGGTTGAAGGACTACAGTAGAAGCCATCAGACAAAGTTAATTAATGGCTTCCATTGCAGAGATCGTATTTTTTCTTTCATATGGATTATTTATTTATTTATTTATTTATTTATTTATTTATTTATTTTGGAGACAGAGGAAGGGAGAGGAGAGAGAAACATTAATTGGTACCTCCATATACACCCCTACTGGGGATCGAACCAGCAACCTGGGTATGTGCCATGACTGAGAATTGAACCAGCAACCTTTTGGTGCACTGGCTAATCCTCAACCAACTGAGCCACAGCAGGCAGGGCTTGCTCCCTGTGTGGGCCCCCTCCCCCGCCCTCTAATATTTAATGTTTAGCACATCTCTTACTATGTCTGGCATATAGTAAGGACTGAATAAATATTTGTGAAATTAGTTAACTATAGAATTCTGCTTTGAAGTATAAAAGTATAAACTAGGATTCAAGATCAGTGGAATTTATTAAACATTTATTTAATTTTTCAGATTTTATGCTGCATGTGTAGTTCTTGGGCTGCAGTATTTACATGAACACAAAATTGTTTATCGGTAAGTGAAGTTTTGATAATGGCTTACTTTGGTGTGTATTAGAATTAAAGATAATTAAGAAGGACCTTTTTTGTTTAATCAGCTTCCTTAATTTTCTCTTTCATATGATAAGTGACCTCTCAAAAGTTAAATTCCAGGTTTGAAAGATACGGTTAACACAGTAATTATATGAAGGACCTCTTTATTCCTAAACCTCTGCCCATTATGGAATTATAGTAGTCAAATTATAAGTTGGCCTCTTGATAACACAGTTCCAACAATATTCATCCTGATGGATATTTTACATTCAACTGCAGAAAACTTCTGTAAAACTAGTACTACTCAAAAATTTTTCATGTTAAGATAAGTAGCTTGTACCAGAGTTTAAAGCATCATCTGCTTCTTCATTGAGTCTTGCTGTCAACCAAACAGTGTACTTTGGTGACAACTGATTTATATCTGGTGCAATCTCCTTATCAAATCACAGAGCCAGAACAAATAATGCATAGCCCAGCAACTAGTCTATGGGCCACACTTTGAATAGCATTGCTCTAGACCAGCGGTTTTCAAACTTTTTCATCTCATGGCACACAAAAATTAATTGCTAAAATTCTATGGCATACCAAAAATATATTTTTTGCTAATCTGAATAATTTTGATTCATTCATACCAGATGGCTATTGTTGTATAGACTGTTGTCATTTTTTTATTGACAATCTAAGGGAAAAGAGGTTAGTGCCCTAACTAAACAATCAGGTATTGCATGCTTTAAAAATTCTTGCAGCACACCACTGGAAAATCACTGTTCTAGAGTAGGCAAATTATCAAAAGGCCATTCAGAATTAGGAGACAATAAACATTAGTTTACTCAAACTTCTAACAATATTTTCAAGGTAAAGGTATCCTCATGGATAAACTATTTTTAACTTAATTTGTAATCATTTAGTCTGGGTAGATAGTTTTCTCTTTATTTTGAATTATTCTCCTAGAAAGTTAAGCTTGCCCCCAATACCTTCTTTATACTGCTAGACATTTCTTTTTTATGGATGGTGTATAGGCAAACATTTAAACTCTTTTCATGTTTTTAAGTATATATTTAAATAGATAAAATATTATTTATTAAATACATTCTTCTTGTTCTATATAACAGGAAAATTATTCAGAAACTATATCATGTAGAGTACTACATATAAATGGAAGAAAAATGAATGTTTCTAATATAGTATTTAAATCTCAAATCACAATTTGAAAAAGTTGTTTTTAGCAAAGAGAAAATACAGCTCCTAATGGGATGACTTTTTTACTACATTTTCTAGTGATTTTAATGTGTTTTTTTTTTTTTTTTTTTTCGTTTTTTTAATCCTGAACAGAGATTTGAAATTGGATAACTTATTGCTAGATACAGAAGGCTTTGTGAAAATTGCTGATTTTGGCCTTTGCAAAGAAGGTAATTGGATATTTTAAAGTTTCTTTTTGTAATATATTACTATTCCTTTGTACTTTGGTAGTTTTCAAGTTTGTCTATGGAAAGTAGAATGTATTTTTAACTTTAATTTATTCTTTATTAAAACATTATGGATTATTCATATCACCTAATTGTCACATATTAAGAATTCTGTGGGTATGAATAAAGTTAGGTTTTCAGAAATCAGAGTATAAAACAAAGATTCTCTTTGTATGATTAATAATTCTATCACTATTGTATTAAAAAAACAGTCAAGCACCAAAGTTTTCACTATGCTGGGACTATAGAGTGAATTAAATAAAATAACTTCTCTCTATTTTCTTAAAACTTTTAACATTTTTAAATAGGAAAAAAAATGTATATCAATAATCCTTCTATATATTCAAAAGTAAATAAGTAAACTGGGAAAATTTGAATCAGAGGTAGCTTAAGAAAGTGTACAGAGCCTGGACTTGTTTGCTCTGTATCTTTGGAGGAATTACTTTTGACCTCGTTGAGTATTTCCTCAGTTATAATATAAATATAATCCTCCTTGTTTAGGAGTATTATGAGAATTGGAGATAAGTATGTGACACAGTGCTTACTTAACGTATGGTAAATAGGTATTCTTTCTTATCTTTACATTTAATACATTGTATTGTAAGGAACATTATCTGTCTACCCCTCCACATTGGTAGCATCTTATTTCTTATTCAGCTTTGTTTCTATAGCATATAGGATAATGCTTGGCAAATCTTAAGTATTCAGTGAATGTTCAATTAATAAGTAGTTAGATGATGCCCTGGCTGGTGTTGCAAAGTGCGAGCATCAACCTGCACACTGGAGGGACACGGGTTTAATTCCAGGTCCAGGCACATACCTTGGCTGCAAGTTTCATATCTGCCCCCAGTTGGGGCGTATGTGTGAGGCAACCATTGATGTGTTTCTCTCACATATCTCTCTCTCTCTCTCCCTCTCTCTCTCAACATCAATAGAAAAAATGTCCTCTTTGGGTGAGGAATAAAAATAATAATAATAATAATAAATAGTTAGATGAATGAATGAAAGAACAGATGGACTTTGTGAGTATATTACTCTCCATTAGTTACCCACTGACCTCCTAATTACTGAATTCAATAAAAATGTTTTTCTCTTATTGAACTTCTCTGAATTGGACAATATTGACTTAAATATTTTTATTCTTCAGCGTCTGTCCTTAGCCCATTGCTCTTCACTGCTAGTTTTTAACTAGCAATTATATATTAACTAGAGGCCCAGTGCACAAAATTCACGCACAGGGTGGGGGGTTTCCCTCAGCCCAACCTGCACCCTCTCACAATCTGGGACTGCTGGCTCCTAACTGCTCACCTGCCTGCCTGCCTGATTGCCCCTAACTGAATCTGCTGGCCTGATCACTGCCTCACCCTTCCCGTGCCAGCTTTATGGCCCCAACTGCCCTCCCCTGTCGTCCTGATCACCCCTAGCCACCACTGCCTCGACCTGCACCACCATGGCTTTGTCTGGAAAGAAGTCAGATATCTGAAAGATGGCTGGTTGACCCAGTCTAATTAGCATATTACCCTTTTATTAGGATAAATGATTCCCAAATCTATTATTTTCCTTCCTAACATATATATTCAGCTGTCTACTAGACAGCTCTACTAGAATAGTCAATAAGTATCTTAAATGCTATAAAAATAATTGTTTCTTTTCCTCCGATAGTCTAGTTCCGTGGTCGGCAAACTGTGGATTGCGAGCCACGTGCGGCTCTTCATCCCCTTAAGTGTGGCTCTTCCATGGCCTGGGCGAGTATTTTGAAGAAGTGGTATTAGAAGAAGTTTAAGTTTAAAAAATTGGGCTCTCAAAAGGAATTTCAATGGTTGTACTGTTGATATCTGGCCCTGTTGACTCATAAGTTTGCCGACCACTGGTCTAGTTCAGTTGATGGTGCCACAGTCCTCTCAGTCTCCTAGGTTGAAAATGTGGAGTTTTCCTGAACTCTGTCCTCTTCTCTACTCTCCATCCATTTAGTCATCAAATTGTGTTGACATCTGTATATACTTGTTTTTCTCCAATTTCCTGTAAGCTCCTTGAAAGAACTGTGTCTTATTCTCATTTTTATGTCCCCACCAGTTGGCATGGATGCCCAGAATATAATAGGTATTCTGAAAGTATGTATTCAATAAGCAGACTAATTAAATATATATTTCTCGTTGTCATAAAAATAGACATAGTACATTATATAATAATAGCTAGCCATTTTTGAGCACTTACAGTGTGCCAAGCACTTTGTTTCATATGCTTCATATCCTGTTAAATTATAACTATCTTACGAAAATTGGTGATCCAGCTGAGGAAAACAGACTTTGAGGTAAGACAGCTTTCCCATGCTCTCATGGCTAATAAATGGCAAAGCTGGTTTTTAAACCCAGATCTTTATGACTCCAGAGCCTGATGTTAACTACTTAACTGGAGTTCTACCAATTTGAAGTCTTAGATATTTAAATTTAAATTTATCAGAATGAATGAAATATAACTGTATTAATATAAAAGACATGATATACAGTATATACATTACATTAAAATATTAAGATTTTATAATATTACCACTTAAAAATTAAGAGGGAGAAGTTAGAGTAGTTTTGTGCCAAAAGTATTACGTGTTTTAGTTGTGTGATCAGGGCACAGAATAAAAATAAAGAAATTAGTTCTGTTTCCATCTTTGTTAACTTTTTCCTAATCTTGGCCAAGGCATTTAAAAGGATTGTGTAGAATTTATATAGATATTATATCAACTCTTTTTACAAATAACACTTTTGAAGAAAAAGTAATATGACCAATGTTCAATAAAATTTGCAAACATTTCTCACTCTTTAAGTCTTGGTCTTAAAGGGTATAATTAAGTTAATCTCAAATAAAACTTATAACCTTATTTGAGAATTCAGTCCTTATAAATGCAGACATTTTTGTATTTAGAATTGAGGTCTTTTCATTTAAGTTCTTTCATAAGAAAACAATTATGAGCTTTTAATACTTCAGGATACATTGAGACATCTTCAATATGTAGAATGTATAGTTGATTAAATAAATTGTGATGGGGAACATATATTTGAAAACTAGTTAGCTAAAAATATTGATACCATATTTCTATATTATGTAACACATTTGGTGAACTCTTGATTTTCCAAGTGTTTGCTTTTGTGGTATTTTCCAAACTATACTTAATGTTATTTTTATAATGAAGTAAATAAACTTACTAAAAAGATTGATTTGAAAAAATGATAAAATTTGAAATTCACAGTCAGTTCCTGTTGTTGTCACTTGTAATGACAAGAAAGAGAAAATAAGTAAATAAAGTATGAAAATTTTTTTACCCATTGATTAAATAATAAGGTTGCTATTTAGCATAGTTTTCTCAATACCAACCTTTAACATTTTCTTTAAAAGTCTTTGGTATATCTTGACTTTGGTCACCATGCACTAATGTGCAACTTTAATTTTGCTGCTTAATGATATCTTCTGATTTTTATTCAAGATCTTTTCTTTGCTAACAAATATTTAAATTTTACCTTTTTCAGGAATGGGATATGGAGATAGAACAAGCACATTTTGTGGCACTCCTGAATTTCTTGCCCCAGAAGTATTAACAGAAACATCTTATACAAGGGCTGTAGATTGGTGGGGCCTTGGTGTACTAATATATGAAATGCTTGTCGGAGAGGTAAGCAGTATAAAGTAGTGAGAAAGAAAAAAAGAAAGATGGTTGAAAGAACAAAGCATGTTATTTATTTATAAAACTACTTAATGTGTCTCATGCATAAGTGGAACTTAAGTTTTATAAATATTTATAATATACTAATAATTAACTATGATTCTATATTACCTTCACTGTCTTTTTTAGATTTTTATGTCATCTATGGAATGCATTACCAGTATTTTGAAAGTAGTTTCTTGTATTTTGGTATTGCTATGGTATGATTCTAAGATATAATATAACTGAATATTTCATAGGGAATAGAAAAACAGGAATGCTAGTAATAAATTGAATGTCCTATATACCGGTAAAGAAAAGTCAGCTATACCTTAATCAAAAACAGTATAGCAGACTTGAAAAGATTGACTTTCTTTTTTTATATGTATAATTTTTTTTAATTAAGGTATTACATATGTGTCCAACTCATGCCCTCACCCCTCTGGTATCTGTGTCCTTTGGTTAGGCTTATTATGTGCATGTACTTAAGTCCTTTGATTGATCTCTGCCACTTCCTTTCCCCTCCCCTCCCTTCCCTCTGAGGATTGAAGGTCTGATCTATACTTCTGTGTCTCAGGATCTTTTAGTTCATCAGTTTCTGTTCATTGTATTCCACAAATGAGTGAGATCATGTGATATTTATCTTTCTCTGGCTTATTTCACTTAGCACTGTGGTGGGCAAACTGCGGCTCTCGAGCCACATGCAACTCTTTGTCCCTTTGAGTGTGGCTCTGCCACAAAATACCACGGCCTGGGCGAGTCTATTTTGAAGAAGTGGCTTTAGAAGAAGTTTAAGTTTAAAAAGTTTGGTTCTCAAAAGAAATTTCAATCGTTGTTCTGTTGATATTTGACTCTGTAGACTAATGAGTTTGCCGACCTCTGGCTTAGCATAATACTCTCCAGTTCCATCCATGCTGTTGCAAATGGTAAGAATTTCTTCTTTTTTCCACAGTGTAGTATTCCGTTGTGTAGATGTAACACCATTTTTTAATCCACTCTTCTGCTGATGGGCACTTAGACTGTTTCCAAATCTTAGCTATGGTGAATTGTGCTGCTATGAACATAGGGGTGCATATATCCTTTCTGATCGGTGGTTCTAGTTTCTTGCGATATATTCCTAAAAGTGCGATAACTGGGTCAAATGGGAGTTCCATTTTTAGTTTTTTGAGGAAACTCCCTACTGTTCTCCACAGTGGCTGCACCAGTCTGCATTCCCACCAGCAGTGCATGAGGATTCCTTTTTCTCGGCATCCTGGCCAGCACTGGCCATTTGTTAATTTGTTGATGATAGCCATTCTGACAGATGTGAGATGGTATGGCATTGTTGTTTTGATTTGCATCTCTAAGGTGATTTGAGCGTGTTTTTATATGTCCCTTGGCCTTCCTTATGTCTTCTTTAGGTCCATTGCTCATTTTTTAATTGTTGTTTATCTTCCTTTTGTTCAAGTTCCCTGTAAATGTTGGAGATTAAACCCTTATCTGTGATAACCTTAGCAAATCTGTTCTCCCATGAAGTGGGCTTTCTTGTTGTTTTGTTGATGGTTTCTTTTGCTGTACAAAAGCTTTTCATTTTGATGTGGTCCCATTTGCTTATTTTCTCTTTAGTTTCCATTGCCCTAGGAGTTATATTGGTGAAGAAATTGCTTCAACATATGTCTGAGATTTTACTGCCTGTTGATTCCTCTAGTATTTTTATGGTTTCCCATCTTATGTTTAAGTCCTTTATCCATTTTGAGTCTATTTTTGTGTATGGTGTAAGTTGGTGGTCTAGTTTCTTTATTTTCTTTCTTTTTTTCTGGCTTGTATCTGTTCAATTTTCCCAACACCATTTATTGAAGAGACTGTCTTGAGTCCATTTTATGTTCATGCCTCCTTTGTCAAATAGTAATTGAGCATAGTGGTTTGGGTCAATTTCTGGGTTCTCTGTTCCATTCCATTGATCAATATGTCTTTTCTTGTGCCAGTACCAGAAAAAATTAACTTTCTTACTGTTTTCTTTAGATTAACTAGAAGTACATTTCTGGGGATCATTTAGTTGTTCACTGAAATTTTGCCACTGAGGAAATAGTGAATTATATCTAATAAATAAAGCAGTAGTAAGAGACTAATCTGTTTTAGTTATAAATTGTTGGATATGATAAATTAGGGTGGAATTGGGAAAAAGTCAATATTTAGATAAGTAATTGAAAACTACTTAGAGAATCTTGATCTCAAGATGCAAGAAAATTTATCTTTTGAGATTGGTTCATTGTTCTACAGTTTCTCTGGTGCCAACAACCTTCCTTGTACATTCTTGGCATAAATAAATGAATGAAAGAATGACCAAATTATTGAATGTCAAAAATTTCTAAAATTTTTTTCTGTGGTTGTCATGTAGTAGCACTTACTCAAACAAATAAAAATAAATTATTTCAGTTCATCTAAACAACATTGGAGTGAATACTTAGAAAAAGAGGGAAAGAAATAGCTAATTAAAAGGCTTATGTGATAGGTACTATTCTGTGTGCTTTATAAATTTTAGCATATTTAATTTTTCAGCAACCTTTAATAAGCTCAATATTAATTTATATTCATTTTCAGATAAGTGAAAACAGAACTTGAGTAACTTGCTTAAAGTCTCACAGCTGTCAGGGGGTAGGGCTTTGATTTTAAACCTGGTTTTCTGGAAACCATTATATTTTGCTACCTGCAGGATAGGGTATTAATCTACCCAACCTTGTTTCTGTCCTAAGACCGATGGTTCAGGACTGAATTTTTTATCCCTATTTAAAAAAGTGCTATATGCTGTTTTAAGATGGAAAGATGTTTTTTATCCCTAATCCAGGGTGATCTTTACTTTCTAAGAGAGACAGAGTATGTATTCATGATAGTTGTTTCTGTGAACTCTGGCATACTTAAAATCTTTTTAAAGTAAAATATTTGTTGCTTTGTGTTGTTTTTTAAGTGTAGCATTCAGATACATATGAAATTTAAGTTACTAAAAACTTTATGCTTGCTTAAAATTTACCCTCCATATTAGAGATGACATGCAAAAAAAAATAAATAAATAAGTTTATTGCAAAATAATAGAGAATTAAGAGCCAATTGATTCTATTTCCTCCTATTCTAAAGTGACTAGTAGATAGGCATTGTACAAGTGAGGAAGCTATTGTTCCATATTTTTTAAAAAGAGCTTCTAATTAACTAAGCTCTTAATTAAGACAATGGAGCTAGCTATTCCTTCAGAATTTTTTCGAAATTTCATTTATTTTTAACACCTCCATAAGAAGATAGTTGGGAAAAGAACTAAACTTAAAACTCATCAATATGCTTTATAATTTTATAGCATTGGTGAAATTTTAGCAATAGCATTTTTTTAAACTATTATAAGAGTGAGGTTTAGCTAAAGTTTATATCTGATTTATCTATTATATTATTTACAAATAATTGAAAACTCCCTAAACATATCATGCATATTCAAATTTGTATTTGAAAAATCTTAATTATTGGAACTATTACAGATGTCCCCTTTTTCCTCCACATTGACCTCTTCTAGCCTGCCCCCATCCCTCCCTACCTCCACCCCAGGCCTTCACCACCCCATTGTCTGAATCCATTCTTTGGTTGATCTCTTCCCATCTACCCCTACCTTCCCTCTGAGATCAACAGTCTGTTCCATGCTTCTGTGTCTCTGGATCTACTTTGTTCATCAGTTTATTTTGTTCATTAGATTCCACATATGTGTGAGATCATGTGATACTTGTTTTGAAGTTTTGTTTGTACAAGTTTTGAGGACTGAAAAAACTACAGAAATAAACTAATGAATGCCGGGACCGGTTTGGCCCAGTGGATAGAGCATCGGCCTGTGGACTGAAAGGTCCTGGGTTCGATTCCGGGCAAGGGCATGTACCTTGGTTGTGGGCACATCCCCAGTAGGGGGTGTGCAAGAGGCAGCTGATCAATGATTCTCTCTCATTGATGTTTCTAACTCTCTACCCCTCTCTCTTCCTCTCTGTGAAAAATCAATAAAATATATTTAAAAAAAAAAAAAAAAAAAGAAAGATAGAAAGAAAGAAATAAACTAATGAATGTACCAGGTCTCCTTTCCCTGTGCCAAATGGGTTATACATACTGGAGTTAGATACTTGACAGCTGAACAGCATACTGCATTTTTCTATGTGTTTAAAACACATTTGTGTGTTTTGTTGTTAGCTTATAATCTGTTTGAAGAAACAAAGAACTTTAATATCTTAACAAATATGAAGATAAACTTTTACTTATAGAGTGACATTTTTAAACACAAAGTTGACTGATCAAGTCAACAAAAGTGCTTTGTATTACCACTTGAAGTTCTGATTGCATATCCTTGTGAAAGAATTTTTCCCTGACTTATCTTCATTCCTGAAAGAAATTATATTATCCCATATAGTAGGTATTTGATTTATGTATTTTGAATGAATGAATGAATAAACTGAAGTTTTGATAACTGAAAGGTTTGAAATTACATATGCACAGTAGTATGGGCAGCTCAGCTTCAGGAAGTTGGGTTCTGAATTCATTTTCACATTCCTCAGGTCAAAGATCCCTATTATTCCATTGATCCTTGGAATTACTGCTTGGTTCTTAGTCTTTCATAACTGTCTTATAGGAAGCGAGCAATCAATTCTAAACTATCTGAAATTCTGAGGTGATAAGCCATATTGTATAACCACATTAACATGGTTGAGAGTTTATCCCTTTGATATCAAATAGACATACCAAATGTAATGTAACTACTTTTTTATGACTCAGAGTCATTATTATCATTCTTAAAGATTGTAAATGTTTCCCAATATGTAGTAGGTACTTAAAAGATTTGCTGTCTGGCCAGATAAATGAATAAATAAATGAAATAAAATGGAATGAAATGAAAAATTATATTAGGCTAGAGGCCTGGTACACAAAATCTGTGCATGGGAATGGTGGGGCAGGGAGTCCCTCAGCCCAGTCTGCACCCTTTCGCAGTCTGCGAGCCCTCGGGAGATGTCCAACTGCCAGCTTAGGCCTGCTCTTCACATGGGCCTAAGCTGGCAGTAGGACACTCTTAGCACTGCCATGGAGGTGGGAGAGGCTACTGCCACTGCGCTCGCCAGCCATGAGCTTGGCTCAGGGCTTATGGCTGAGCAGCACTCCCCCTGGTGGTCAGTGAATGGTCAGTGAGCATCATAGCGATGGTCGTTCCACCATTCAGTCTATTTACATATTAGCCTTTTATTATATAGGATTATTTGACCAAATTTATTCAGATCTGTGAAATCAATTTAAGGAAGATTTCAGAAAGTATATGGTGTGTCCTTTGGGCAATAGATATATGTCTGTAGTAGCTTCTTTGGTCCTTGTTTGTGTGGTGTTTTTTATTTATGTAGTTTTTTTTGTTTTGTTTATTTCACTACCTGGTTCTTGCTATTGCTTTGGATTGGTATAAGATTTCACTATATTGAAAATTATTTTGACTTACTCAGATATATTTCTTCTAGTCTCCCTTTCCTGGTGATGATGAAGAGGAGGTTTTTGACAGTATTGTAAATGATGAAGTAAGGTATCCAAGGTTCTTATCTACAGAAGCCATTTCCATAATGAGAAGGGTAAGAATTAATAGTTTATAAACTATTTAAATTTTTTATATTGAAAGACTAGAAGTTCTTTTTTGGTTCATACATGCATGGTTTAGACAAACACATATAAAAAGAAATCTAAATCTTTGTAGGTTATGAGAATCTTTATTAATGAAGTTTTATTTTACTTTTTAACTTTATGTTGTGTTAGCTATTAAGAAGAAATCCTGAGAGGCGCCTTGGAGCTGGTGAGAAAGATGCAGAGGATGTTAAAAAGCACCCATTTTTCCGAGTAAGTATGAAAGTTTAGAATTTTTTCTGAAATTATAGCCATTAGGAGTAGGAAACTAAACTGGACATTTTATATTTTGTAATTCAGCTAATCGATTGGAGTGCTCTGATGGACAAAAAAGTAAAGCCGCCATTTGTACCTACCATTCGAGGACGGGAAGATGTTAGTAACTTTGATGATGAATTTACCTCAGAAGTACCTATTCTGACTCCACCTCGAGAACCAAGGATACTTTCAGAAGAGGAGCAAGAAATGTTCAGAGATTTTGACTACATTGCTGATTGGTGTTAAGTTCCGACCCACTGTGAAACCAAGCAGACTGACTACAAGATGACCTCTTAAAAATAGCAACTCTTCATTTGCTCTCTGTGCCACCAGTAGCTTGAGTCTTTTTTTTTTTTTTTTTTTTTTTTTTTTTAACACATGAAGATTTGTTTTAAAGTACTTCTAATAACTTCTGAAAAGTAGCTTCTTGATGTATTCTCAATGTAAATCTGAGCACTGGAAACAGTTTCATGAAGTTTAAGCTGAATGAACATCAGGCGTGAAAGTCTCTCACAAATGAATACTTTTGGATCAATAGTCTTTTTAAAAACACACACAAATATGCCCTTCTATAGTCCCTAGTTTGGCTGTATGCCTGCCTGCCTTAAGTGGAAGGAAAATGAATCAGTTAACTTTACTTAGATGAATTTTTTAAATGAAAAAAGGGCTTGGGATGCTGTTACTAGTCAGACATATGATTCTGTTTGAATAAGGCAAATGCTCTTATTTTTTTAAAGAAATAACTGAAATATAAAAAAAAAAAAAGTAGTGGTAGTTAGTGCTCATTTTTAGGCCTTTTTTAATGAAATGAATTGATGTCTTGTTTTATAAATTTTTTATATTTATTAGGAGAAAACTTTTATTGCCTTATCTTTACCAACCATTTAACAGGACCTCACAGCTTTTCAACAGAGCTACTTGCCAAACACTTGTTTATTAAACCATGAAATGAACAAGAACAACTAAACATCAGCATTTACTTAAAATGTTAAGAATGAGAATTTCTGATTAGCCTGAACCAAGATACTGTGTTACCTATATGCATTCCCAAAGTCTAGACACTCAGCATGTTCAGTCATACCTTCCTCCAAAATCAGTGAACTCATTACTGCTTCTTTTGATATTCATTGTACATTTATCAACATAGTTCATCTTGTTCTTGTGTCTACTGTAGAAGGGAACTATGTCTTTGTTAAAACCTAGGGGTTATCATTGTATACATGCTGTGAACATGTATATGTGCAAGTTGTAATGTATTCTATGTTGGTTTATTATTTAATTTCACCACTTCATCACTTTTGTACAGTGGCCAAGCAGACACCTCAAACTCCTGCATTTGTTAAGTGCATTTGTACATTTTAGGCCACTAGATCCAGATTTTATATTGGCAGTTACTAAGGGCAAAAGCAATATATTGTAACAGAATGTATAAATATTTTTGATAAAACAGTCTATATTTTATAAAAATTATAACACTAAAGCTGTACCTCAAAAGTCTCAAAAATAATTTGATCAAGTACTTTTTACAACTCTTCAGAGGATCCTTTCGTGGTTTTTTGAATGCTCTTATAGAAAAGTCTTTTTTGTAAGCCATGACTTTTCCATTTGCCTGGAGTTTTGGATATTTTTGTTTGTTCATTTGTTTTTCCCTTCCAGTCCATGTCTTCATTGTTTTTCCTTAGTTCAATAATAACATATTTGATTCTGTGCTTAGCATATTAGGGTCATCATACCTCAGGAATAGCAAGTTATTAACTGAACACTCTGAATTAACCATTTACCATTTAATCACAGTGGTCTCATGTCTTAAAAACTGTTCCAATTTTAAATCATGAGAAACATGAAAGCAGAGACTTGAACTAAAAACATTTATAAATATTTCAGCCTTGCCAGAGGGTGTTGGCATGTTTTTGCTGTATTCTGAGAATAATTCAAATGGTTCAGAGATAATTTATATTTCCTTTCAAGTTGATAATCACCCAAGATCCTTTGGGAGATAATCTTCTAGAAAGAGCAATATGTTGTTTCAAGTTATTTTTAAATGCCAGTTGACTTTTGGTAAAGGACAATAGAGGATCTTAGCTTAATTGCCTGGCTTTAAACAGTATTAACACATTTTAAAAAAACACACTAAATACTTTTGAGGTACAGTCTGTTCACCTTTTCAGGTTCTCAAATGTGCATAAAAAGCAATGTCTAAAATAGGCTTTTAGAATTAAAAACTGATGGCATTTTTGTAACTACACGGTGTACAGAAATTTTTTTAAATTGAAGCCAATCACTAAAAAAAAATTAGAGGGCAGGGTATATTCACACCATTAAGCTGAAGAAAGCACTAATTTTTTCTGTAGTTTTAAATATATATATATATATATATATATATATATATATATATATATATATATTTTAGTCAGATTTAAAATTTTTAAACTCTATAGAGTGTAAATATATTTTGCTATTACTGTATGTGTAAGTGACTGCTCAAGCACTTTGTGAGGAAATTAAAATATTTTAGAATGGTACACTATGCATTCAAATGAAATGTGCCTTTAATTATGTCATTCTAAGAAAGAAGTGTTTTGCAGTCATAAATTACCACAGATGCACAAATTAAAGTTTAAATAGATTGCAATTTGTAACTTTGGTTTTAAGTATTATTTCTTTTTGAAAATTTCCCACTGATAAAAATATGCGTTAGCTTTACTGTGTTCAAGATCTCAAAGATGTTAACTTAAGTTAGCCTTCTTGCAAGTACTTTTTGTTCTGGGGAAGGGCAAAATCATGAAGAGTCACAGCAAGTTGTTCTCTTCACTGATAATAATGGGCAAATTTTGCATCTTACTCCCATAGGGTCAGTAGCATCTTCTATTCAGTGGATATTAATGAAAAGTCTTCTGTGTTCTAGACACTGAGGATAAAAGGTAGGGGGAAAGCATCAAAGTCTTCATAAATAAAGAATAGTATGCATTAATGCTAAAATGCAAGCACCATATTATATGTACTTTTTTCTTGTTTGAAGTTAACTTATTTTAAGACCACTCAAAAATTACAAGTGACATATTTTAGAACTATAAAATGATCCATGTTTCTGTAACACAAGTTGGAAGTCATAATGGAAATTGTTAATACAGGTTAATTAGGAATATGCTACACTGTAAATTCAAATCTAATAAAATTTTTACAGGTGCTGCTGGTCCCCCCAGAAAATAGGGTGAGCATGAGAAACCCAAAGGAACAAATAATTTAGAATTCTTCTAACTATATTTTGAGATCTAGTGTTTGTCTAAGATATTAACATCATTTGTGTGTATGCATATACATATACACTGAGTAGCCAGATTATTATGACCACCTGATGTTTGTAGGCAAATTAGTCGTACACTGCATCATATGGGATGTGGAAGCCGAAGGCCTGTTGGAACACCTTTGCTGTCTGCAGTTACCAAGATAAAACGTCTCCAATTCGCACAGGAACACCAGGATTGGACAGTTGAGCATTGGAAAAAAATCCATGTGGTCCAATGAATCACGTTTCCAGTTGCATCATGCAGATGGCAGAGTGAGAATTTGGCGGAAACAGCATGAAAGCATGCACCCCACATGCATGAGTACAACACTTCAAGCTGATGGGCAGTGTTACGGTTTGGGACATTTTTTCTGGCATGATTCGGGCCCTTTAATTCGTGTGGAACAACGTCTGAATAGCACAACATACCTAAGTGTTGTTGCTGATCAAGTTCATCCTTTCATGTTAATGGCGTATCCAAATGGAGATGGCTTCTTCCAACAAGACTGCGCCATGCCACGGTGCTGTATTGTGCAGGAGTGGTTTCAAGAACATGAGGGAGATTCTACCTTGCTTAGGTGGCCCCCACAATCACCAGATCCAATTGAGCATTTGTGGGACAAAGTTAAAAGAGCCATCAGGCAGCTGGTTCCACAACCATCAAATCTCACAGAACTGGACAGTGCTATTCATCAGGCATGGTGTCAGATTCCTCGCATCAACTTTCAACATCTCGTGGAGGCAATGCCAAGAAGAACCGCCGCAGTATTGAAGGCAAAAGGTGGCCCATCAAAGTACTGACGGGGTGGTCATAATAATCTGGCCACTCTGTGTATGTATTTATAAACGTGTGTGTATATATGTATTTATAAACATGTATATAAATGTATACATATATTAATAGAGGTAAGCTTTTAAATAACTTCTAAGTGTTAAAAATATTACATAATTGTTTATGACTAAAGAGAAGCTCTAAGAAGACATCCATAATTTGAGGCATTTCTAGTTTTATTGAAGGTAGGAGTGGTCTCTAAGTAACCCTTCCCTCTAATAGCAAACA
Source organism: Pipistrellus hanaki (assembly GCF_964339955.1). NCBI lineage: Eukaryota > Metazoa > Chordata > Mammalia > Chiroptera > Vespertilionidae > Pipistrellus > Pipistrellus hanaki. Next base: position 137,632,707 of record NC_140504.1, on the reverse strand, counting down.
AACTTGAGTATGAATGTGGATGAGCTAAGGCTTCAGACCAAGAATTATGGAGAGCCTAAGCACAAAAGCGAAACTACTAAGAGGTTGGGACTGGAAGCCGAGTCCACATAGTAGGCCAGAGAAGTAGGAAGTTGAAAAGAGTAAAATCCAGAGTGGCAGGGAGCTGGTTGGAAAATGCAGACACCCAAAAGAAGTGGGATTGCCCGAGATGGACTCCTCCAGCAACACCATTATGAGGACAACCTTATAATAGCAGAACTTATGTATTGTGCTAAAATCTTCAAGTCCTAGTTTGAAAGTCTCTCTCTAAAGTAGAATGGTACTTTCTGAAGGAAAGCTTTTCAGAATGGGAACAAAGGCCTTTCACAAATTAAGGTTAAGTAAATACATGGTCTGGTGTTTAGTCATTCAATAAATACTGATCCCTTATTACTGGCCTCCGGAAATTGTGCTCTGTGCAGACAAGGCTCCGTAGAGCCTGCAGTGCAGTAGGGGTACGTATATACGTCACTTAGCAATGACATTACTATGATTTGGACTCCTCGAGGTGCTCTGGGATTGCGTCGGAGACCCAGACGGAGTCAGTGAAGGCTTCTAAGTAGGGGAGGAAGATTTGAGTTTGCCACAGGTGGAAGAATGTACTTCTGAGGAAACGAGAATTTATTGTTTCTAGACTGTATAAACCACAACGTGAGTAGAGGTTAGGAAAGAAAGGGTCCTATTGTGCAAACGTAGGCACTATTCAGATGATATCACAGGGCAGATCTAATTTTTATGGTACTGGAAGTGTGGATACTTTTGGGGGGGCCCTCTTAAAGAAATCCATAATATATTTATGGCTACTGTATTCAGAGCCTTGGCAGGGGCCTGCACAGATACACCTCAGGTTTCTGATAAATCACCTCTGCCTCAGAGCCTCGGCAACATCTTCAGCTGGGATGTGATTAGATTGCCATATGGAGAAGGGTTAGAGGGTAAAGACTAAAGGCAGGCATGAAGTTGGGGCCTCTTCAGTAATGGTAAGGAATGATCCTATCTAATAAAGAGGAAATATGCAAATTGACCATCACTCCAACACAAGAGCCGCCCCCATGTGGACACAAGATGGCCATCAGGGGAGGGCAGTTAGGGGCAATCGGACCATTATGCATCAGGCTGGCAGGGGAGTGGTTAGGGGTGATCAGGTAGGCAGGCGAGCAATTGGGAGCCAACAGTCCTGGATTGTGAGAGGGATGTCCCAGATTAGAGATGGTGCAGGCTGGGCTGAGGGGAACACTTTCTTTCCTCCCCCCCCCCCCCCCCCGCATGAATTTCATGCACCAGGCACTTAGTACTAAGACATAGCTAGGATATGGCACTTATGTGTGAGGAAAAGGTGTATTTGGGTGGTAGAAACAAAGGACTGGACTTAACTTCATGTTGCCTAAGAGACCATATACTGACCCCATCACATGAATGCTCCCCACCAATGTGATTTCCAGCCATCCTTCAAGGGCCTTTTGTGTGTGTGTGTGAGATGGATTTTTTTTTTTTTTTTTTGCTTCCATTTTTTTTTGTGTGTGTGTGATGGATTTTTTTTTTTACTTTTTTTTTTTAATTATCTGTGTACATATTTTACCATTGCCCCCCCCTCTCCCATACATACCCACCCTCCCCAGAGTTTTGTGTCCATTGGTTGTACTTATATGCATTTATACAAGTCCTTCGGTTGATCTCTTATCTCCCCCAGATCTCCCTCTCTTTTCAAGGGCCATTTTTAAGTAAAAAATTACAGGGCTTTTTTTTTTTTTTTTTTTTTTTTACATTTTGTGCCCTGCTCTTTCCACACAGGCAGATTGAGTGTTTCCTCCTCTCTGACCCCCTTGGCCTCTGCACACACCTCTGTCTTGTCTAATGCATCAGTGCAGGGCATGACTTATTCACCTGTAGAATCTTGCATCTCCAGGATCTACATAGTGGGGAATAAATGGCTGCTTTGTTCTATGCAATGCTTTTACAATATATTAAGTTTTTATTAGTGATTGAGATCTATCCTAAGAACAACTGATGTCAGTTGCAAGTGAGCTGCAATATAACAAGGGTGTAACTATGACAAGAGCCACTCCTTGTTTAAGTTCAGTCCTTCTGGATCTACAGAGAACTTTCCACATTCATGCAGTCACTTGAAACAAGAAGCATTTTGAAAATCAGCACATGCAGGTAGCAAGAGGCCTGGACTAGTCCTCATTTTGCTAGTGTCTAGTAGTGTGACTAGGGACAAGTTATTTCACCTTACTAATGATATATGAACATTTCACCCTAATGTCTTCATCTGTAAAATGAAGGAGTTAGAGTAGGGCATCCATTTGTATCTTTTCAAACAAAATCTTCAGTGGTACTCCAACACATAATCAGAGAAAAAGCGAGCTGGGGATTATTTCTGAGGACTATAGAAGATCCTGGTCTACACTGATGTCTATGCTGCTTGGAGGGCCTTCAAGAGACTGAGTGGTCCTAGAATATCCATCATCTCTAATATGCAGATAGGAAAAAAAAAAAAAAAACAAAACAGCAATAGACTCAAGCACAGTTAAAATGTGTTATCAGGGCCAAAATCTGGATCCCTGATGTGTACTGGAGAGCAGACCACCCCTCAGCTGAACAAACAGTAGAAGTCATCTACACAGCCGATATTTGTTGGGCCACAGCAACGTAGGAGATTGAAAGCTCTTGGTCCATCATTAACTTGTCTGATGTCTCATAGCCACAGAGAGGAAGGAATCACAGACATGGTTAAGGTCATTCCAGAGAAATCTGGCAATCCAGCAAGTCTAATAAAACACCTTCCGTGACGTATTCAATGTGATGTGTTCATCCAGCAGCTCTGTATGACTTACATCAGAGACCTGCATTTTGGAACAGTAAAGAACACGCTAGCCTTTCCAGCATCTCTAAGAGCTGTAGACTCAATTCTTTTATTTATTTATTTTTTACTTTGTCACTTATGTCAGTTTAAAGCAAACTGTGCTTTGGCAGAATCTCAAATTCATCAGGGCATCACTTCTAGTTTGTTCTTGCTATGGCTATGTACTTAGCATACCAGTGGCTTTCCTTCTTTCTCAGAGCTCTCAAACATCCTTTCATAAGCTGCTGCAGATGAAAGCATGAGTATTGTTCTGATATTCAGCAGAGGAAAAGAAAAGCTTTATGCTCACATTTCCCCTCCTTTTTCACCAAGTGCAAGTTTGAGCATCCTAGAATGGCAGTGAAAAGTCCCCCTGGCCAAGAAATGCCAGCAAAGGCTTTGAAGGGAAGTTTGTTTGTGAGAGATGTGTGGCCTCTGGGGCTGACGATCCGCTGAATGATGTATTTGCTGTGACACCTTGGTATCTTGAGATCCTGGTGAAAGGACTGTGCATGTGTAAATATCCGGGAGAGAGTGGAGGGGACCTTTCAGGAGCTCCACGAGTGGCAGATGAGATTAAAACTCCAGCAACAGGAAAAGTCAGGGCCATTGACAATTGGAAATATTGGCAGGGGCACAGAGGCCTCTGGGCTGGATTAGGACCAGATGGGTAATAAGCTGACCCCCTCAGCTGTTCATCTTGATAATTAAAGTAAATCTTGCACCTGCGATACAAAATTAGCTCAGAAACCAAAGACAACCATGGGTAAAGCACATGGGTTGCTTTGAACACAAAAGCTTACTATCAAGAGGCATCTTGTTTAAGAAGCATTTATTTTGGAAGAAGTAAAGAACAACTTACAGCTATTAACTTCCTGACACCTGGACTGATTTTTAAACATTTTAAAAACAACTCTCAAGTGCTTTCCTGAAGAATCCAGATAAAAAACGTGTTGCATTAATTAATTTTGTTAGTCTAGTAATGGAACAGAATTTTGTTTGGGAGCTACAACTAAAGTTCATCTTGAGGCAGCCTCCTCTTAAGTTTCAATAGTGGGTTTAGTAGAAAGAGCACTGATTGGATTGAGTGATCGAGAGACCCGAGTGTCTCACCTCTTGCTATTAGGTGAAGTTGGACAGAACTTTTGCTTTCTCTAGATGTCTCTGATCTACAAAATGGGGGTATTGGACCAGAGGGCCCAACCTTAGAATCCATCAACCAAATCCTTGAACAGTGTAATTGTCAGTGAAAGTGGCTTCCAGTGACTTTTTTTTCATTTTTTTAATTAAATAAATCTTTATTGTTCATATTATTACAAATGTCCTCTATTTTTTCCCCAGCTTCATTGCTCCCTCCACCAGGTTCCCACCCCACACTCTGCCCTTTCTCCACCTCCTATGGTCCTCATCCATAGGTGTACAGTTTTGGGTGACTGTTTTAAATACCCAGATGGAAGGGGCCATATTAACCAAAATTTCAACTACTTTAAAAATGTTAGCATGCACAGGAGGAATCCACTTTGTCATGGCCACTACTATTCCTAACTTGCTAAAATGTAGGCCCAGACAGAACCTGGCTATGAACGTGGTGGGTGTCCACCTATGTATGAAGAGTTTTTCACACCTCAAGAGATGAGAAGTCATGAGTAAATGGTAGGTTTAGAATGTATTATATTGTAAGTACAGTAGTTCTCCACCCATTCGTGAGAGATGTATTCCAAGAACGCTAGTGGATGCCTAAGACCTGAGATAGTACCAAATCTTACATATACTTTTTTCTGTGATAAAACTTAATTTATAAAACCTATGATAAAGCTTAATTTATAAATTAGGCACAGTATGAGATTAATAGCCATAAGCATAAAATAGAACAATTATGACAATACTAGAGGTCCCTCAGCCCAGCCTGCCCCTTCTCACAGTCTGGGAGCCCTCAGGAGTGGGAGGCAACTGGACAATCAGGAGGTGACACCCTCATCACACCTCTGCTGCTGCCACTGCTGGCAGCACAAAGCCTCAGCCGACCCTGGTTACCTGAGCCTCGGGTTGCTGGGGAGCTGATGGAACTGGGTGCTGCCATCTTTGAGGGTGTGGCAGTCAATTGGCATATTCCCTCCTTATTGGTTATCGGCACCATCTTTGTGAGGGTATGATGGTCAATTAGCATATTTGCTCTATTAGATAGGATACCACTGTAATAAGTTATGTCAATGAGGTCTCTCCCAAAATACCTTATTGTAACCCTTCCTTCCTTGCAGTAAATGGTGTTTGTTTCAGGGGATTCCTTGCTGAAGTCTGCGTATAGGTTCAATGTCATCAATCATAACTATTTATTCATGTCTCCCACCCACAAATTTAAAGCCTTTTGCATTTTAACTAACCACTTATGCTCTGTGGCCATAACTTCTGCAGTTTGAGGTATGACAGTAAAGCTAGCACCTATTTTTTTCCTTTGTCTTCCACCTGAATTATTTCTACACTTCTATTTTTGAGCTTGCCAATTCTCCATGTGTCCTGTTCTATTTCAGTGCGTTCTGATTCGTTTTCCATTTCATTTTTCTTAAGCTCCAGAGTTGGTTTTCTTTATAGTTTAAATATCTTTGGTAAAGTACTCCTGCTGCCCATTAATTATATTCCTGAACACATTCAACTGCATTTCTGCATTTTCTTATATCTTATTGTTTCTTCATGGCTATTTAGAATTTCCTATCATTTAGATCACAGTATTCCCTGACTCTGAGATCTGGTTTGGTTTGGTTTGGTTTGTGGAGAAAACAAGCTTGCTTGTTCAAGTTGGTTGATGTTATGTTCTATCTGCACATTTGAGATAGTGAACACTTTTTAAGTACTAATTTGATTTTGATAATTCAGCAGGTTAATATGTCTTTCATTTTTTCCAGTACATGGCACTATTTTTTCTTACCAGCACTACTTGTGCCTCAGAAGTCATGGTAGGGAGTACCCCAGTGAGCCTTGGAGTCATTATCTGGATGTTGGAGTGGTGGGTGTTCCTGCTGCATCCCTGTTATTTGCACCTTGGAGAACTACCACCATAGTGGGGGAATGTGGGTGAAAAGGAGCTGGGTCCATGAGCCTGCCACACTGTTGCCTGGTTTCTTTTGTGTGCTGGTGCCTCTGTGCTGCAGCCCTGAGGGCACTGACCAGTTTCAGCTGCCACCAGACTCCATCACATGGCAGGAGGGAGCTGGATTCTCCAGTGCTGGCCCTGCTTCTGCTCTTTACCCTCCACTGAGCACAGTGTGGGGGCGACTCTGACTTAGCTGGAGAAAAGGCGTTATTTTGTTGGTCCTCACTTACGTTGCCTAGCAGTCAAGCGACCTTAAATCAGTGTTCCTCAAAGTGACAGGCCAAACACCTACACCTCACCATCACCTGAGGGAAGAGTGGTTATTAAAAAAGTTCCTGGACATTTTCAGGCTAAATAATCTCCATTTAAAATATTCTTTACCCTATGAGTATCCCAATCAGTAAAAGTAACAAAGAATTATGGATATGCAGATTTTATAAAATGAAACATTAAGATCTGAAAATTGAAATCTGTTGCTCTATTCACCAGCATCTTCTCTGCTCAATCTCAGTGAGGAAAAACACATTTTTTTTTTTTATCAAGGCAGTGCCTTTCAGTGTCCAATTCATCAATTCTTGCTTTTTTTATTTTAAATCCTCACCCGAAGATATTTTTTCCCCCATTATTAGAAGAGTGGAAGGGAGGGGAAGAAAGAGAAAGAAAGAGGAACACCTATGTGAGAGAAACATCAATTAGTGACCAGGGACAGGGATCAACCCACAATCCTTTGGTGCACAGACCGATGCCTTAATCACTAAGCAACATGGGCCAGGGCACTTCTTGCTCTTTAATACATATATAGGGTGTCCCCCAAAAATGTATACACACACTTTGAACAATTATAAAGGCAGTTTATGAAAATATACCTTATTTTCAAAGTTGAGCCATCAGCTGTTATAGTGTATATACATTTTTCTGGAACACCCTATATAAATTATAAGTCACACAAACCCTTAAAACTGCAAACTAAATATGTTCTTGTTGCCAACGGCTGTTACTAGTTCCATGACTTTATTAAAATTAAAAAATATATATAACACAAAACAACTAAATATATATTTCTTATAAACAGAAAACAAGAACTTCTATCAGCTTTATTAGCTGCAATAATATGCATTATTTGTATTTATACATTATAAATTATAAATTAAATATAACATGTAATTATAACAAAAACTTTAGTTTTGAAAAGCATTTTATTCAAGACTTACATAATTTCAAATATCTTCCAAAATAGTTTCTAAATAGCTACAAAAGAAAGCAAATTCATAAGAAATTTAAATCATTAAATATGTTTTACTAATATATACATACGTAATGCCAAGCAATTAACATTTAGCCCTGGAATGCGTACCATATCTTTTTTCTTATTAAAGGCTCAATCCAGCACTGTATATATGTTATGTACAACAGGCAAAGTTCAGTGACCACAAGAGTTTGACATTAGCTGCCTCAATTTATAATTGGGGTAGTTTGTCAACAGGGGTGTCAAATTTGAAGTCTGTAGGAAACAGATCTGGGGCCCGAGGATAGATCAGTCTGTAGGACTGTCTGATTGTAACATCAGCAACACCAGCAATATCTCCAATTTCTAAAAGACAAAAAATCAAAATATTAAAAGTATAACTTCCACTTCTACTACATAAATTACAATTTGTGAGATACAGTTGTATAAAATATCGAAGAGAAAAACAAAACCAAAGCTATTGTTTTTTAAAAATTAATAATGGAATCATATATTAAAAGTCAAAAGCAGGGCTAAAGTTATTACTGGCATTACCCTATTACCTCAAAGAGTTATCATCAGTATTAGAAGTCTTACTACATGTAAAACATCTGAACAGTGCTCAGGGTATAGCCCTAACAAGTGGCAACCTTTTATTGGCCTTCATATTTGAACTGACATCTCCTTTTTCTTCACAATAAACCTTTTTGAGGATCATAGAAGTAATCCATGAATGCATTCTTGTGAAGAAATTAACTTTATTATTTAAAGTTTCCTTGCACTTTAAGGAGTTACCACTTTTTTTCTTTTTTTATTAAAAGAAGTCCTAAAGGACTAGAACTTGACAATTATTTTGTTAGTTATACATACTTAATTAAAATGGATTTTTAAAACATGCCCTTTAATAAAAACTTAAATAAATGAGGTTTTACATTTTCAGTGTGATGGCTGCCACCAGTGTGCAGTCAACTGATTTTGAATTTCCTTATGCATTACATCGTTTTAGACATAGATTCCGATGAATGTCAACTATGTGAACATGAACTTACAGGAAGAAAAGGGCCTTAACTTTCAACAAAACCTTTCATGTAAAAAGTAGAAGAAAGTGCTTAAACATTTTTGTGTTGTTGATTACACTAAACTTTACAACTAGGAATCAGTACGGACCATCTGTGCTCAGCTTCAGCTTTTTTTTTTTTTTTTAATATGTTTTTATTGATTTTTTACAGAGAGGAAGAGAGAGGGATAGAGAGTTAGAAACATTGATGAGAGAGAATCATCAATCAGCTGCCTCTTGCACATCCCCTAATGGGGAGGTGCCAGCAACCAAGGTACATGCCCTTGACTGGAATCAAACCTGGGACCTTTCAGTCTGCAAGCCGACGCTCTATCCACTGAGCCAAACCAGTTTCGGCTCAGCTTCAGCTTTTAAATTCTACCAGAAGACTCAAAATTTCCTTAAAAACATGAGTGGCCGGACCAGCATGGCTCAGTGGTTGAGCATTGACCTATGAACCAGGAGGTCACAGTTCCATTCCCGGTCAGGGCACATGCCCAGGTTGCGGACTCAATCCTCAGTGTGGGGTGTGAAGGAGGCAGCCTATCAATGATTCTTTCTCATCATTCATGTTTCTACCTCTCTCCCCCTCTCCCTTCATCTCTGAAATTAATTTAAAAAATATATAAAGGAAGAAATATGAGTGCAGGCCAGAGGCAATCAGCGCACATTTAACCCTTTGCACTCCGAACCATTCTGGACATTGGCTACCAGCTACTCGACGCTACTTTGCGGCAGAAACGTGCGTTGAAATAACTCAATTCCCCGTAATCACTAATAAACTGCAATGTCCCCTGAGAGGGGACATCCGAGTGATATGCTAGAATTCCGATGTCCCCTGGGAGGGGACAGCGGAGTGCAAAGGGTTAAATAACCAATGGTGACTTATTCCTGATCAACTTTCTATATCATTTACTACTTGTATGATAGGGAAACGTGGCCTAAGCCAATGTGAATAAGATATTATAAAATTATTGCAGCAAGTAATTTCACTATCACACTTTCACATTCAACTGCTCTTTTTTCTTTATGAATCTTTTTGAGGATCAAAGAATGATTATAAAGAAAAATGGCTTTAGAAGGTGGAAACTACTTATGCCAAGTGTTTTCATTAGGGGACTGTAATACTGTACAAAAGGAGAGAGAGAACAGGCTTCACAGACTTACTGCCTGATTGCCAGGCGATGAGAAACAAGGCATGGCCCTCCTCTCAAGATTTAGAAAAGTAAGTCTTGAGGAGGGGAAAGAAAACTATTCCAAATAACCAGGAAAATGTAGGGGTGTGTGTGTGGGTGTGGGTGGGGGGGGAGAGGTTTGAAAACATCTAAATATTAAAAATGTACAAACTAAAAACAATTCAAATGAGAAAAAAGATTAAGACTGCACAACGGGTTACACCTCCAAACATTTTTATATATGAACCACTTAGAAAGGGAAAATACTCTATTTTCTTAAGTTCTGATGCTATGGAACTACCTCTTCAAGTGGGTTCTGGATATTTATCTGCTTCATACCTAAAGTGGAAATAACCATTACATGCTGCAGCCACCACAGTTTATCACTCCTACCTTTTTGGGTCCTCTTCTCAGCTGATGCCTGTGAGGCCATGTAAATGGCTGCCGCTGCCACAGATATTGGGCTCCTTCCAGGCACCAAGTCCAGTTCCACCGCTTTACGGGCTATATGTGTAGCTGCCATCTGCACTTGCTTAGGAAGACAGAGGTTGGAACAAAACCTGGACATGAAGTCCCCAGTTGTAATCAAATCCACACTGGTTTCTAAAGCTTTCAAAATAAGTTTAAAACATCGACCGATTTCTTTCTTAGAAATTCGTGATACGGCACATATTTCTAAAAGAAAAAAAAAAATTAGGTAAGTACATCTACATAAGTCATATAGTTCATTTTAAAATCTATCATTTCAGATTACAAAAGTAATCCATTCTAATAGCAAAAAAATTGAACCATGCCTTACAGATAAATCCCTAATCATCTCCATGATACTTCCCTTAGAGCTAACTTAAATTTTCTATTAATTTAAATGTTTGTCAAACTTTAAGAAATTTTTCCCCCAAAGTTAAATGAAGATTTTTTTTTTTTAAATCCCTACCCAAGGATAGTTTTTTCACTCATTTTTAGAGAGAGTGGAAAGGAGGAAGGGAGGGGGAGAAAAACATCCATATGAAAGAGACATATCGACTGGTTGCCTCCCATTCCCATACGAGCTCTGATCAGGGCCAGGAATTGAACCTGCAAGGTAGGTTCGTGCCCTTCACTGGGAATTGAACCTGTGACCCTTCGGTGCGAGGACCAATGCTCTACCTACTGAGCAACACCAGCCAGGGCTTAAATGCAGATCTTAGTATTTCAAAATATTAACGGTCTCTGAAGGTTCGATTTATGTAAATGAGATTCCTCAAGCAATCAAAAACTTCTTTGATATTTATATATTAATCTATAAGGAATATATCAAGGAGATAAAAAAAATACTCAAGCTAAATAAAGAATGTTTCTCAAGCTACACAATGTCTTATGTACATGTTATCCCTGCAATTATAGGCTGTAGCAAAACAAGATGAAATATATGACCCTATTAGTCTAAAAATTCAACCACCACTTTCAAAATAAATTTAACAAAAGCCTTAGTTTCACATGTAATAAAAATACTGATGTAAGAAAAATGTAAAAATTAAACATTCACAGATAAATAAAGGGTAATTATAGTTTTAAGCCAAAACGAACTCTGGCAGTTAAAGTCAGTATAAGTATCAGCAATACTGAATAGGTGGTCACATATTCATAGGTAAACTGCAAACTGATAAAAAATATTAGTTCTTTCAAAGTCTTCAACTTAAGTGTGAAAGTGTAAATTGTATAACTCAGGAGAAAAAATGTCACTGATGCTTTTTAAGGGTTGACTCCCTCACTTGTAGAGACCTGGCTACATGTGAAAACTGTTTTCTATTCAATCAAAAATTTACAGACTCACTACAAAGTCCAACTCTGGTTTATAATAACAAGCCTCAAAACTTACAAAAGTTCTAATTACCAAGGAACACAGGGCTCACTCACATGGACTAAAATGACTTTACATGAGAAAAACACCTGAAAAGAATATCGTCAATTAAATCACATAATTATTTTTTCTCAAAGAACAAAATAAACAGGCATGTGGAAACTATATTTAGGTGGATTACCAGATATAACCACAAAGACACAACAGAGCACTACTTAGAGTCAAAGCTGCCTGACTTTGGTAATATGACATAGATAAGACTTTTATCTAGGCAACTGAAAACTTACCTTTAAATGTCCTAGGAACCCCTTCTTGTCTACAGGCAATATAGAGGCACGCAGAAGCTATGGCATCATTAGCTCTTCCCTTCAGGCTCTTCTGTTCATACACTTGCTTGAATAAATTATTTGTTCGATCCTTCAAAACAGAGAAACTAAGTTTAATTAACTCCAGGCCGTTTAATTAGTTGCAATATCAAAATTTTATGTGTTCATTAAATTATGCAAAGTCAATGCCAGAATGGCTTAAAGGAGATAGACAGGAACTTACGACTATATTTCTAGGGAGGTTGATTCTGTCTGCCATGGTAGTGATTTCCTTGAACGCATTCATCATGGCCCGATCAGAACTACTCATTGTTCTCCGATTCTGGTACTTAGAATTACCAAATTCATCAAAACTTGCAGCTCCTGTACCCTATAAAACAAAGTTTTATAACTTTATATGCAAAATTTTAAAAACCTGAATGAAAAATTTCTGAGAAAACAGAACTCATAATCTGACTTCACATGTTCAAGAAACCTACCTCGTGTAACCTCTCTATTCCTCCAGGTAAAATGGTTTTAGGAATGTTTTCTAGCAAAAACTTTAAGTGTAAGAATATCTACTGAGAATCTAATAATATTAACTATCATATTAAAAGACCTAAGGAGAAACTCAAATGATCATCTCTAAAGGTACTACTAAAAAAAGGTCTAGTAAAGAAAACTCAAAACCCATTAAAAAAAAAAAAAATCTGATAAAACACTTAAGATGAGAACTTCTTCATATTAGAAAATCACTCTTCCAGGCCCAAAGCCAACAAGATGATTAACAGAGAAAACATCTGCAGCATAACATTAGTCAGAAGACAAAGACACTTACCACCACCATATTGAAGCAGTGTACTAGGAAAACTAGCTAATGGGTAATTATAATCATATAATAATTATATAAATTATATTAGTATAATTATATTAAAATCAGGCAAAAGGAAAATTAGAAGTACAAATTTATGAAGTAATCAGTTAGAAGACAATAAAAGAAAATTAGCTGCAATCTTACATCTGAAAATGTCCTTAGTATACTTTTTCCAGCCTATAAGACTAAAGCAAATGCAGAGATCACCTACTTAAAAGATATTTCTGAACACTGTAATCTTTATTTTTAAAAATATATATTTTATTGACTTTTTACAGAGAGGAAGGGAGAGGGACAGAGTTAGAAACATAGATCAGCTGTCTTCTGCACACACACACCCTCCCCCCACTAGGGATGTGTCCGCAACTAAGGTACATGCCCTTGACCGGAATCGAACCTGGGAGCTTTCAGTCCACAGGCAGATACTCTATCCACTGAGCCAAACTGGTTTCGTCTGAATACTGTAATCTTTTAAACCCAGTATACACTATGCTTTTCAAATTTGATATGTAATGTATAGAGCATAAAAAAATAATTAATGACCTGCTTTTTCATTAATTAAAAATAGACTATGCAGCAGTATAGGTTAAAATATACATACACTTCTTTGATTAGTCCTTTGAAATATTGCCAGTACTATTTCCAATTCAGATACTAGAGCAAAAAAGAGCCAGGTTGCCAGGACAGTTAGGCTACTATCCTATATAATAATAGCAGCTACCATTAATTGAACACATAATACATGTTATAAATACTTCACATATATGCCCATGTAACCTTCAATAGCTCTATGAATTATTTCATTCTCACTTTATTGATGAAAAAATATAAAGCTCAGGTAAGTATTTCCAATACTAGACAATAGGCTATATTGAATTCCAATTTGTTATAGGTGATATAAAAGGAAAAGACATTACTAATGTTCTAGGAACATATCAATATGTACTCACAGAGACCATACTATGTTCAACTTAATTTTTGTGCAAAATGTGCTTCATGAAAACAAGGGCTGGAGATATAAAGACTCTTGATTTTGATCTGTTGGCCTCCCGTTTATGATGGAAGCAATGCATAATGCAACAATCATTCACAATGGTATTACTGGCAAATCTCATTCTCAGGTCAAGACTGCTCAGAAGTTGCCAAAACCGGTTTGGCTCAGTGGATAGAGCGTCAGTCTGCGGGACTGGAAGGTCCCAGGTTCGATTCCGGTCAAGGGGATGTACATTGGTTGCGGACACATCCCTGGTGTGGGGTGTGCAAGAGGCAGCTGGTCGATGTCTCTCTTCCATCGATGTTTCTAGCTCTCTATCTCTCTCCTCTCCCTTCCTCTCTGTAAAAAAAATCAATAAAATATATTTTTAAAAAAGAAAAAAAAAAAGATTGCTCAGAAGCAATGACTGATGCCTCTGTAAAGTTCCCCACTCCCAGGTTTTTGGTCAGGCCTCACTTGATATTACCTTGCCAATCATGGTAGACAAATCTCGATCACTCAGAAGAGGATTCTGAGAATCTCCAACTCGAGATGGATCTTTTGTTGCTTTATCATTGCTGAAAGTTCTCCATTCAGATCCCACATCAATAACCCGGTCACCTAAGAATATAAGCACAAATCTAAATAGTCTTGTCGAAAACAGGGTTAATGTCTAAAATACCCAATTCAATGTTTTTATTCCCAGAAAAATCTCAATATGGACATCTAGGCTCCAGCTTAAGTATCATGTCTCAGACATTTGTCCTAAAGCATTCCCTTAATTGTTGTCCCAGCCCAATTATTACCCTCTAAAAATCTTATGCTACGATTAGTTATATTCCAATTCTTAGAAGAAAAAAGATTTAAGACAAATAACAAAATAAACCTATTCATATGTGATGCAAATATAAAATAGTATAATGATTCTGAACAAAACAGGCAAGGAAAAAACACTAAAAAACACTATTCACAATGGTATCAATGCACACAGCCTAATATAAAAAATACTAACTTTTCATAGGAATTGCTTTGCAAAGAACTAAGCCCACGCTTATGTTTTGGTAAATATTTAATAAAAATATTTTTGGCCAAATAATTTATAATTAACTTTAAGCCTTATAATTAATTTATAATTAACTTTTAAGAGTCAGTGAGAAGAAAACCAAGTATATATATATATATATATATATATATATATATATATATATATATATATATATATTCTAGACAAAGGGGCAGTGACTACATTTGTCATGCCAAAAAAAACAAACGTGAATAGATCTAGTTGATTACTGCTTTCGGGGAATGATCAAGGTCTAGTAGAAAAAAATTGAACACTTGCATATGCTATTATCACTGTGCCCTTAATGTTCTCTTTTAAAAGCCGGTGTCACTTATTGCCACTCTAGAACTACGATTTAATTCACCTAACATTACACAGCTAGAACTGAAATATGTATGATTCCGGAGTCTGTTCTATACACAGCCGTTAATCACAAAGCTTTTCTACCACAGTGTGTCAGGGAAGAAAGTGGGAACCAGATCATCTTCAGCTGTGCTGTACACACTAAACAGAAGAGACAGAAATCAGTTACTTCAGCAATTAAAAGATGTTCTGATGCTGACAGTAAATTAATAAAATGCTACCACTAAGAGTGTGGACGCTATAACTTTGCTTAGCCTTGGACAGATTACCTCATTTCTGTGCCTTTACTTCCTCAGCTTTAAATTTTCCCAATAACCTTACCTTTTAAAAACTGTAAAAATTAAACAGTAAGATAATACAGGTATAGTGCATATGGAGTGCTATAAAAAGCAGTTCAAATAAGTGCTTGATATTAGCTACTTACTGCTCAGAAAATAAAAAATACAACGGCAGGTATTCTGACATTTCCCCCTTTTGTGGGGGGAAATAAGGAGAGGGAGCACTTGTACAACATGACTCTCCATATCACACTTTAAAAACATCAGCCGAAACCAGTCTGGCTCAGTGGTAGAGCTTCGGTCTGCGGACTGAAAGGTCCCAGGTTCGATTCCGGTCAGGGGCATGTACGTTGGTTGCGGGCACATCCCGGGTAGGGGGTGTGCAAGAGGCAGCTGGTCGGTGTTTCTCTCTCATCGATGTTTCTAGCTCTCTATCCCTCTCCCTTCCTCTCTGTAAAAAATCAATAAAAATATATTAAAAAAAACAAACAAAAACAAAAACAAAAAACATCAGAGTGCTCTGCTGCAGGCATTTGGTCAGTAGGACAGCAAAAGAGGCAGGGAAAGAACAGAAGGAAGGAACTCAATGAAGATTGTGCTAAACATTTTCATTACATTAATTAAAATGCTCAGAAATAGCAGACAGTGATCATAATCTGATCTTAATGTTATAAATAGCAGGTAAATGCAATGGATGGCTTTGGAAAAATTAGTTTTTCTTTGAACGGTCAAATCACGTGGGAGTAACCAGATATCCTTGGACTATCAGATGTCCATGCCACAAGGAAACTGAGATCAGTAGCATGGACACATCTGTATGCAACAAGAATGGTCAAGGAAGCAGAAGCAGGGAGATGAGTTATAAGTCAATTTCACTAGATTAAAGATCAAGCAGGTGGCCCAAAATAAGGAGAAAAAGAGGTTAAATGGATGGGACTGTCATGACTGATTTCTCTGCTTTATCCTCTATAACACACATTACTAATGGGAAGCGATTCTAATCCTAACGTATTAAAACCCTGTGTCCCCTCAAGACCAGTGGCTCAACCAACTGGATGTCAGTCCTGAAGTCAGTCACAGCACTCAGTCACTGATGTGAATCAGGCCCAGAGAGAGGCCTGAAGAGAGAAGCAGGGTCTGATCTGTAGCCTCTGTGGCAGCTGTTGATAAGCACTTGCCTCCCTTTCTCTCCGGCAGCCATGCCTCCATTTCTCTCCAGGCCTCCACCAGGATGCTGATCAGCCCTGCCTTTCTGATCAGGCCCCGTTATTAGGCCCAGAGACACTGGCATAAAAACAGACCAATCAGGATCAAATCTGGGTGAGCTGTCAGGAGCCAATACCTGCCTAGGAGGCAGAGCTATTGATGCTGACTGGCATAGGAACTGACCAGAGTCAAATTGGCCATGAGGAGGGCAGTTAGGGGTGATCAGGCAGACAGAGGCAATTAGGGTGATCAGGTTGGCAGGAAGGGTAGTTGGGGGCGATTGGGCTGGCAGAGGAGCATTTAGGTGTTAATCAGGCCGGCAGGGGAGCAGTTAGGGGTGATCAAGCTGGCAGTCAGAAGTGGTTAATGGCAATCAGGCAGGCAGGCAGGTGAATAGTTAGGAGCCAGCAGTCCCAGATGTTCGTTAACTGGCTGCAGCTTAAGAGAAAGCCTTTACTGAATATGATGTTTTGTGGTCAATTATTGCCAATTAGGGAGCATTACAAGAAAAGACTACTGCCTTTAGTCCATACTTGAAAAGATGGGGATGTGTGAGCTGGTTCCAAAGATGGTGCCCAGGAGGGAGACAGTGACCTAAAGTTTCTTCCTAGATCTCACTTTGAATAGGATGTGTTTGACCTGCCTGGAGTATTAATTTTAGTACTAGCATTGCAATACTATATTTGGGCTATAACATTCTTGTGTTTTTCTGGTGTTCTCCCCCAGCTTTGAGTAGTACTGTCTGAGTGTTCTACATTTTGTGCAAAGGAGAAACACAATTTTTCTTTGTGGTCTAATACCATCCCTCTTCTATGGTCAATAAATGACGTGAAGGCCCATCTTCTAGAAGGATAAGTCCTACTCTGCACCATAGTACAAATCTGCCCACCAGGTAACTATAAGAAACTGTCAGCTTTTGCCAGTATCTTTTTAAACCGTTAACAGTTTTGTAAAATTAATACCTGACAGAAAGTCTATACATGAAGGTTTATAATAGCTAAAATAAGACTACTATCCTATCTAATAAAAAGGGTAATATGCAAATTGGTCCGAATGCCATCATGTAACAATCAAATCAGCAGGCTATGTCCCTGCCCCCTGCACTGTCGCAGGTAGGAGCCCAAATCCTAGCCTACCTAAAACGTGGCTGTGTGCCATCATATCAGTAAAAAAAAAGGGACATCCCACACTTGCCTGGGGCATCTACGTCACTGGCCTAGAAAATCATGGTTTCAGATTAGGGGGAAGCAGCATTCCAATGCTATCCTGAGTTTGTGGTTTCCAAGGAAACAGTCATAAGGAATGATAAACACTCTGCAAACGGCTCAGCCAGCGCCTATCTAAGCTGCGGCTCGTTTAAATCGGTCTTTCCCCCCGCAGTGAATGACCCAACCCTCCCTGGATCAGCAGGTTCCTGTGGAGCACATACTCCACGCAATACAACAGGGCCCAGTTTCATCCCCGGTGATCTCATGCGAGTTAGCTTAGGGCAGCAGGGAAGGAAGGAAAAAGGCATCACACAGGGCAGCTCGGCTAAGCAAGCAAAAGGAAACCAATATTGGAAGACAACTCTCCTGCCACCCCTTCAACGTGTACCAAGAATCAAATAAAGCAATACAAACATCCAAGGGGCATCCCGCCCAGGCATTGTGTACCTGCTTCCCACCCCTTAATACAAATGGACAGGTTATGAGGGTTAGGGGTGGAGGAGGAGCTTCGCTGGAAGGGGATCCCCAGGAACTGCACCCCTGCCATCCCTCTAGACCTAACTTCTAGGAGCACAAAGCCTGACCCCACCCCCAGCAGATTTGCATATCCCAGACTCTCTGGTGCTTCCAGGCACTCAGCAATCCCGAGTCTCCCCTGCCTCCCACCCTCACTGTCTCCTGCCCAAGAAACACTCTGTCCTCCCCAACTTTTGGTCTTTATAGCCTAAATGCATGGTGGGCATAGTTGCTTCTCCATGGATTTTATTTGATAATCCAGCGAAGTCGCTTAGCAACTAAATTGCTCAAACTTCATCAGGGACAGCAAATGACACATCTTACTTGGCTTTGACAACAAAGCAATCTTATTCTTTTACTTTTTAAAATAGATTTTTATTGATTTCAGAGAGGAAGGGAGAGGTAGAGAGAGATAGAAACATCAGATGAGAATCATTGATAAGCTGCCTCCTGCACACGCCCTACTGGGGATGGAGCCCACAACCCAAGCATGTGCCCTTGAAAAGAATCAAACCTGGGACCCTTCAGAGTCCTCAGGCCAAAGCTCTACCCACTGAGCCAAACCAGCTAGGGCAAGCAATCTTATTCTTTTTTTTTTTTTAATCAATCTTTATTGTTCATATTATTACAAAGGTTCCTCATTTCTTCCCCCCTCCACCAGGTTCCTACCCCACCCTCCGCCCCCTCCCCATCCCCCATTGTCCTCATCCATAGGTGCAGTTTATGTTCAGTCTCTTCCTCCCTCCCTTTCCCCGATAGTAAATCCCTTTTCAGATAGTAAATCAGTTACTTAGCATTTTCTCATATCAATAATACCTCCACATGCCCAATGATACATTTCACACACAAGACATTTCCAAATAGGTCAACCAGCCTCATCTAGGCCCCACCCAAGGCACTCACAGATCAACTCCCCAGCCCTATACTAACTCAACACATCCAGATCTAAGTCTTCATCACTTGATTCAGCAGACCCTCAAGTTCCCACAAAAGTTTCCAGCCATGTCTGAGAGGCAGCCGTGGGGCAGGGGCAGGCGAGGAGCGAGCTGTTCCGGGCCTGGCTGCTCCGGGCCTGGCCTCTGTTGCTCTGGTTCGTTCCACAACCAGCTGCTCCGGGTCTGGTCACTGCCGCTCCCGACCTAGTTGCTCTGGACTTGGCTGCTGCTGCTCTGGGCCTGGCCACACCCGACCCGGCTGCTCTGGGCCCGGCTGCTCCGGGCCTGGCCACTCTGGGCCTGGCTGCTCCAGGCCGGGCCGCTCCCAGCCTGGCAGCTGCTGCTCCGGGCCTGGCCGCACCCGACCCGGCTGCTCCGGGCCGGGCCGCTCCCAGCCTGGCAGCTGCTGCTCCACTCTACATTTTAGTTGTATTCAAATGTCCACTCTACATTTTAGTTGTATTCCATTGAAATTGTTGTGTGCTGCTGCGGTTAGGTGTCTACCCGAGCAGCCATCTTGGATCCTCTCGCAATCTTATTCTTAAAGACTTGATTTTTGTCATAAACAGGTGGATTTGAACCATATCAAACGAATATACATTTTTTTTAATGAAATGTCTCTTCATTTCTACTAATGCAATTCTAGAAATTCTAGAGGACTGAAACTAAATAAACTCCCAGCAGTGTATTACAAATGGTGCAGGTAGGTTTCTATTCAAAGCAAATATAACACCAACTTAAGAGAAGCTAGAACTCTCACATTAACAGTCCACAATAAAGTTCTTAATTAGTGTGACTCAGGCTTCTATCTTTTTGATAACCTATCTTCATCTTGGATGACTTGCATTTTGTAGTGTACGATGACTGTTGGTAGTTCTGGCATCACGGTCTAAATTCTAGCCAGGAGGACAGAATAAAGGGAAGGCACATCCCTTAGGGAAGAATTGAGAATTGCACACAACTCTTCTATTTACAACCCACATGGCCATACCCAACTACAAGTGAAGCTGGGAAATACAGTCTAGCTGGGCAGCCACATGCCCAGTTAAAACCAAAGGGGGTTCTATTACTAAGGAGTGGAAAAACATCCTGGGAAACAATCAGCAGCCTCTGCTATAAGGAATAATGGGGTAGGGAGAGAGGAGATGAGATTGAATGTCCATACAATCAAGGGACTTTGCCTTCTAGTCTACAAGAAATAGTACATAAAGACAAGTAGACATTTAAACTCCTTACCATGAAAGCTATAGATTGTAAATCCAACCAAAAGCATCTTGTAATACACTATTAAAACCAGAAGAACTTAAGGTAGCAATCTTAACAGTGAGGAGAAAACAATCCAGGCGTGTGTGTGTGTGTGTGTGTGTGTGTGTGTGCGCGCGCGCGTATTTAACTATACACACACACACACACACACACACACACACTTATTTCCAAAATATGTTTATATATATTATATACATACTGAGTGGCCAGATTATTATGCATTCAGAGATAATAATCTTGCCACTCAGTGTATATCAACAACCTGATAGGCAGTGAACTTGACATGATTAGTCTCAGCTGATTCTTAGTGAATGTTCATAATTCATGTTTCAGATTCACTGATATAAACAACACTCAAAATGAGCCTAGGAGAAGAGATCAAATTGACTCATTTTCTCTTTCAACTCTAAACTAGTTACCAGTATTTTCTTTAATTGCTCTTAAAAGCAATTTCAAATGGTTTCACAAAAGTGGCTTTAACTAGAAATGATACAAGTAGTTCTAAACAATCTCTTGTTGTGAAATCCTACTTATAAAAGTTATGATAACCAACTTCATGTTTTAATAGCTATTACAACAGTTACTAAATTAATACTTTGCCAATATATAAACAATGTACAAAGTAAAATTTATATATAAATTGATTATCTAAATATGATTATAGTGACACCTAGTGCTCATCTTTTAATGCTACACAATTAAACTGTTAGGATTTGGGGGGCGGGGGGGACAGAAAATATAAAGTGCTGTTAGAGCCAATGACAAAGCTTTGCTTTAAAAACTGGCCCTATTTTAGAGGTCACTACCAATATCTTAAGGATTACTGATAAGGTGAGACAGCCAATCACAAATCATAATACTTCATATGTTTAAAATTAAAATCCTATAATGCAAATAAAAGAGGAAAGTAAAATGATTACTTGTTAAATAGTGTTAAAAATAGCTACAAAAATTGTAAAGGCCTAAGTTACAGGATATACTAACTACTACACAGCCATTGAAATATTGGGATAGAAGGGAAACAAAAGACATTAAATGTGTAGTATTTTCCAAAGACAGCAGCAGTATCTCCCATTCACATGCTCTTCTGTAACATGACCTTGTCCCTCTCACACTGATATGAAGCCTATTTCTCCACCCCTTCCAATCTAGGTGGGACCTAGAACTACTTTGACTAATAGAATACAAAAGTGATCATATTCCTTATGATCACTTAACTACCCAAGTATAAAACACTTGCTCTTGGGATATTAGTCTTAGAAACCAACCACCATGTATGAAATATGACTACACTGACACAACCACAGAGAAGTCCGAGACCTATGGTCGGCAAACTGGCTCTCAAGCCACATGCAGCTCTTTGTCCCCTTGAATGTGGCTCGTCCACAAAATACCAGGGCCTGGGCAAGTCTATTTTGAAGTGGCATTAGAAAAAGTTTAAGTTTTAAAAATTTGGCTCTCAAAAGAAATTTCAATCATTGTACTGTTGATATTTGGCTCTGATGACTAATGAGTTTGCTGACCACTGCCCTGACAATGACAGACCCATGTGAGGAGGCCAAGAAATGCAGGTGAAGAAACCATCATGGAAGTGGAACCTCCAGGTGTAGCCTGTGCCATGTGGAAACAATGCCCCAGATGAGTCCTTCCTGTGAAATCATGAGTAAAATAAAATGGTTGCTATAAGCCACAAAGTTCTGAGTTTGTCATGTAATTGAAACAGAAATGATTTCCTCAAAGTATGATACTGCTTTAAGAAAATCCTAAAAACATGTGGCACTGGTTTTGTAACTGAATGGTGGGCTTCAAGGAGACTATGAATGCAGGTTTGAAGGAAAGTGAGAAAGTGTTAGTAAAGGCTGGAGAAAAGATAGTATATATCATATAAGATAAATATAATTTTTATATTATGAATTATTTCATTTTAAAAATTATTTCTCCTTTCCAACTCATCTGCATAATATATGGCTTTGAAAATGACAACTGAGTGGTATCTAGCCTTGAATATGAAATTAAGAGAAGCTATCATAAGTTTCAAGCACAAGTTAAACATTAACTACAGTTTTAAAAAAATAATTCTGAGAGTTTCAGTCTCTAAACTTGTCTGTTGATTATTCAATAAATATGATGTAATCTTAAATTTTTTAGAAAATAAACTTCTATGGCAAGTACAATCAAGCCATTATTATAAGGTCATTTAACAGATGATAATGTTACATGTCTGGACTTAAATTCCTATGAACATCAGTATCTTAAATAAGAAAAAAGCCACTTATTTAAGTGGATTGCAGAAGAGTTGCTTAGCTTAATTTCTCCTCTGTCTCCATAGCGTAAGAAAGACTTGAATTTAGCTGTCAAGAAAGAGCACATGCCTTTAAACCAGCAAGATAATGCAAATCTAATTATATGCTACAATCTAAATTTATTATTAATACTAGAGGCCCAATGCACAAAAATTCATGCAAGAATAGACCTTCCCTCCCCTAGGTGCCGGCACTGGCTTTCGATCCGGTCCCACTGGCAGGCACCCAGGAAGGACCTGGGCGGCTTCTCCCCGGCCCCAGCTTGTCTGGAAGGATGTCCGGTTTAATTAGCATATTACCATTTTGTTATTATAGACTAGAGGCCTGGTGCATGGAAGTTTGTGCACTGAGGGGGTTAGGAGGGGGGTCCCTTAGCCTGGCCTGCCCCCTCTCACAGTCCAGGAAGGGATGCACAATTAAACCGATTTCAAAAGATGAAAATTTCCTTTGCTTTTGTATCCACATCTGAAAAACACTAGTGAAAATATAGTTTGAGCCTGGCAATACAGGGTGACCCAAAACATATATATACATACACTTTGAATAATTAAAGGCAATTTTATTAATATACATTTCATTTTCAAAATTGAGCTATCAGCTGTCATACTGTACATACATTTTTTGGGAACACCCTGTATATCTGCTGCAGATCTGTTTGGGAATGAAGATCTTAGTTCTTGTTTTAACTTCTGACATCAATGAAAGTATATAAAATACTAAATAAAGCAATTAAACATTACTTATGATTCAGATGTTAGTTGCTGTCAAATTCACAGTGTTTAACATATAGGCACTGTTTTGCCTTGTGATTGTAGGTTGAATTCATTAAGAAATATTAGCAAGTCTGCAGCATAGTTAATTACCAAAGCCATTCAGTGTTTAATAGTTGTTGAAGGCAATACTGGTTCAGAAAAATTTCAATCTTGGCCCTAAGCTAAAAAAATTACAAGGTAACTTTTCCACTACTAAACTAACAAATTACTGTGTGGTAGAACTGCCCATGAAATTGAATGAAGTCCACTACTGACACTACTGTATCAGTAATAATACACGATAGATTCAAACTTTTTCCACAATGAATCTGGTGACTAAAAATACAATGAATAACTTACAGGTTTGTAAAAGTCTTACAGTTTTACACTTTGCAAATAAGTCTTCTGTTCCACACTTTTTTTTTTTCACCACCATCAGTTAGAATACATTTTAGAAGATTCCACTTCAGGTTATACTAATCAATATTCTGGCAACTTCTTTGAAAATATTTTCTCCTAAGGATGTTCCATGCAGTTTCAAACTCTGCACTGACTCCTTGAATAAACTCAACATTAGTAACATCTGTCTAGTCATCAAGAGTCTAGGAAAAATACTTTAAATATATTTTGAGTATTGATGTTGATCCTAATGTCCTCAACTCTTCAAACAACTGTTCTCACTGAAAGGCTAATAGTCTTAATAAACAAGTTTTTCTCTGGACACATTTATTCAGCTGTTGCAATCACACATGAATTAACTTATCATCGGTAAATGACTTTCCCTGCTTGGCCTACAAATGAGCCACTCAGAAACTTTAGCCGCAGCCTTATTTTCATTCTTTTATTTTTGTGAAGAAATTCTGATGTGATGAGATATTCCACTTTACATTTTCTAAATTTTCTGACCATTGTTTTCATCAGTTGGAAAACTGTGACAGTGTTTTGTCTGATAATCTAAATGTTTACTGCATTCTTTTAGCAGAGCTAAAATATCATAGCTTCACCATCTAACTCAATAACAAAATAACTCATACTACATCGGGCCTTAAAAGCATGACATTCAAGTTCATTGTTTGTTGTTTGTTTTGATATGATGAGAATGCAATGATAACAAAACAAATAAATAAAATGTTGCAGTATGGAGATATGCTCGTTACTAAAAAATGCTGTGGGATTTTAACTATCAGCTGGGATTTGTAGTGCACTGAGCAGCAGTACAGAGTGATGAGAGCAAGACATATGGTTTCTATTACAACTACTAAATTCTGCTGTTGTATTATGAAAACAGCAATAGTCAATACGTAAACAAATGATTGTGGCAGTGCTCCAGTAAAACTTTATCGACGCTAAAAATAAGAATTTGATTATTTTCATGTGCCCCAAAATATTATCCTCTTGATTTTTTTCAACCATTTAAAAATGCCATTCTTAGCATACAGGCCATATATAAACAGGCAGTGGGTCATAGTGTGCCAATCTCCACTTGAACTCATTTTATTATGTAAGATAGATATTTGGCTTCCATGCAGACAGAGGAGCAAGACTGCCAGATTACCTAAAGTTCAGTTTCCTAACCTCCAAAATAAAGATAATGTGAGGAGTATTCACTTCACATATTTCTCTGAGGTTAAACTGAGTGAACATGTAAATCATTTAGAACAGTGCCTACTGTAAAGTGAACTAGCTGTTAAAAATATTTATTACTGAGTATAATACAATGCAAATGGATTTCAATTCTTATTAGCAGCTCTGTATGATTTCAAATTCCCACTGGAGGTCTGAGAAAACCAGCCTACTTAGATGACTACAGATGTCCTCCAATAAACACATCCACAGTACATCAACACCAATGTATCTGTTATACTTCCCACAATCCTAGCATTTTCAAACGACTAAGGCATGGCTGCAACCATATCATAATACTTTTCATAAAAATACTAGAGGCCCAGGCCATGAAATATGTGCACAGGTAGGGTTCCTAGGCCTGACCTGCGATAAGGCCAATCAGGGCCTTCCAGCTGCTGGCCAGGGCCTTCCTTCATTCCAGGCTGCCTCCTGATGGTCAATGTATTTCATAGTGAGTGATTTGTCTCCCGGTCTAACTCCCTCAGGGACAATATGCATATTAGGTTTTTATATATTTAAATGTTTTTATTGATTTCAGAGAGAAGAAGGGAGAGGGAGAGAGAGATAGAAGTATGGTTGAGAGAGAAGCATCGATCACTGGCTCCTGCTTGCCCCCTACTGAGGATTGAGCTCCCAACCTGAGCATGTATCCTGACCAGAAATCAAATTCTCGACCTCCTGTTGCATGGGACAACAACACTTAACCAACTGAGCCACACTGGCTGGGCAAAATAATTTTTAAATAGACCATTTCTATCAGTTTTGCTGTATTTCTAGATTAGTAAGCAAAGAAATAAAAGTGAAGTTTTAAGAAATATTTTTAGCAATGACAATTTCACACTAGAAAAAGTATAATTAAATCATTCCATAGGAAATGAAAATTACACAAATCTTTTTTGTTTACCAAAAAGCCTTGGATAAGATTCAACACAGATATACTTTTATGCTCTGAAATAAATTAAAGCCACAAAAGTTATATTACATGGGTGTTATCCTGCTATCCTCAATGCCCCATCAAATATTTAAAGACTAAGAACTCAGGAAACTGGGGGCCCTTTTTTGGATTAACTTTCAAATTAATATTCCCTCCTATCCAACATTATAAAACGTATGCACCTGGGAAAACTTCAGGATATTGAACACAGAGACAGAAGAAGATACAAATAAGTGGAAGATTATACTGTGTTCTTGGATTGGTAGAATCAATATCATTAAAGTGTCTATACTACCCAAGGCAATCTACAGATTCAATGTAATCCCTATTAATATACCAACGGCATATTTCACAGTTAGATCCATTACTCTAAAAATTTATATGGAATAAAAAAAGACCCCGAGTAGCTGCAGCAATTTTGAAAAAGAAAAGCAAAGTTGGACAAATCACAATACCAGATTTCAAGTTATACTACAAAGCTACCATAATCAAAACAGCTTGGTATTGACATAAGAACAGGCATATAGACCAATGGAACAGAACAGAGAACCCAGAACTCTACCCAGGCCATTATGCTCAATTAATATTTGACAAAGGAGGTAAGAGCATGCAATGAAGTCAAGAGAGTGTCTTCAATAAATAGTGTTGGGAAAACTGGACAGATAAAAGCAAAAAATAATGAAACTAGACCACCAACTTAAACCATACAGAAGAATAAACTCAAAATGGATAAAGAGTTTAAATGTAAGATGTGAAACGATAGGCAGCAAAATTTCAGACAGCTCTCATAGCAATATGTTTACTGATACATCTCCTAAGCCAAAGAAAATTAAGAAGAAAATAAACGGGACTACATCAAACTAAAAGCTCTGCATAGCAAATGAAACCATCAACAAAACGAAAAGACAGCTCACTGTATGGGAGAACATATTTAGCAATGATACATCTGATGAAGGGTTAACATCCAAAATATATTAAGGAACTCAAAAGGAAGACAAACAATCCAATTAAAAAATGAGAAAGGACCTAAATAGACACTTCTCCAAAGAGGACATACAGATGGCCAAGAGACGTATGAAAAGTGCTTAAAGTCACTAATCACCAGAGAGATGCAAAATGACAATTTACCATCTCACCCCTGTCAGAATGGCTACCATCAACAAATGAACAAACGACAAGTGCTGGAAAGGATGTGGAGAAAAGAGAACCCTAGTGCTGATGGGAATGCAGACCTGTACAACCATTATGGAAAAGAGAAAGGAGTTTCCTCAAAAAATTAAATATGGAATTGCCATTTGACCCAGTGATCCTACTTCTAGGAATATGTCCTGAAATTTCCAAAGCACCAATCAGAAAGAATGTATGCACCCCTATGCTCATAGCAGCACAATTTACAAAAGATCTGGAAACAGCCCAAGTGCCCATCAGTAGATGAGTGGACAAAAAAGCTGTGGTACATTTATACCATAGAATTCTATGCAGCAGTGAAAAAGAAGAATCTTTTACCCTTTGAGACAGCATGGAGGGAAGTGAGAGTATCATGCTAAGTGAGATTAAGTCAGTCAAGTATTACACTCATATGTGGAATCTTAAGTAATAAACTAATGAACGGAGTTGATCCAGAGACATGGAAGCATG
This sequence comes from Pipistrellus hanaki, assembly GCF_964339955.1. NCBI lineage: Eukaryota > Metazoa > Chordata > Mammalia > Chiroptera > Vespertilionidae > Pipistrellus > Pipistrellus hanaki. The sequence continues at coordinate 137,605,198 of NC_140504.1, read as the reverse complement.
GAACAGTGTGTGGAATCTCAGAAGGCGGGGAAGGGCAGGTGAGACAACCTAACCATCATTCTGGATATCCTTCTGGACAAAGTCACAGTGGTGGAGGCCAAGGCAAAGGCAGTTAGGGGCATATATGCATAACTTGTATGCATATATGCACAACTCATGGACACAGACAATAGGGTGCTGAAAGTCTGGGGGGAGGGGGGCCGGAGGAGACCTATGGGGGGGGGGGGTCAGGGGGGGGGAAGGAACATATGTAATAACAATAAAAAATTATTTACAAAAAAAGCGGGGGAGGACTGGTATGTAGGCTCTTGAGTTTTGCAGCAGAGGGGCTCCTTCAAAATAACCCGTGGTAGTTACATATAAAGAGCTTTCTATATAATGGGCATTGTTTTACTTCTTTATATGTGATAACTCATTTAATTTTCTGACAATAATCCCTTCAATCCTATTTTCATTCCCATTGGCAAGGGCAGTAATTTGCACATTGGAGTTTCTCTCACTTTCCCACCATCCTGTTCCTCTAATTGCCAGTGGTAAACTTCCCCACATACATTCAAATATTTTATTTACATTTATATTCATTTTCTGATATTTGTAAAGGCTTCACAGTAATATTTTGGCTTCGCTAATGTAAGGGTTCCTGGTGAGGAGCAATGTTATTATATCCAAATAAAAAGAACTAAAAATAAAATATTTTTTTATCTTGATAAATATCTAGAGCTATTTTTCCATATCTTTTGTATTCTGCATGAAACTGCAAAAACTAAAGCAATTCAGACCTGACTGTAATTTGGGAGAGAGAAAAATAGTACTGCAAAATAAAAATAAAAATCAGGACAAATATCATCTATATGCTTAGAAGATATTCCTTTTATTTCCAATTAAAACCTTTCTAAATTATTCAAAAAAAATAAAAAATAAAACATATGCATCTGAACTGACAATAAAATATGGTATCTCTAAATGATTTTACTTGATTTTTTTCTAATTTTTTTTAGTGTTTCATAATAATTATGAATAAAATATGAATTATTTAAAGTCAAAATGTATTCACTAAAAGACAGTTTGGCAAACACACACAAGACAAGTATCCAAAACAGTGATATTAGTTAAAACTATAGTAACTGCTTACCTACAACCAGGCCACATTCAGGACAGATCATATCACCAGCTCTATAGTCCTCCACTAAAATCGAATCAGGATGGTTTGGACATGAGACTCTTGGGAGAGCATCCAAACTAAATGAAAGGGGGGAAGAAAAAAAAAGGTTTTTTGTTTTCTTTTTAAATTCTCACCTGAAGACATAAAGGGAGAGAGAAAGAGAGAAACATCAATGTGTGAAACATATGTGAGAAACACCAATCCTCCCAACCACCATGTAACAAAGTAGTCTTCTTAGGGTGGGAGGAGGATTTTTAACACTTTTCTAACATATATTTATAATACATTTAAACTAAATTTCTGAAGTAAACACCTCAATTAAGTTACTTTAAATTCTAGCTAGTTATTAACAGATAGATTCCATTGGAATTATTTTTTATAAGACGTTACTAGTTTGAAGACACAAAAAGCATTAAAAACTTTAAATAGAAGACAATTGTTTTTTTCTCATAACAGGTGACCAAGTTTTTTTGTTTTTGTTTTGTTTTTTAATATATTTTATTGATTTTTTACAGAGAGGAAGGGAGAGAGATAGAGAGCTAGAAACGTCGATGAGAGAGAAACATCGGCCAGTTAACTCTTGCACACCCCCTACCGGGGATGTGCCCGCAACCAAGGTACATGCCCTTGACCGGAATCGAACCCAGGACCTTTCAGTCTGCAGACCGACGCTCTACCACTGAGCCAAACCGGTTTTGGCAACAGGTGACCAAGTTTTAAAAAAAATTTTGATTAGCATTGAAATGACTAGCTACCATAATAACCTGTAACAGTTACATTCAGTGTGTGCCCCCTGCCACTTATTTTTCTGGTCAGAGAATAAATTTTTCTACTTGTTATTTACCATGATGGTAGATTTAGAATAGTATTCTAAACCTAGTCCTATCTATAATAATAAAAGTGTAATATGCTAATTAAACCAGACAGCCTAACCATCATTCTGGATATCCTTCTGGACAAAGTCGCAGTGGCGGAGGCCAAGGCAGAGGCAGTTAGGGGCATCAGGCAGACTGGTTAGGGATGATCAGGCAGGCAGGTAGTGGTTAGGGGCAATCAAGGAAGGCAGGAACGTGAGCAGTTAGGAGCCAGTGGTCCCAGATTGCAAGGGGGATGTCTGACTGGTCCTAGACTGCGAGAGGGTGCAGGCCAGGCTGAGCCCCTTACCCCTCCCCCCCACATGAATTTCATGCACCAAACGGCTAGTCCTATACAATAAAAGCGTAATATGCTAAGTGTCCAATTGACCGGTTGGCCGTTCAACCAACCAAAGTGTAATATGTTAACGATATGCTAAAGCCGCTTAACCGCTTGTTATGATATTCACTAACCACCAAGGGGCAGACACTCCAACTGGTAGGTTAGCTTGCTGCTAAGGTCCGACCAATTGGGACTGAGCAAGATGGGCCAGACACACCCTGGAGCCTTCCCGCAGCCCCTCCCCAGCCCCCATCATGCACTGATGGGGTCCCTCGGCCTGGCCTGCACCCTCTCGCAATCCAGGACCCCTTGGGGGATGTCAGAGAGCTGGTTTCAGCCCGATCCCACAGGCCAGGCCAAAGGACCCCACTGGTGCATGAATTCATGCACTGGGCCTCAAATAGTAATATAAATGAGGGCAGTAGATGTGGCTCTGCTTTACTTAAAACATGATGATGTCATTTAGTCTCGAATTAGTTTATTGGCAATCAAGACATAGTTTAAAAGATACTTTTTAATCTATTTCTGATATTAATAATTTTCTCAATTATTTTATTTTTAAAATAAAGCAGTTTGGGAAAGACACAACAGCTTTAAATGACCAGTTTTAAAAAGCAACCATGATATTTAACACAAATTTTGTAATTATTTCTGGGGATATGACCTCATACTCACAAATGTTTAGTATGACTGAAAATAAGTTGTCTTTAAAAGTTCACTTGTGACAGGAAAACCTTATGCCATAAAAAAATAAATAAATAAATAAATAAAATGCTGAATTACAATACAGATATAAAAGAAAAAGAACCGCCTAGCCAGCATGGCTCAGTGGTTGAGCATTGACCTATGAACTAGGAGGTCATGGTTGGATTCCTGGTCATGCCCGGATGCAGGCTTTATCCCTAGTAGAGGGCGTGTAGCCAACCAATGATTCACTCTCACTCATGTTTCTATCTCTCTTCCTGTCCCCTCCTCTCTGAAATCATTAAAAATATATGTATTTTTAAAAGAACCAATCATGATGCAGACATTCTACATCCAGCAAAGCTGGCTTTCAATGAAAAGACCATAAACTGTTAGAATTCAAGGAATATCATTCCTATGAGCCCTTTGTTTTGAGTTTACTGGAGACTAAGTTTTATACTTCCAATATGACAGGAAAGACATCAATGTAAAAAGACATCAGTGTGATGAGACAACTTTGCACATAGAACTTAATGAGGGCCTAAATAAGAACTATTAACATTGTTAAGTACTTATGTTAGACATAGAATAGGTATTGTTATTCTGAGAATGTTTTCTGTATTATGTGGAATAAAGCTAATGTTTAATTATGAAAAAAATTGAACTTGAAGTAATATAATAAAAGTTTATGTTATAGCAACACAAATATGCATCCAAAAGATATTACCCATGTAAAAAGGTATTCCTGGTTTTGGATAAAGTTATCATATAATACAGTTTAGAATGTTAACTCTCAACACAGAAGGCAATTCCCACTGAAAAATTGATAATATAATCCACATTCCCAAAATTTATATAATCAAGGTAACCAGAACATGTGTTGAAATCTTTTCATGAAAAAAAATGGGAGATGGGTTCATTTTACATTCATGCAATTCCAAAAATTCCTATAGAAAAATACTTTCATAAATTATGACAAATAAAATATTAAAAAAGCAAAAATTATGAAAAATTATTTTGAAATAAAGGAAAATGTTAGCAGAGTAACTAATTACAAATGCATAATATGGACAGTCAGGTGGCACACATCACACCAAGAACTGATGTATTTTTCACTCTTAAAAAGGAATATCATGCAGTATGTGTTTGTATCTATCTATATAACCATATATATGTATATGATATGGAAACATCACAAAGATATGCTTACTTCAAAAAGATGAATTCTATACAAAAGTGAGAAAAGTATGAACTACACTTATATGCAATAACATGAATATCAAAATGCTGATTAAAAAAACTACTCATGAACACATATGTATGCCATTTACATAAACCTTAAAGTGGGCAAAACACATCTATGGTGTCAGAAATCAGGATGTGGTAATGACTATGATTTGTGGATATTGTACCATCCTTGCATTCCTGGAATAAATCCTACTTGGTCGTGGTGTATGATCTTTGTGACGTTCTTCTGGAGTCGATTTGCTAGAATTTTGTTGAGGATTTTGGCATCCATGTTCATGAGGGATACTGGCCTGTAATTCTCTTTCATTGAGTTGTCTTTATCTGGTTTTAGTATTAGGGTGATGCTGGCTTCATAGAAGGAATTTGGAAGTGTTCCTTCCTCTTGGATTTTTTGGAATAGTCTGAGGAGGATAGTTTTTAGTTCTTCCTTGAATGTTTGGTAAAACTCTCCTGTGAAGCCATCTGGCCCTGGGCTTTTGTTTGCTGGAAGCTTTTTGATGACTGTTTCAATTTCTTCCCAAGTCACTGGTTTATTGAGATTTTTAGATTCTTCCTGATTGAGTTTTGGAAGATTATATTTTTCTAGGAATATGTCCAGGATGTGGTAATGACTATGGGCACAAAGGAGGCTTCCAGGGTGCTAGTGGTATTTGATGTCTTGACCTGGGTGGTAGCTCTGTGTATAGGCTCACTTATTAATTGAGCTGTGCACTTAAAACGTGTGCACCAATTTCATAAAAAAGATAAAAAGCAAGGCACAGTGTTTACATTAGACTCCTTTTCAGGGGGTGATGGGAGGGCTTATAACTATCCTATATAATAAAAGGGTAATATGCAAATTGTCCCCTTAACCAGAAGTTCGACCAGAGGGTAGGGCTGGCCCACTAACCTCCTGCCCGGGGCCCCTCCCCGTGGCCAGCCAGGCCTGGCCCATGCACAAATCCCAACCCGTGTGTAAATTGGTACACTGGGTCTCTAGTGTGCATATTATTTGCTAAAGCAGAGACTCACTGGAAAGCATGAAACTGTTACAAGGAATGCTTTAGGGAAGAATTAGATGGCTGGAAGCTAGGGAAGAAGGCAGACTACTTTTCACTTTTCTTGCCTTTTTACTATGTGTAATGTGTTATCTACCCAAAATAAAATCATGTTACTCAACTTTTAATCAAATTTCCTCAAGAGCAATACAAAGGATAAACTACAAGAGTCGGATTGTAGGAGAAGTAAGGGGAAAAACAGTAGGAAAGGAATGTAGTAAACAATCACCCCTAATACTAAAGCAATTGCGACTACCTAAGAAGCCAAACTCGTTTTATAGCTATAACTTACTGGGTGCCTACTGTGGATCTAGTGCTATACATACATTATTAATCTTCAAAACCACCCTGAAGATAGGCATTATCTCCATTTAAAGATTATGCCCAGAGAATGATTTGCCTGAAATCACAGAGTGGTGGAGCTTAAGTTTGAACTCAGAAAGAACATTTGTGCTCTTCTCTGTGAAAACATCAGGCAGTTTCATAGCCTAGTTACTGTGTATCTTCAAGTTAAAAATAGGGAAAAGGTAGAAATACTAGCATTTACCTTTGTTCTCACTGGAAGAAAAATTCAAAAGCTGAACAATTCAATAACACATAGAGCTGGACATGTTTAGAAAAAAAATATTTTGAAAAAATTTTTTTAACAAGGCATACAAAGTAAAGTGTACCTTTTGGGTAAGGAATTTATCAAGTGAATTTACTAGACTGATACTGTAACATTTCATACAAAGTAAAGTGTACTTTTTGGGTAAGGAATTTAACAAGTGAATTTACTAGACTGATACTGTAACATTTCATATAAATACATTTTCCTGTTCTTATACGTCCAAATACGCCCACATGCACCTTTCAAATCTACTGCCAGGAGAGACCATACGCTGTGTTTAGGTGTCTTTGGGAAGCTGAAGTCTCCCATTTACTTACAAGTAAGCCTTACCTGACAGAGCCACGCCCTATGACTGAACACTCAATCACAGAATTAGAATCCGTAAACAAGAGTGTCAATGACTTTAAGAATTATTGCCAAATAGGCCATTAGCTAAAGCTGCCTCACTGTTCCCCATTAAAAAAATAAATAAATAAAAATACAGTAACATAAAAAAGGGTCGGGGCTTCTCCAGCTTATCATTTATGATAATGGCTTTCATTGGGAACTTAATTCCACAGATTACTTCAGATTCAAAAATTTATGCCAAAGTTGCCTACCAGAAATTATAGAACTTAATTACTTTTAATATATTATGAATTAACTAAAAGCCAACTGTGTGCTAACAAGAAATAGATACATGCCTTACTACAGCCTGTTCTAACACTCAACTTGGAAAAGCCAGCAATGGCATGACTCAGTTTACACTAATGCAAAAACACTAGTATCTACCTCATGGTGGTAACGAGAGATATAATTAAGGCCTGCAAGCCTTTTTTTCAGGTCACAGGATTAAAAGCTGTCTCTACAGGCACTACATGCATTTCCTGTACATGTGGGCACACTGCATTTTAAAAATGCATTCGAGTGACTTCCCAGCATTTGTAAATAATTTTTCTGCGGGCAAGATTTTCTTCAGGAAAGTATACAGAAGACATTTGTAAAGAAATCTCTTAAGAAGGGGGGAACGTATCTTCAGAAATGCCTTCACCTCCATTCAGGGGGCCTCTGGGATGTAATCAGTCTCCATCAGGCTCACCAATACTGACGTCCCTAACTTTCCAGCTGTCAGCCGGATGGGGGCCTGGAACTAACCCTCTCCAGCTCTTTGGAAGGGAGGACTCATGGCCGCTCGGTAGGTGGAAAAACAAGCGAAGAAGAAAAAAAAAAAAAAAAAAAAAAAAAAGGACCAAGGAAGGGAAAAAGCAACAACAACAAAAAAAAACGTTTGCATTATCAGCCGAAGGAGAGAGACTAGGGTCAGCGGACACAGGAGCCCCTCCAGGGTGGAGCTTGGGTGAGGTGGCCATCTAAGACCCCGGGGTGGGAGCGTCGACGGCTCGGCAGCCCCAGCGACGCCCCTGACAGCCGCGTCGCAGGGAAGCGCCTTTGTCCGGCCGGCCGGCCAGGGCCGCCGCCGCCGCCGCCCGCAGCCCCTGGGCGCCCCGCTCGGCGCGGGAGCCCCGCGGCCGCCGGGCGCCCGCCGCCCGCCCTCCACTCGCCCGGATCCGGCGCGCGTACTGACCGGCTGGTAGACGCCATCTTCACGGCCACAGGGATTCCTGGCGAAACAACAAGCCCGCACTGCCTGACGGACAGACAACAGGAAGACACTGTGGCGACTGGACGCGCCGCGCCCCGCTTTTATAGACGAGGCGCCCACGCAGGCGTAATAAGGCGCGGCTACGGGTCGGGAGAGCGGCCAAGAGAAGTGAGATCCAGAGTGCCGCGTGCTTTGCGTTTCCTTATTTTTTCCTTTTCCGTGTCCGTAACGTGCTCTGTAAGGCTAGATGAATCAGCGAAACGACCCAAGGAAACTTCCACGCGGACCTCTGCAAACGAGCTGCCCCAGAAACGCCACATCTGGGCTGAGATAAAGCACAAAAGGCAGCCCGGGCTCGGGGCTGGAGGCAAAGCCCACATCCCCCATCAAGGGCTGGCCGCCCCTCCCCCGCCCGGAAGTCAGTTCCTTGGGCCGGACTTCGCTTCTGATTTGCCTAAAGGGGTGATTCCATCAACAATTTGAAATGAAAAGGAGACTTTCACTTGGGTCCGTCCGCACAGGTGTCAGTTCAGGCCCCAGTCCTTCGCTAGCAAGCTGCCCCTTCTTCCTTCGGCGCGGGGCAGTCACCGTGTCTGCCTTGCTTCCCTTTCAGGACTGCAGGCGAAGAAAGGAAACCCTGAGCCACACTGCACCGGGCAGGCAGGGAGACCTGGGCCCTAACAGGGTGGGTGTGTTGTTTTTCTCCGTGTCCTATAAATGTGTCAGATAGCTAAAATAGAGAGAGCTTAGCAAAAACGTTTAGAGATACCACAAAAGGTTCCTAGATTTATTCATTAGCCGAACTGACGTCGGAAGAGTGAAAGTGGCCATCGTAAAAAGAACGCTGCCTGTACTTGGTTGAAAATCACCCTTGGCTCTGTGGCCATCCTAGGAAGCAGGGTGCTCCGGGTGTTGTGGGGATGAGGACGTAGAATATAGTGGCTGCTTTGTTCATCTGGGCATGGGGCTTAAATGCCACGGAGCCCTTTGAATGCCACTGATTGTTTTCTTGAGAGGTGGGGAAGACAGGCAGGAAAGGGGTGTAAAGAAAAGGAATTTAGGAACTGAAATAGGATGGTAATGAGAGGGTTATTATTATTTTTTTCTCTCCAGTCTTCCAATCTGTAGTTCAAAAGGTTGATCATATGAATCTGAGAGGAAAGGCGGGGGTGTGTAGGAAGAGATCAACCAAAAACTTGTATGCATGTATGCATAATCCATGGACACAGACAATAGGGTGGTGGAGGCCTGGTATGTGTGTGTATGGTGGGCGGGGGAGGTCAATAAGGGGTCACTGGGAGAAAAAGGGGGACATAGGTAATACTTTCAACAATAAAGATTTTTTTTTTTTTAAGGGTTGCCTGTACTATTGTGTGAGGGGGAAATAGGGGATGTTCTCCCATAAAATTTGGGAAAACCTCAAAAATGCCCATTCATTTCACCAGTGCCAAGTACAACCAGAAACGGGCTAGGGAGTGCTCCATCCCAATCAGGAAGGAAGTTGTTACAGTAGAGCACCTTGGTTTGGGAGAAGAGGGAGAGGAGGAGGATGACAACTGGGCACCTCTTGAGGATCAAGAATAAGGGCCTACCAACTAGCAGTAGGCATTCAATAATGTTTGTGGAAGGAAGAAGCCATCAAAGAAGTTGAAACCCCAGAGAAAGGAAGCTGGGTAACCAGTTAATTAACACCTGCTCCACCTGAGAGTCACTTATCTACCATAACCTACTTAGGATATCTTTTATATATATATATATATATATATATATATATATATATATATATATATATATATATATATATAAACGCCTAAGTCACCGGCAGAATGACTGACCGGCTGGTAGCTATAACACACAATGATTATCAGGGGACAGGCACTCAATGCACAGGCACAGAAACATGGAACTTTTATTGGGGCGGGTTTTTTCAAGTTAAAAGTAGTGTTGGGTTCTGTGAAGATGGTGGCATAGGTAAATGTGGTAACTACATCAAATTTACAACTAAACTACAGAACAATTGTCATTCAGAATTGCCTAAAATCTAGCTGAGCAGAAGTCCTACCATGAAGGACATGCAGAAGAAGCCATATTGAGACCATTAGGAGGGACTGAGGGGTGGAAAGGGCTGGTCCCACATCCTTTTATGATGAATAATCAGAAGGGATATTTCAGCTATGGAAGTCACTCCTGAGGAGCTAGGGGTCCCATCAGGCTCCCAGCCCAGAGTTCCAGAGCCAGGGAGAGAAATCCCCATGACTTCTGTCTGTAAAAACCAGCTCGGATTGTGGCTGAGTGAGATGGAGGGCTGCTGGAGTCCCAGGCATTCCCCTTAAAGGGCCTGCACATGGACTTATTTGGATTCACTTACTCTGAATTCCACTGCTGGATCACTAGGGACACACAATGTGGAACTAAGTTGCCTGGCATCCGGGCTAGAGCTGGAGGAGCAGCTTTCTCCCAGGCAGAAGTGCTGGCAGAGCCCTTGTTCCTTTTCTGGGCCCTCCCCCAACGTGGCCAGCGAGCAGGTACCATATCTGAGTCTCCATCAACCTGGCTATGACTGTTCACCGTGCACTGGTGATTCCCTGAAACCCTTCCTCAACCAACTTGTGGGGCCACCCAAGCTGTTTCCAACAGCTTATCCATACGAATAGCCTGTCTTGGCTCATGCTGGAAAATTTCATAAAATATCTCAAACAAGCAGAATCTGGCCTCTGCATGCCATGTACTTCTCACTGAGTGGCCCCCGACGTGGTATGCACTTGGCCTCTCCTGGGTATCTCCAAGCCTAGCACAAGTAGCAGCCTGACAGATCATTTGTAACTCATGCCGAGTGGCCAAAGAAAGGGTGCAGGTGGCACATGACCTTGGCTTTCACCTCCTAGGAGGACCCAGAGCCAGTACACTGAGTGGATAACTTCAAACCATGTTGTGACACCACCTAACACCCTCCACTTAAGGGGTAGACTGCACAGCACCAGAGGTCCACTGAAGTAAGTCCTGCTCTGCAGGAAGGGTCCTGCACAGCTGATCCTCCAGTGTGGTTACAGCCTGGGGGGCAGGCCTTCCCATTGAGGTGCCAACAGCAATCAGGCTCAGCTACAACAGGAGGTACACACAGCCACATGGGGGCTCACTTGGAGTGCGCAGCTTGGGTGATTGGGAGGTGGTACTACTGCATCCTACAGGCCACCTACTACATAAGGCCACTCTACCAAGCCCAGGAGATGTAGCAGCTCTACCTAATACATAGAAACAAACACAGGGAGGCAATCAAAATGAGAAGACAAAGAGATGTGTTCCAAATGAAAGAACAGAACAAAACTCCAGAAAAGGAATTAAACAAAATGGAGTCAAGCCATCTTCTAGATGAAAAGTTTAAAAAAGTGCTTATAAGGATGCTCCAAGAACTTAGTGGAAGAATAGAGGAACTTAGAACTTTAGCAAAGATGTAGGAAACACAAAAATGGAGATAGAAAACATAAAAAAAAGAAGCAGTCAGAAATGAAGATTTGGAAGATAAAGAAGCAAGAAATACCCCAGCAGAACAGCAAAAAGAAAAAAGAATTTTAAAAAATTAGGATAGTATAAGGAGCCTCTGGGGCAACTTCAAGCATACCAACATTTAAATCATAGGGTTGTCAGAAAAAGAGCAAGGAATTGAAAACCTATGTGGAAAAAATAATGACAGGAAATTTTCCTAACCTGGTAAAGGAAATAGACATATAAATCCAGGAAGTGCCGAAACCGGTTTGGCTCAATGGATAGAGCGTCGGCTTGGGGACCGAAATGTCCCGGGTTCGATTCTGGTCAAGGGCATGTACCTTGGTTGCAGGCATATCCCCAGTAGGGAGTGTGCAAGAGGCAGCTGATCGATGACTCTCTCATCGATGTTTCTAACTCTTTATCTCTCTCCCTTCCTCTCTGTACAAAATCAATAAAATATATATATTTTTAAAAATCCAGGAATTACAGTAAGTCCCAAGCAAGCTGAACCCAAAGAAACCCATATCAAGACATCATAATTAAAATGCTAAAGGTTAAAGACAAAGAGAAAATCTTAAAAGCAGCAAGAGAAAAGTTAGTTACCTAAGAAGGAGCTTCCATAAGACTGTCAGTTGATTTCTCAATAGAAACTTTGCAGGCCAGAAGGGAGTGGCAAGAAATATTCAAAGTGATGAAAAGCCAGGATCTACAACAAGATTGCTCCACCAGCAATGCTATCATTTAGAATCAAAGGACAGATAAAGAGCTTCCCAGACAAGAACAAGCTAAAGAAGTTAATCACCACCAAACCAGTGTTACAAGAAATGTTTAAAGGGCCAAGAAGGAGGAGGAGGAGAAGGAGGAGAAGGAGGAGGAGGAGGAGGAGGAGGAGGAGGAGGAGGAGGAGGAGGAGGAGGAGAAGAAGAAGAAGAAGAAGAAGAAGGAAGAGAAGAAAGAGAAGGAGGATAGGGAGGAGGAGGAGGAGGAGGAGGAGGAGGAGGAGGAGGAGGAGGAGGAGAAATAGAAGAAGAAGAAGAAGAAGAAGAAGAAGAAGAAGAAGAAGAAGAAGAAGAAGAAGAGGAAGGAGAAAGGGACAAAGAGGAGTAGGGGGAGGATGAGAAGGTGGAATGGAGGATGAGGAAGAGGAAGAAAGGATAAATAAATATAAATAATAAAATGGCAATAAATATAAATCTATAAAAATTACTTTAAATGCAAATGTATTAAATGCTCTGAGCAAAAGACATATAGTGGCTGAATGGATAACAAATCAAGACTCTTACATATGCTGTCTGCAAAAGACTCACTTCAGAGGGAGAATCCAAGATGGCTGCTCGGGTAGGCACCTAGCCGCAGCCGCACGCAACAATTTCAATAAAATACAACTAAAATATAAAATGGACATTACCCAGAACTACAGGAAAGTCGACTGACTGGAAATTCTACAACGAGAAGCAAGGAGAAAACCAGAAGGAGGCTCGGAGGAGCTGTAAAAGCCCAAGGTACGGAGACACGCGGCGCGCGCGGAGAGGACGGAGCTGGAGAGGAGGGAGGCCGAGTGCCTGGCTGGCGTTCCCTAGCGGAAAGGAGATAAAACTCCGATTGTGCTGGGCCCCCGACTGCTCTGAATCCCCGTTCTACGCCAGACCCCGGGGACCCAGGCTCATCCATAGGGAGCTGGGCTGTAAGGCGGAGCCCCGGGGAAGTGGCGAAAGGAGGTCCCGGCGGCAAGCACACTGCGTGTGCGCAGAGAAGGGCCGGCCGGCTGTGCCGTAGGACTGCCCTGGCGGGAAGGAGACAGGGGCTCCAGACTGCTCTGAACGCCATCTCCAACTCCACTTCCAACTGAACTGAACCCCAGTTTTGGGCCCATTGCGGGAGAGCCTACACTGTTTGGTAGCAGGCAAAAATCGAGGGCACCTTTTTCTCAGAGGTGCTTGCAACAAGTGCTGAAGGACCCTGAGTCTCAGGAGTCGCATAGGGCGGGGCTGACGGAAGCCAAGGCTGTAGGCTCCACCCTGAAACTCCGCCCCATCAGAAAAGCTGCCTGCGAAAATGCCTAAACCAAATAGATCACAAACGAAAGAAATGGAGGACAAAAAGCGACTGGATATAGAGTTCAAAACCACACTTATAAGGTTTTTCAAGAGTATCCTAGAAAAGGCCAATAAAATAAATGAGACCTATGAGGATATGAAAAGGGATCAACAAGAAATAAAGAATACATTGTCTGAAATAAAAAATATTATACAGAGTCCTAAAAATAGAATAGAAGATCGCAAGATTCAAGTCAAAGATTTGGAACATAAAGAGCCAGAAGACATTCCTCTGCAGAAGCTAGAAAGCAAGAGAATCCAGAAAATTGAAGATAATGTAAGAAACCTCTGGGACAACTTCAAGCGATCCAACATCAGAATCATGGGGGTCCCAGAAGATGAGAGAGAGCAAGATATCGAAAACATACTGAAAGAAATAGTGACAGAAAACTTCCCCCATCTGGGGAAAGAATTGGACTTACAAGTCCAGGAAGCACACAGAACTCCAAATAAGAGGAATCCAAAGAGGACCACACCAAGACAAATCATAATTAAGATTCCAAGAGCAAAGGACAAAGAGAGAATATTAAAAGCAGCAAGAGCTAAGCAGGAGGTTACCTATAAAGGAGCTCCTATACGATTGTCAGCTGATTTCTCAACAGAAACCATGCAGGCCAGACGGGAATGGCAAGAAATATTCAAGGTGATGAATAGCAAGAACCTACAGCCAAAAATACTCTACCCAGCAAAGCTATCACTCAGAATCGAAGGTCAGATAAAGAGCTTCACTAATAAAAAAAAGCTAAAGGAGTTCATCACCACCAAACCAGAATTATATGAATTGCTGAAGGGGGTTCTTTCAGAAGAGAAAGTAAATAAAGATAAAAATATGAACAACAAATACGTAACTATCAACAAGTGAATCTAAAAACCAAGGAAATTAAAAAAAAAATCTGATGAACAATATTAACTGTTGAATATAATAGAATCAGAGGTATGGAAGGGGAGTGAACTGATGATTCTTGGGGAAAAGGGGACAGGGGAATGTGGGAAGAGACTGAACATAAACTGTGCACCTATGGATGAGGACAATGGGGGTTGGGGAAAGGGCAGAGGGTGGGGTGGGAAGGGGGCGGAAAAGGAACACTTGTAATAATATGAACAATACAAATTTATTTAAAAAAAAAAAAAAAAGACTCACTTCAGATCAAAAGACATACACAGGCTGAAATAAAGGGATAGAAACAGATATTTCATAAAAATGGAAACAAACAAAAAACTGAGGTAGTAATACTTACACCAGACAAAATAGGTCTGAAAAACAAAATAAGCAAACAAGCAGAACAGAAAGAAACTCATAGATACAGAGAACATTTTGACAGTTGCCAGATGAAAAGGGTGAATGAGAAATGTGAAGGAATTAAGAAGTACAAATAGGTAGTTACAGAATAGGGATGTAAAGTACAGCATAGGGAATGTAATCAATAATACATATTGTAATAATTCTATGTAATAAAAGGCTAATATACAAATTGACACCATGGGAGGGAGTTTGTCCACCGGGAGTTAGATGTGCGCTGACCACCAGGGGTGGTGCAAAACATGGTGCTGGCCCAGGACAGCAGTGGAGGTGCTTCGGGCCCCAATGAGAACAGGACTGTGGGAGGATGGTGGAGCAGGTGAGTGGGCGGCGCCAGGCCAAGGTGGGTGTGAAGGGAGGCCCCGGCTGGCAGTTGGCAGCTGGTAGGGACCCTAACCACGCATGAATTTCATGCACTGAACTTCTAGTTATGTGTAATGTCACTTGGGTTTTAGATTAATCATGGGATTCACTTTGTAAGTTATATAATGCCTGATCACTGGGTTGTACACCTGAAACTAATTTAATATTGTGTGTCAATTGTAATTGAAAAATAAAAAGTTATTTAAATAAATAAATAAATAAGTAGTGTTATAAGTTATCTCAGGAATTTACTTACACAGTAAAGGGAGTTATGTTGTTAGAAGATGGCAGCATTAAGGTTTCAGCTAAAACAAGATATACTTTTCATGGATAATTAATAAGAGGGGTAAAAGAGTTTATGAAAATAATACTACAGATATAACCACTTGTATTAGCAAATGGACAAGTTTGTTTGTTTATTTATTTGACTTTTAAAATCCTCCCCTGGGGATATGCTTAGAGAGTGGAAGGGAGATATATATATATATAAAGAGAAACTTCAATGTGTGAGAGAAACATTGATTGGTTACCTTCTGTACATGCCTTGACTGGGGATCGAACTAGCAACCTTTTGGTGCACAGGACAACACTCAACCAACTGATCCACTCCAGCTGGGCTCCACCTTTTTAATCATGAGATTAAACAAATTAAAGTTTTACATATTATAAGGAAAAAGACTGAATTAAATGTAAAAGAAAGAAGCAGTTGTATAATGTGAGGAAGTTAATATTGATTAGAAAATCCAATTATTTCTACAAATTATTTTGTTATATCCCAAGATAGCTGTTTGTCAGCAGGTGAACTTCCTATTCAATTGGCATGACTGAGTAATTAGATCTATTCTCAGAGCAGCAATAAAATGAAATTCTCATGTCTCAGGAACTTAGTTGAGGTTTTTTGTTTTGTTTTTTTTACCCATGGGTTTATCCAACTGAGACCAAGGATACTTCTTGTTTTACCTAGAAATAATTTAAAATATTTGGTGGCCTGGCCAGTGTGGCTCAATATTTGAGCATCGACCTATGAACCAGGTCACAGTTTGATTCCCAGTAACGGCACCTGCCTGGTTGCAGGGTTGATCCCCAGTAAGGGGTGCGCAGGAGGGAGCGGATCAATGATTCTCTCTCACCATTGATGTATCAATCTCTCTCCAAAGAGGTTCCTTCAGACTTCTCTGTACAACTGACACCCTTAGGTTTCCCACCATAGCAATTATACTGTCTCTAACCATAGTTGAGCCTGGATATCTAGCTGGGCATCTGCAAGCATCAGGTCTGGCCTTGGCCTCTAAAGTCCAAGTAATATCAGGCCAGACTTCAAAAATTTCCTTGGTCCATTACTGCACTATTTTCCCATGGACCCCATATTTAAAATACCTGCCTTCCTCTTTTCCCAAGTCAGTTCTCCTCATTCTGACCAAATGAAAAAGACAGTAACCTTTCTCCCTTGAAGCACCCAGATATGGAGTTCCCTATGGACCAGTCCTAGGCTTGACTGTTGGACCAAACATTGAAAAAACAAAAACAAAAACCCATCACTCAAGTAGGCACAGAAATTCTAGAACCCCAGGGTTGAATCTTGCTTGGAAGACTTCAATGATCACAGCATTATAGAATACTGTCGAATGAGAACTCCAGCTCATTCTTTGAAGCTATTATGGGGAAACCCTAGGAAAACAGTGTTGATGAAATTCCTTTAGGTTACCATGTATAGCTTAGTTTATGAATTTTCATTGTTATATGGTATTTTATTGTGTTGATGTATTTCCTAAATATTAAAGTGTTTTTAAATATATATATTTTTCTTGATTTCAGAGTGAAGAAGGGAAAGGGAGAGATAGAAACATCCATCAGCTGCTTCTTGCATGCACCCTACTGGAAATGGAGTCCAAAATCTGGGCATGTGCCCTAATTGGGAATTGAACCAACAACCTCCTGGTGCATGGGGCTACGCTCAGCCAACTGAGCCACACTGGCTGGACTAATTATTAGAATATTAATAGACATTTCCATCGTCCCCAATATGGAATAATTATAAACCTGCTACAAAAATATTATCTTACATACTTTATAAAAGTATGATGGAATGGCACACTGATTCTCTGGATCAAAACATTATCCTTATGCTAGTCTTTGAGGCCATATGTTACTTCCCTGACCTAATACCTATTACTCTGTGCCTTGGTTATTCCACCCATTCTCTTGGTTCTCATAGAATATATCAGGCACCTTCCTCTTAGAGCTTTTGCACTGGCTATTCCTTCTTCCTGAAATGTTTCTCCCTAAGATCTTCACAAGGCTTTCTCCCTCCCCTCCTCTAAGTCTGCTTCCATATCCCTCCACGAGACTCATCTGACCAGTTCAAAATTCTAATTTGCTCCCCTAACACTTTCATTTCTTTCTTCATACAATTACCATGTATAAGTTTTACGTACAATATATTTCATTATGTTTCTGATTTAGTTAGTCTCTCTCCCCTGCACAGAAGCTCTAGAAGACAGAGATCTTTATTTGTTTACTGACATATCCTAAGGGCATATATAGTTCCTGGAATAGTGCCTGGCACATAGAGAGGGCGTTCAATGAATATTTATTAAAGGAGGGAACAAAGATAGAATGGAGGGAGGCAAGAAGGGAGAGAAAATATAAAGAAAAGTTTTGCCCCGAAGAAAAAAAAGATATTAGGGTGGTAGTCAGCATCAGGGAAAGACTTTTATTTCTTAAAAAAAAAATAAAAAAAAATAAATATATATATAATTGTTTCTTTTGTTTTTTGATTTTTTTTTTTTTTTTTTTTTTTTTTTTTTTTTTTTTTTACAGGGAGGAAAGGAGAGGGATAGTTAGAAACACTGATGTGAGAGAAACATCGATCAGCTGCCTCCTGCACACTCCCTACTGAGTATGTGCCTGCAACCACGATACATGCCCTTGACTGGAATCGAACCTGGGACTCTTGAGTCTGCAGGTTGATGTTCTATCCACTGAGCCAAACCGGCCAGGGCAGGGAAAGACTTTTCTGAGATGACAGAGATGTGAACATGTCTCACTTCTGAGGAAGAGAAAGATCCAGTCAATGCTGAAGACACAAGAGAATGGACAAAACCAAGTCCTGGAGAACATGAGGAGAAATGGGATCCAGAGCATATGCCATATTGAGAGGGCTAACTTGAAACGTAGGCAGATAGAGTAGGAGTCCAGTGGGAAAACAAAGGCAGGTGGAACATAGGCAGAGGCAGACACGGCAGTTTGAGCGGTCTAATCACAGGAACCAACCATGCAGAAATAACAAAATGTTTCTGCACTCAAAGTGGGAGGCATGGGGAACCAAGGGAGGGCTGTAGCAACACGGTGTACCAACGCATAGCAACAGAAAGTTCAGGTCTGTTGCTGGGCAAGAACAATGAAGGAATCGATCAGGTGACAACATGGATAGATATATTGTAGAAACAGGCTTGTAGCAACTATCTAGCCTGGACTACAAGGCTTTAAGGGGGCAGTCCATTATTGGGCCCCCCTCTCTCTAAGGGGAGTCTGAATCTTCTTGTAATACATTTCCCACACTTTCGCTTAAATCTTCTGGTCTGTGAAGCTCATACTTCGGTGCCAGGAGATGACCCTGGGAAAGAAAAAAGACCTCGGCTGACTGTTCCTCCAGTTATCAGTATGATTAGCATTGGACAAGGCCACCATGAGTGAGAATTTTATCAAGTCTCCAGCAAGAGTGTACTAGATAAATTTAAAATTTTACATGGGGCCGAGACCAGTTTGGCTCAGTGGATAGAGGTCTGCCTGTGGACTGAAAGGTCCCAGGTTCGATTTGGTTAAAGGGCATGTACCTTGGTTGCAGGCACATCCCCAGTAGGGGGTATGCAAGAGGCAGCTGATCAGTGACTCTTTCTCATCGATGTTTTTAACTCTCTATCCCTCTCTCTTCCTCTCTGTAAAAAATCAATAAAATATATACTTAAAAAAATTTTTTTTTACATGGGATTTGTATTGCTATGTAATAGTTTGCCCTTGAGGTCCTGGGCCTCCTTCTCGATGGCTGAGTTTGGTACTATTTAACCACAATCCCCCCCAAATCTGTCCTCATTCCCCAGAGGAAATGACACAAGGATGGATGCTGACATTCGTGTCAAAAGCTTATTCTTGGAATTCCTGTTGAGATTGCTGTTCTAGGTTGCTCCTTATTCTTTTTCTTTTTAAAATTATATTTTTATTGACCTCAGAGAGGAAGGGAGAAATAGAAACATCAATGACTAGAATCATTGATTGGCTGCTTCTTGCACGTTCCCTACTGGGGATCAAGACTGCAATCTGTGTATGTGCCCTGACTGGGAATCCAACCGTGACCTCCTGGTCCATAGGTCAACATTCCACCAGTGAGCCACACCAGCTGGGTACTTCTGGCTCTTTACATTTTGCTTTGTTTTTCACAGAAGTGGGAGATGAGGTCACTTAATTGTGCTGTTGGTGGTAGGCTTTGAGGTGTGAAGAAGGTTTTTTTTATGGGGAATGGAAGAATATTAGAAATTGCTGCTATAGGAAAAGGTAGAGAAAGCTCATTAAGGGATTATAGAAGAGTTAAGGTCAATCACAACCTGCTTGTTACAACCTGTCCAATTGTGCATTTTGCTATAGCAGTGCACTCAGCAGCCCAGTGATGGGAGTTTAAATCTAAGCTGGATGACGAAGGGAGTAAAAATAAGGGGACTGGTAGGATCAAAATACCTGGAGAATGTTCTATGGACTTGCAGCAGTGATTACCAAACTTCAATAGACATAAGTATCACCTGGAAAGGGCCCGATTTTGAAATTATTATTCAGTAGATCTGAAGACTAGAATATATTTTCAACAAGGATTCTAGTGGGTTATGATGTAAGAGGGCCATGGATAATTTTTTGTGAAATAATAGACTTGAAATTATATTGAGTTAAAAGAAGAGATATTTTGAGAAGAGAGAGAGGTAGAGTGTTTAAAGGAAAATATTCTAAGGATAGGTGGTTACCATGTGAGATAACTAATTTATTATTTCAAAGGTGTAACAGCCTGGAGTGATAAAAGGTTCAGGGTGTGGCAAAGGGAGTGGGTGGCTGAAGTGGAAGTGAACATCACCAGAGATGGGAAGGTCAAAGTACCGAAAGCTGAGCTAACCCATGTGGACCTTGAAGCCATCTCAGATTATGGCCTTACTGGGATAGAGGCAAAACTGTGAGCACAGTTCAAAGTCAGTGAAGGGGAAGGAACTACCGGTGGGTAGATAAAGCAAAAATATGAAGTCGAGGAGGGTGTAACTGGTTAAGAGTTTTTACATGGTGGTGAAGAAGTAAAATTGGATAAAAAGGGTTGAATATTTGTTTGCTAGGCTCTACATACTTCAGTCCATTTAATCTTTACACACAACTCATAAACTTCATATAACATAGGTGCTACTTTTATTCCCCTTTATAAAGAAACTGAAGCACACAGAGGTTAAGCATAAACC
This sequence comes from Pipistrellus hanaki, assembly GCF_964339955.1. NCBI lineage: Eukaryota > Metazoa > Chordata > Mammalia > Chiroptera > Vespertilionidae > Pipistrellus > Pipistrellus hanaki. The sequence continues at coordinate 137,584,947 of NC_140504.1, read as the reverse complement.
AGCATTTCACATTTCTTACCCACAATGCTATATTGATTCCCGTAAAAGGCTAGTGGAAAGTGTTTAATACATTTCAATTTGCTTGGAAAAAACAATGAAAATATTTCTTTAAATTTTATTTGTATTAAAATATTTGTTTTTGCAATATCCAGTGAGTGGCAGTACTAATACAATTCTAGGTCATCTAATAGAAATAGTAAAGCAGTTTGCAGTTATCAAGACTTCTGTCTACTCCATGCCTTGATGATTTCTTCAGCAGCATCTAGTGTACTGTCTTTCTGTAAATAAATGAAATAATTGTCATTACATATAAAAATAAATTCAAGATGAAGTGAATATTTAAATATAAAAATGCATAACTCTGAATGCCACCTCCAACTCCACTTCCAACTGAACTGAACCCCAGTTCCTGGCTCATTGGGGGAGAGCCTAGACTGTTTTGTAGCAGGCAAAACTCGAGGACACCTTTCTCTCAGAGGTGCTTGCAGCGAGTACTGAAGGACCCTGGGGAATACTGAGACTCAGGAGCCGCATAGGGTGAGGTTGACGGAAGCCAAGGCTGTAGGTTCTACCCTGAAACCCCGCCCCATCCAAGCAGAGACTTTTTATGCTACCATCTCAGGGAAGCTGCGAAAATGCTGAGACAAGAAAATAGATCACAAATGAAAGAAATGGAAGACAAAAAGTGACTGGATATAGAGTTCAAATCTAAGCTTATAAGGTTTTTCAACAATTTCCTAGAAAAGGTCGATAAGACCTATGAGGATATGAAAAGGGATCAACTAGAATTAATAAGGAATCAACAAGAAATAATAAGGGATCAACAAGAAATAATAAGGGATCAACAAGAGATAAAGAATACATTGTCTGAAATAAAAAAATATTATACAGAGTCCTAAAAACAGAATGGAAGATCGCAAGAATCAAGTCAAAGATTTGGAACAAAAAGAGCCAGAAGACACTCCTCCACAGAAGCAAGAAGGCAAGAGAATCCAGAAAATTGAAGATAATGTAAGAAACCTCTGGGACAACTTCAAGCGAACCAACATCAGAATTATGGGAGTCCCAGAAGATGAGAGAGAGCAAGATATCGAAAACATACTGAAAGAAATAGTGACAGAAAACTTCCCCCACCTGGTGAAAGAATTAGACTTACAAGTCCAGGAAGTGCACAGAACTCCAAACAAAAGGAATCCAAAGAGGACCACACCAAGACACATCATAATTAAAATTCCAAGAGCAAAAGACAAAGAGAGAATATTAAAAGCAGCAAGAGCAAAGCAGGTAGTTACCTATAAAGGAGCACCCATACGATTGTCAGCTGATTTCTCAACAGAAACCATGCAGGCCAGATGGGAATGGCAAGAAATATTCAAGGTGATGAATAGTAAGAACCTACAGCTAAAAGTACCCAGCAAAGCTATCTCTCAGAATCGAAGGCCAGATAAAGAGCTTCACTAATAAAAAAAAAAAAGCTAAAGGAGATCATTACCACCAAACCAGAATTTTTATGAATTGCTGAAGGGGGTTCTTTCGGAAGAGAAAGTAAATAAAGATAAAAACTATGAACAACAATATGTAACTATCAACAGGTGAATCTAAAAACCAAGGAAATTAAAAAAAAAATCTGATGAACAATATTAACTGTTGAATATAATAGAATCAGAGGTATGGAAGGGGAGTGAACTGACAATTCTTTGGGAAAAGGGGAGAGGGGGATGTGGGAAGAGACTGAACATAAACTGTGCACCTATGGATGAGGACAATGGGGGGTGGGGAAAGGGCAGAGAGTGGGGTGGGAACCTGGTGGAGGGGAGCAATGGAGGGGGGGTGGGGAAGAGGAACATTTGTAATAATATGAACAATAAAGATTTACTTAAAAAAATGTTGATATTGTTAGGTTGTTAATATTCATATTCTACTATGGGGAGTCTTCCATAGTCTGTAGGTTGTCTCTAAAACTTGAAAACAATGTTTATATCAATCTGATTAGGTTTACAGATGGACGTGTTGGTGTAGAGTGCTTTAATGCCAGAATGACTGTTTTCAGTAGCAATCACATATTAAAAACTGCAATAATAAATTCAGATTTTTTTCACAGATCTGATGATAAATACTTTCAGCTTTTATTTATCAGTTATGTATATATAATTTTCAGTTTTAATTGATATTTTTCCTACATATAGAATTATGGGCTGATCTATTTTTTTTTTTTTTTTTTTTTTAATGCCAGCATTTTGAAGATGTCATTTCATTGTAACCTGGTCTTCATTGTTTCTAATAAGTAGTTAGGTAACACTCATATCTATTCCTGTGCTTGTGAAGTTTAGTTTTTCTCTGGCTGCTTTCAAAATCTTATCATTACCTTTGGTTTGTAGCAGTTTGATTATGGTGTGTCTAGGCATGGGGTTGTTGTTTTTTTGGTATATCCTGTGTGGTTCACTGAACTTTTATTTTTCAAAAATATATTTCTTTATTGATTTCAGAGAGGAAGGGAGAGGGAGAGAGAGAGATAGAAACACCAATGATTAGAGAGAATCATTGATTGGCTACCTACTGCATGCTGGGGATTGAGCCTACAACCCAGCCATGTGCTCTTGGCCAGTATCAAACCTGGGACCCTTCAGTCTGCAGGCCGGTGCTCTATCCACTGAGCCAAACCTGCTAGGGCATGAACTTTTAGATTTATAGGTTGCTTTACACCAAATCTGGAAACATTTTGGCCATTATTTCTTAAGAGATTTTTTTTCTGTTACATTCTCTCTCTCTCTCTCTCTCTCTCTCTCTCTCTCTCTCTCTCTCTGTACTCCAATTACATGCAAACTGTCACTTGATATTGCCTCACAAATGTGAGGCTCTGTTATTTTTCAAAAGTAACTTCCTTCTCTGTTCTTCAGATTGAATAATTCCTATGGATCTGTATTCAAGTGGACCCTTTCTTTTCTGTCATTCTCAATGTTTTATGTTTAATGCCACATATATATTTTCTTATCAGATACCACTCTTTAGTTCTTGAATTTCCACTTGATTATTTTAATCTGTCAATATTTCCTTTACATACTTATAAAATCTGCTTACTTATAATATATGCTTAAAAATCCTTGTCTACTACTTTCTCTATCTGGGTCACCTTGAGATATATTTCTATTGACTGCTTTATTTCCTTTATTAAGGGTCATCATTTTTTTGAGTCTCCACATGTTTAGAAAGTTTTGATTGCATGCTAGCCATTGTAATGTTATATGGTAAGAAGTCTGATTATGTTTAAACTCGACACTTATTCTGGTACGCAATTAATTGCAACTAGACAAAATTTAAAAATTGCTCTATAAGCACATCATGTCTAGAAAGAAAAAAATGGTGATTTATATATAAAAAGGAAAGACATTATAAGTATTTTTTTTTTAGTAGAACAGAAAACTTACTTTAATAAAGCAAAATCGCACAAACTTCTCAAATTGTAATTTGGTCTCTTTGTTACAGAATGCTGAAACTGGGATGGCTGAGAGTTTCTAAAAAATAAACAGGAAGGTAAAATAAGAAAACTACTTACATTTCACATATTAATCCTAAACATTAGAAAATATTGATACTTCTAAGTATTCGTAACAATTTCAGGGAAAAAAGAGATTAAAAAATTCTCCAAATAGGCACTTGTGGAATATCACGTAACAAAACTATAGTTAACATTGTTCAAAGCATGTCAGCAGGTCTCCTTCATAAATTAACTATAAAATACAGCAGGATATTGCAAAGGCCAATAACTTTTACCTTATTTTTAGTCATCCATTTCACAAATTTATAGTCATAAGGTTCATTGCTGTTCTTCATATCAGAAAGGTCTGCATCTAAAACAATGAAAATTAGATAACCTATGTATTACACCTGAGCCAATATGTATTTAATTTAAGCCTGTTAAATTCAAATTTATCTTATGAGATATTCACAAAATCTGCTAAAGTCTCATATTGCACATGGTGGAGTGGAAAGCGAGATGCCATAGATTAGCTTTAACTATTCTCTATGGCAGTACTCAAATTGCATTTGATTGATCATATTTGTGCATTCACCCCTTAGCCCTGGAAGAGAGTAGAAAGGGGAAGAAAAGAAGTGTTGCCTTTCCACCTAGAAATAATATAAAAGTCTGTGATCATTATTAAGAAAATGGCATCTAAATTTATATTCATCATAACATTTATGCCTGCAAAAAGTCATTGGCAAAGGAAAAGTGTCTGTATTGCAATCTACCATTATCCCTAAATCCTAGGTTAGTGTCTAGCATATAAGCAATAAAAAGCGTATTTGTTGAATGAGTAGACTAATATTATTCACTACAGGCCCAGCACATGAAATTCATGCGTGGGTATGGTCCCTAGGCCTGGCCTGCAATCAGGGCCATTTTCCCCGGCTGCCTGCAGCCATCCCTGCCACCCACCCCTGGTTCCCTGTTCGCCATTGGGCGATGGAGCCTGCTGGCCAGGGAGAGGGACTGAGAGGTCAGTTGTTTCCCCTCATTGGCCAGCTCCAACCCCATCACGGGTTGCCCTCTGTGTGTGGCGTGACTGTTGGGACAGGGGCCTTGGCCTGGCGCCGGCCGTGTCCCCCACCTCCCACCCTTGGTTCCCCATTTGCCATTCGGTGATGGGAGCCTTTTGGCTGGGGAAAGGGACTATGAGGTGATCAGTGCACCTCATAGTGACTGGTCGAGTGGCTGTTCTGCTGTTAAAGTCCATTTGCCTATTACCCTTTTATTATTGTATATAGGATTATTTGTAAAGGGAAAAATATCTGTGTCGATCTTCCAAGTGATATCTTCTATTGTTTATCTCTTTTTTACTCACATTATGCTTTAAAAAAATGTTAAATTTGGGGAAAATATGTATTCCTATTCTTATGTCTTGCTCCAATCTTGCATTCAGGTCTGGGCTAGATATTTCTCTGGCATTTAGCTTCAGCAATTCATATTTCATATTGTTTCAATTTCATTGATTTGTACTCTTAGATCATTTTGAATGGCAGAAAGCTATTTTGATGATTACTATAATCATTTAAATTTTATAATTTATTGTTCAAAACAGATTGAGACAGTTTCCTTTCTTTGTTTCCCCCCACTGAATACTACTGGGTCTCTTCACTTAATGGTGTAAAAACCTTGACATTGAAGAAAGTTTCACTTATATTTAAAAAAAAAAATCTTAATATGTTTTTACTTAATGATTTTTATTTCTAATCTCTCCTGTGCTTTCAAGACCATAACAATCTCATATAATAATGCTAATAATATATACTACCATTTATTGAGCATTTACTATTTGCTAAGCATGTTAGATAATTCTCTCATTTATTTGTCTTACAATTCTAAGAGTTAGCTATAATCTTCACTTTATAGATGAGGAAATTAAATCACTATTTCAAGTATTTCACACATATGTATATGTAATTAATTATTTCATTATATATAGTTAAGTATTTCACACACACACACACACACACACACACACACACATATATATATATATATGTAATCAAGTGTTTCATATATATGTATATATGTAGTTAATTCATTTTTGGCTCTAACAAAAAAAAGATCACTTTGAAAAGTTAACTGTAAATTATGTGAAAACTCCATGTGATAAGTATACAACAGTAGTGTATTCAAAGGTAACCCAGAGAAAGGAGTGATGACCTATAGCAATAGGAGGAAGTAAAGGAGGATATTAACTAACTGCAATTGATACTAGCTGTACTACTTGTTCTAGTAAAGCTTAGAAAAGAGGAATTCATTGCTGTGGTGCTTAAAAGGAAAGGAGGGAATAAATATAATTCTAAATATTTGATAGTTATAAGAAAGCTAGAATCTATTTCTTTTGAAAACTTAAGTCAGAATTCCTCAAATAAACTAAAAATATTTACTAAAGGTACAAGTTTGAACCATATTATAATAGCATTTGGGTATTTAAGTAATCTATGAAAATCAAAATTGGTTTTTGTATTCCCATTCTCTCTTCAATAATTTTGGACCTTACTATCCCACTAAAACAACTGTAATAATCTTCTACTTGTCATCTTATCTTCTAATCAAATGTTTCCATTTTTAGTTCTAGGATGAAGGTCACTGGTCTGCTTAGTATGGCAGAAAAAAACCCCACACAGTTCCTTGGTGAGGGCATGGATCTCAGAGTTCAGAGCCCAGCTCTGCTACTTATTAGTTGATTAACTTCAGTAAATTTCTTGATTCTCTATTTCATTTTTCTCACCTATCAAGGAGGATATAATAGCACCAATCTCATTGGTCTTTAGTGAGAATATGACATTGTTGTGGAGTAAAGGTGAGTGAATGACCACTGGAGTCCAGAACAAATTAAAATTGAGGGAGCCTTTATTAGCCAGCGACTGCTCTGCCTTTATCCACGCAGGAAGTCCAGAGAACAGCAGCGACTCTTCGTGTAGGACCGCTTTTAAGCCTATTTACCACATCCTGTTTTTGCAGAACAAGCAACCCAAGACAAAACGGTTTTTCCTAAGCAACACCAGGATCATGCCATTGACGACCATGTTATTTACAGGGTCATCCTGTTCTTCAGAAAGCTGACAGTGTTCTGGGAAAGAAGGCCTACGTGCTGGGAAGGGGCCATGAGACCGTATCTCAAGGCCTGGCCTGGTGTCAGCACTGACAACTCTATCTGGGGCATAGTCCACAGCCTCACTAGTGCTCAAAAATTCCCACTCTCTAACAACATTTGTAAGGCTCTTAGGATAATACCTACTATATCATAAATGCTCAAAAATATTAATCAGTTAGTGATTGCTATGAATTTTAAAGGGAAGTCTTTACTATGTTCAAGTACTTTATGGTTTGTTTTTATTTTCAAGCTACTATCAAATGAGTTTTGTTGTTTTTAGTATATGGTGGAACTGCCTCTAGTACATGGAAGAATTTTTACATTCAAATTAATCTGAGCAAAGATGAACGAGTAAAATAAAAGAAACTTGTCTTCGTATATAGAAGAGTCTTAGAGACATTACATTTGCCCCCACAAGTGAAGGAGGACAAGGAAAAAGAAAGTTTTCTTTTTTCCATCATTACAAAAAGTTTTCTAACCAAAATCCTTTCTGTTCTTATTACAACCACACTAGTTCAAGATCTAAGATTTAAACTAGTGTTTTATGCAGGACTGATTGACTAAATATAGAATGGGAAACTGTTTAAGAGCTTAATGCAAAATATATAAGCAAAAGTTGCATCATTGTCCTTTTGATGTTCAATATCACAATGTGTTAAATTCTTTTTAGGATTTACTATCTCAAAAAGTTTGGTTTCAGGAAAGAATTATTCTCATCTAAAAAGTTGTTGGGCTTCCTTTTATTCAACAGTTATGTAACTAATTCCATTTGCTGCTGCAAAGTTTGGTCTTGAGTTAATAATGCCAATTACAATCCTAAGTAAACCTAGGTAGACTGAAATATTTATTTTTTTCATCCTCCAATGATTTATTTTATATTATAAGTAAACACACACATTATTGTATAAATGACTTCTTCTTTCTTTAAAAAGATGATTTTCTTTATTTCAGAATTAGGCCTTACTTTGGATTTGAGTAAGTGCAAGCCACAGTGCTCTGCTCATGTAAAGGGCTTAATATAAATGGGTCAAGTGAATTTGCTGCTGGGTTTAAGGCAAAACCAACAACTTTAAGCATAAATGTAAAAGTACATTCCTTCAAGTATTGAAATACATGTTTGAGTACATCCAACATCTTACAATGCCTATAAGGAACCAGGCACTAGAATTATGTCTACGTGCACTGTGAGCAGCCAGAGGAAATTACAACAGGTAGTAGTTGTTCATGAATTCAGGGTTGTTTTTACAGTTGCAAAACCCAGATCACTCAGCAATAATAATAATATCAACTTTTATGCCAGACATTGGTCTTTCGATGCAGAATCTTAGGAAATCTTCCTTCCCATAACCCTACAAGGAAGGTATCACTTTTATCCCCTTTTTATGGATGAGGAAGTTGAAGCTTAGATACAGTAATAACATACTCAACTGCCATGGCCAGCACTTGACATAACTAGAATTCAAAGTCAGATCTGTTGACCTCTTAGGTTGGATAGTAAATGAAATACTTTTAATCTGAGTTAATTCAAACTCTTTTGGAGAGCAGATAAAGTATAAATTAATTTCTTTTCAATAAACTAATTCATGTTGAATATTTTGTGGCTTTCTAATTTAAAGTGAAAATACAATTAGTGAAAACTGTGCTATTTCTTTTTATCATTTCATGAAATGAGTTGCACATTTAGACCAAATAAAGAAAAATGATCTCAAAACCTCAGAGTATAGGAGCTTAAGAACCTGGCAAATTTATAAAATTTGGTATATACAAAAGGTTTTCAAGTTCAGTGGCATATAGCTTCATTGTAACAGAGCCTTAAAACATTTAAAACTACTCATTTAAAATAGTTATCATTTTTGTCTGAATAAATTATGCTTTATTAAGTTTAGTATTAATATTATAGTTTTTTTTTAAGAAAAATATCATCATGCTTCTAACTTCCTATTTGTATGGCATGTCAGGATTACAATAGCTTCAGGTAATACTTTCGGAAACAGAGTTATTGGGAATCTAGCCGTGTGAATTCAGACAAGTTAGTTAATACTTTCTAAGTCTTCGTGTCTTTAAACATGGAGCTGAATGCTTCTTCAAAAGCATGTTTGAAAGTGCCAGGCATGTAGTAGGACCTCAATTAATATTATTTTCCTTCTTTACTTCATTTCAGTATATTCTTTTTCTTTTTTTTTTTAAATATATTTTATTGATTTTGTACAGAGAGGAAGGGAGAGAGATAGAGAGTTAGAAACATCGATGAGAGAGTGATTGATCAGCTGCCTCTTGCACACCCCCTACTGGGGATATGCCCACAACCAAGGTACATGCCCTTGACTGGAATCGAACCCGGGTCCCTTCAGTCCCCAAGCCGACGCTCTATCCATTGAGCCAAACCAGTTTCGGCCATTTCAGTATATTCTTTTTTTTTTTTTTTTTAAATATATTTTATTGATTTTGTACAGAGAAGAAGGGAGAGAGATAGAGAGTTAGAAACATCGATGAGAGAGAGTCATCGATCAGCCGCCTCCTGCACATCCCCCACTGGGGATGTGCCCGCAACCAAGGTACATGCCCCTGACCGGAATTGAACCCGGGACCCTTCAGTCCCCAAGCCGATGCTCTATCCACTGAGCCAAACCGGTTTCGGCCCATTTCAGTATATTCTAATGTGGCAAATAATCCTGATGACATCGACAGTTTAGAAATCTTATTTTTCTCAAGTAAAAAATGGAAACTAAAATGTTATTCAAAGGAGCACAGGTTACATACATGATTTCAGTGTTTTAAGCTACACACCAGAACCAGATGACAGCAAATTCTATGTTTAAGAGAACACTTACAACAACTGGCTCCATAATCATGTAAACACAGTCACATGTAAGGTCAAGGACCTAAAAGTTCACATGACTGTAGAAAACACTGACATTGTGAAAGTCATTTTTTCAAAGATAAAATGCTGATAGGGCTTCGACACCAATCTTTTCTCTGTAATTCTGATATAACGTCACACATACATTTCTATATATTTGAAATTATGAAAACCTTTACAAACCTAGCAAAGACACGTCAGCAATGATGAAGTAGCCTCCATCAGGAACTACAGGTTTTAGGCCAACACTTTCAAGTAGATGTGCCATCCGATCTCTTTTTGCTTCCAACTCTTTTGGCAAAGAATTAAAGTAACACTCTGGGTCATCCATGCGCTTCATGTCAGTCCAAAAGGCTTGAGCCAAGGCTTCCTGTATGTTAAGATTGAAAAATGTGAAAAGGAAATATGGTAACGTTACTTATTACTGAGTTTAATAAATAAAGACTGAGTAACAATATTATTGGCAAAAAGTCATTCAGGGAATTACAGCTGAATTCCTGTGAGCCTATATTAAACTCTACTGATTAATGGAAGAATCAGTTACACGTAAATGATTAAATCTAATGTGAAGAACTGAGAATAAGTCATGAAATTCCCAAATTGAAAGAGACATTATGTAAAGATGACACCTGGAAATGAAAAGACATGTTATTTTCCATTGAGGTGAGCTGTAGAATGACTTGTTAGACCCACGCCTAAAAGACTGGAGGAAATGACGAACTAGCCAGCCTTTCCTATTTCCTTGGAGGACAGAGCGGAAATGAAAACTGATCTGCTGTGTTATTTCTCAGAGGTGTGCAAGACCCTGTCCTAATCATGCGTACTCCCTCAAAGTGGTCTAAGGCCAGTGGGGTTAGAAACAAGTTTCTCGGGCATGTGAGTGGCTTCCCTACCCTTCTTCAGGAAAGTCAGACACAGGGGAGAAATTGGGCCCAGAGAAAAGCCAATGCCATTAGCAGGTGCCTGAGAGGCAATAGGTCAGGACCAGGTACACACGTCTGACTCAGGGCATGCATAAAGAACATGGACCTATCCATGCAGGAGGGCCAAAGCGTGGTGGGCAAGTGTGAACTGGGACGACGTAGAAATATTGGTTCTCAGAGCCAACCAGGAGATCCAAGCAACTAAGCAAGAACTTGGGATAGTTAAGAGATAGAAGGGCAGAGCAAAGTGGCCAACTTTTAAGGAAATTAATCACAAGCAATATCAAGAACTAAAGGACACATGGAATTACTCAGTAAATTACCTGAGCTATGTTAAAATTGGTATTGTGATGAATGCTGGGGCTGTAATGATAAACAAGATAAGCATGGTCCTTGCCTTTATGAAGCTTCCAATCAATGTGTATTGATGAGGGCAGGGAGAGAGAAGAGACAGAAACGATTGATTACAGGATGTGATTTGTTCTTCCAGAAGAGCTGAGAGAAGTCTAGTGCCATTGAGGGTAGGTGGCAAGATAGATAACACGGCAAGAGATGATAGAGAGACAGAGAAGGGTTAAATCAAAGAGAAGACCGCCTGCCAAAAGAATTCAGCAGGAAAAAAAATAATCATTCCCCAGTACTAAAAAACAAACAAAACTTGGATAAATAAGGATAGGTTGCTTCAGCCTAAGAATCTGTGGTTCTGCTAGAAACTTGGGCCAGTTTCCAAACATGTTTGTCTGAAGGCATGGGAAAAAAATCAAGCCACTTTGCTGAAATGGAGAATAAGATGGTTCTGAAAAAGGTGTTCTGGATTCTTAGCCGAATCTTCCTTTTCCTTAGCAACTTATTCATTCCCCTATAGCAGGAGAGATTGCCCTAGAAAATTCAAAGCTCAGGAGACATAAACCTCTCTCCCAACTAGAATTATACTGGACTCCTCTCTCTCATAACCCACGTGTGATCCATCAGCATTTACCTTCAAAATATATTCAGAACCAACCCCTTTTCACCACTTTTATCATCCCTATATTGGTTCAGTCCACTGCTGTCTCTCTCCTCGATCACTTCAACAGCCTTATACCAGAAGCCCTGCTCAAAGAGGACACGAAGGAGATAACTAAGGCCATTCAAACACACAACGTAAAGGTAACACCTTCACTGAAAGACTGTGCCTCAACCCCGAGTTACCATAACACCTACCTGTAAAGGAGTTGCACAGGTATAGAGGCTGTTTTGTTGAACTGTCTGTAAATGTTTAATTAAATGATATGGACCAATGGACCAGCCAAGCTGGAAAAGGAACAGAGAAAACCAAATTTCAAAAAAATCAATCTAATTGTATGTATCAAATCTAATAAAGTAGATAAGCTTAATGCAATTATTAAATATATTCAATTCAAAATTGTTCACGCTATGAAAGTAGCTCAGCTTTAGAATCAGTTCAACACTTCTTTTTGTGTCAAAGTTTCCAAATGGAGTTACTAAGCTCTGCTCTCAGAAGGTAAATAATCCCTGCAATCATTATCATCTTTTTCTCTTCTATCTATAGTTTGCTCCTTCTGCTATTCTGCAGGTCTAAACTATTGTACCAACGCTTGTTTGAACTACATATAGATTAAAGTAACTATGAATGAGGGCCTAGGGGATTCTTCCATTATTTGGTTCTGCAGGCATCTGTTTTTGTTTTAATTACCTTTTTATTTTGAGATAATTGTAGATTAATATGCAGTTGTAAGAAAGAATATAGATTCCTTCTACTCTTGATCTAGTTTTACCCAATGGTGACATCTTGCCAATAGAATACTGCCATTGACACAGTCAAAATATAGAATAACTTATCATCACAAGGATCCTTTGTGTTGGCCTTTCATGCCCAGGTATACTTCCCTTCCCCCCACCCCGTCTGTATCTAGTCCCTGGCCTCTTAGCCATGGTTAGGAGACCTGAGATTTGAAGATAATCAAGTTTCGACTGGATAAATTGTTGTGCCTCAGAGTGCAGTGGCTAAGTGCATACATTTGGAAGTCAGCTTGCAAGCCCTGGCTTGAATTTATTAGCCGTGTAACCTTAGGCAAGTCCCTTAACTTCTCTGTGCTTTTAGTTTTATTGTCTTTAAAATGGAGATAATAGATTATATGTACCTCATAATGTGGTTATGAGAATGAAAGGAATATGCACATATAAAGCATCAAGAAGCCAGCACATAATGTAAGTGCCAAAATATTGCTATTAGCATTTGTTCTCCTTTTATTTGAATATGCAGCAATCTGAACATTCTTTGCAAAGAAAAATGTGTCATTAGTTGGTTACTTACAAAATAATTACCTGTTTTCTTACTTAAAAGAAATTATTAGCCGAGACCGGTTTGGCTCAATGGGTAGAGCGTCGGCTTGGGGACTGAAGGGTCCCGGGTTCGATTCCGGTCAAGAGCATGTACCTTGGTTGCGGGCATATCCCCAGTAGGGGGTGTGCAAGAGGCAGCTGATCGATGACTCTCTCTCATCGATGTTTCTAACTCTCTCTCTCCCTTCCTCTCTGTACAAAATCAATAAAATATATTAAAAAATAAAATAAAATAAAACATATATGATTTAAAAAAAAAAAAAAGAAATTATTAGATCCCAAAGAAAACAAAGGCCAATATGAAGGCTGAATGAGTAAATTATAAGCAAATAATCAGTAAGTATAAAAATGTATAAACTAAATATATGTTCATTTAAAACACACAAAAATCTACAAGATATAAAGTACATGCCTATTGTTAAGCAATTAAATTCCTCATCTTACCTTCCAGCCAGTTACACTGAAAGTCTTTCCAGCACTTCCTATGGTTATTGTTCTCTCCCACATACCTGGAAAAGTGGCTGAAGAGGGGGAAAAAAGTTAAATGATTGCTTTCCAATCAATCTATATTTTGTATAATATAAAAATATAAATGTTATCATAGTACAGTCAGTATTGTTATAGGCTTTCAATAGGCTTTTTTAAAGACAATGTAACTTTAACTCAAACACAGTTGAAAATGTTACAATGCTTGAAAACATTATATCACAGCAAAATAATATGTAATAGATTGATTCATTTAAAGTAGCAAAATTAGCCGAAACCGGTTTGGCTCAGTGGTAGAGCGGTCTGCGGACTGAAAGGTCCCAGGTTAGATTCCGGTCAGGGGCATGTACATTGGTTGTGGGCACATCCCCAGTAGGGGGCGTGCATGAGGCAGCTGGTGGATGTTTCTCTCTTATTGACGTTTCTAGCTCTCTATCTCTTTCTCTTCCTCTCTGTAAAAAATCAATAAAATATATTAAAAAAATAAAGTAGCAAAATTTTTGCCAGGGGCTGGAGTGGCAGAAGTGCCAATAGGCAGTGTTCTGGGCTGGTTTGGTATATTGGTCACACAAGCTGGGGCACCCAGCACCCAGTGTTAACAGTAGCTGTGTGTTGAGTATAATCATTCCATAGCCCATTTTGGTTGTACTCCTGGCTGTTGTTTAGCTCACCTCTCTTCTGCTCATTTTCTTTTTATTAAAAAATATATTTTTATTGATTTCAGAGAGGAAGGGAGAGGGAGAGCTAGAAACATCAATAATGAGAATCATTTTGATCGGCTGCCTCCTGTAGGCCCCTACTGGGGATTGAGTCCACAACCCAGGCATGTGCCATGACCAGGAATCAAAGCATGATCTCCTGGTTCATAGGTTGATGCTTAACCACTGAGTCACACTGGCTAGGTGTCTACTGCCCATTTTCTGAATCTATATCTACAGAATCCTTAGGGCAACAATTCTAAAAACGTGGCCCCTACACCAGCAATATTAATACACCGGGGAACTTGTAAGAAAGCCAAGTTCTTGGTCTGCATCACAGACCTATTGAATCAGAAACTCTGGAGGTAGGGCCAAGCAATCTGTATGCCTGTGAGTGCATGCGTGCATGAATGTATATGTGTTTTGCTAACAGCTTTATTGAGATATCAATACCACACTATATAATTCACTCATTTAAAGTATCCAATTCAATGTTTTGAATATACCCACAGAGTTGTGCAACCAATAAAACCATCACCACAATCAGTTTTAGAACGTTTTTTCACCCTAAAAGAAGCCCCACACCTTTTCGATACCACCCTGTAATACCCCCATGGCCAACAGCACTAGAACTTGTGCCTTAATGGAGCTTCTCTAACACAAGTACTTTCTCCACAATTCGCAACGGAGTCTTCCTGCACTGACAGTAGACACATTAGACAGCACTTCAGCCCCAGGCTTAGGGGCCACTTTAAACAGCAAAATCACCATTAAAAGGATGCTTGCTGATAGTAGGAGCTGCAACAAGAAGGCAAAGTGTTGCCTTGTTGACCTTAACTGGGAACGTGCATACCAGGTGACCCCTCGGCACAGGTCTGAGAAAGAAGCAGTGTAAGGACTTGGTGGTTACAAATATATATTAGTGAGTAGGTAAATTTACAAATACAGATGCCACCGATACTGAGAAATGACTGTTAAAGGTTTCAAGTTGACTGATATCTTTAATAAAACGATTCATTCATTTATTCATCCACTTGTTAAACATTTATTAGCAGCGATCAGGAGCCAGGGGTTAAGCTAGGTCTAGAGGAAACAAAGACAAGACACAGTTCTTATCTTTGGGGGGTAATGTCTAGTGGGGGTAGGAGATGAGTAAGACAACACTTGTAATACAGTGTGACACTGTAATAATAACATGCATGGAGTATTGTGCAAAAATAGAAGGTGTGAGGGTGGCTCTCTGTATCCAGTAATGCTTGAGCTGAAACTCAAACATTAGGAAATGTTTTCCAGGCAGGGAAGCCGGAAGGAAGGTAAATTTTGGGCAAAGGGAATGCAGAAAATGAAGCCCTGGATGTACAAAATGAAGTGGTACATCATTTCTCTGTTATTCCACCTACAACATTGTTTTTTGGATTCAATAATTTAGTTATGAAGTTCTTCACATGCAACCCCACTTTTTTTTTTGCTTATTTTTTAGAGGCACAATAGATGTTCTTGTATTGTTCTAAGAGTGCTGATACACACAACAGGAAAACAAATACCCATCTCTGTAGAGGGGAGTAAGCCATTTTCTTTCTTCTTTAAAAAAATATTTTTATTGATTTCAGAGAGGAATGGAGAGTGAGAGAGAGATGGAAATAATCAATGATAAGAGAATTATTGATCAGCTGCCTCTTGTATGCCCCCTACTGGGAATTGAGCCCACAAGGGGGGCATGTGCCCTTGCTGGAATTGCATCCAGGACCCTTCAGGTCTGCAGACTGACACTGAACCAAACCAGTTAGGGCTAAGCTGTTTTCTTAAAATAATCTTCTCAAGCTTACTAAAATGTAAAGTAGCTAAAGAAATTTCCAATATGAATGTATACATAATTTCAGTCTATCATGAAACACCTGCCACTATTTGTAAAGGTAGGAAAACAGTGTAAGTCAGAAAAGTATAATTGTATTCTTTGTGGAGTATAACAAAAACGCAAAGATAAATGAATATTCAAAGAGTACATTAGAAGAAGGAATATCCTAATATTGTACATAAACAATTATAGCCCTTCAAGTTCTGAGTTTTGAGACAGTTCTAGACTTCCACAGTATTTCAAAGAATACCATGACACACGTGCCACCTCCTATTTGACCAGAGCAGATCTAAACTATGCATAATGCAGAGTACCACTCTCCTTATGTAATAATACATATTCAAAATCAGAAAGGCCTATTAGTAACAATATTTAGATTAAAATCTTTGAAAAAAAATATTCAGAGAAATAAACACAATCCTAATATGTTTTCACTGTAAGTTACATATGACAGAAATTAAAGAATACTCCTGTCAAATGTAGGTTTCATACACAATATCAAATCTAATTTAGTATTTCAAAGGAAAGCTAATTTGATGGTGCCTATGTTAGCCATATAAAAGTGGATGTAAGCTGATCAGATAAATAGCTTACAAATAATTTTACACTGATTTCCCAAATCTTAATAGGTTAGGATACAAATATCAGGGTATTATCCTATCTCTTCCATAAGAGAGGTTTCTTTTGTTGACTGAAATGTATTTTTTACAGAAACCTGGAGATATCATTTGAATCAAGAGTCTGATCCAATTGGGATAAAATCCACTCTTTCAATAAAAGGAGCCCTAAGTAATTTAAAAACATCTAGATGTTCATGTCCTCTCAATCTCAGAGATTTGGGAGCCACTGAAGTTAATGTAAACAGATGACCACAGCACTGAGTGTGACTATAGTAACCAGAGGCAAAAAATAAAAAATAAGTTTTTGCAGATCTGATGATTTAAAAAACTTTATCCAGTATCAGTGAGTTTAGCTTGCAGTTACATCTGAAAGGCAACTGGTCTTTGCACCTCTCATTTAGGACCCGTGATCCTTAAACCAGCCACAGCAGCTGTAACAGTTACTCACAGGCAACTTGGGCTTCAGTGGAAGTCAGATAAAGGTTAGAGTCGCGATGAAGAGCACCACACCAGGATAACAGTCTCTGTGCCATGAAGAGGATGCTAATCTCATGATGTGTGGCCACAGAGCCTTATTGTGTTATATCAAAGAGCTACTATTGCACTCTGAAAACTGATGGAATAGCCATTTTGTATCTTTCATGTAACAAAGGCCACTGTATTTGATAGAATAAGTTTTCATGCAACCGAATTACTCTCTAAATAATGAAACAGTGAATTCATTTTTTCCATGGTTTAACTTTATGGGCTGTTGTAACAACTAAAAAGTCTGAGTTAAAAATATATGTCTTGTTATCTCTAGCAAATAATATTATTAAAACAATAATGTTAGATATGTCTTATTATCTCTAGCAAATAATACCCTGTTACCACGAAGGGCTTCTAAAATAACATAAGGTATAAATATAACACAGATTTTAAAATGATTTCAAGTAATCTTTGAGACAATATTGCTAAATGGAGTTAACTAAAACACTAAAGCTTTGAGTCATTCTCACATAGACATGAACATGGTTTAGGATGAATATAAAATTACTAGAGGCCCGGTGCATGAAATTCACGTACGAGGGGTGGGGGTGTCCCTCAACCCAGCCTGCACCCTCTCCAATCCAAGACTCCTTAGGGGATGTCTGACTGCCAGTTTAAGTCCAATCCATGTGGGCCTGCATCCTTTCCAATCCAAAACCACTGGCTCCTAACCACTCACCTGCCTGCCTGCCTGCCAAATGCCCCCAACTGCCCTCCCCTGCTGGCCTGGTCACCCCCAACTGCCCTAGACTGCCAGCCTGATCACCCCTAACTGCCTTTGCCTTGGCCCTCATCACCATGGCTTTGTCTGGAAGGAAGTTGGATGTCTGGTTGACCTAGTCTAATTAGCATATTACCCTTTTATTAGTATAGATATTTATTCATTATGTAGATACCTCTCCCTCTCTGCTTAATCTAAACAAAACTTAGTAACTTTAACAAAATAATCTAATTAATTAAACAGAATCATTTTATTTAAAATAAATACTTATTTATTTAAATAAACTTAAAATAAAATCAAATAAACTTAAAATCAAATAAACTTAAAATCATTTAACATAAAATAATTAAATACCAATTTAATAAAAATTAATCTAAAAGTATCTACCCAAAAGTTAATTGTCAATATGGCTGGAATAGTTCACATGGCCCAAAACAGAGGTTAGCAACAAGACAGGTGAAGGTGAACTCTGATGCAATTTTGACACACAATCACAGTTTGCTTCTAGCTTTCTATATTTAATATTCTACCTCCTAATTTGATCCTGATCAGCAGGCCTATAATTTCACTTGCCTTCAGACATTTGTGTCTTATAGACACTAAAACTTAGCAAAACTAAAGCATGAGTAGCAGGAATTTCCTTGGTTCAACTCTTCCCCACAAATCTGCTCTTCCGTCTCCATCTCCATCTTTGATGCAGGGCCTCATCCCTGCTGAGTGGTTCAGGCTGGAGATCTCAGAATCATTCTTGCTTTATTCCTTTCCACATTTTAACGTTATACTCTGTGCTGTGGAGTTTCCCCTTCTAAACAGTATGCGTTATCTCTACTACCAGGGCCTCTGACTGACTGACGATCCTCACCTTCAGCTGGTTCTTACCTTTTTACAACAAATCCAATCATGTAATCAGTTCCCTTGCCTTGTCACACCTTTTGCAGTAGTTCTCAAAGTGTGCTCCCTGGTACTCTCTCTGGTGATCAAATTAATGTGTAGAACTTAAAAAAAAAATCAACTAGATTTTCCTCAACAAAATTGTATGAAGCACTTAAGATAAATGCTAGCATTTATCTAATAGTGAGTGCTACCAATTGTGAAACAAATGAGCATTTACTAAATGAATATTAATGCCAATATCAGAAAACCTCAAACGTGTTTATTTCAATAGCTCTTTGTTATGAAAAATATGCACAGAATTTTTATTCAATGATTTTTACATTGAACTCTAATTATTTAATTTCTGCCAGGAAAACTGCTTCTAGTTTCAGGGGTGGAATGCAATATATCACTATTTCATGATGCAGACATTGTGGCTTCAAGGTGCTCTACCACTGACGTAAGTTTCAGAACCACTGACCTATAAACAATAATACATATAAATGGAGCCATTTTAGAATGGAGCCATAGTTGCCCTGTCAGAGGAACTGCCTTGCATGTCTCATGCCTCAAAAGTTTTGGAATGGTAAAAACAGGACAAAATAACCTTTGGGCTGGGCTTAAGCAAACGTGTGTCCCAAAGAACTGTTTTCAAAGATAATGAGGAATTAGTTATTAAGACTGCTGGACTAATGACTACTGAAAATGAACATTGCTGGTTAAAATTAACATGCTGTGTGTACCAATAGAAATGCATTTCTTCTACTGATGTAAGAACTCCCCTTCCCTTTCTCACCAATGCCCATTGCCTTTGTCTCCTAATAGGACTTTATTGGGGCTTTCACCTGAATGAATGATTCCAGAATAGCTATTCTTATTCATCTCAGTAAATGTTTGTTGTCTCTCATTTTGAAAGATGGTTTTATTTTTATACTCCTCAACAGTTTACTCTATTTTCATATATAAGGTCCCTCAGAATCACCCTATTTTCCCACTGTCATACCTCCCAGTCACTATAACAAATCCTTAGAAACCACTGATCTTTCTTAAGTTTATCTTGATCTTTCATGCCTTTTTTGCCACAGGACTGTAAGTTTATCTGGTAGGGATGTTCTTCCTACTTCCATCATTTGTTGAGCCCCACAAACATTTGCTTTCCCCTCTATCTCTACAGAAGTTTGTAATGCACCGTAGGGGTGATTATGATGCTGGAAATACATATTTATATATAAGTATACTTTTTAATTATTGGTTTCTGCCATAGTGATTTTAGTTATCCTTCCTTCATACCTCCTATTCATTTATTCAACAACTAATTTCTGATTGTCTACCATGTGCAAGACCCTAGACTGGGAAAGGAAGATTCAGATATCCAAACAAACAGAAATCCCTTCCTTCTTGTAAAGTAAAACACATGGATCCTGGTATTTGCTATGGAGGAAAAATCAAAACAGAACAGAAAAAAGGCAAAGTACTGGGAGTAGAGGTGTAACTGTGGCCCAAAAAATTGACCCTTGAATAGAGATCTGAGGGAGGTGAGAGACTGAACTCTGTGTACTTCGGAGGGAAAAGTGTTTTCAGGCATAGGAAGGGCAAGTGCAAAGAGTTCATAAAAATTTGGGTTACCCCAAAACAGTGGTCGTCAAACTCTTTAGTCAACAAAGACAAATATCAACAGTACAACGATTGAAATTTCTTTTGAGAGCCAAATTTTTTAAACTTAAACTATATAGGTAGGTACATTGTTATTAACTTAACTAGAGGCCCTGTGCATGAAATTCAAGCATGGGGGGGGGTGTCCCTCAGTCCAGCCTGCACCCTCTCCAATCTGGGACCCTTCTCACAATCCAGGATGAAACATGCAGTAAGACATCCCTCTCACAATCCAGGACTGCTGGCTTCCAACTGCTCGCCTGCCTTCCTTCCTGATTGCCCTTAACCACTTTTGCCTGCCAGCCTGATCACCCCCTAACCACTCCCCTGCCAGCCTGATTGATGCCTAACTGCTTCCCTGCCAGCCTGTTTGTCCCTAACTGCCCTCCCCTGCAAACCTAGTCACCCCTAAGTCCCCTCCCCTGCAGGCCTGGTCCCCCGCAACAGCCCTTCCCTGCAGGCCCAGTCACCCCCCACTTTCCTCCTCTGCCAGCCTGGTTACCTCTAAATGCCCTTCCCTGCAGGTTTGATCGCCCCCAACTGCCATCCCTTGCAGGCCTAGTCCCTCCCAAGTGCCCTCCCCTGCTGGCCATCAAGTGGTGGCCATCTTGTGTCCACAGGGGGCAGGATCTTTGACCACATGGGGGCAGCTATCTTGTGTGTTAGAGTGATGGTCAATCTGCATATTACTCTTTTATTAGATGTGATAGAGCAGTGGTCAGCAAAGAGTGGCTTGCGAGCCACATGTGGCTCTTGAGCTGCGGTTTGTCAACCACTGCTTTAGGACAATGATTTGAGTGATACCTTAGAGCAGTGATTGGCAAACTGTGGCTTGTGAGCCACAAATTCAAGGGGCCAAAGAGCTGCATGTGGCTCGAGAGCAGCAGTTTGTCAACCACTGGGATAGAGGCCCGGTGCATGGGTGGGGGCCAGCTGGTTTGCCCTGAAGGGTGTCCTGAATCAGGGTGGTGGTTCCTTTGGGGTGTGGGGTGGCCTGGGCAAGGGGCCTGTGGTGGTTTGCAGGCTGGCCATGCCCCCTGGCGACTCAAGCAGCAGCATCTGGGATTTATTTATCTTCTATAATTGAAACTTTGTATCCTGGAGTGGAGCCAAGCTTCCTGCTCGCTCCATGGACAAAGCCATTTCTGTTGGGATTTATTTATTTTCTATAATTGAAACTTTGTAGCCTTGAGCAGGGGAGGCCAAGGCAGGCCAGGGCTGCAGAAACCTGGCTTCCTCCACTGCCAGGGGAAACCCAAGCCTCCTGCTCTCTCCAGCTCCGTGGCTGCTGCCATTTTTGTTGGGATTTGCCTTCTGAAACTTTGTAGCCTGGAGTGGAGGCCTGGGCTGCCCAGGGTGTGCAGAAAGCTTGGCTTCCTCCATTGCTGGAGAAACACAAACCTCCCTTCTGCTCTCTCTGAGGCAGTAGCCATCTTGGTTGGGTTAATTTGCCTACTCACTCCTGATTGGCTGGTGGGCGTGTCTTTGTGGGTATAACAGAGTGATGGTTAATTTGCATATCACTCTTTTATTAGATAGGATTGGAGTACTTTTAAGCTGGCCTTTGCTAAAAGCTCAAGAGGCCAAAGAGCCTTTTTTGCCAACCACTGCCCCAGAAGACACCATGGCCTTTGTGAGATGGCCTAGTCATAGTGGCAAAGTCCTAGGCAAGGGCAAAGCAGCACTAGCTCACTGTTCCTGTAATTTCTTCCTTTGACTTGGCAATTTGCTTGGCAGAGACTGTCCAGTTCAGGAATAAGTAAACTCCTATGTCTTATGTACCAAGTTAGAGCTGGATTCTTGATAAAAAGCCACGGCTATAGCAGTATTGCTTCTCTGGTTTCATAGTGTTTCTAGTGTGATCTAAAATCTCTCCCCTTAAGTATTGCACTGTCCGTCCTTCAATCTTCTCATTAACTCACTCAAGTACCACTTATTCAAATCTCTTGTGTAAGTACTTGTACAACACCCACTACAAAGATGATGTTAGAGCTGTTCTGGGATCCATCCCAATCTGTTGTTGCACACATGCCCACACACATTGAGGTTTGTAACTCTACATAAAGATCAGTACCTATTTTTAGATGCTTATTTCCAGAATATACAAGCCATTCATAAACCTCATCACTGATGCAGAGTGTGTCATATTTGATGCAAAGGTCAGCAATTAGCTGGAGTTCTTCTTTGGTGTACACCTATGCATATTAAAGGGAACAAGAGCAGAGCAATTATTCTTCACTGTGTGAGAAAACGATGGATCAGAAGACTGTATAAAGAGATCAAAGACTCACTTACTTTGCCAATGGGGTTATGTGGAGTATTTAGTATAATAGCTTTGGTTTTGGAGTTGAATTTACTTGCCAGTTCTTTGGGATCCAATGTCCAGTCAGAACTAGACCATTTTCTCCCATCAACAGATTTCTAGGCATAAAAAATGAAGATGTGATTTAATTCAAATAATTCATGTTTGCTGTCTTACAAATAAATAACCTAATAAAGAAAAAATAAGTCAGAGAAAGGGGTGGGAAATGTAATTGAATAAATGACTAACCAAGAAAATAAACAGAAATAACTAAGCTTTCGTTCTGCCTTAAGAGCCCAAGAGGACTTGAGTCTCACACTCATACCTGTGACACAGAAAAAGTGGACTCTGTCCACATTAACAGCTATTACAGTGCCCACAGTCCTTCAAAGGAGCCAGAGACAACTATGGTTAACATGTCTCATATTACTAAGACTAGCAGAAGAGTCTGTGATTCACCTTAGTATATTACTTATTTTAAAAAGTTTTTTTTTTTTTTTAAAAAAGACAATGGTTCTATATGATATTCCTAAAGATAATGAATTCAACAAGCATTTATTGAGCACCCAGCTTTGCCCTGCACTGCCAGTCACTGGGGAGCAGTGCTAGAAAAGTGGGTCAGAACGGTCTCTAATCTGGTTATGCTCCATCAGTGGGGGAGCTGATTGACCACAAAAGATAATATTACATACAATGTGGATGCTAACACAAACAGAAACACATGGCAAACACATGATAAATTAATAAAAGTTCCCCCCTGAACGCCAGTTGTTAACTTCAGTCAGAGTAGAGATAATATAGTAAATCCCCAAATGTAATCAAAGTAGGAACTTTATCGGTGACAAAGTACAATAATTGGTCTTTTCAAACTTCTTAAGGCATGTGAATGGTATTGACGAACTTACAGATCTTAAAGAAATATAAACAGGGGTTGCTCCAACCATTTTCACCATGGGCTCATAGCAGTCGTAGAAAGGCACGATTATTATGACCTGAAATACACCCAAATAAGAATACATCCTATCAATCATTGACTCATTTAACAAATACCGTGTAACCGCTGTGTGAGAGGCACCATACTATAAGCTGAGATGCAGCATGAAGCTAACGTCTGAATGGAAGAGACCGTGGGGATAAACTCATCGGGAGCCTTCACTGGAGCCGTTGACCTCTTAGGGCGATCAATAGAAAGGTTCACAGTGGGGACCTGGGAATTGCATGCAGTTTTATAGGAGCATAAGTAGATTTTTGAGGGGAAAGGGACCACAGCTCTCATCACATTCTCAAAGGGATGTTCCATCCAAAAACATTAAGTGTTTATTTAAATTTCAAGTGAGGAGATAAAATGTCGGATGGTGGCAGAAGCCAGACTATAAAGAAAGAGAACACTGCGACGCTCTCGGTGGTGCAGTACTAATTTCTAAGTATTATCTTGAAAGTAAAAATTTTCCCTTTCCTCAAAAGCATCCAGAAACAAAGAGTGAATACAGGGAGACCAGTTAGGATGCTATTGTAATTGTCTGATTCCACATTTCCCCTGCCAGGTGACATATCTGGATTTTGTCGTTTTGTCCTAGTCCCTGGTATGTATACTCCTAGTCCCCTTGCCCCTGCCTGCTCTCTTTCCATCACTCAGGGGCTGGATTTCAGCCCAGTCAGCATCCCTCCCACAATCTGCCAGCCTGACTCTAGCATACTGACCCTTTGCTTTTCTAAAAGGAGAGTTTGAACACATAATTTGTAAGCATTATATACGTTCAAATGTTCTTCCTATCTTTTTTAAACCTATCAATATTTCACAAAAATTTCATATAATTATAGTTTTAATATTTATTGTTTTAATGGCTATTTGAGAGCCTATTGAGTTCTAGAGTAATTTTTCTTAATGTTTGCTTGTATAAATAACAATGTTATGTCTATATGTGAGTATGTGCAGTTTCTCTATTTTTAAAGAGTCTGTTGAAGAAATTCAGATGATTGCTAGAGTAAAGGGTATAAGCATCTTTATGGTATTTTCCATACATAGCAACTGCTTTTGAAAAATCGGGCAAGAGCAATTTATAATTCCACAAGTTAATAGTAAGCTGTCTCATTTAACATTTTTTGAGTAAATGGTTCTAATTACTATTCTAAATTCACACTTTTTAAAACTGTTTGTATTTCCGATGACATGAAATACCTGTTCAAGGCCTTTCTCTTTGGAATAAAAGAGGCCCTTACATCCTAAAGGCTCTTTGTTTGTCCTAGTCATTCAATGCACATTGTGTACCTACTATACAATGTGCTATGTTAGGTGTTAGGAGGACAAAGAAATGAACCAGGAACAAGTTTTTAATTAGTCTGTGAAATTCTCAGGGACTAAGACGACCTATCTTTGTAACCTTGGTGAGAGACATAGTGATTTTCCTTTTCTTTTTTTTTAGAGAGAGAGGAAGGGAAAGGGAGAGATTAAGATAGAAAGAGAGAGAGAGAGGAAGAGAGACTCTGACTGGCTGCCTTCTACATACCTCTACTGGGGATTGAGTCTGCAACCTGGGCATGTGCCCTGACCAGGGATAAAAGCAGTAACCTCTTGGTGCATGGGATGATGCTCAATCCACTGAGCAACACCAGCTGGGCTGGGCGCTCACTATTTTAGGTGCTGATTAAGTTGAGATGAAAGGTTATTTTAGCAGTGCAAACTAAGATTAATTTTCCCCATCATTTCTGGCCTCTTCTACCTGCCTTTATCTAAATAAGCATTAAAAATAAGGATAGAATACATGCAACAAAATGGATGAATCTCACAGACAAAATGAAAGAAGCCAGATTCAAGAGTATATACTATATCAGGGGTCTTCAAACTTTTTAAAGTGGGGGCCAGATCACGGTCCCTCAGAGAGCTGGAGGGCCGGACTATATGAACTACTAATCCCTACTGTAACACCTTGGCTGCGCTCACTGCCCAAAAAACCTGGCGGGCAGGATCAGACTCCCCTGGGGGCTACATGTGGCCCGCGGGCCGTAGTTTGAAGACCCCTGTACTATATGATGGTATTATATCCAGTTAAAGAGCAGGTGATAGAAGACAGAAGAGTGGGTATCTCTGGGAGAATATAGACTAGGAAGGGGCAAAAGGGTGCTGGAAATGTATTATATCTTCTTCTGGTTTGTGGTTACATGGAGATACACACATAAACATATGTAAAAATTTATTGAGCTGTATATTCAAGATTTGTGAACTTTACTGCATATGCATTATACTTCAAAAAATAATAAAAAAAATAGCATAAAACAAGTAAAAGATTCAAAGGCAAGACAAATAATAATGATGAATTGGGTAATATGGTAATGTTAATACTTACTTCATCCCCCTCATCAATTAATCCTTGAATGGTATTAAAAAGAGAGCCATATGCTCCTACTGTCACAAGGATTTCTTTATTTGGATCGATCTGCTTTTGATACAACTTTTCATATAAGCAGGACAGAGCTTTCACAAGTGGTGGATGACCCTGTTGAAAAAAAAAAAACTTTAATTATGATAACTACCTCTTTGAAATAATTTGGCTCTAAATTAAATTTTTAAAAAACATCTGGGTTTTTATAATTATCCAAAGAATATTTTCTAATTGGCAGTTAATTAAAATTTTTTTCCCTATGATCAGAGGGTTCCTACATGAATCGGCAGGAAGACTGGCTAATGATTAAAAACTTCCTATTAAATTATTGATTTTGGAACACGGAATTTAAAATTATTTGCTTTGATTAAAAATTGATTTCAACACCAAATATTTTTTGACAATACATTTTGATAGTAATTAGATCACATTTAATAACTATTTTTAACAGTAATTAAATCATATTGAATAGAGTTGGATATTTTTTTCCTAGTTAAAATCAGCCAGGAACCAGCATTAACTATATCTCATCCCAGGATTCTGTTCTTCCAAGTTGCAGCAGAACAGGTTATTCCAACCAATGGACTAAGGCGAGAGGAAAGAAATTCACCAAAAAAATGCACGTTCGTGTTGGCAACACATGTGAGGAAGAAGTGGAACCTTATTCACATTGAGAGCCAAGAGGGAGTGTTACCTAGAAGAACAACTTGAACATGAGGACTGAGAGGACTGTAAATGTACCAAGTCTGAGATATGAGGAGGCCCAATTTCTCAGCTCCTCCTCCGTCTTCTCTTCCATGATCTGTTCCCTTCTCTCCTTCTTTCTTCCCCCTCTTATTCCCCCTTTTGTCTTATTAGGTACCAAAGTCAATATTTATTTTTTTCTATCCAGCATTACTTCCTCTTTTTGCTTTAGGGGAACCACCTGGTTTTCTGTCACCCGTGAGAGTGTCCAAGTGCAGGAAACATGGCTTTGCTTGGAAAGCACCTGGGCTCCAGAGGGATAAACTGGGTCAGGATGCAGGAGAAGAGGGAGGCTGGCTGGATACACCCCAGGCTTGTGAGGTAAAGAGGCCTAAGGTTCCTTGTTAGTTGTCCACCCCAGTTCATATGAAGAAAAGGAGTCATTTTTTTGGGTCGAAGTTGCATTCATTCCTTTCAGAACATTGACTAGTATGCCCCATACCCTCACTGTGTTAAAATCAATAAAAACAAAGCTATAGCTTTGAAATTAGGAGATATTATAATATTAGAGAAACTGGGTATAAATAATAAGAGGAGGTAATAGAAAATAGTAAAGTAAAAAACAATAACGAGAGAAAAAGACGACATGCTAAAAAAATAGACATGAATTGTGGAAAGAGCAAGAGAAGTTTGTCACCATTCTCAAATCCAAAATTTCCTTTAATACCAGGTCTAAAAAATTCTAGCAAAGCATGATTTGAAATCAATTATCATTCTTTTCTTAAGATGATAAGGGTCAGAGCATCAGCCTGCAGACTGAAGGGTCCCGGTTCGATTCCAGCCAAGGGCATGTACCTTGGTTGCGGGCACATCCCCAGTAGGGAGTGTGCAGGAGGCAGCTGATCAATGTTTCTCTCTTATCGATGTTTCTAACTCTCTATCCCTCTCCCTTCCTCTCTGTAAAAAATTAATAAAATACATATTTTTTAAAAGATGATAAGGGTCTGTGTTTTTTTTAAACATTTTTAATTACAAAAATAATTCATGCTTCTTATAATAATTAAACTAGGCAAAGATATGTAAAGGAAAATTATGATTTCTCCTCAATATCATTTCCTTCCCTTCCCCAGAGGTGACTGATGTCCTCAGCCTGATGACAGTGCAACACCATCCCCAGTGCATATACCAAGATAAAAACATGCACTCATATGCACTCATATATGTCTACAAAAACTGGAAGATACCTAAATGAATGGGCATGGCTATGTTCTAATAACCTTTATTTAAAAAGTCAGGAGTGCATCAGATTCAGCCATTGGCCATAGCTTGATAAACTCTGCTATGAATCAATTTAGATTGAATTATCATTTTGACAATATTTAGTCTTTTTTTAAAAAAAATTGTTGCCCAAGGATGTTTATTGGTTTTAATGAGAAAGGAAGGAGGGGGGAAGAAGAGAGAGAGAGAGAGAGAGAGAGAGAGAGAGAGAGAGAGATCAATGTGTGAGAAAAAAAGCAATTGGTTGCCTCTCAGATTGAACACATAACCTTTTGATATATGGGACAATGCTCCAACCACTTGAGCCACCCAGCAAGAGCAATATTTAGTCTTTTAATTCATGAACATCATTTATTTAGGTATTATTTAATTTTTTTCAGACATGAAGTATAGTTTTCAGTGTACAGATTTTACATTTTAAAAATTCAATTCTAAATATTTCATGGTTTTGGATGCTATTATAAATGGTATGTAAGAAATTTTAATTTCTAACTGTTCATTTTTTATGTATTTAAGTATAATTAATTTCTGTATATTGGCCTTATGTCTTGCAACCTTTGAAAATTCATTTAGTATGTTGTGGTAGCTGATTTTTTTTTTTTTTTTTTTGCATTCTAGGAAATCTCTGGTTATCCTGGGCATTTAAACACAGAAGGATGGGGGTTGGGCTGAGGTAGAGTAGAAGAAAGTCTGTAGTTGGAATTAGAGGATAATTAAGAGGCCAGTGCTGAGGCTGCATAGGTGGTAATGGGAAAGAAACACATGTCTCAAGAATACTCTCTCCCTCCCTTGTTGCCACAGGACCGTTCTCCAACAACAGCAGAGGAAGGAAGGGCCAAGCAGGACCGAGGAGGAGCTGGAAGTAGGGGATAGCTCATCCTAGCAGACAAGGGAAAGGGAGGGGTTCCTTGGTTATCGGGTTGGGGCAGTTGGTCCCAGAAGGCTAATTACATAGACCTCTGCTCATACACAATACAATATAAATTACAAGCTCACACCCCACTCGGTCCTCCTGTACTTACAAAGCCCCGTGTATACTGATTCAGGCTATCAACTGCTGCAATCTTTGATAATTCTTCCTTCACATATGGAGGAGGGGATATATCTGGAAGGCCTTGGCCAAGATTCACAACAGAAGGGTCTGCAGCCAACTTGGTAAATTCAATCCTAAGATAAAAAATACTAATATTAGAGATCAACCAAAGGACTTGTATGCATGCATATAAGCCTAACCAATGTACACAGACAACAGGGGGATGAGGGCATGAATGTGGGGAGGCAATAGGAGGTAATAAAAAATAAAAAAATACTAATATTAATAACCACTATAATTACAGAGTTAATTTTTATACCTCATAATCTTATTATAAAACTGAAAAATCAGACCTGTTTTAGATGTTTAAAAAATGAGTTCTCAACAAAAATGTTATCATGTACAAAATGACTTCATTTAATAAAAAGATAGCTGAACAAAAAAACATAATGTTTCTTATAAACCTCAATTCCATGATACACATACTTTAATCATATAGATATTCTTCTCAATCATATCAGCCCTGCTAGGTTCTCTTATTAATTGCTAGAGACTTGAGTTAATAAGAAAACTTCATGGATTAGAAGCTATGTTCCAAGAGGGTAGCAACCAAATTTGTTTTTTCTCCGCCTATTTCCAGTACCTGGCACAAGGCTTGGCACATTTATATGGATCATTAACTTCCTTCCATTTCCACTTAATGGATGAATTAAAATAAGTTGATTTATTTCATTTGTTTATTGAGACAAGGCTAAAAATTCCCAAGTGGGGATAGAAAAATGGGTAGAAAATAGAAGAAACTCACCAAAGTATTATTGTTGATTCTAAGGTACTCACCACACATTACTATCAAGGCCTTCAATTCGTTTTGCATTTTTAAATTTCGAAGACATTTTCTGAAAGGTATAAATATTAAAAAGGTGTTTACATTTCTTTAATCAGAATTTAAAAATGCCAGAAATTCATGGGTAACTCTTTACCCAATTGTCAACCTAGAAAAGACAATACCATGAATACAAATGCTAGACTCCAACAAAAAAATTCCAAAGAGGAATTCATCTCCCACTTGCTGTCCTAAGAAGTGCTTTTTCTTACACACTTTAGATGTCTATAATCTCCCACAAGAACCAAAGTATCATCCTTTCCTAAAAAATAAAACAAGTTAAAGGTCTGAAATGTACTAAAGAGAATAATGATAATAATAATAATAAAGTCAGTTTAAAAAATACCTTGAGTCTGAGGTTTATTTTAGGTAAGATGTACTAACAGTTTCACAAGTTTAGTTTCTCCTATGACACACAAGAAGCGCTCAACAAATTGTTTTAAAACTACTTAATCAGTAGTTTCACAAAATAATAATAGCAACTAATGTAATTGACTGTGTATGTACCAGGCACTGTTCCGTTTTTACATAATTACCTCATGTAAAATTCACAACAACTCTATGTAATGGTTCTATTAGTATCCATAATTTACATGTGAGGAAAGTGAGGTACAGAGAAGATAAGATCACAGAACTTTACACATCTGCCCAAGTTTATAAAACTAATCACATTTAAACAGAAACAGATGCAACTCAGGATCTGAACCCAGGCAGGCTGATTCCAGAACACATACTCAGAACTATTGTCTTTTTTGTAAACCGGCCTTTAAAAGATATTATAAGAATGCTGCTTCTTGAAAACATTATATTAGAATGCTGGCAGTGTGGCTCAGTTGGTTGGAATGTCGTCCTGAGCACCAAAAGGTGATGGGTTCAATTCCAGGTCAGGGTACATACCCAGGATTCACGTTCCATCCCCAGTCCGGGAGTGTGAGGGAGGCAACCGATCAATGTTTCTCTCTCACATCAATGTTCCTTTCTCTCTCAAATCAATACAAAAATAAGAAAAAAAGTTACATTAGACATCAAATTAGTTCTATTTAACATTGAGCAGGCTAGGGATGTCACAGAAAAATATTCAGAATTAAAAAACAGATAATAACTCACCAGAGGCCCCTTAAAAAAAAAGAAAAATATTCAAAGTTAAAATTATGGTACAGCATAATATTTTTTAGCTCTTTAGATCCTAGAATTAAGTTTATACTATCTCTCAAAAGCATTGAATTAGCTTTGAGTTCATTGTTAACAAGCTGCTGGAAATAAAAAAAAAAAATGATTGGCAGCATATTTGCAAAGATTATCCTAATAGAATATTAAAGTAATTTTATTTCAATCTGTGGGGAAGATAATGATAATGGATATTAAATAGACCATTGTTCTCATTCTATTCCCAATAATGGAGCCAAGAAAAGTACCTTTTCACTCTCATATTTTTAATCTTTGAAACTCCAGTGAAGTAAATCACATGCAAATTCTCCAGAGGTTAATGTGCCTTCAGAGGAGCATTATGATTAAGTACCCATACGCACACGATGCTATTCTAGAGGCTATAATTATAAAATAAGAAGTCCCAGAATGATAGAGAGAAAAGGATAGTTTAACAATTGTCCTTTGCCATCTTGAAAAAATGTTTAAAACTTAGTAATTCATTCAGTGGCTATAAACACAGAATACAGATTCATATATTAAAAAGTCAGCACAGTCTACAGTAGATAATTTTGACACAGTTTTACTTAAACCATTTAGATAAGTGAGGGAAAATGCACTTTCACATTGACTTTTCTTTAAAATTTGTGGCTACAACGGCCTCCACTCACTACTCTCCCTGAGTCCTCTCCTTCTCAACTCTATGCCTTAGCCATTCCAATATTTCAAATATTGTATGTTCTCTCTCACTTCCACAGGTCCACAGGTGATCATTTTTCTACCCAGATTGGTCTTTCTATACCAATGTTTCTTGAGGTCTTTTTCATAAATGACAGTTTAGGTATTTGTTCTAATCATCTCTCCTGCTCCCCCATTAAATATTAAGGAATAAAATTTTGTCACAGAGTTGAGCTTTGCATGGCCACAAAACGTTGTAATAGCTAAGGTTTATTTCACCTGCCAAGCACCAATTTTCTCTTCCTTTGGGGCAATAAAATCCCTGTTGAGAATACATGTTCTATACTCAGTCTAATCCCTGGTCCCCAGCACCTTGGCTCTGCCCTTAGCTAACTCCCATTCCATAGCCACCTTCAGTTCCCAAGTTAGACTTTATTGTCTCCAGAAAGCCTTTATGATTCCCCAAGTCAAGGTTAGACACACCTCCTATGTGCTCCTATTAAACGGAGTACTTTCCAGCATTTACTACAAAAACACTATTATTTCTGTTTACTCGTCTGTATACTTTCTTAGACTGTAAGCTCTATGAGAAAGAACTGTTGCTAGTTTGTTCACTTACAGTTGTCTGTATCAATCAAGTTTCTCTAGAGTAGTGGTTCTCAATCTTCCTAATGCAGCGACCCTTTAATACAGTTCCTCATGTTGTGGTGACCCCCAACCATAAAATTATTTTCATTGCTACTTCATAACTGTAATTTTGCTACTGTTATGAATCATTATGCAAATATCTGTGTTTTCTATGGTCTTAGGCAACTCCTGTGAAAGGGTCGTTTGACCCCCCTAAAGGGGTCTTGACCCACAGGTTGAGAACCGCTGCTCTAGGGAAACAGAATCAATAGGATGTGCATATATATATATATATATATATATATATATATATATATTATATATATTAAGGAATTGGCGCATGTAATTTGTGAGGGTTGGCAAGTTCAAAATCTGCAGAACACCCTGAAAGCTGGAGCCCCAAGAAAGACCTGATGCTGCAGCTTGCGTCTGAAGGGGACCTGCAGGTAGAATTCCCTTTTCTTGGGGAGGGAGGAGCCTCAGGGTTTTGTCTTTTGAGGCCTTCAACTAACTGGATCAGGTTCACTCCACTATGGAAGGCAATTTGCTTTAAAGTCTACTGATTTAAATGTTAATCTCATCAGAAAAAAATGCCTTCACAGAGACAGCTAAACTGGTGTTGGAACAAATCTCTGGGTGCCATGGCCTAGCTAATTTGACATAAAATTAACTGTTACAGTACCCAACATATAGTACTATGCCTATCACAGAAAGTTTTGAACAAATAGCTAATGAATGAATGAAAAAACCCACACACTTAGCTTAAGTTAGGTACTTATTGTGATAGTCAGCTCAAGTTAATTTATGCTTCAGTAACAAATGATCCCAAGATTGTGGTGGCTTAAAAACATAAAGATTTCTTTCTTTCTTTATTATTTTTTTTTAAATTTCAGACAATTCTCATAGCAATTTTTTTCTTTTTTCTTTTTTTAATATATTTTTATTGATTTCAGTCAGGGAAAGGGAAAGAGATAGAAACATCAATGATGAAAGAGAATCATTGATTGGCTGCCTCCTGCATGCCTCCTACTGGAGATTGAGCCCACAACTCGGGCATGTGCAGGCTGATGCTCTATCCACTGAGTGAAAGTGGCTAGGGCGATTTTATTTCTTTTTCATGTTACACATACACTAAAGGACAGCTGCTGCTCTATTCCAGGTCACTGTCACCCTGTGACATAGGCTGATGAAATAGCCTCTCTCTGCCACACTGCATTTCACAGCAGAGGAAAAAAATTCCTTAAAGTTTTTATTTAGACATACACACATTGCTTCTACTCACATTTTATTGGCCAAAGCGGTTTCATGACTATCCCTGACACCAACATAGCAAAAATGAATTCTGGAGGTATAATGATATCGGTGGTTGTTATGGGTTGAATTGTGTCTCCTGCAAAATTTATATGGTATTAAAGTCTTAACACCTTATATGGAAATTGGCTCATTGCAGTTTTTAAAAAAAATACATTTTTATTGATTTCAGAGAGGAAGGAAGAGGGAGAGAGATAGAAACATCTATGATGAGAGAGAATCATTGATCGGCTGCCTCCTGCAAGCTCCCCATGGGAACTGAGCCCACAACCCGGGAATGTGCCTTTGACCGAAATCGAGACTGGGACCTTTCTGTTCGCAGGCCGACACTCTATCCATTGAGTCAAACCCGACCGCCATTGCAGCTATTATGAGGTCATTAGAATAGACTCTAAATTCAGTATGACTAATGTCCTTACAAAAAAGGTAAATATGGAGACAGACTGACATTCAGGGAGAATGGCACATGAAGATGAAAGTGAAGAACGAAGTGGTGCGTGTGTGAAAGTCAAGGGAAGCCAAAGATTGCCAGCAAACCACCCGAAGCTAGAGGAGAGGCATGGAACAGATTCTTCCTCACATTCCTCAGAAAGAACCAACCCTGCCAATGCCATGATCTTGGACTTCTATCCTTAAAACAGTGAAGTAATACATTTCTGTGGCTTAAGCCACTTAGCCCGAGACTTTGCTTAGACATCCCAAGGAAACTAATACAGTGATGAAAATGTGTAAGACGTCCCACAATGTCCAAAGGCATAAAAACCTAGCAATAGGTGTAAATACTCACAGTCTAGGATTACTTTCCACAGTAAATAGTTTTAGAAAATTAAAATAAACCTGGAATTCTATGGGGAATTAATTATGAGCCGCCGCTGTAAAATGACACATCTATAGAGCCTGTATAATTTATGGATTAGCTAATTCTATAAAGTGGATTCTGCTCCCAGGCAGACTAATACCTAATACCTGATATATATATATATATATATATATATATATATATATATATATATATATATATATACTGTTCTACTGTGTTATAAATACAAACTTGCAGTGAAATAATAAGCCTTTTTCTTTTAGGCTAAAAAATGTAGCTCTATGAAATCACCACTAGATGCCACTCTTGGAAGATATGAGACTAAGGTTATTGTTACTATAATAAGTCTTGAACTGTTTACCACAATGGTGCTAGAACAAGGAAAGTTTGGAAAGAAGAAAAATTATTACCCATTCTTATAGGACCTGAGCACAAATAGGTTTCAATTGTATATATTTTGAAGACTCTGCCCGTTAGAATTGATGAATTTAGGTGGGATTGAACAGATGTACAAAGTCTTCTCAACAGATGGGTTGAAGCCTTGGAAATCAAGGCTGTTGATCTCTACGAAGCGTGGGTCACGAGTCAAGTGTAAGAAAGAAAAAGAGTGCAAGTAAAATCCAGAAACAGAAACAACACAGTTAATGGCTGGTGACCTGAAGGTAATAATCAGAAGTGAGAAACAGATGGATTCAAGTAGTTCAAGGCTGGGCCAGAGCAGAAAGTGAGCATCTGCATAATGGGCAGCCCTTTAATGTGGTGCCTGGCTGCTGAGGTAGCCAAATCATCTATGACCTTTTAGCTCTAAGAATTAGGTGTTTACAGTTGTAATCACTTTAAAAAAATATTTTGCTTTTCTCTTAAGAGCATCAAAAATGTTTTATGAATTTTCTTAGTCATAAAAATTTTACTTTGAACTGGTAGGGAATATTTCAGGTGGATCATGTATCTCACTTTGCTCGTTCACTTCCCTATTCTTGGGATATTTGTTCTTCCCAGTGTTTTGCAATTGCAGGTTGTGTGAATCTACTGTGCACTTAATTATATGGTGTCTGCTCTGTTTCCTTTAGTTTTAAAATTTGATATGGATGGTGAATGCCCTATTTATACTAACAAAAGGGTAATATGCTAATTAGACTTCCCAGAAGTCATTCTGGACTTCCTTCTGTCTTTCTTGACCAAGCCGGAGCTGGAGCAAAGCCTGGATTCTGGGCACTTGTGGGTAGCTGCAGGGGAACCAGTCCGGGTTCCAGGTGCCTGCTGGTGGTTAGAGCAAAGCCCGGGTCCTGGGTGCCAGAGGGAAGCCAGTGCAAGACTAGGCCTTCCTTCCCTCAGTTGCCAGCACTGCTTCCCTCGCAGCCCCAGCTTCGTCTGGAAGGTCATCCGGAAGGAAGTCTGGTCTAATTTCATATTATACTTTTATTATTATAAACTATAGCCCCAGTGCATGAAATTCGTGCATAGGGATGGGGGTGTGTCCCTCAACCAAGCCTGCACCTTCTCCAATCTGGGACCCCTTGAGGGCAGTCGGAAATCCCTCTCACAATCCAGGATTGCTGGCTCCCAACCATGTGCCTGCCTGTCAGCCTGCCTAGTTGCCTCTAACTGCTTCTGCCTGCCAGCCTGATCACCCCTAACCTCTCCCCTGACAGACTGATCAATGCCTAACTGCTCCCCTACCAGACCGATTGCCCCTAACTGCCCTCTCCTGCCAGCCTGGTCACCATTTACTGTCCTCCCCTGCAGGCCAGATCGCCCCTAACTGCCCTCCTCTGCCAACCTGGTCACCCCCAACTTCCCTCCCCTACAGGCCTGGTTACCCCTAACTGCCCTCCCCTGCTGGTATGGTGACCCCCAACTGTCCTCCCCTTAAGCCTGGTCCAACCCCTCCACACCTGGTTCCCCCAAACTGCCCTCCCCTGCCAACCCGGTCACCCCTAATGGCTCTCCTTTGATAGCCTGGTCCCCCCCAACTGCCCTCTTCTGTAGGCTTGGTTCTCCCAATTGCCCTCCCCTGAAGGCATGGGTCCTCCCCAACTGCCCTCCCCTGCTGGCCTAATGACCCACAACTGCCCTCCCCTGCCAGCCATCTTGTGGTGGCCATTTGTGTCTGCATGGGGGCAGCTATCTTTGATCACATGGGGGCAGCCATCTTGTGTGTTGGAGTGATGGTTAATTTGCATATTACTATTTTATTAGATAGGATATCCTATATAATACAGGGCTAATATGCAAATTGTGCACTATGATGTGTACTGACTACTAGGGGGCAGATACTCAATGCAGGAGCTGCCCCCTGGTGGTCAACGCATTCCCATAGGGAGAGTGCCACTCAGCCATAAGCCCTGAGCCAGGCTCACAACTAGTGAGCACAGTGGTGGTGGCAGGAGCCTCTCCTGACTTCTTGGCAGTTGGACATCCCTTGAGGGCTTCCAGACTGGGAGAGGGCACAGGCTGGGCTGAGGAATGCCCCACCCTGAGTGCATGAATTTTGTGCACTGGGCCTCTAGTTATAACATAAGTATTAATTGGCACAAGAAAGATGACATATATGTTCAATATTATAGTCATTTAGTTCAATCTAAACTAACCAAACTTTTGACTTACTTTTATGAAATTTTATATTAAGTATATATACTAATGGCCCAGTGCATGAAATTTAAGCCCGGGGTGGGGGTGGGGGGGTGGAGTTGTCCCTCAGCCCAGCCTGCACCCTCTCCAATCTGGGACTGCTCAAGTGATAGCGAAGAGCCCATTTCAGCCCGATCCCACAGGCCAGGATGAGGTATCACACTGGTGTACAAATTCATGCCCTGTGTCTCTAGTAATAAAATAAAAAGCTACCAGGGTAGTGGATTCATGTCATTGTACATTTGTCAAAACCCTTAGAATGTTCTATACCAAAGGTGAAAACTATACACATAGAGTGACAATAATATGCCAATGTTGGTTCATTGATATGTACCAATGTGGTCACAGATATTGAGAATGGGGGAAGCTATATATGTCAGGATTCAGGGACATATACCAGCACTCTATAGTGTTTGTTCAATTTTGCTCTGAACCTGTAATGCTCTAAAAATAGCCTAGTAAAAGTTAAAAAATTTAAAAAGAGTAGCCAGGGTTTTCTGAAATCATGTCTTCTTTCTTCTTTTGAACAAAATGCTCCTCAAGCCAGCAGATGAATCAACTTCTCTCAAATTTTGGATGTTTTTCAAGGTAGGACTACTCATTATAAAACAGACAATTGCATTTTTCTGCCACTAGATGGCATAGAAAAATAACAGAATGTTTGTGTAATCATGGAAGAACTGAAAACTGAATTGGAAATGCAAAGTAGGGCAGTATACTTAAGACAAGCAAAGGGAAATCCAATTATAATGAACTCAAAAGCACACACATTTAACTGGGACATTTAAGTAACACTTACTTAATTGCTTTATTTTATAATTACTTGTGCTTCATGTTATAGCTCTTTGATATCTGTCGACTAAACAAATGAGTGAAAGAGGAATATGGATTCCCTCTAAGAGATAATATGTTGTAGAAAAAAATTATGCTTTAATGGAAAACTATGCAGTGGATGTAGTACAGCCTAGCTGCTAGTGGACAAAAATCGGGCTTTGAGATATTTGCACCTTGCAAATTGAGAGTAATTGGTAGGCATGCAAACTCAGGTTCAAGAGTTTTGACTGACTTCCTCCCAACCTGTGGAAAACAGGTTTTGCCTTCATTTGCAATTCAATTTCTTTATTACATAAATTTTTTTGCTTTTGACTTGCCCTTGGAACTGATTGTAACTTCTGCTTTGTTCTCTCGCATTTCATATGTAAAATAATATTTAATACATGCTAATTTCTACATTTGCATGAGACATGATTTTGCCTTTTTCTGAAAATCGCCATCATCAGAAACTTTAGAGAAACAAACTGATTGAGAACAAGGTTTGCCTTAAGCCTGCCAGCTGATAGAGTAGGTGAATACACAGTAGGAATATAGGAAACTGAGTTGAGAGGAGGCAGAGTTAGCCACCCCCAAATATAGCTTTGGGATATTGATTCAGGTTCTTTTTAAGAAAAGAAAGACTTAGGAAAAACCTTTGACTCTCTCCCAAACTGCATAAAAGAATTTAGACAGAGGACCTGCTCCAGGAAGGGAAATATCATAACTATAGTTTAATATAAAGTAAGTGTGGTAGACTGGGAGGAACTTAGCAGGCTTTGATTAAAGTCCTGTCTGTATCCCACTGTTAAACACAACCCAGCAAATATTTATTTACCAAACATTTGCTTTTCCATCTCCATGTGACAGAGGCAGGTTAAACCAATCAGGGCAATTCGTGGCAATCTGGACTTAAGACAGAGACAGGTAATTTCTACTGGGCACTTACACCCAGAAGAGACATGAGGCTAGATATGGAGGAAGCCTTTGCAGAGCCCCTCACAGCCTAGCCAAGCTCTAAACATTAAATGAAGACTGGTCTAATAAAGGGTGATACTATTAGGTCCCAGGCATTGGTGCTCCATGAGACCTCTCAAGAACAAATACTTCCTCCTTCCTTCTTTCTTCCCTCCCATCCATCCATCCATCCATCCATCCATCCATCCATCCATCCATCCATCTCTCTCTCTCATCTATAGTTAGTTCTTTGGCTTTCTGGCACCAGAAGATAGTACAAATGTGATCTTCCAAACAGGGGGCAGATAGTAATTTTCATCCTGGGCTCAACTTGGTTCTTTTCTTACTATATACAGCAGTAATTTCCCCCCTTAACACCTAAAATATTATTTATTTAAAATTGATGAGAGAGAGAGAGAGAGAGAGAGATAGGTAGGTCAATTTGTTGTTGCACTTATTTATGCATTCATTGGTTGATTCTTGTATGTGCCCTGACCAGAGATCAACCCACAACCATGGTGCATGTGGATGAGGTTCTAACCAACTGAGCTGGAGCTACCGGCCAGGGCTAAAGTAAGCTTTCAATGATATTAATGGTGTGGATAAGGAGGATTTTCTGGTAAAAACAAATTTAAAGAAAGTAAGTAGTCAGGCTGGTAAGTAGTTCTTGACTTAAACTTATCACTATTACTCTATAACACTGATCAGTCTGCTTTTTCATTTGCTTAATAGCAGGAAGAACACTGTGATTATTTTTTAAAAATTGATTTTAGAGAGAGAGGAAATGGGAGAAAGATGAGAGAGGAGAGAGGAGAGAGGAGAGAGGAAAGAGGGAAGAGGAAAGAGGAGAGAGGAGAGAGGAGAGAGGAGAGAAGAGAGAGGAGAAAGAGAGAGAGAGGAGAGAGGAGAGAGAGAGTGAGAGAGAGAGAGAGAGAGAGAGAGAGAGAGAGAGAGAGAGAGAGAAAGAGAGAGAATATGAATGACACCGTTCTGCCTCCTGTTCGCACCCTGACAAGTGATTGAAGCCAAAACCTGAATATGTGTCCTGACCCATAATTGAACCTGAAAGACTTTGGTGCATGGGACTACACTCCAACCAACTGAGCTACACAGGCCAGCACTATCTGTGTGACTATTTTAACTGCAAAGGTGCTGATGAAATGTAGCGACCTTTCTGATGTTATTGTTAAAGAGGGAAAGGGCTGAATTCTATCCCAGATAATCTACAAATATGAATAAAGCATTTCATTGATTGTGACCTGGGATGTACATTTGAATCACCTGAGAAATTTTTTCAAAATACACTCCAGACTTATAGAGTGAGATTCACTCAGGATGGGTCCTGGGTATGCCAATTCTAATTGAGCTCTGCAGATAACTGCACACCCAGCTTTAATTTAACACCTGCCTTAATCTGACCACCCTGAGTAATGCTACCACTTCCTTGACTTCAACCTCTGCATGGAGGACTTGAACTAAGAAGCCATGGTGATAACAAAGATGAGAGATAGAACCCAAGACAATCATAGTAGTTAGACATAAAGGGAGAAGTTGATGATGGTTTTAATGAAATTTCAATCTTACATAAAAGTTGAGATTGTTATTAGCTTGAACAATATGGAACTGCCAATATTTATCCATTTTTTTACCTACAAAATGACAATTTTATGATTCAACATAATTTAAAACACACATATACACGTTACCCAGAATAATTGTCAAGACTTTGCCTAATTGGCTTCATCTTTTCCCTTTTTAATTTTTATTGCTGAGTGATATTAAAGCAAATGTTAGACCTTAATTCA
Organism: Pipistrellus hanaki; assembly: GCF_964339955.1. NCBI lineage: Eukaryota > Metazoa > Chordata > Mammalia > Chiroptera > Vespertilionidae > Pipistrellus > Pipistrellus hanaki. The sequence continues at coordinate 137,544,416 of NC_140504.1, read as the reverse complement.
TTTCACCCATCTATACTGGGCATGTATCTCTAAAAAAATATTGACAGTTTCTTATATAACTTCAATGTCATTATCACACCCAATTAACAATAATTCCTCAGTATCATCTAATACCTAATACATACTCTTATTTCTCCGATTATCTTTAAAAAAATATTTTTACATTTTGATTGAATGAATCAAGTCCCTAAAAAAGGTCAACACATGGTGCTTATGGTTCTTACGCCTCTTTTCATCTCACTGCAGTCCTTCCAAAACATCCCTTTTTCTCATGCCACTGACTTGTTGAAGAAACTGGCTCAGTTGTCTATCCTCGGTTATGACAGTCATGGTAGTAACAAAAAGATCTGTTTGCTTTTCCATGATGTCATATAACCTGGTCCTCAATCTGCCATATTTCCTGCAATCTTGAAGTCACAAGGCCTGTACTTACAGTCACTATAACATCCTTTCTTGAGTACACAGAGCCCCCCCTTTAGAGTTCAGAGCCAGACAAGGGTATCTTGGTTATGACACTTACAAGCTATGTGACCTTCGGCAAGTTACTAAACCTCTCTAAGCCTCCACTTTTTCATTTTAAGATAGGAATGCAACAATTCATAACTTGAGTTCTGTAAAGATAAAATGAGATCATGAATCCCCAAGGGCCAATACTATGCCTGATATATAGACAAGCAAGCAGTAGCTCAGCGAATGTGTTTCCAAAAACACACACACAAAAAAAAAAAAAAAAACTTGAAAAGTTGTACTTTTTTGACCTCATGGAGTATGTACAATAAATTATCTGTAAGCAATACCTACAGCAGAAGTGGAGAGTCTGGAGATTTTTGAAGAGTAAATCGCCTTCAGGAATTTAGCTCTACTGCCAAGGGAGCAAAGTCTCCTCTGAGCCAAAAACATGCTACAGAATGAAAGAAAAAGTTTTAAAGGGAGTGAATATATGATACTTACATTGCTATCAGATAGCTATAGATAGCTGATAGACCGTAGCTCATATAAAATATATATAAAAATGTTATGATAGTGTTTTTCTTCTCTATGATAAATCTCTTACCACTACAATCATTTCTAATAAAACCCTCTTTTATAAATTTATGCATATATTATTTTAATCTAGATATCTGTAAGGATATTGTGAATTCAAAAAAAGAAGGCTCTAACTTAGTAAAGAGCATTAAGTAAAAGTTCCATTACTAGTAGTTAAAATACAGAATTTCTCAATCTAAAAACCATTTCAAATTGTCTAGGTAACAGTCACTAGCGAAAGCACAATCTGTAATAGTACAGTTTCTAAAAACTTTAGAAAGTTATGTAGAAAGTTGCTTGAAAAGAATTATATCAGTTCCTGGTAAATATAAATATACGAGTGAATCAGATTATTTTCTCAGATTGGTACTTCTCTCAACAATTCTGTAATGAGCAAATCATTTCAATAGGTTCCAGTTACATAACTGACATGCATTATGAGTTACATCTCTACCTGTAAGGAAATCATTATCCATCATGGGTAGGGAGATCAAAGCAATATGAAGTTCTGTTGTTATGCTGCCACACTCAGGCAAACAGACACTTCTCATGAAATTTTGCCCTGTGAATTTTGTATTAAGGGATGGCATTTTCTCTATCTCTGATCAAACTTTTAAAAAGAGATGGATTCTAAGAACTCAAAGGGTCCACTGAAGCTAGCTATGAATCTCTTTGTTACCAAATGTTAAGGCTACAGAAAGCTTTCTATATAAAAAAAAAATGAAATATCATTGGATGTTTCTTAAAAAGTGAAATATAAAATCCTGAGCCTGTGATTAAAATCTCAGCTTAAATGACAGCTTCTTAGCCATTCTTTATCACATCAGCCTATTTTAATTCTCAGCAAAGCACTTTTTTGTTTGTTTGTTTGTTTGTGTGGCTGGCCACTCACTCACCTATTCACAAATTTAAAACATAAATTCCATGAGCAGGTATATTCAATTCACCACTGTATTCTCTGGCATTTGATAAATAAAAGTATTAAATGACTGAATGAATACATAAATCACATAATAAATTAATGATTTAAGTGGATTATTTATAAGTCTGTTATAAAATATTGATTCCTTTCATAAAGCAACAAATTATTCCTTATGTTTTATGTCTTTCAAGTTCAAGGCCAGGTTTTTTAAACTAAGAAATGCCTATTCTTGTGTCACTAATTGTTGGGTTCAGAAGTAAAACATTAACTGAGTTAGGCAGTAGGGATAGTTTTAAGGAAAATTACCAAATAATAGGAACTATACTGAGCAGTCTTCATTCATTATCATGGAGTTATTTGATTTAGAACAATTTTTTTTCCCCAGCAAATAAACATCTATTTAAATTCAGCCTAATTTCTTTGGTGTTAAGCAAAATGCTTTCTTGCAAATAGACAAATGAAAGAAACCTCTTCTACCTTCTTGAGATAAAATGGGGAAAACAGGACTAGGAATCAGGATACCTGGATTCTAATCCTTACTCCTGATATTTTTATTAAAAAAGTTTTCTATCTTCAGACAAGTCACTGACTCTTGTTGAGCCTTGTTATTTTATTTTATTATCTATTATTTTTTTATTAAATTATTATCTGTGTACATATTTTAACATTGCCCCCCCACCCCCCCCACCCCCCAGAGCCTTGTTATTTTAAAACAGATGAATAAATGAATCCTGGGTTTGAAGATAATCTCACAAGGCACTGAAGTCACTGGCTGGCCATGCATGAGCTTAGACTGTATCTCTTAGGAGACTTCACCCCAGGTTGGTGAGCCATGCCCTCCAGTCACCAGGCCTCAGTACCCTATTCTCCTAAGGGAGTTGACACTAAATCCAGCCGTTTCATCTGGAAATCCCAAGGCCTAACTCCCACACCTTCTCCTCGGTCTGTCTTTGACAGCACATGACCTCCACAATGAAATGAACTGCTCTGGCAAATGACCCAGCTCATTTCTCTTCCACCTGCCAAACCTCCGACTGTATCTTCTGGAATAGCTGCATCATAATCATTCAATTCCCTTACATCTTTGTGTTCTCAGAGTGTCCCCTGCACCCCCTTGCTTTAACTCAAATCTTGTTTCCCCCAAAGGTAACACTTCTATATTCTTCAGTGTTGGCTTTTGTTCTTATATGCTCCACCTACCTCTTTCTTTTGGCCCATTTTATCACTGCTAGACAGTTACTCCCCTCATGTGCCTTACAGATGTTATCTCCTGACTTGCTGTTAGCTCCCAGTCATTCATTAAGGATTTTGTCACTGAGCATACAGTTTTCTTCTCATCGCTAATACCTGAGATCACCCAGGTAATTTCAATGTCTTCAAAGATGACCCATCCAACAACTGATATTCCCATGTTCATTGCTCTTCTCCTTCATCCCACCTTAGTTAGTCTCTCCTACAGCCACACCCTGCACTTTACCATTACCTCCACCTGGTCTAACCTATAATAAAAGTGTAATATGCTAATTATACCCCCTTCCTCCTGGATGACCTTCCGGACGAAGGGATGAAGCCAGGGCTGTGAGGGAAGCCCTGGTCCCAGGTGCCAGAGGGAAGCCGGTGCCGGAAGCTGGGGAAAGGAAGGCCTACTCTTGCATGAATTTTGTGCATTGGGCCTCTAGTCCCAAAATAATTGAAGAATTCTGCTCTTTGACTAAAACCACCTGTCCTTTTAATTTTCCTAATTATCCCAACAACTCCTCCTCTCCTTCTCCTTCTCCTCCTTTCTCCTTTCTTTCCCCTTCCTCCTTCCTCCTTCCTCCTTCCTCCTTCCTCCTTCCTCCTTCCTCCTTCCTCCTTCCTCCTTCCTCCTTCCTCCTTCCTCCTCCTCCTCCTCCTCCTCCTCCTCCTCCTCCTCCTCCTTCTTCTTCTTCTTCTTCTTCTTCTTCTTCTTCAATATTATCAAGATCTCTAGGAGGCTGCCTTTCCTTTGCCCAATCAGCCCTTGCCTTCCTTTCCCCCCCAATTTAGATGCCAGTTCCATTTCGGTGATGTTCTTGACAATGTCCTACCCCCTGTCTGTAAAATACTAACTCTGGATGAACTCAGCCGCAGTGTCTGTTTTTCCTATGGCCCATGAAGCTGTGGACTGCTGGAAAGTCACACAGGGTAGGATTGGTTTCACCACAAGCTCATAGTTATTAATCTCAAATTGAACCTGAACTTTCTCTAGCAATTTTACTATATTTTATAGATGAAGAATGGCAGAATATGCCAGCTCAAAATATACCACTAAGCATAATGATTATTTGGAGCTAAAGGCAAATGAAAAACAGCAGAGGCAAGAAGGGTGATCACAAAAGCAAAACTTAAAAAAAGATATTTTATCAGCTGTCCCCTTTCCTTAATCTATACTCCTCAGTAGGAGGATAGGTGTGTCTTTTGTACCCTGAGACAGCTCTTGCTCAGTTCAATGTTGACCTCCATATTGTGAAACCCAGTGGGCATTCTGTGAGTCTCACTTTCCTTGAACTCTCTCTAGCTTTAGATACAGCAGGACAAGCCAGGTCTCCTCACAGAAACACCCTGTTCCCTTAGCTTTGGATATATGACAACCCCTCATTTTCCTCCTACCTCTCCCTAACCTGTCATTAAAGGACAGAATTCCTCAATACTCACACCTGGGCTCTCTTTCCTTCTCACTAGGTTATCTCATTGTGGAAGGAATTGTGAGGGCAGTGGGCAATAGATTAAAAAAAATGCTTCCAGAGAAACCTAAGCAGACGGACAGATACTGATTCAGAACCTCTACAGCTATTTTTTCCTGCATTTTAAATAAACACATTTTTAAGCAGCACTTTTCTAATGTAATTAACATTCCAAATGTATATTCAGCAATAAGGTAAACAAACAAACAAATAAAATTGGATATCATTGAAAAGTGAGAGAAAAATAAAAAACCACGTGGCTTTTAATTCTAAATATTTTCACTCTATTTTTCTATAATAGTTTTTCCTTTAGAACAATGTTTTGTGGGGAAACAACAACAACAAAAAACAAAACAAAACAGGGAACTGTGAATCGGGGTGATCTAGGAAACCTGATTATGGCATATTCATATGCATGACCAATAGAAAATTAAACTATTATCACTGGAGTAGATTGTTTACAATGAGGATACAGAAAGTATGCATGGCAGATTTGAGGGTGACCTGAAGCTGAGAAGGTTGGTGAATTGTTGGGGGTACAATCCAGAGCTAAAATGTAAGCAAGGTAGTCAAAATGAATTGTGAAGACTGAAGCTCTGACCTTAGATCCAAATGATGACTTACAACCACCACTCTATGTATGGGGGAGAGAGGTAGGAAGAGATTTAGTTCCTTTGACAAACTCCAGAACATTCAGGCCAATTGAAAGTGCGAGGAAGGTTTAATGTGAGAGACTGCAAAAAAGGGCTAGTGCTACTAAGTAAGAGTCTGACCAAAAGGAAAGATCATCTGCACTTCATGCTCTACCTGTCAACCCGCGGTCCAGAACGATTATAAGGTGCAGTGACACAGCAGAGGGCATGTAGGAGGTGAACGAGGTACTGACTGGTTTAGTACAGTGGGAACAACAAGCCTCAAAGTCATGGCATTGGAGCATGAGTGGAAAAAAATTAGCTATATTTAGGTGGCACAAAACTTAAGGAGATGTGACCGTGAAATTGCTGAAAAGCTGCTCTGTGAAAATGGGGTTCGTGTAATTATAAATTTCTCCAGGGGGAAGAAGTATAGCTGACGCGTGTGAAGTAACAGGAATTAAATTTTAGCACAAGGTGAGATAACACTTTCTAATGATTGACCTGCACCAGTGGTGCCTGGGGTGGACCTGAGCAAGCAGCCCCAATTCTTGCTTGGGGAGAGCCCAGGTGTCAGGAGGTGGAGCAGTGATTTCCGTCCTGGCTGTGGGGCTCCTCCTGCTTGAGCTGGTCGGGTTGCAAAAGCAACAAATTGGACTGGCTCTTTTAACTACAAACCTTAGGTTCACTTATATGTCAGGTTACCTGCCTTTGTTTTCTTTAAAAAAAAAAAAAAAAAAAGCCGGCTATGGATAAACAAGTCGGTGTTACTCTTGCCACTCTGTTTTCAAAATAACCCAAACTGCAACACCAAGAACACAAAGGGCAATCGATGACAGGGGATCCAGGGTCCCACCCTAGAAGGCCAGTCAACCTCGGTGCCATTCCCTTTCCAAAGGAAACTGTTAAATCCAACGTGGACCGTTTGCCACCTCCCTGAGGTCTGCCGGCTCAGGAGGGCAAGTCAGAGTCTTCAAGGAAATCCAGACCGGCTCTTCCTCCCTCCCTGCCCTGCCGGGCGCTCAGCACCCTACGGTCCGGGGGGGAGGGAGGGGGCCACCCCCCGCTTTCCACGACTCCGCCCGCCCCGACCGCAACCTTCACCCCGTACCAGGGTGCTCCCCTCGCGACCCTCTTACCTCCTTCACTGTACGGCCCTGCCACCTGGGTTTGAGTCCCGCCTGAGCTCCGAGGGCCTGGTGGTGGACGGGATTGGGAGGTGGGGGCGAAACCTGGGCGGGGACCTCCCCGAGGGAATGGAGTCCGAGTGCGGATTGGCTGAGGGATGGCACTGGACCGGCACGGGCAGGGAGGCGGGGAAGAGTGCGGAGCTGGAGGGAGCACGGGGGCCGGAGGAGGAGGGCGCATCTGGACGCCCTGATGGGACTCAGGGCGCGATTGGCTCTGAAGACAGCGGGGGTCAGGGATGGGACTGGGGGACTGGGCACGTGGAGGTGCGGGGCCTGCTTAGTTCTGCGGGATGGAGGCGAGCCGAGGGAAAGGGGTGGGGCGGGGCGGGACTTCGAGGAGGCCGGGGATTGGGCATGGCATTCCCACCCAGTCCTCCAATTGGATGTGTGTGACAGATCGGGTCGGGGCGGGTACGGAACACGGGTTAGTTTGGAAGAAAGGGCAAACTGGGAGGCCGCAGGGTTTGGGCGAGGGGAGGGGTTGTAGTTAGAATAATGCCGAAGGTGTCCTGGCCAGTGTGACTCGGTTGGGAGTCGCCCTGTACACCACAAGGTTGCTGGTTCTAGGTCCAGGTCCATTCCAGCACAGGCCTCAGCTGCGGGCTGGCTCGCCAATGTGGGGGGCGTGCAGGAGGCAGCTGATCAATGATTCTCATCACGGATGTTTCTTTCTCTCTCTCCCTTTCTATTCCTCTCTGAAATCAATACAAATATATTTGTTTTCTTTATATTTCCTTATAAAGAGGCCACCAGGAACACACCTGTAATCAGAAAGTTGGGTTTATTAGTCGTTGCAACGAGGGAGAACACACAAGGTGGGCAAAGGTAGGTCATGTTAATAACAGAATTAAGAATGACTTATTTGTAGGGTTTGGGCTTGCATTAGGTGATTTGGGGGGAGGATTTGAGGAAATGGAGATTCCTTCTGTTTTGGGTGCTGCCAAGATGTGGGGTAATTCTAACACTGGTATCATACAGCTTATGCAGAAGATAGGGAAACTGCAAAGCTAAAACTGTAATTGATAAAGCAGCAACAGTTTTACTAGCTGGGAGAGGGTGGAGTTTGGTATTTGTGTAGTTGCAGAGTGACTGCTTTTATCTGTGTTTGGGCAAGATTATCAGAGAATCTTGTCTGCTGTCTCACTTCCTCAGGGATGACAGTGACTTTGATACTGGCGTTCCATCCTGATGTTTTACAGGGACATGCCATGGCTAGTTCCTAACAATACTGAAGCCATAGGGGTGACAGTTCAGTCCCCATAGCAGCTGCTGCTTTTCTTTTTCTTACATTGAATGAATGTTACTTGAGTACATAGGTGCTGAGGCCACTGGGGAAAATGAGGCTGAGAAAGTGTGTTGTCTTAAAACTTATTAAGGGAGAAACAATAGAAAGCAAAATATATACAACTAGAGGCACAGTGCACGAAATTTGTACACTTGGGCTGGGGAAGGGTGTCCTTCAACCTGAATTGTGAGAGGGCACAGGCCAAGGTAAGGGCCTGGTGCATTATCAGGGCTGGGGAGGGACACAGGTTGGCCAGCCCAGGAGGGACCGCAGAAGGGCTCCAGGGCATGTCCAGCTCATCTTGATCAGTCCCGATCAGCCAGACACCAGAAGCAAGCTAACCTACTGGCCAGAGCATCTTCCCCCTGGTGGTCAGTGCATGTCATAGCGAGTGGTTGAGTGTTTAGCATAGCATTAACTTTGATTAGTTGAATGACCTACTGGTTGACCAGGCACTTAGCATATTAGGCATTTATTATGTAGGATGACTTCAGAGGTTGATAAGAGCTCTGAAAGAAGCAGTGAAGGGTGAAGACAGCAGATAGTTTGTGTAGCATGGTCAGCTCAAGCTTTGCTTTTGGGGAGCTGATATTTAAACCCAGAATTGAAGGATGAAGAAGCAAACTTGCAAAAAATGTTTCTGGAAATGAAAATAATAGTTGAAAAGGCCCTTAAAAGGGAACAAACTGGCATGTTCAAGGAATGAGAGACCAGTATGTCTAAAGCATAGTGATATGGGGGAAAGTTCTCCAGATTAGGGTGGAGAGGAAGGCAGGGGCCAGGTCTGTAGACCATAGAAAGGAGTTTAGATTTTACTCTGAAGCAGCCATTGGGCAATCTTAAGCAGAGGCATCATGTGATCTTAATTAAATTTAAAAAAGAAAGTCTAGCTGCCTTGGAAGTGAGACTGAGGGTAGGCAAGAGTAGAAGCAGGAAGATCTATTTGGAGGTTGTTAGAGTGAGAGTTGAAGTTGGGGAGGGGGGCGCTAGGGTGGAGGGAAAAAAGGCTAAAGATCTCAGTATTCATTATTGTACTGACATTCACTTATTCTCTCTGTTTCAGCACCTGCTCTCCACTATCAGCTATATCTGGTGTCAACTGAAAAATAATATGGGCTAGATGTTTTGTCACCAAGAAGAATTTATTCAGGAAAAAGAGAGGGTTGCAATCTGATGCAAGCAAACATGGCAAGCCATGTGCACACTCTAGCCTGCATGCCACAACGCAGGGGCATTTATAAAAGGGGGAAAGGGAGTGAAGGAAGGAGAGGTTAGATCCATAAAGGTTTGCTATAAACATAGAGTTCTTCTTGTGGGCTCCTCCCGCCCAGGGTTCTCCAAATTAAGGTAGCTGTGAGAACTTCCATAAGCCTTAACTTCTCCTGCACACTCTCCTGACTGATTATATTTGCCTCAAGTTTCAGTTAGTCTTTAACACAGAGTTCTCCTAGTTCAGACACTGTCTGTTTACCCTAAATGGAGTATAAACTTTCAATCTTCTGCTAATGTGAAAGGGGACCAATTGGTGGGGCTATGGCAGACCAGGAGTGGGGATCTGGTGATGTGTTTATTGAAGGGAAAGGCCTTTAAATGATTCTCCTGTATTTAGTCCTGAGCCTTTGGAGAGTTCTTTGTGGGTAAATCGAGTTGCCTTTTTGGCTTTCTTTATGAATGTCCTAGGATTCTGCTTATTTTAATAGGCTGTCAAATACCACCTGCCCATTTGCTTTATAATGGTCATTCCTTTTTTTTGTTTGCTTTCTCAAGGGGTTTAAAAGAATCTCTTTACTGTTATTTTAGTGGGGCTTAAGTAGAGAGAGAATCTAAATGTGTTTGATTTGTCATCTCATTGTTATTGGTTTGCACCAAGCATGTCAAACTCAAAGGCTAACAAGGGCCAAATAAACAAGGTTAAGTTTATGTGGGTCGCAAAAAAATAAAAAACTCTGAAAGCTTCAATTTTCATAGGAATGTAGATTTATTTCGATAGAGAAATGCTGAATGAAAAGGGCTGAAATAAATGGATAATTGTTGATGAGTATTCGTTCTGGGCTGCAGGTTTGACATACTTGATTTACACACATATTCATTAAATGATGTAATGACCAAATGCTGGGCATTTGAATACTTTTTTTTTATGAGCCAAGCCTTGTGTTATTTTTTATATTCATGTTGGTGTTTAATGAGAAATATAAGTGACTCCCTAGAATTAATAGCTAGTAGGTGTATTTTCCTTATATTTTCTGTTGATTTGTGTTCTGAATAAGAAGACAGTATCTCCCTTACATAGATAAAGCCTTTTCAATTGCCTCATATAAAAGACTAAAGATATTTTGAAGTATAGCAGAAAGAAAACAGTATAGTATAGGGGTAAGCCAAACTGTCCGGTTCAAATCCCAGTTCTGCATTTTTCTAGCTGTGTGGCTTTGTACAAGTTTCTTCATTTTCTGTGCTTCAGTTTCCTCAGCTGTAAAATGTGGATATTAGAATCTTAACTTATGCGCTATTAGATGATTTCATAGACCTGGAAAAACTGAGAACTGTGCTTGTTTCTTAGTAAATACTATAAAATCATTTCTTAAGAATTAAGGGAAAGAGAATCTTTAGGAGGGGACTGCTGGTTATTCCCCAATATTTAGTATTCTCTTGTTTTATAATAGCAGACCTTCCAAATTTCAGCTGAGTACATGGGTGCTTGGTAGAAAAAAATACATTATACTAATTGCATTGGCCATAAGATGAAATTTTAGCCAATGGGACATCAGTGGACACTGGATGTGCAGCTTCCAAGAAATGTCTTAAAGGGGTAGAGTGTGCCTTGATCACTCCCTTGGTTTGTGGTTTCCCTGATAGTCTGAGTGCAGACGTGATGGCCACAGCCCCCTTGGACCACAGGTAGAATCTGCAGGTTGAAGATGGAAGAGCAGCAGGATGGGAGAGAAGGAGCCTGGCCCTAACATCAAGGAACCACCACTCCAGCCCTGGACTATACTATTGTAGTATTTACATGAGAGAGAAAATCAATTTTGTTTAACTTATTTATGTGTGTTTTCTGATGTGCAGTCATGGTATGGCTTGGATGGTTTAGTCTTCGCTTATCAAAGGCGTCCCACTTTACTTTTAATCGAGCCTTCCCGGTAACAATAGTGACAGAAGGAGGTCAGGGTAGAAGATACCCTCAATGCCTCATTTTCTGGATACTAGAGGCCTGGTGCATGAAATTTGTGCATTGGGGGAGTGGGAGTCCCCTTAACCCAGCCTGCACCCTCTCCAATCCAGGACCCCTCAGGGGATGTCTGACTGCCTCTCGCAATCTGGGACGGCTGGCTCCTAACTGTTCGCCTGCCTGACTGCCTGATCGCCCCTAACCGCCTCTGCCTTGCACCGCACCTGGGAGCGGGATTCCCTCCTTCTGGCCGGCTGCAGGCACACAGAGCCTGGGCCAGCTGCAGCCACAGAGGGCTGTGGGCAGGCAGCTTCACCTGGGGCCACAACTGTAGGTGCCCGAGACTGTGGAGTGGGCGGCTTGTCCCTCTTCCGGGCCGCAGCCTGACTGGTCCCCATTCCTCTCTCATGAGCTCATTTGTCCTAGCTGGTTCCCATGATGGTGTGAGGGTGTGACATTCATTTGCATATTAGCTCTTTAGGGTGCTTCTCAAGAGGTAGCTGTCACTTCTGGGTACTAAGACTTCTTTTCTTTATCTTATAACCTTAGAGCTATACTAAGAAGTACTAGCGGGGGGGGGGAAAGACAAGTTCAACTTAGAAGTTCCTAAATAATTTTCCATCTTACATTCTTGCATTAAAGAGTTATGTTCTTGGAAGTTGCTGGGAGTAGATCTTAAGCATTCTCACCACATACATACACACACACACACACACACCTGTTGTAATTAACCTAATTATTAATAACAGGAAAGGAGCAAAGGGAAGACTAAATATTCTAGGCTAAATATTCAGCTTTCCATATCCCAGGGAGCCACTGGTCCATTCCCCACAGATCACTGGGGGAAGGTTCTGGATGGGGAGGAGATGGATGCATGCCCTGTGGAGTTGGGAGGCCTCATAAAGGTGCTTACTGTCAGTCACACTTGGGAACAGGTCACACTTGGGCACATGGTCACTGCAAGCAAAGGAAGATTTGAAATATTTAATGCCCTTGAACAAAGGAGTTTGCTGTCTTGTGCACTTACACTTTTGGCTCTTTGGGAACTCTTGCTGTAGGGGTGCACTCTCTTGGCTCCCCTACATTCACCTGGGCCCTGGGCCATGTGGACCCACACACAATGGACTAATGCCCTGGTCGGCAAACTGCAGCTCGAGAGCCACACGCGGCTCTTTGGCCCCTTGAGTACCCTAATTAAGTTAATAACAATGTATCTACCTATGTAGTTTAAGTATTAAAAAATTTGGCTCTCAAAAGAAATTCCAATTGTTGTACTGTTGATATTTGGCTCTGTTGACTAGTGAGTTTGCCGACCACTGGACTAATGGACTGAAACTAGCCTGATGCTGAACTGGACCTGGCTCCAGTATGAAATGGAAGCTCTGGACACTGGCTTTGCTTCTAACTCTACTGAAGCCCCAGCCGCCCCCCTTGCCAGACTGGACTAAGGGAAATGGGACTTGGGAAACCCAGGGATGTAATTCCAAGCAAATAAAAATTATCCTTTGTTACAAGTCCCAGAAAATTATTTTTCTCAATATATCATAAGGACTGCACCCCCAGAACTCAGTGGGGAAAGGGATACCCCATTTCCACTGGTAACACACACACACACACACACACACACATATCATTAACTGTGAAATACGTGAGGCAATGGATGTGGTAATTATATTGTCTTGGTAGTTGTTCCACAATATGTCCTATATAATAAAAGCCTAAAACGCTAAGTGTCCGACCATTCATTCGACCAGTCACTATGATGTGCACTGACCACCAGGAGGAAGACTCTCCAACCGGTAGGTTAGCTTGCTGCTGGGGTCAGGCTGATCAGGACTGGGGGAGACAGGCCAAACACTCTGGAGCCCTCCCACGGTCTTTCCCTTGCCCCAATCGATCATATACTGATGGGGTCCCTCTGTCTGGCCTACAGGGATTGGGATGAAACCAGTCTTCAACATCCCCCAAGGGTCCCGGATTATGAGAGGGCATAGGCCAAACTGATGAAACCTAACAGTGCACCAATCCGTGCACTGGACCTCTAGTATGTATATAAAATTATTGCATTTGCCGGTGTGGCTCAGTGAGCAATGACTTATGAACCAGGAGGTCATCATATAGATTCTGGATGATGGCTCATGTCTGGGTTGTGGGCTCAAGTCCCCTATAGGCAGCCAATCTATGTTTCTCTGTTACTGATAATTCTATCTCTCCCTTTCTTCTTTCTCTAAAAATAAATAAAAAACATTTAAAAAAATAAGAGATAAAATCACATTTTACATAGTAAATATGTACAATTATATTTATCTAAAAAGAGTTATGTCCATTTTTTCAACCCCATATAGTTATTTTAAATGCAATATTTTTTTGGTATGTACTATGAAAGTAAATTGATGTTTTCCAGCCAGGTAATAATAGCTGTACAAACATTATGTATTTCAAATATCATAATAGATATTGTACATTTACCACAGAAAGGCTGCCCAGGGTAACTATGTATCTATCTGCGTGCCTTCCTGTCTGTCTATCCACATGAGCATTTGGCTGGATTTACAGCAACTTAATATTAGCAGTGGTTACTTGAGTCAGTGAGAAATTTTTCACAGTATCTGAACAATTTTTATTTTTATTTTAAAAAATATAATTTATTGATTTTTTACAGAGAGGAAAGCAGATGGATAGAGTTAGAAACATCAGTGAGAGAGAAACATCAATTAGCTGCCTTCTGCACACTCCCTACTGGGTATGTGCCTGCAACCAAGGTACATACCCTTGACTAGAATCGAACCTGGAATCCTTGAGTCTGCAGGCTGACGCTCTATCCTCCAAGCCAAACCGGGTAGGGCTCTCTGAACAATTTTTTAAAAGGCGTGGACTCAGTGTGTGGCTTCTGGTTAATAGTGTTTGAATTCATCATTGCACAAGTGAGAATCCCTGACAGCACCTGGTAGTAATTGCCCTTTTAAGGAAGGGTATGTTTCCTCTCTCAGTGTGGCTTCACCTCTGGAATTCTTGGTTCACATGCAGGATGGAGTGCTAAAGCTTTTAGAGGCCTCTCTCTTTCAGGCTTTGTGCAGGCTCTCAGCTACTGAAGGGTTTCAGGGGGACTGCCCTTTGCTTCCTCTATTTGTATTAGGGGGCAGTGTCCTCTTGGCACTGCTGCTAGTCAGCACAATATGCTTTCTGTCAGCTAGATCTCCAGAGCAATGGCAGGAACATAAATCAACACTAGGTTCTCTAGGTCTATGAAGAAGGAATAATGATGAAATCCTTTATGGAAAGAGAGAGGGAGAGGGAGAAGACTGTACTCTAAATAGTACATGAATTTAAATAACTATAGAATTCCTATAATCTTCAATATGATATTAAACAATCAAATGTTAAACTTTCAGGGAAAAGCATGAGGAATGGTTCTGGGATGATAAACTATTCATTAAGTTGTTCACTCGTGTGTTTAAAAGTTTTTATTATAGGTGCCAAGAGCCCTTCTAGATAGATGAGTCTGTGATAAACAAAATAGATAATGTTCTTGCCCACTTGTATTCTAGTGAGAGAGACAAACAATAAACATGAACAAATTGGTGATAAAAGATACCCTGTGCCGGGACCAGTTTGGCTCAGTGGATAGAGTGTCGGCCTGCGGCCTGAAAGGTCTGGGTTCGATTCCGGGCAAGGGCATGTACCTTGGTTGCGGGCACATCCCCAGTAGGGGGTGTGCAAGAGGCAGCTGATCAATGTCTCTTTCTCGTCGATGTTTCTAACTCTCTATCCCTCTCTCTTCCTCTCTGTGAAAAATCAATAAAATATATATTAAAAAAAAGATACCCTGTTTCCCCCAAAATAAGACATGTCTTATATTAATTTTTTCTCCCAAAGTTGCGCTAGGTCTTATTTTCGGAGAACGTCTTATTTTCGGGGAAACACGGGTAGTGATAAAGTACTGTGAAGAGTAATAATAATGTTGGCCACTAGATGGAACCAATTGCTTTCTTCATTTCTTTACCAATCAACTGCATGAGAGACACTGAGCATGACACACTGTTAACTAAGTAGGTTTTTTAAGCCAGATGATAGATGCTGTCTCTCTTTCTATCTCTCCCTTTCAAATTGCATTTCTTTTTTCCACTAATTGACTGATAAGAGAAATATAGTAAGACATACTATGGAGCCATCTGAGATATCTTGGGGTAGAGGGATTAGATCAATTCCTTCCTAAATCAGAAATCCTCTCCCCTCCATTTCTTGGGTATTTAGTTTTTTGTATTATTTAATTTCTGTCTTCACCACTAGAATATGAGCTCCTTAAGAGAGGGAGTACAACTATATTCCCAGTCCTTGGCAGAATGTGATACGTACTTAACCAATGTTTTTGAATGAATGAACCCTGAAGCCTAAGCAATGTCTGCTTTTCATGACATTGAAAAGCATCTAACTCCCTAGAAACTCCGTGTAGAACATAGTTTTTGGGGAAAACAACTTTGAGTAAGTTTTCCTGTCTTGAGTTCTATGAAATCCTGTCTGTCATAGAACTCATAGTGAGTGGGAAGGATAGTGTGTGTGTGTGTGTGTGTGTGTGTGTGTAGTAGGCATATCATGTGGCACTGAGTTCTGAGCCATATTTTTTCCTCTTTCTCTTTGGATAATAGATATATCACACTAATAAAAGAGAAACGTGAAAATTGACCATCCCTCTGCTACACCCACCAGCCAATCAGGAGTAAGTATGCAAATTAACCCAACAAAGATGGCAGCATCCATGGAACTGGAGCAAGTAGGAGGCTTGGGTTTCCCCTGGTGATGGAGGAAACTAAACTTCCTGGCTGCTGCTGAACGAGTGGCTGGAGGTCTGGGTCACCAGGGGGATGTGGCCAGCCTGAAAATCGCCCTCAGCACCTAACCCAGCTTGTCATACCCCATGGGGTGACCTTGGCCAACCAGCAGCCCTTCACCCGGGCTGGTCAGGCACCCCAGTGGAGACCCTCACATTGAAGAGGGTGTGGCAAGACTGAAAACAGCCCTCAGCCCCTCAGCCTGGCTGGCCACGCCCTCCCCTCCCCCCCCCCCCAGCAGAAACCCCTCACCCATGAGGGCATGGCCAGACTGCAAACCACCACTTGGCCCTCGCCCAGGCCACCTCACACCCCAAGGGAACTTCCACCCTGATCTGGGACACCCTTCAGGGCAAAGCAGCTGGCTCCCCACCTGTTCACTAGGCCTCTATCTATATGAATAAAAGGGTAATATGCTAATTAGACTGGGAGACCTTCCAGGAGACCTTCTAGACGTTCTTCTGGACAAAGCCATGGTGGCGGAGCTGAGGTAGAGACGGTTAGAGACCAATAGGGGAGGGCAGTTGTGGGTAATCAGGCACAGGATGGGATGGCAGTTTTGGGTGATCAGGCTGGTGGGAGGGGGCCGTTGGGCGTGATCAGGCTAAGGGTGGGGCACTTGGGGGCAAGCAGGCCATCAGTGGGGGTCAGTTGGGGATGATCAGGGCAGCGAGGGTGGGCAGTTTGGAGTGAGCAGGTCAGCAGGGGAGCAGTTTGGGGCGAGCAGGCCAGTGGGGAGGGAAGATGGGCATAAGTAGGCCAGCAGGGGGGGAAGTTGGGGGCGAGTACACTGGCACAAGGGGCAGTTGGGGTGATCAGGCTGGTGAGGGGTATTTGGTGGTGAGCAGGCAGACAGTCAGGCAGAGTGGTTTTGGGCAGTCAGGCAGGTAGGCAGGTGAGCGGTTAGGAGCCAGCAGTCCCAGATTGTGAGAGGGATGTCTGACTGCCAGTTTAGGCCCGATCCCTATAAATTGGCAGTAGGACATCCTTTGAGGGGTCCCAGATTGGAGAGGGTGCAGGCCTGGCTGAGGGACACCTCCTCCCCATGTACCAAGTTTGTGCACTGGGCTGGTAGTGTGTGTACACACACACACACACACACACACACACACACACACACACATTTATTTATTTATTTATTTATTTATTTATTTATTTATTTATTTAATTTCTCTTTATTGTTGATAATATTATAGCTATCCCCTTCCCCCCCCCCCCCGTTAATCCCCCCATACCCTCTTGCCCCCTACAATTGACATATTTTTAGTGCTAAGCGAATCTTAACAAATAATAGGCACATGCTTTTGTCAGGGATAACTCTAAAAATAAGGGTCTTGAACCTTCTCCTCTACAATGAATAAAAGTAAAATCATAAAAACTACAAGGGAGTTGGAATCTAAGGATATTCATACATCATGATCGATGCCATAATCTATTGTTCTTAGAATAAAGATAGAAGCATAGAAGTTCATGTGTGTTTAGTTATATTTCTACCTAAGTATTCCATTTTCAAAAAAACACCTATTGTAAATGGTATTGTTTTTTAATTTTTGGTTTCCAATAGTCCACTGCTTTTATATAAAAATACAATTGTTATGTGGATTTTTGTGAATTGACCTTGAATCTTACAACCTTGTTAAACTCACATATTTGTGCCAAGACTTTTTGTTGTTTTCCTTTTATTGTTGAAGATTCCCTGGGATTTTTCTATGTGAATAATCATAGTGTGTAAAAACAGAGCAGTTTTATTTTATCCTTTCTTATCCTTTCTTCCTACTTTATTTTCCTTTCCTTTCCTTCCTTCCTTCCTTCCTTCCTTCCTTCCTTCCTTCCTTCCTTCCTTCCTTCCTTCCTCCCTCCCTCCCTCCCTTCCTTCTCTCCATCCGCCCTCCTCTCTCTCTCTCTCTCTCTCTCTCTCTCTCTCTCTCTCTCTCTCTCTCTTCTCTCCTCCTCCTCCTCCTCCTCCTCCTCCTCCTCCTCCTCCTCCTCCTCCTCCTCCTCCTTCTTCTTCTTCTTCTTCTTCTTCTTCTTCTCCTTCTTCTTCTTCTTCCTCTTCTTCCTTTTACCATATTGTAGGAAGCCTTTTATTATACTGTTTAACAGGAGTTGAGAAGCTGCACATTCTTGCTTTATTCCTGTGTTAGGGACAAATCATTGTTGGCTTTTTTTTTTATCATTAAGTATGTATGTTAACTGAAGGGTTATTTATTTATTTATTTATAGATTTCTTTTATCAGCTTAAAGAAGGTCACATTTTCTCAAGTTGTGACAGTTTTCCGGATTCTAAAACTGCTTGAGTTATGCCTTGGGTAGAGTGATCAAGGAATCTCTTTTCCTTTGGTCATTAGCTTATGATACAAGGGTCCGGTGGTGGTCTTGCCATTCTTTTCTTGAGATTGTCTATTTCTCTCTGAAGTTGTCTGCTCTTATTTTGGAATCCTTCCTTTAGTAACAAGAGCCGTTCCTAAAAAGGGACAAATAAAGAGTAAATAAAGCACAGCAGTAAGCAAATCTCAACTTCTAGCTAGTTTCCACATTCATAGTTCTTTTTTTTTTTTTTTTTTTGAGTATTTAATTTCTTCTTGAAATTTTCTCTACCATAAATATTCATTAAAAGAGGCGTGGTGCATGGAATCCAAGCACAGGTGCAATTGGTTCCTAGACCTGGACGGCCATTGAAACAAAGGATCTGGTGTGGAAGGGCAGGTCCCAGCTGATCTCTGGGTCCTGGGCAGCACCTTGGCCCCTGCATAACCCCTCCTTCGGAGTCATCAGGCCCCACCAGGCTACCTCAGTGCCATTGGTCGCTATCTGGACTGGTGGGGTGGTGATGGGGCCCCGCTCACACTCAACTTGGCCTGGCGTCGCCCACTTACCTGGTCCACCATCCTGCCGCAGTCCCAATCTCATTGGGGCCAATCAGGGCTGGCAGCACCTCCACTGCCACCCACTGCCAGCTCTGGGTCACAGATGCCCGCCATGTTCCACACTGCCCCATGGTGGTCAGTGCACATCATAGTGAGCAGTCGAACTCCTGGTCAAACTCCCAATAGAGGGGACAATTTGCATATCAGGCTTTTAGTATATAGGATACTTTCACTTGGACATCCTAGCTCCATGATTGCTTATCTTAAGCTTCCTTTAGCTAAGAGAGATTTTGGCTTATACCTTCTAATACAGTGGTTCTCAACCTTCCTAATGCCGTGACCCTTTAATACAGTTCCTCATGTTGTGGTGACCCCCAACCATAAAGTTATTTTCATTGCTACTTCATAACTGTAATTTTGGTACCTTTATGAATCATTATGTAAATATCTGTGTTTTCCAATGGTCTTAGGCGACCCCTGTGAAAGAGTTGTTCAACCCTCAAAGGGGTCGTTACCCACAGGTTGAGAACTGCTGTTCTAATATATTGATAAACTTAAATTATAAGTTCCATTAATTCTATACAATCTATCTGGGCAATCTTAATTATGTTTCTTTTCAAATCTTCTAGACTCTTACACACACACACACACACACACACACACACACACTTACACATGACAGAAATAAAAAATTCTCAAAACCAAAGGAAGTGCCTGAATCAAATACATCAGGGAATTTGATTTAAGCCTCCATAGCTTGGGGCAAGAGTAGCAGGATATAAGTAAGGACCTCAAAGCCCCTAACTGTCCATACTGGATTTCTACAGAAAACTCACTACACAAACTAGGAGTAGGGCATAGCAAACATTCGGGAGTGTCAGACACAGGTGTGAGAGGCACGGAGTCTTTCTGCTCTTAAAGATTCTCTTAGAACCGAAATTATACTCATACCAGGTGTGACAGAAAAACAGTGATTATAGATTCCTCAAGTTTGAAGGTGGTTCAGATATCTTACCGATCTGTGTGACCCTGTACAAGCTCATCTTTTTTGAACCTTTGTTTCTTCTCCTAAGGTATAGGTATACAGCAATTCTTGCTTCATATAATATTAAGCAAGAGATACAGATAAGATATATTTATAATGCCTAGAAGATAATAGCTACCATTAATTGCAGAATCCTATATACCGGTAATAAAAGGCTAATATGCAAATTGTCCCCTTGGGAGTTCGACTGCTCACTATGATGTGCACTGACCACCGGGAGTCGCACGGAACAAAGGAAGGGCCCTGTTAGCAGGAGGTAACCAGGGAAAGTTCCATGCTCTCAACCAGAAGGAAGACCCTGATTGGCCCTGATTTTGGCTAGGCCAAGGGACCCTACCTGAACAGAAAGTTTTGTACACTGGGCTTTTAGTCCTATTTAAGAAAAGAGTAATATTCAAATTGACCATACCTCTGTTCTACCCACAAGCCACTCCCACCAGCCAATCAGGATTTATAATAAAAATTAACCCAACCAAGATGGCTACAGCCACAAAACGAGCAGGAGGCTTTGGTTTCCAAGGCAATGGAGGAAGCCAAGCTTCCTGCACACCCTAGCTGGCCCTGACTTCACTCAATGCTACAAAGTTTCAATTATAGAAGATAAATAAATCCCAACAAAAGTGGCAGCAGCCACAAAACTGGAGAGAGCAGGAGGCTTGGGTTGTCCCTGGTGATGGAGGAAGCCAAGTTTCCTGGCTTGCCTTGGCTTCTGCTCAAGACTACAAAGTTTGAATTATAGAAGATAAATAAATCCCAACAAAAATGGCAGCAGCCACGGAGCTGGAGAGAGCAGGAGGCTTGGGTTTCCCCAGCGATGGATGAAACCAAGCTTTCTGCTCTCCATGGCCTGTCCTGGCCTCTGCTCAAGGCTACAAAGTTTCAATTATAGAAGATAACTAAATTCCAGATACCAGGGCCTCCACTTGAATCACTGGGGGCATGGCCAGCCAGCAAACCAGCACAGGCCCCTCACCCAGATCACCCCATGCTCCAAGGGAACCCCCACCCTGATCCAGGACACTCTTCCGGGAAAACAAGCTTAAGAAAAGAGTAATATGCAAATTATTACTAGGCCTCCCATGTACTAGGCCTCTATCCTATCTAATAAAAGAGTAATTGCAAATTGACCATCACTCCAATACACAAGATGACTGCTCCATGTGGACACAACATGGCCAACACAAGATGGCTAGCAGGGGAGGGCAGTTGGGAGGGACCAGGTCTGCAAGAGAGGCCAGTTGTGGGCAATCAGGCTAGCAGGGGAGGGAAGTTGGGAGGGACCAGGACTGCAAGGGAGCACAGTTGGAGGTGATCAAGCCTGCAGGGGAGGGCAATTAGGGGTGACCAGGCCAGAGGAGGGAAGTTGGGGGTGACTGGACCTGCAGGGCAGGGCAGTTGGGGGAAACTCAGGCCTGCAGGGGAGAGCAGTTGGGGGGACCAGGCCTGCAATGGAGGGCAGTTAGGTGTGATCAGGCCTGCAGGGGTGGGCAGTTAGGGGCAATCAGGAGGGCAGGGGAGTGGTTAGGAAGTAATCAGGCTGGCAGCAGAAGTGAGTAGTTGGGAGCCAGCAGTCCTGGATTGTGAGAGGGTGCAGGGTGGGCTGAGGGACACATCCCCAAGTACAAATTTTATGCACTGGGCTTCTAGTATATATATATATATATATATATATATATATATATATATATATATATATAAAAGCCTAAGTGTTCCACTGTTCGACAGGTAGCTATGATGCGTGCTGACCACCAAAGGGCAGACACTCAATGCACAGGTATGGAAACATGGAACAGACTGATTAATCTCTGAGAGAAGGGGGGAGGGCAAAGGCTGGGAAGAGATTAACCAAAGATCTTATAAGCATACTAGAAGCCCAGTGCATGGATTTGTGCACTGGTGGGATCCCTCAGCCTGGCCTGTGGGGATCTGGCTAAAATCGGAGGTCCGACATCCCCTGAGGGGTCAGGAATTACAAAATGGCTGAGGGACTCTACTAATGCATGAATCCATTCACTGGGCCTCTAGTGTGCTGATAAAGGACTGGATATAAAGGAAAATAAAAAACCTTTAAGAACCAGACATAGGCAGGCACCCAGTAAGGCAGACAGGCAGGGATTGAAAGGTATAAGAGGGCAAGCAAGACACTTCCAGGTTTCATGTTCTAACAGGCACACAAACAAGTCAAGAAAACAGAAAAAGAGAAACCTCAAGGTGATGCCATTACATACCTGAAGTTTAAGAGCCAGAGCTTCCTCTTGCTCTGCCATTAATTGGACCCTCTCCTGCTCCATCTTCTCAGTCAGTTGTTTCACATGTTCCTGATAACTCTTTTCTTCCTCCTCCAACATCTGCTGATTCTTCTTTTGCGTTTCCTCCAGCATTTTTGCTGCAGCCTCTGCAGATTCAGCTTTCACACGGTACACTGCCAGGAGGAAAGGAAGAAGACAAATTCATGTGGGTGACCCCCTCACTGTTTCTTCTTTGTGAACTCACCTGACATTGTTGCTGCTGACTGCATTTGCCCACTGAGACTGACTTAGGCTAGTAGTAGGCATCTTTGCTCATCTGGCTTTTGTTTAAGGACCCCAGGTTCTCCAAGCCAAATTATTTAAACTTTTAAATAACCGATGAACATCTGTTCTCAACCCGTGAGTCTTGAAACTTTAGGGGTTGAAGTACACTTTGACAGAGGTCACCTAAGACCATCGGAAAACACAGACATTTACATAACAATTCATAACAGTAGCGAAATTACAGTTATGAAGTAGCAATGAAAATAATTTTATGGTTGGGGATCACCACAACATGAGGAACTGTATTAAAGGGTCATGGCCATTAGGAAGGTTGAAAACCACTGCTGTTGAGGCTATCTAGTCCCTTGACTTTCTCTTCACCTTCAGTCAGCTTTTCCGTTTCTGTGAGAGTATTGTCTGTCTGTAGAATTCCTTCAATCACAGACTCCTTGGACCTCAGGTATGTCTGAAGGACTTCTTTACTCTAGGACCCAGAGAAAACAGCATTAGTGATAGGAAATCGCTGGAAGCGCTTATTCCTATTTGCCCACCATCTTTTCCTATAGGAATCGCTTCGCTTGACCCTGGTTTGTGTGCTGGTCTAGGTGCCCCCGTCACAGGTTGGGCACATGCTCCAGGTTGGCCAAGCCTGACACCCGATGAAGCAGAATCCTTTGTAAGAGATTGATATAAATATAGATTGAGAGTCCCTGTTCTCTGAATGAGGGGTCTCTTTTTGGAGCTGTTGGTGCTGTGGTCCCATATGGTGTGAGGAATGAAGCCATCAAGGAGAGAGCAGATTTAAGGAAAGGAGGTGGAGGGAGACTGGCAGGAAGGGAAGTGTGGGGCTGAGGGGAAGAACAGAGAGACAGATAAATGCTGGTTACCTGTATTCCCTTCCTGGGTTCCTGATGATACTTTTTTTTCAGCTCTTGCACAGTCTGAATTAAGAGACGATATCCTCCTGGTTTAGAATAAACCTCCTGCTTTATATATTCTTCTAAAGAATGGAAGATATCCTTAAGTAAAGCTGAGCAGCGATCCGATGATGCTTTCATATTCTCTTCATAAAAGTCATTACACCTTTTTTGTAGCTGGGCCTTTAATATGAAAGTAGGAAGTAGAAAGAGTTTTAAGAAAAGGTTAGCTTGACCTTAGGATTTTTGTAAAGGCTTCTCAAAAACCAGTCTGTGATCTCTGTAAAAGTTACAGGCACCTCACAGGAGCACATCCTTCCTCCTGACACTGTCTTTCTACTAAAATCCCTTTCTCCTTGGAGGTGGAGTTCATGGCAGAGATTGCTAGCTTTATGTTAGCATTTATGTTACCCATCTGCCGATCATAGGGGGCCATGGCCTTTTGCACTGCAGCCGAATTCTCTATCTGGGCCTAGGCCAGGACTGTGTTCTACATGCAAGGTGAGGCCCCACTGATGATGGCATGACATAGATTAGGACTAGGTTCTCTGGTCCTACACATACACCTTTAGAAAGAAACTTCTTTCAAATTGGACCAACGAATGCATATGGAAGAAATGTGGCAAAATGTAAGTCTACTCAAGGTAATTAAGACTATATCTTTCTTTACGTTTGGCTATAATATCAAATCTGTCTGGTTCCAACAAGCTTGTAACTTGATGAGAAGCTCTAATTATTACCTACATGTGCTTAACTAAATTATGAGAAGTATTAGTTTCTGCATGAAAAGAAAAAAATGTGCAAAACTTTGTGTCAATCATAATAAAATTGGATTATTTTACTATAATAATAACAAATAGTGTTTTTTTTGTCATTTTGAAATCTAGAAGGAATTCCTTCTCTTGTAATAAATACCCATTTTATTTTCTAACAGTACTTTGCTTTCTGAGACTCTAATCTGTATTAACATAAGAAACTGGTTTGGCTCAGTGGATAGAGCATTGGCCTGTGGACTGAAGGGTCCCAGGACCGATTCTGGCTGAGGGCGTTAACCTTGGTTGCAGGCACATTCCCAGTGGGGGTGTGCAGGAGGCAGCTGATCGATGTTTCTCTCTCATTGATCTTTCTAACTCTCTATCTCTCTCCCTTCCTCTCTGTAAAAATCAACAAAACATATTTGAAAAAAATAAAAAAATTACCGCTAATTCCTTTTGAAATAAATGGTCTACATCCTTGAAGGAATTCTTCATGAAGATTTTAATGGCCTCTTTCTCACTGGCCATGTGCAGGTCCACGAGCTCTTGGAGGGTTTCTGTGGGCAGTTCAACCTTCTCCCCCATCTGCTGGTCATAGTGCGCAATGGCCTTTTTCACTGCAGCCGAGTTCTCTATCTGGGCCAAGGCCAGGACTGCGTTCTCCATGCAGGGCAGGTCCCCACTGCTGATGGCATCGACATAGGTGATCACCAGAGTCTCCAGCCCTACAAATAGAGAACGAAAGATAACATTTGTTGTAGGTGAGGTGAGGAAACAGTCCATTATCCATAAATCTGGTGATATCTCTCAATACTCATTTGGCACACAGCATCAATGTCCTCAGCATTACCTAGAAGTTTGTTAAAAATGCAGACTCTCAGCCTCTGTTCCAGATGAACTGAATTAAATTCTCCTCTGGCAAGATCTTGGGTGATATGGATCCATATCAAAGGGTGAGAACCTCTGTTCTTGGCACCATAGACCTATGTTTATTCAGTGGATGTGCTTTACCCCTAAGCACCATTAAGATAGGAAATATACCTCTCAATTATGTCTCTATCATCAGTTCTGGTCCATGGTAAGCATTTATAAAATCAGTATCTGTGAAACAATTAAAAAGCACTCCTCTGCCCTGGCCAGGTGTCTCAGTTGGTTGGAGCATTGTCCCAAGCACCAAAATGTGGGTTTGATTCCTGGTCAGGGCACAAACCTAGGCTGTGGGATTGCGCCCCAGTTCGAGTGTATGCAGGAGGCAACTGGTTAATGTTTCTCTCTCAAATCAGTGTTTCTCTCTCTCTAAAATTAGTGAAAAAATATATTATTGGGTGAGGATTAAAAAATCTTAAAATAAATTTAAAAACAAGTCCTAAATTTTATTTATTCTAGCAAAACACAGTTCAAGAGATATTTCTGTAATGATAGTCTTCTGCTAGACTTCTCCTATATATGCTATCTAATATTACAGCCACTGTACACGTAATCAGAATTTCTAAATTTATTTAATTTTAATTAATTTACATTTAATTTTAGATAAATGTAGCTACTATGCTTTTCTAATAGCTATTATATGCTATAGTACAAGTCCAGTTTATTAGGATAATTTTAAGCAATAGAGCTTTTTTATTTGTCATTTTTTATCTTTTCTCACCCATGAAATCTGACTCATAAAAATCTATTAGAAATGTTGTGTCTTCTAGAATGTACCACATTAATTCTGTATAATATAAGGGTAATATGTATGTCAACTAGAACTTGGTTGCTATGACAGGCATTGACCATCAGGGAGCAGACACTCAATGCAGGAGCTGCCCTCTGGTGGTCAATGTGCTGCCACAGGGGGAGTGCTGTTCAATGGGAATCCAGGCTCAGGGCAGGCAAGCACAGCAGCAGTGGGGCGGCGACAGGAGCCTCTCCCTTCTCCATGAGAGTGCTAAGGATGTCCTGACATCCTTTAAGGGCTCCTGGACTGCGAGAGGGCACAGGACGGGCTGAGGGAACTCCCTAAGTGCACAAATTTCATGCACCGGGCCTCTAGTAGTAGTGGATTTGCACTTTTCAAAGTTCAAACCAGGTGGATGCTATTCCACCTTCCTTTAGTCTTAACAGTGAGAGTAATGACCCGGAAGTGGACTCACGGGGTCCATTGACCTGGATGTCCCCTGAAAGAGTTTTGACTTTGGAATTGGTAAAGATGTAGGAACAGAAGTCAGCAGCTTGTTGCACGAATTTGGGGTCCAGCTCATCATCATGCATTGTCTCAAGTTGGCCTAGCTTCTTCCGATTGGTGGGCCGATCAAAGATAAAGCATTTCCTCTTTGGGAAGAACTTTCGGATACAAAGTCGGGGCAGGTTAAAGTTTTCATCTTTAGGACTGGGAACTGTAGAAAGGCAAAAAAGGGCTTTGTTTAATATAGGGGATTGGAAACTTTTTCTGTAAATGTCCAAATGGTACATATATTAGGCTTTCAGGTCAAGTGGTTTCTTTTCCAAGTATTCAATTCTGCTACTATAGCATGAAAGCAGCCCTGGACCATCTACACAGTATTCACTCAGCTATTTGTACGATAGCTGACGGGCTGCATTGGCCATCATTTGCCTGTGGGTCATAGTTTGTCAACCCTTGGCTTAGTGCATTTTTATGCTTTAATCTATTTTCTTTAAATAAATGCCCATTCCATTCCATATTCTTTGGCTAATTACAGCATCACAAACCCTAAGCAGGGAGATAAAAATCAATCTGATCACAGTACAGGGAAAGGTGAAAGAAAAAGATACTTGTTCTTAGAACAGGGGAGAAGATAATTCAAAATCAAATCTATTAACTTAGATATTAAACATGCATTAGTTCTTAGAACTAGGCAGCTGAGAAGTAGAAAACTATACATATAAAAACACTAAATAGAAAAATAAAAGATGATGGTTTCTAATGGCTTGTGGTTCCCAATAATCAGTTCTCAGTTCCCTTTACCTTTCTTGAGTTTGAGTGAATTCTGCAGGTACTCGTCTGCTGAGGTGGGTTGCCCATCTAGTTCTTCCAATTTTAGGGAAAAATCCCTCAGTGTCCACACAAAATCTGGAAAGAAGCTCACAAAGTCAGCTGAGTCCTCAACCTTATTTGCCTCAGGTGAAGATTTTGCCCTTATTTTATCTGTCAACTCTGTCACATAGCTGAGTAGCAAACTAAGGAAAAACATTGTAGGAAAACAGTGCCCCTCATGCTATATTAGTCCCATGTATTCCAAACCTTTGTTTTGGCTTTGTTTCTAGCCCAAGTGTTAATTCTTCCTGCCCTTGAATTATTTTTTATATGTTCTCTTTTGAGGCTTGATTCACCAGGATTCACATTCATAGAACTAGTTTTTAAGTACAGGCCTCCTCTCTGATGTTGATGCTGTTCTGGACCACAGAAAGGATACCGCAGTTCGTCCTTGGCCTGATGGTTTATGGTCCCCATGCTGTTGTACACAAAGGTGCTGCTCAGCAGTATTGCCAGGGCAAAGATCCAGGAGTCATTTTGGTTGTCACCCTGGAAATCAGAACAAATTTGGGCCAGGATTATGAGTTATTCTCATAGCACTTTCCAGTACAAAAAGTAAATAGATGCTCATTTAGTCCAGTGGCTCTTTTTAGATTAATGACTTATAAGAGGAAAACAAATCCAAAGAAAAAGAGTTGTTAGTAGGACTTGGACTTTGAATAGTCTTCTGATTAGTATTTTTGGTGACATGTATTCTCACCAGGTCCTCTTATGACCATTGGCAGATAATTGCAAAACAAATAGTCCAGATTGGTGGGCACTCTAATTCTTTAAATGTAATTTATTTTTTTTCCATATTTTTATAGCAAAATTGACTTATGTTAGAGTAATAATACTGATAGCTATTTTATCCAGTCATTATTATTCACCTAACATTTCCATTCTTATTAAATAGTCAAAACAATGCTATGAGGCAAATATAGACTGTTTTCATTGGTTTTACAGACCAGAAAGCTGAGGTTAAAAGAAGTGAAATAATTTGCTAGGGCCACTGTGTTAATGACAGTTTAAATTTAAACAACAGTTTAGGAATTCCAAATTTTCATCCTTAACTAAAGTTTTCTACAGGATATGACTCATGGCTGATTTTGTTTGTAGTACCTTTATGCATCTGTGTTAACTGTCTTAGCTTACAGCCTTTTGTTAATAATTAAAATACTCTGTAATGACCACTATGGTTTTCTAGGGTTCTGATTTATATTTTCATGATCCCTGATTGCAAAACTTGGTTTCTTAGCACATAAACAGAAATGAAAAAACACACATATGGTTCAGTGACAGCTCTTATTTGAATAAAAATTAACATAATAATAATAATAATAATAAATTTTTAAAAAAGATTAAAATTATATAGTGTAGACAATACCCAGAAATGAGGGGATTGTCTCCAAATTGAATCTCTAATACTTACCTTCTCTTCATCTCCCAGCCCCTTAGTTTCAAGCAGAACTAGGGTGTAGTTTTGTTTCTTAGGGTGAGGCACACACCACATCCAGATGCCTTTGGTGTGAGACTGAACCGTGGAGCCCAGAGAGAAGCCTTCAGGGGGACAGGAGAGGAAAGGAGTTGAGTTTTCATAGCAGATGTGTCTCAAAATGGAGATAAATGTGAACATAAGATAAGAAGAGACTACAACGAGTAGCCTGGCTGGCGTGGCTCAGAAGTTGAGTGTTGATCTAAGAACCAGGAGGTCATGGTTTGATTATGGGGCAGGGCACATGCCCTGTTTATGGGCTCCATCCCTAGTGTGGGTGTGCACAAGGCAGCTGATCAATGATTCTCTCTCATCACTGATGTTTCTAACTCTTTCTCCCTCTCCTTTATTCTCTGAAATCAAGAAAAATACATGAAAAAAACTGCAATTAGTTTTGATTTTACAGAGAAATAGGGAAAATCAAATATCCAATACATAAAAACATTCAAAACATTATTATAAAGACATTAACAAATTAGGTCTAGAAGAAAACTAAATAGACATAATAAAATCCTTATATGAAAATCCTTCAGCCAGTATCACACTCAATGGTGCAAGATAGAAAGCTTTCCTTTTGCAATATTAACCAAAATAGTTCAAAGACCTATATATAATGGCTAAAACTGTAAACCTCATAGGAGAAAACATAGTGGGAAAACATCATAATATTGAATTTGGAATGATTTCTTGGATATGACACCAAAAGCATAAACAACAAAAGAAAAATAGATAACTTGGATTCAAAATTAACATTTTGTGGATCAAAGGATACAATCAACAGAGTTTCAAAGCTATCCTAAGCTATGAAGGAAAATATTTCTTAGTTAAGGGATTGATATCCAGAATATATAAAGAAGTCCTGCAATGCAACCCCAGAAAACAAGTCAATTAAAAAGTGAGCCAAGGACTTGAACAGACATTTCCTTAAAGAAAATATACAAATAAGCAATGAACACATAAGAAGATAATTTCAGCACTTGCTGTCAGGGAAATACAAATCAAACCCACAATGAGGTACTATTTCACACCCATTAGGATGATCACTATATATAAAAAAAGAAATAACAACCTGGCCAACGTCACTTGTGGTTGAGTGTGATCCTATGAACTGGGAGGTCATGGTTTGATTCCCAGCCTAGGTTGCAAGCTTGATCCCCAGTGTGGGGCATGCAGGAGGCAATCAATGATTCTCTCTCATTACTAATGTTTCTATCTCTCTTTCTTTCTGTCTGAAGTCAATAAAAACAAATAAACAAACAATAAAAATCACCACACACTCAGGAAAATAAGAGGTTTTGGCCAGGATGGAAAGAAATTAGAGTCCTGTGCATTTCTGGGAGAAATGTAAAATGGTAGAGTTGTTAGAAATGATATGGTGATTCTTTAAAAAATCAAACATAGAATTCTAGGAAAATAATACAAATTATGCTTTTAAAAGG
The DNA here is from genome assembly GCF_964339955.1 of Pipistrellus hanaki. NCBI lineage: Eukaryota > Metazoa > Chordata > Mammalia > Chiroptera > Vespertilionidae > Pipistrellus > Pipistrellus hanaki. Next base: position 137,514,614 of record NC_140504.1, on the reverse strand, counting down.
AAAATTAAGGAAAGTGGGAAGAGACAGTGAGTTGACTCTTTCACATCATAGTAAAGATAAGAGGATAACTATAGATTAAAACTCCGCTTTCAATATTCCTCCCCATCTTTACCTCACTCTTCCTGTAACACTGAACTCAAATCTGGGAGTGTGGGTGGAGAAGAAGGGATCTGGCAGAGCTTAGCTGGTGCCCCTCACCTTTTTTCTGCCCAGCCAGCTTGTTCATCAGGTAGGATTTGCCTGTGCGGTAGGGACCCACAATGGCCACCACCACCACAGGCTGTGCAATGGCAGACAGGATCTTCAAAGCTTCTGGGTTAACCACTAGTTTTGTGCTAGTGTTCTCAATGAGGCACACCGGGCTTGGCATGTGCATGTCTGAGGCCATATCCAGGGTGTCACCTTATCTGCAAGCAAGGAGATGGGATGGATTAGAACTTCCATTCTCAGTAGACCAAGAACTTCCACCATGCTATTTTGATCCAGAAGATAGAGTCATATAATTCCCCAACATGGCCAGAAGTTCTGTGTCTACACTGAGATGGATAAGGGGAAGATTTGTATTATTTTAGAAAGTTACAGAAGTGCAATTGAAGGAGTACATTAAAAAATATTTGTATGACAAGGACATCAACATTTAACCATTTCATGAACAAAATCTTTAATTTGCCATAGAGAACTTTCTTTCTAGATTCTCATTAAAATTTTCAGACTAGAGTCTGACTGGTATGGCTTAGTGGTTGAGCGTGGGCCCATGAAAGAGGAGGTCTGGGTTCAATTCCTGGTCAGGATACATGCCTGGGTTGTAGGCTTTCCCCAGTAGGGGATGTATAGGAGGCAGCCAATCAAAGTTTCTATCTCATAATTGATGTTTTCATCTCTTCATCTGACTCTTTTTTCTCTATAATCAATAAAAATGTATTAAAATTTATTTGCTAGACATTAAATATAAAATAGAATAAAGTTTAGAGTATAGTTTACATCCTGGACATATGTAAAAAATTTAATATTTATTTGTTAATCAATTCTGCTATGAATAAAAACTTTGGGAACAAATGTTTTGTCATTTGATGTATGATCTTTGGACAATTTTCACAGATTTTTTTTTGTTGGTAATCCTCATTGGAGGATATTTTTCCATTGTTTTTTTAGGGGGAGTGGAGGGGAGCCAGGATAGTCAGAGAGAAACATCAATGTGAAACAGACACATGCTCCAAATGCAACCATTCAATCCACCCTTTATCCAAGGTTTGACACTCTTAAGTACTGTTCAAAAACAAGCAGGGCATTTTTCACAGGTTTAAAATATGTGTTTTTTTTCTACTAGTTGTGCTTATTTTGCAGAAATGAAGGTTCACAGAACTGGTTATACTGGTTTTATGAAAGTTGAACCAATATAACATACATTTACATATTTTATAAAAATGTATGTCTGTATGAAAAACATGACTAGGGACCTGCCTAAAGCCTTGATATGGGCTTGTGCAAGCAAGGGGCTCTATGGTTCAACATAACTAGCTTCACAAAAAAATTAGCCTCAACTAAATGAATGTAAGACTGTATAACTTCAAATACCGAATGTTGCCAAATACCATGTTTGTGTGTACATGGGTGTGGTGTATGGGAACAAAAGACTATGAAATGTGGATTAAAAGATCAGGAGGCAGATCAGGAGAGCCTTGGTTGTTCAATGAAAATATTTCCAGTCATACAATTGTAGGTTTTCTGTTTTGTTCTGTTTTTCCATTTGGTAGAGGAGAAGGAGAAGCAGGAAGAAGACAGGAGGGGAGAATACCGGGGATGAGAGGGAGAGGAAGAGCAGAAAGGAAAGAGAGAGAGGGTTGTCAGACAAGTAGGTGATGAGTAAAGTTCATGCAAAGCCAAGGAATTCAGAGGCAGTTTCCAGAAAGCAAGAGCAATCCTGCTTGAGAGCACAGAGATGTCAGGTGAACAAAATGTTGGCTTTAGCAATTCAGGTTCATTAAAGAGAAAACCTTTTAGTAAAGTCGTGGGGCCAAACTCTACTGTCAAGGGGTAAGAAAGAAGTTGGCCCTGAGAAATTGGATCTAGTGAACAGAAGCTATTGTTTATTTTATTTAAAAAATTGTTATATTTCAATTCCAGTTGACAATATTTTATGAGTTTAGTGTACTTCATAGTAGTTAGACATTTGTATACCTTAAAAGAACTCCTTCTATGAGCCTAGTACCTACATGTTAGCATACATAATTATTACAGTACTAGAGGCCTGGCGCACAAATTTGTGCACAGGTGAGGTCTCTCTGCCTGGTCGGCGATCAGGGCTCATTGGAGGCCTTGCCATGTCCTGATTGCTTCTGGTTGTGGCTGGCAAGCCAGGGGAAGGGGTCGTGGGTGATTGGCCAGTGGGTGGGGCTCTGAATGTTGGCCAGATGGGGGTGGGGTGGGGAAGGGCTGCAGAGGTTGACCAGCTGGCCGGAGTAGGGGCCACAGGAGGTTGGTCAGCTGCAGGAGGTTGGCTGTGGGAGCACACTGACCACCAGGGGGCAGCTCCTGCTTTGAGCCTCTGCTCCCTGGTGGGCAGTGCACATCATAGCGACCAGACTTTCTGGTCATTCCTCTGTGATGGTTGCTTAGCTTTTATTATATAGATTATTGATTATATTCCCTAGGCTCTGCTTTACATCCCTGTGACTGTTTCATAACTGCCAATTTGTATTTCTTAATCCCTTCCCCATTGTCACCCAGCCCCCATCCTCCCTCACATCTGGCAACGGGAACCTGAGTTACTTTTCAATGAGTAATCCACTGTGAAACAATGCTCATCTATATGATTAAAATTTATGCTGTCGTCTTTCAGTTTGAGATTTAGGTTTTTCTTTCTTCTTTTTTAACAGTGTCAGGTGGCTGTTTATGCTGCATCTCATTTTTCTATGCTTCTTTCTACTGAAAATAACATATCTGTAGCCCTTTCAGTGTGTCAGCTGCAGTCAGAGCAGATTGAGCAAGTTCCACCAAAGACAATGTTGATTTAACTGTGTCTGCAGACAACACAATTGTTGGCTAAAAGAAAGACAATTGTAATGCATTTCAAACTCTGAGATTAGCTCCATGTCTGCTGCTGCCTAATTCCTTCAGGCACAGTAGCGACTTTTAGGGGTGCGTTGGGATTGCACCTCACCACCTGTTCCACATGGGCTCTGCTACAACCTATTTTTATGTTCATGTTCTTTGGAAAATGAATTTATAAAATCCCTCCCACCTTGCCCCAACCTTATCCTGGACTTCATTTCTCAGAGTACAGGTCCTTTACATGTGGAGAGAAAGCTTCTTTGATGATAAAATAAAATTCTTACCTGTTTTTTCTCCTCAGTATAGGTTGGCGTAGTTTGTTACTTCTCTGCCTTTCACCGGATGGTTGGGCTTTTATTTAAATTTCGATGTGATGTGGCTGTTCTGACTTCTTAAACGTTCTTCATTGGAGATAAAAAGCTTTAGAGTAACGTGAAACTGAAAGCACTGAGTAAAAAGCAGTGATTCAACAACCATAAAAGGAATTTCTGAAAGCTTTGCAAATAGGAGGGTACATGCATATTTATAGGATTTCTTAAGTTGCTCATGATGGATCCTCCCTTTCCCCACCTGGTCGGTGGAACATGATGTAACCTGCAGCCCGGAAATACCTGAGTGCCTAACCATGTACCTTATATGGACTATACATTAAGCCACCAATCAGCACCTGCCAAATACCCTAAGCCCTTGTTCCTAAGTACCTGAGCGCATAACTATCCTATCTAGTAAAAGAGTAATATGAAAATTGACCATACCTCCACCAAACCCACAAACCATGCCACCAGCTAATCAGAAACGAGTATGCAAATTAACCCAACCAAGATGACTGCAGCCACAGAGTGAGCTGGAGGGCTTGGGTTTCCCTGGCAATGGAGGAAGCCAAGCTTTGCACATACCCTGGCTGGACCTGGTCTCCACTCAAGGCTACAAAGTCACAATTATAGAAAATAAATAAATCTCAACAAAAATGGCGGCAGTCACGAAGCTGGAGAAAGCAAAAGGCTTGAGTTGCCCCAGGCGATGGGGGAAGCTAAGCTTCCAGGGCCCTGGCCTGCCTTGGCCTCTGCTCAAGGCTACAAAGTTTCAATTATAGAAGATAAATAAATCCCAACAAAAATGGCTGTGGCCATAGAGCAAGCAGGAGGCTTGGCTTCTCTCAAGGCTACAAAATTTCTATTACAGAAGATAAATAAATCCCAGATACCAGGGCCTCCACTTGGGTCACCGGGGAACATGGCTGGCCTGCAAAACCCCACAGATCCCTCGCCCAGGCTACCCCAGACCCCAAGGAAACCCCCACCCTGATCCGGGACACCCTGCAGGGCAAACTAGCTGGCCCCCACCCGTGCACCAGGTCTGTATTCTCTCTAATAAAAGCGAAATATGCAAATTGACCATCACTCCAATACACAAGATGACTGCCTCCATGTGGACACAAGATGCCTACCACAAGATGGCCGGGGGGGGGGGGAGGGGGGGAGCATTTGGGAGGCACCAGGCCTACAAGGGAGGGCAGTTGTGGGTGATTAGACCAGCAGGGGAGGGAAGTTTTGGGCAATCATGCCTGGATGGGAGTGCAGTTAGGGGTGTTCAGGCTGGCAGGGAGCAGTTAGGCCTCAATCAGGCAGGCAGAAGCAGTTAGGGGCAATCAGGATGGTAAGCAGGCAAGCAGTTGGGAATTGTAGTCATGGATTGTGAAAGGGATGTCCGACTGCCTGTTTAGGCCCAATCCTATTCCAAGATCGGCCTAAATGGGCAGTTGGACATCCTTTGAGTAGTCCCAGATTGGAGAGGGTGCAGGCTGGGCTGAGGGACATGCACCCTCATGCATGAATTTCATACACTGGGCCTCCAGTGTACCTTATATGGACCATACATTAAGCCACATGTGTCAAACACAAGGCCCGCGGGCCAAATCCAGCCCGCCAGGCCTTGCAATGTGGCCCGCACCGCGCTGTCATCACTGCACTCCGCTGTCAGTTTATGACATTGTCAGTTTATGACTGTTCAGTAAACCATTCGGCCCGCGATTTAGGCTGGATTTTAGATTTTGGCCCCTTCTCTGATTGAGTTCGACACCCCTACAAGCCATCAATAAGCATGTGACCAGTATCATAAGCCCCTAACCTTCCTATTCCTCCCCTCAAAAGGAGTGCTTACCTTTGTATGGGTTGCTGCGCTTCCCTTACATGATATCCCGGTAGGTCTTTCTCCAAGTAAAGCCTATAATACCTGATTTTCAGCTCCCAACTGATCTTTCATTCTGGTGCCGAAACGTGGGAAGGGCGAATGGGAACGCAAATGATCCCCAGACCATATTCTGAACATTTCAGGGAAGCAGTGGACAGCAGAAGCTGGACCCAGGTTAACTTCCTGAGTTTTCTCAGTGGTGCAGTTCTGGGTTAATTGGCCAGTCCAGTTCCCTCTTGAACCCTGCTGAGACCCCTGGGGATCTCTTCACCTCCCTCCCTGCAGTAGGCCTTCAGACCCAACTTACCTCCTCCCCCTTTTTCTCTTCACTCCCTGTAACCTAGAGGGGCATTAGGGTCTCAGAGTTTCCTATCTATTAAGCTACTCCTACTATGAAAGCCCAGGCACCTGGTCAGGAATACTCTTCTACTCCACAGGAAATGTGTCTCAGGGTGATGATCTTAGAACCTTTGTCAAATATTAATTGAGCATAATGGCTTGGATTGATTTCTGGGTTCTCTGTTCTGTTCCATTGGTCTACATGTCTGTTCTTGTGCCAGTTCCAGACAGTTATGAGAATTGTGGCTTGATAATATAGCTTGATATCTGTTAATGTGATTCCTCCAACTTTGTTCTTTTTTCTCAGGATTGCTGTGTCTACTCAGGGTCTTTTTAAAATTCCAGATGAATTTTTGGAGAGTTTGTTCCAGATCTTTGAAATATGCCATTGGTATTTTAATAGGAATAGCATTGAATTTGTAGATTGCCTTGGGTACTATGGACATTTTAATGATGTTGATTCTATCAATCCATGAACATGGTATGTTCTTCCATTTGTTTATGTCTTCTATCTCTGTTTTCAATGTCCTGTAGTTTTCTGAGTACAGGTCTTTTACATCCTTAAGTTTATTCCTAGGTATCTTAATTTTTTTGTGTGTGCAATGGCAAATAGGATTGTTTTCTTCATTTATACTTCTGTGAGTTCATTATTGATGTATAAAAAGGCCATAAATTTCTGGGTGTTAATTTTGTATCCTTCTACATTGCTGAATTCATTTATTAGGTCTAGTATTTTTTTTTGGGGGGGGGGGTTTCTATGTAAAGTATCATGTCATCAGTGAATAAGGACAGTTTTACATCTTCTTTTCTAATTTGGATGCCTTTTATTTATTCTTCTTGTCTGATCTCTCTGGCTAGCACTTCCAGTACTATATCAAACAGGAGTGGTGAACGTGATATCTCTGTCTTGTTCTTGTTCTTAGGAGAAATGAGTTTAGTTTTTGTCCATTGAGTATGATGTTGGCTGCAGGTTTGTCATATAAGGCTTTTATTATCTTGAGGTATGATACCTCTATTTCCACTTTGCTGTGAGGCTTTTTTTTTTATATATCAGAAAGGGTGTAGGATTTTGTCAAATGCTTTTTCTGCATCAATTGATATGATTATGTGATTTTTATCTTTCAGTTTGTTTATGTGATGTATCACATTTATTGATTTGTGGATATTGCATCCCTGAAATAAATCCCACTGGTTCAGGTTGTATGATCTTTCTAATATAATGCTAAATTTGATTTGCTAGAATTTTGCTGAGGATTTTAGCATCTATGTTCATCAAGGATATTGGCCTGTAGTTTTGCGGTGTCTTTATCTGGTTTTGGGATTAGTGTAATGCTGGCTTCAGAGAATAAGCTTGAAAGTGTGCCTTCCTCTAGAATTTTTTGGAATAGTCTGAGGAGGATATGTTTTAGTTCTTCTTGGTAGAACTTCCCTGTAAAGGCGTTTGGGCCAGGCTTTTGTTTGCTTGAAGCTATTTGATTACTCCTTCAATTTCTTTGATAGTTATCAGCCTATTTAGGTTTTTTGATTCTTCTTGATTGAATTTTTGGAGCTTGCATTTTTCTAAGAATATGTCAATTTCATCTTGGTTGTCTATTTTTTGGAATAGAGTTGTTCATAGTATTTCTTCATTATCATTTGTATTTCTGTTGGATCAGTTGTTACTTTGCCTCTTTCACTTCTGATTTTGTTTATTTGGTTCCTCCCTCTTTGCTTCTTGGTGAGCCTGGCTAGAGGTTCATCAATCTTGTTTATCCTTTCAAAGAACCAACTCTTGGTTTCATTGATCTTTTGGTCTCTATGCCATTTATCTCTGCTCTGATCCTTATTATTTCCTTCCTTCTGCTTAAGTTTTCTTGTTGCTCGCTTTCTAACACTTTGAGTAGTAGGGTTAGATAATTTATTACCATTTTTTCTCTTCTTTGAGATAGTTCTGTAGAGCTATAAACTTCCCTCTCAAGACTGCTTTCAATCTGTCCCACAGATTTTGGATTATTGTGTTTTCATTGTCATTGTCATTTGTTGCCATGATGCTCCCCCCCCCCCCCCCCCCCCCCCCGCCCTTGGTATCTTTGGTAACTTGGTCATTGTTTAATAGCATGCTAGTTAGCCTCCAGGTGTTTGATGTTTTTTCTTGTTTTTCTTGTTGTTGATTTCTAGTTTTATTCCATTGTGATCTGAGAAGATGCTTGATATGATTTCTATCTTCTTGAATTTGAAGAGACTTTGCCTATGCCCCAATATGTGGTCTATCTTTGAGAATGACCCATGTGCACTTGAGAAGAATGTGGCTTTGTGGTGAAATGTTCTGAAGATGTCAATTAATGTCATCTGATCTAGTGAGTCATTTAGGATTGATGTTTATTTGCTGATTTTTTTGTTTAGAGGATTTGCCCATTGGTGTTAGTGGGTATTAAATTTTCCTACTATGACTGTAATGCTGTCAATCTCTCCCGGAAGTTTTTTTTTTTTTTTTTTTTTTTTCCTGTATATAGGTGCTCCTATATTGAATGTCTGTGTTTACAAGAGTTATAATTTCTTGTTGAATTGCTCCCTTTAGTATTATGAAGTGGCCTTCCTTATCTCTTGCTATGACCTTCACTCTAAGGTCAAATTTGTCAGATAAAAGTATTGCTACCCAAGCTTTTATTTTTTTATATTGACCTGGAAAACCTTTTTCCATCCCTTCACCATCAGTCTGTGTGAGTCCTTTGTTCTGAGGTAAGTTTCCTGTAGACAGCAGATATATGGGTCATTTTTCTTATTCACCCAGCTACCCTATGTCTTTTGATTGGTGCATTTAATCCAATTACTATTTAAAGTTATTATTGATAGGTACTTCTTTGGTTTATTTTGATTATAAAATCTAGGTTAACAGCTATTTTCCCCCCAACATTTCAAAAATATTCTGACCTTGTATTGTTGAACACTTCATTAATTATGAATCCCTGCTTTTTAAAGAACGTATCATTTGTCTCTGCCTGCTTTTGACATCATTTGTTGTCTTTGTTTCAGTATGATGTATCGAAGAATAAACTTCTTTTCATTTGTTTTGCTCAGGATTCACAGTAACTTTTTAAGCCAAATAACCACATCATTTGTTAATTCTGTAAAGTTCCAGTTATCATTTCCTTGAATATTGTACCTCCTGCTTTCTCTTTGGAATGGGTTTTCTAAGTTACCATATATTTGTCTTGTTATGCTACATATTTAATAGTTTATTCAGAACTATCTTCTCAATTGCTTTTTCCAGAATTATGTTATTTTTGACTTAACTCTCAAGGTTAATTGTATTAACCATTCAAGAAAAACCTTTTTTGCTTTTTATTTAATTTAAATTTTTTTTATTTACCAAAAAATATCAATTTATTTATATGCACTAAGAAATATAACTTTACAAAACTGTGAAGGTTTGAGTCAACAGGGTTGGAACATTGGCTCTCAGTGACCAACTATGTGGCCATGCAGTAAAGATAATCAAAGTTTGTTTTATTGACTATTGTCAGATATTACAGTGACAAGGACCAAAAACAGAAAGGAAACAGATTTCTTGGTGAGCATGAAATCAAAACAAGGTAGTTAGATGAACTGAATGTTTAATGGCAACAGGTGAGAATACTTAATTGTTCAATGTCTCAGTAGAGTTAGACTTTGTATTCAGATCAGAAGACTTGAGGGCTCTTTGGCTCCAAAGCTAAGGGTCAACCTTGTCAGTGGGTGATCAATAATTTCCAGTCCAAAGACTAGGGTCCTTTTTAAAATCCATAATTGTTACCATTTGCCCAGGATATGGATTCTCTTCTTGCATCTCCATGGTCAACTGATGCCTCTTCTGTGTGGCCTCTTTTTTTCTTTAAATATGTAAATATTCCAACCAGGAGACATCTGGTCTGTCATATGTCTGCTGATCTATTGTCTAATATGGATTTATCCTTTATCTCCCAGAGAGTCAATTATTTCCTTCATTTTCAGCATTCCTAGTGGGCTCTTTATTGTAGCCCCTTAATGCAAAAACAAAACAATAAGGACACTAGAATGTGCAATCAACAACTATTAAATAACCGTATCTATGCATTCAAGTTTAAAAAAATAAACAGACACTTTTGAAAATTTAATGATGGATCTCCACAGGTGATTTTTTAAAAATGTTTTGTTATTGTATTTCCTCAGAAAGGAAAGCAGAGGGAGAGAGAGACAGAAACATCAATGACGAGAGAGAATCATTGATCAGCTGCCTCCTGCACACTTCCTACTAGAGATGGAGCTGGCAACCCGGGCATGTGCCCTGACTGAACTTCGACCTCTGGTTCATAGGTTGATATTCAACCATTGATCCACACTAGCAGGCCACCAGTGAGTTTTGAACTGCATTAAAGGCATATGATTTTATTAACTTAAAAACATTCAAACCTGTAAATAATTTTTGTGACTTTATTTGAGCCAAGCTGTTAACAATTGCCAGGAAGAAGAATTTCAATGTTTTGGGATAATGCTCCAGAGAATGGAATTTTTCATCTTGTTTTATACATTACCATCAAAGGAAGAGACATAATGGGTTACATGAAATCCAGTGTGATAGATTAAGGAGGTGGGAAAAAGCAAAGTGGGAAAACCTCTGGGATTGAATAAAAAGTAAAATGATGGACACATACTTCTTTTTAAAATTTATTTTTATGTACTGATTAAAGTCTTACATATGTGTCATTGTAGCCCCATTGCCCCCCAACCCCAGTCATGTCCTCTTGCCCCTGGTATCTGTGTCCATTTGATAGGCTTATATGTATGCGTACAAGTCTTTTGGTTGATCTCTTCCCCTTACCCCCACCCTCCTGAGTGAGATCATGTGATATTTATCTTTTTCTGACTGGCTTATTTCGCTAAGCTAAATGCTCTCCAGTTCCATCCATGCTGTTGCAAATAGTAAGAGCTCCTTTTTAATTTTTATTTTTAATTTTTATTTATTTATTTATTTATTTATTTATTTATTTATTTATTTATTTATTTTTTTACTGAAATGTAGATTTACCACAATTTTTTAATCCACTCATCTGCTGGTGGTCACTTAGGCTGTTTTCAAATCTTGGCTATTGTAAATTGTGCTGCAATGAACATGGGGGTGCATATGTCCTTTCTAGTTGGTGTTTCTAGTTTCTTGGGATATATTCCTGGAAGTGGGACCACTGGGTCAAATGAGAGTTCCATTTTTAGTATTTTGAGAAAACTCCATACTGTTTTCCACAGTGGCTGCACCAGTCTGCATTCCCACCAGCAGTGTACAAAGGTTTCTTTTTCTCCGTATCTTCACCAGCACTTGTCATTGATTTGTTGATGATAGCCATTCTGACAGGTATGAGATGGTACCGCATTGTTTTGATTTACATCTCTCGGATGATTAGTGACTTTGAACACGTTTTCATATGTCTCTTGGCCTTTCTTATATCCTCTTTCAAAAAGTATCTATTTAGGTCAGTTGCCCATTTTTTATTGGGTTCTTTATCTTCCTTTTGTTAAGTTGCACGAGTTCCCTGTAAATGTTGGATATTAAACCATTATCTGTGATAACATTGGCAAATATGTTCTCCCATGCAGTGGGCTTTCTTGTCTTTTTGTTGATGATTTTTTCTGCTGTGCAAAAGCTTTTAATTTTGATGTAGTCCCATTTGTTTATTTTCTCTTTATTTTCCATTACCCTAGGGGCTGTTTTGGTGAAGAAATTGCTTTGGCATATGTCTGAGATTTTGTTACCTGTGGATTTCTCTAGTATATTTATGGTTTCCCATCTTATGTTTAAGCCCTTTGTCCATTATGAGTTCATTTTTGTGTATGTAAGTTAGTGGTCTAGTTTCATTTTTTTACCTGTATCTGTCCAATTTTCCCAACACCATTTATTGAAGAGACTGTCTGGACTCCATTGTATATTCTTGCCTTCTTTGTCAGATATGAATTGAGCATAGCTGTTTGGGTTGATTTCTGGGTTTTCAATTCTATTCCATTGATCTATATGTGTGTTCTTGCGCCAGCACTGGCTGTTTTGAGAACAGTGTCTTTGTAATACAGCTTGATATCTGGTATTGAGATCTCACCTATTTCGTTTTTCTTTCTCAGGATTGTTGCAGCTATTAGGGGTCATTTTTTTATTCCAGATGAATTTTTGGAGAGTTCTTCTAGGTCTGTAAAATATGCCATTGGTATTTTAAGGGGAATGCATGGAATCTGCTGCGGTCTTATCCGCATCTAGAAGGGTTAGGAATCTGGATAAGGGGTTATGACATAAATTAGATATGAAATATAAATTTGGGAGGCACTTTGGGGGAGCGAGGGAAAGCTTAGCTTTAGTAACTAAGCCCCCCAAATCTCGGTACCCAGGGCTTTTTATTCCCACATTTCCCCTATAGCAAAGTAGAATATATATATATATGTTAAGGTTTGGTACATAATAAAGTATTAACAGGTTGGGGTAACTGCCCTCAGCTGTCTGGCAACAGGTAATAACATACAGATCTTCAGCCCAGCTGAAACCCCAAGGTTCATCAACTTTTTGACGAAATTCTTGCATTTATGACCTGCTGGAATTAGTCTCCAGAAGAATCTTTAGATTGCTTTGGGTAGTATGTATATTTTAATTATGCTGATTCTACCAATCCATGAACAGGGTATGTTCTTCCATCTGTTTATATCTTGTAGTTTTCCGAGTACTGGTCTTTTACTGCCTTAGTTAAGTTTATTCCTAGGTATTTTAATTTTTTTTTGGTGCAATAATAAATGAGATTGTTTTCTTAGCCTCTCTTTCTGTAAGTTCAGTATTGGTGTATAGAAATGCTGTAGATTTCTTGGCATTAATTTTGTATCCTGCTACATTGCCGAATTCATTTATTAAATCTAATACTTTTTTTGATAAAGTTTTTAGTTTTTTTTAATGTACAGTATCATGTCATCTGTGAATAATGACAGTTTTACAACTTCTTTTCCAATTTTGATACATTCTATTTCTTCTTGTTATCTAATTCTATGGCTATCACTTTCAGATCTATGTTGAACAGAAGTGGTAAAAGTGGGCATTCCTGTCTTGTTCTTGTTCTTAGGTGAAATGGTTTCAGTTTTACCCATTGAGTATGACGTTGGCTGCAGGTTTGTGTTATAAAGATTTTATTATGTGGAAGTATGATCCTACTATTCCCATTTGGCTGAAGGTATTTTTATCAAGAATGGGTGTTGGATTTTGTCAAAGGCTTTTTCTGCATCAGTTGATATGATTATGTGACTTTTATCTTTCAATTTGTTTATGTGATGTATCACATTTATTGATTTGTGGATATTGTACCATCCTTGTATCCCTGGAATAAATCCTACTTGATCATGGAGTATAATCTTTCTGATGTAATGCTGAATCCAATTTACTAGAATTTTGTTGAGAATTTTGGCATCTCATGTTCATGAGTAATATTAGCCTAAAGTTCTCTTTCATTGTGTTATCTTTATTTGGTTTTGGTATTAGGATGATGCTGGCTTCATAGAATGAGCTTGGAAGTATTCCTTCCTCTTGAATTTTTTGGAGTAGTCTGAGGAGGATAGGTTTTAGTTCTTCCTTGAATGTTTGGTAAAACTCCCCTGTGAAGCCATCTGGACCTGGGCCTTCTTTTTCTGGAAGCTTAAATATATATATTTGATATTTTACAGAGAGGAAGTGAAAGCGATAGAGAGTTCAGAAACATCAATGAGAGAGAAACATTGATTAGCTTCCACCTGTACACCTCCTCCTGGGGACCTGCCTGTAACCAAGGTACATGCCTTGACCAGAACCTGGGACCCTTCAGTCTGCAGGCTGACTCTCTATCCACTGAGCCAAACTAGTTATGTATGCTGGAAGCTTTTTGATGACTGCTTCAATTTCTTCCATAATTGATGGCCTATTGAGAGTTTTAGATTCTTCCTGATAGAGTTTTGGAAGGTTGTATTTTTCTAGGAATATGTCAATTTCCTCCAGGTTGTCCAGTTTGTTGGAAGAGAGTTGTTCACAGTATTTATTTTAAACTATACTTTGTATTTCTGAGGGGTCTCTTGTTATTTCTCCTTTTCTTTCTGATTTTGTTTATTTGGGTTCTCTCTATTTGCTTCTTGGTGAGCCTGGCTAGAGGTTCATTAATCTTGTTTATCCTTTTCAGCTCTTGGTTTCATTGATTTTTTGTTGTGTTTTTTTTTGTTTTGTTTTGTTTTGTTTTGTTTTGTTTTGTTTCAATGTCATTTATTTCTGCTCTGATCTTTATTACCTCCTTCCTTCTGCTCACCCAGAGATTTTCTTGTTGCTCTCTTTCTAATTTTTTGAGTTGCAGAGTTAAATGATTTACGACAATTTTTGCTTATTTTTTGGATCTGCCTGTAGAGCTATAAACTTCCTTCTCAGTTCTGCTTTCATTGTGCCCCACAGATTTTGAGTCCTTGTGTTTTCATTGTCATTTGTTTCTAGGATGTTTTTAATTTTTCCTTTGATCTCTTTGGTAGTCCAATCATCCTATCTAATAATAAAGCAATATGCAAATTGACCATACCTCTGCTATACCAAATGAGGCAAGCCCACAAGCAGCACCCACCAGCCAATCAGGAATGAATATGCAAATAAACCCAACCAAGATGGCTGAGGCCGTTGAGAGCAGGAGGGAGGCTTGGGTTTCCTGGCAATGAAGGAAGCCAAGATTTCTGCCTGCCCTTGCCTGCCCAGGCCTCCACTCAAGGCTACAAAGTTTCAATGATAGAAGATAAATAAATCCCAACAAAAATGGTGGCAGCCACAAAGCTGGAGAGAGCAGGAGGCTAGGGTTTCCCTTGGTAATGTTGGAAGCAAGCTTCTGCATCCCTGGCCTGTCTTGGCCTCTGCTTAAGGTTACAAAGTTTCAATTATAGAAAATAAGTAAATCCCAACGGAAATGGCTGCCACCACGGAGTGAGCAGAAGGCTTGGTTCTGATCCAGGTTACAAAGTTTGAATTGTAGAAGGTAAATAAATCCCAGATACCAGGGCCTCCGCTTGGGTCACCAGGCTACGTGCCTGGCCTGCAAACCACCACAGACCCCTTGCCCAGGCCAATCCACGCCCCAAGGAAATCTCTACCCTGATCTGGGACACCCTTCAGGGCAAACCAGCTATTATCTAATAAAAGAATAATATGCAAATTAACCATCACTCCTGTACACAAGATGGCTGCCACCGTGTGGTCAAAGATGATTGGCCCCATGTGGACACAAGATGTCCACCACAAGATGACCAGCAGGGGAGGGCAATTGGGAGGAACTAGGCCTGCAAGGGAGGACAGTTGTGGGTGATCATGCCAGCAGGGGAGGGCAATTGGGAGGGGCCAGGTTCAGGAAAGGGCATTAAGGGGCGATCAAGCCTGCGGAGGAGGGAAGTTAGGGGTGACCAGGCCTGCAGAGAATGACAGTTAGGGGCAAACAGGCTGGCTGGCAGGGGAGTGATTAGGGGGTTATCAGGCTGGCAGGCAGAAGTGGTTAGGGGCAATCAGGAAGGCAGGCAGGCGAGCAGTTGGGAGCCAGGAGTCCTGGATTGTGAGATGGATGTTCGATTGCCTGTTTAGTCCCTATCCCACCAGGATTGGGCCTAAATGGGCAGTAGGACATCAAGGGGTCCCAGATTAGAGAGGGTGCAGGCTGGGCTGAGGGACACCTCCTGTCCCCTGTGCACGAATTTTGTGCATTGGGCCTCTAGATGTTTAATAACATACTATTCAGCTTCAAAGTGTTTGAATTATTTTGATTGTTTTTATTGTAGTTTATTTCTAATTTTATGCCATTACTAGATGCCCAGTGCATGAATTTGTGCTCTAGTGGAATCTCTTGGCCTGGCCTGTGGGATCAGGCCAAAACTGGCTCTCCAACCTCCCTAGATCTCTCAGATTGCAATAGGGTGCAGGGCAGGCTGAGGGACCACATTGGTGTACAAGTGGGGCCAGGGAAGGACGTGGGGCATTGGCCAGATATGGAGGGATCTTCGAATGGCTTCAGGCCATGTCAGGCCCACCTCACTCAGTCCTGATTGGCCAGACACCAGCAGCAAGCTACCAGTTGGAGCGTCTGCCCCATGATGGTCAGTGCATGTCATAGTGAGCGGTTGAGCAGCCTTAGCATATCATTAGCATATTATGCTTTGTTTGGTTGATTGGTCCATCAGTCGACTGGACACTTAGCCTATTAGAC
The DNA here is from genome assembly GCF_964339955.1 of Pipistrellus hanaki. Lineage (NCBI taxonomy): Eukaryota > Metazoa > Chordata > Mammalia > Chiroptera > Vespertilionidae > Pipistrellus > Pipistrellus hanaki. The sequence goes on along the minus strand of NC_140504.1, from coordinate 137,498,832 downwards.
TTTTATTATATAGGATAGTCTGAGAAGATGCTTGACATGATTTTGATCTTCTTGAATTTAGAGAGGCTTTGTCTGTGACCCAATATGTGGTCTATCTTTGAAAATGTCCCATTTGCACTTGAGAACCTGTATTCTTTGGCTTTGAGGTGAAATGTTCTGAAGATGTCAATTATGCCCATCTGACCTTGTGACTCTTTTAGGATTGCTGTTTCTTTTTTTCTAGGCATTTATCCAGTGATGTCAGTGGGGTATTAATGTCCCCTACTATGATTATACAGTTGTCAATCTCTCCCTTGATAGCTTCCAGGAGTTTTTTTTTATGTATTTGTGTGCTCCTGCATTTTGTGCATGTATGTTTATCAAGGGTTATATCATCTTGTTATATCAATCCCTTTAATATTATGAAGTGGTCTTCCTTATCTCTAGTTATGGCCTTCATTTTGAGATTCATTTTCATTTGCCAGAAAGATATTTTTCCATCCCTTCACTTTCAGTCTGTGCAAGCCCCTTGTTCTGATATGGGTCTATTGTAGATAGCATATATATGGGTCATTTTTTTTTTATCCATTCAGCCATTTGATATGTTTTTATTGGAGCTTTTAGTCCATTTACATTTAAAGTTATTATTGATAGGTACTTGTTTGTAGCCATTTTTATTTTTTGTGCCTGTGTATGTCCTCCCTACCCCCCCCCCCTTTTTTTTTTTTCTTCTTTTTACACAAGGCTTTTTAGAATTTCTTGCATTGCTGCCTTGGTAGTGATAAACTCCCTTAGATTTATTTTTTTTTTTGTCTCTGAAACTCCTTATTTCCCCTTCATTTTGAATGAAAGCCTTGCTGGATAGAGTATTCTTGGATTCAGTCCTTTGCTTTGCATTACTTTGTAAATTTCCATACATTCTTTTCTGGCCTGATGTGTTTCTATTGAGAAATCATTTGATAGTCTAATGGGAGATCCTTTATAAGTAACTTTCTGTTTCTCTCTTGCAGCATTTAAGATTCTCTCTTTGTTCTGAATGTTTTCCATCGTAATTACCAGGTGCCTTGGTGTGGGTCTTTTCAGATTCATCTTGTTTGGGACTCTTTGTGTTTGTATGAATTTTTTCTTTCCCATATCAGGGAAGATTCCTGAGATTATTTCTTTAAATAGGTTTTCTAATACTTGTTCCTCCTCCTGTTGTTCTGGCATCCCTATTATTTGTATGTTGCTTCATTTCATGTTGTCCCAAAGCTCCCTAGGCTCTCCTTCTGTCTTTAATTTTTTCCTCCAATTACAGTTCAGTTTGGGTGTGTTCTGCTTCCCTGTCTTCTAATTTTCTAATTTGGCCCTCCGCTTCTCCTAGTCTAGTATTGAAACTTTCCATGGTGTTTTTTATTGCAGCTATATCACTCTTTATTTTCCCTTGATTCTTACATAAGTTGTTGATTTTTTTCATCCATCCAATTTATGAACTGTATGACTCTTATTCTGAATTCTGTTTATGACATATTGCATACCTTTGTTTTACTTAGCTGGTTTTCTTTCTTTGGGGGTTTCTTTGTCTACCCATTTTTTTCTCTCTCTGAAGGATCTAAGTGTTGTGTCATGCAGGGGCTGCTCCTTGAGTGGCAGTGGCTCCTTGGTTGGCAGCTGCTCCTTGAGTGGTCATGGCAGTGGCTGCTCCTCAGTTGGAAGTGGCTCCTCTGGTGAATGGTGGCAAGCTGCTTATACAGCTGTTGCTTCTCGGATAGGGGCACGTTGCTTGCAGGGCTTCTGCTCCTTGGATTGGCATAGGCTCTCATGTGGCTGCTGCTCGCATGGTAGCAGTGCCCTGGGCTAAAGCATTGGGCTGGTTAGAGGGGAGCATGCTTTGGAACTCACAGGAGCCTATGCCCAAGGTTGCTGGAGTCTCAGTGACTGTGGGACCACAGCCAAGGCAGCAGGTTTCTGGCAGGGGTGGCTGTAGAGTCCCAGATGTTATCTGAGGCCCCCCTGGTGGAGATGAGGCTGGGCTCCCAGTCACCACAGCTCTCCCTTTCATTTTAAATATCTTTTATTGATTTTTAACAGAGAGGAAGGGAGAGAGATAGAGAGTTAGAAACGTCAATGAGAGAGAAACATCCACCAGCTGCCTCTTGGTACATGCCTTTGACCAGAATTGAACTTGGGACCTTTCAGTCTGCAGACCGACGCTCTACCACTGAGCCAAACCGACTTAGGCCACAGTTCTCCCTTTCAAAAAGGCAAGGCCTCTGAGGAAGAACCAGCTGCTCTGGGACTGTTTGCAGTGGTAGCAGATGCTGCCTAGTTAGTTGATCCTGGTTAGCCTGCCCCCAAAAGTCCTGCAGTATCTCAGTCACACACACACACACACACACACACACACACACACACACACACCACATGACCACACATTCCTTTTTGTTTTTTTACTCACTCTTGCTCTCATCCTAACTGCTGCCTTCTTTCTGCCCCTGTAGTGTGGTGTTATTGACTTGTTCATGGATGGAGTCACCTCTCCAGGTGTCTGGTTATGTGACTTGTTCTCTAGCATATTACCAGATTAAATAAAATTCACATTGACAAGATACAACACAAAGGGAACAAAACACAAATGTACTCATGATACCAATGATGTCAATATAAGTGACCACCAGAGAAATGAGAATTAGAGGAGAGAAAAGTGAGCAGAGATGATATTGAAGAGAGAAAAATTGGTATGAGAGAAAATAAAAAGAAGAAAAAGAAAAAATATATAGGGAATAAAAAGGGAAAAAATATATGAGAAAATACCAGAGAACAAACAGGTAAATCAAAACAAACACCAAATACCCAGTAAAGAGGGTGGGGCAGAATTTTATATACAGAAAGTAAGGTTAAGAATTGGATGAGTATTTGTGACTACAGTTCAGTTTAGAGGAAGTACAAAGGGTGATAAGAAGAAAGGTAGGAGGAGAAACAAAGATGGCAGCTTAGGTAAATGCCTAAATTGCAGTCTAGCACAACAATTTCAAAAATACAACTAAAAGACAAAACAGACATCATCCAGAACCACAGGAAATCTGACTGACTGGAAATTCTACAACTAAAAGGAAAGAGAAAACCACAAGGAAAATTGAGGAGTTGTAAAAGCCTGAGGTATGGAGACACGGGTGTGTGCGAAGAGAACAGAGCCGGAGAGGACGGGGCGGCTGAGTGCCTGGCTGGCATTCTCTAGTGGGAAGGAGATAAAAGCTCTGGACTTCACTGAACACCAATTCTGGGTGAGACCCTGGGGACCCAGGTTTATATGGAGGGAATCTGGGCTGTAATACAGAAACTCAGAGGAGCAGTGAAAGGAGAGCTCCAGAGGTGCTCATGTGAATGCATGCAGAGGATGGATTGTTGACTGTGCCACTGGATTACCCTAGCGGGAAGGAGACAAAAGCTCTGGACTGCACTGAACCCCAGCTCTGACTGCACTGAACCCCAGTTCTGGGTGAGAATCTGGGAATCCAGATTCATTGGGGTAGAGACTAGACTGTCTGGCAGCAGGCGAAACTCGAGGGTGCCTTTCTCTCAGAGGTGCTTGCAACGAGTACCAAGGGACACTGAGACCCAGGAACCTTATAGGGCAGGGCTGATGGGAAGCCAAGGCTGTAGACTCCACCATGAAACTCCACCCCATCCAAGCTGAGCACAGACGCTTTTGCAATTTTGCAAGCCTAGCCAAATAAGGCTGTCTTTTGGCATAGACACAGCTGATCCTCACAGCCAATTGGCCTGGAGGTCAACTCCTCCCACTGATACCAACAACAATCAAGACTTAACTACAACAAGGCTATACACACAGTCCACAAAGAGATACACCAAGAGTGTCCACTTCAGGTAACTGGGGAATCCGAGCCACCAGCCCATATAGGACACCAAACACACAAAGCTACCCTACCAACTCAGGCAAGCAGTGAAAATGTGGAGACAAAAAAACAGATCACAAACAAAAGAAATGGAAGAAAACAAACAACTGGAGATAGAGTTCAAAACTATGGTTTAAGGTTTTTCAAGGATTTCATAGAAAAGGCCGATAAATTTAGCGAGAACCTCAAGGATATGGAAAAGGACCAACTAGAAATTAAACATACACTGACTGAAATAAAAAATATTATTCAGACACCCAACAGCAAACTAGAGGAACACAAGAATCAAGTCAAAGATTTGAAATACAAAGAAACAAAAATCATTCAACTGGAATAGCTAAAAGAAAAGAGAATCCAAAAATTTGAAGGTAGTGTAAGAAACCTCTGGGACAACTTCAAGCATACCAACATCAGAATTATGGGAATGCCAGAAGAAGAGAGAGAGCAAGATGCTGAAAATAATGACTGAAAAATTCTCTGACCTGGTGAAAGAAATAGACTAGCAAGTCCAGGAAGTGCACAGAACCCCAAACAAAAGAAATCCAAAGAGGACCACACCAAGACATATCATAATTAAAATGCCAAGAGCAAAAGACAAAGAAAGAATCTTAAAAGCAGCAAGAGAAAATCAGTTAGTAACCTACAAGGGAGCACCCATACAATTGTCAGCTGAATTCTCATTCGAAATTATGCAGGCTGGATGGGAGTGGGAAGAAATATTCAAAGTGATGAATAGTAAGAACCTATAACCAAGAGCACTCTACACAGTTAAGCTGACATTCAGAATCAAAGGTCAGCTAAAGAGCTTCACAGATAAGAAAAAGCTAAAGGAGTTCATCATTACCAAACCAGTATTATATGAAATGTTGAAAGGTATTCTCTAAGAAGAGGAGGAAGAAGAAAAAGATAAACTGGCGAATATAATAGAATCAGGGGCATAGAAAGGGAGTGGACTGACAACTCTAAGTGGGAAAAGGGTGTGGGGGGTGCCAGAAGAGACTGGACAAAAATCATACACCTATGGATGAGGACAATGGAGGGAGGTAAGGGAAGTGGGTGGGATGGGAACCAGGTGGAGGGGAGCTATGGGGGGGGGGGGGGGAAAGAGGAACAAATGTAATAACCCGAACAATAAAGATTTATTAAATTAAAAAAAAATAAGAAAGTTAGGGAAATGATAATAATAATAATAATAATAAAAATAAATTTACAAAAAATTGATGCAATGATGAGAAGGAAAACCCCAATTTTGTAAAAACAAAACAAAACAAAACAAAAATAAAAAAACAAAACAAAACAAAAAAAAAACAACCAAAAAAAACCCTGCTGCTTGGAATTTTCTGCTGTTTTTTTTAGATGGCCTCTTATTCTAAAGAAATAACTTTGCTTTCTAGCCTGCTTTAGCCTGTTTGAATAATGATGAAGATAAACTGAGCTGTATGACATTGTAGGCTAGAGACTAGATATGCCCATAATTTCAATGCCATGCCAGGTGCATTTTTTAATTGGATAGAACTGTGTTGTTTTCAAGGCCAGCATTGAGAAAACCACTAAGTGCACATAGGGCTGGCTCTTTAATAAAAAGGGATGTTCTAGCCGAAACCGGTTTGGCTCAGTGGTAGAGCGTTGGTCTGCGGACTGAAAGGTCCCAGGTTCGATTCTGGTCAAGGGCATATACATTGGTTGCAGGCACATCCCCGGTAGCGGGTGTGCAAGAGGCAGCTGGTCAATGTTTCTCTCTCATCGACATTTCTAGCTCTCTATCTCTCTCCCTTCCTCTCTGTGAAATATCAATAAAATAAAATAAATATTTAAAAAAAAAAAGGGATGTTCTACTTGTAGCCTTGCTTAGAATTTGAATTCATTTTTTCTAAGCCCACCATGGTGAATAAAGTCAATCTCCAAACTCTCCTGCATTGTTTGATTATTTGTGATCTCTGTAACATAATTTGGTGCATTGCCCCCGAAAACCAACCCAGAGGCTTGGCTTTTTAGCCTCTGGTGAGTGGACTGGATTTGGGGCCCAGGGGCATTGGACAGGCCTCCGGGAGGCGCTGCTCTGCTGATTTAGCAGAATTAAACTGGGGGCTCTGGGCACTCCCAGAGCTCAGCCCAGGACCTGGTCAGCATTTGGAGAGGGTGGACAGACACTTCTGGACCTGTCGACAGAATCGGTAAAGTAGGGGCCCCATCAGTTCAGCCCACTTCAAGTGAGTGGAAGGGGAAGCTTGATCACCTCCCCGGAAGCCATATGGCTTCCTCAGGCAAATTAATCAGGAATTGGGTGGATTGCTGTTTAAACTCTGAGTGAATGTCTTGTGAAAGTGTATGAGTGTGGAGGGAGAGGGCCTGCCCTCTCTTATCCTTTGTGTGGCTCCACGACTTCGGTTACGAAGTCCGAGTGGGCCCCAACCTGCGGTTCTGCAATTCGTCATATGGCATAACAGTGACGCACCTCCAAGTGGAGGTGACCAGGCCCGGGGTTTATACGGGTGAACCTTAGCTAAGACGAATCTAAGCTCCCAAGGGACATGGCCAGGTGGGCATCTGATTGAGGATCCGTGAAAATAGGTCACCCCCTCCCTTGTCTGTCTTGTGCCACCGATCATTATGGGGTTGGGACAGAGTAAACCCCCTGTTCTCAATTGCATGTTGAAAAGTTTTAAAAAGGGATTTTATGGAGATTATGGAATTAAAATGAATTCTGAAACACTGAGGAAATTCTGTGAAGTGGAATGGCCAGCCTTCGGGGTTGGCTGGCCCTTGGAAGGCTCTGTAGAGGAAGGATTGGTCAGGGCGGTGTGGAATGTACTCACAGGAGACCCTGGGCACCCAGATCAGTTTCCCTAAATAGACAGCTGGTTAGAAATTGCTCAGACCTTGCCGCCTTGGGTCTGGTTCTGCATGTGCAAGAAGGGACAGAGTAAGGTTTTAGTAGCAGGAGTGAAGAGGCAGGCAGGGCAGGTGCAGACTAAGGAGAGGCCCTCAGGGCAGGTGCAGACTAAGGAGAGGCCCTCAGGGCAGGAGCAGACTAAGGAGAGACACTCAGGGCAGGTGCAGACTAAGGAGAGGCCCTCAGGGTAGATGCAGACTAAGGAGAGGCAGAAAGGGCAGGCACAGGTCCCTCAGAAGGAAGTTCAACCCCCTATTCTACAGGATTCCCCCAAGGAAGTCCCACCAGTGTTACCACCTCCATATGAGCTACAGCCAGCATCATGTTCCCCGACCCCGCTAGCCTGGAAGGTCTGGAAAGTTTGGAAACACCTTCTCCATCCATTTCCCCTCCACCAGGCTCTCCAGAGCCGGTTGGGCGGCCCTTGTGTTCAGCCGATCAAGAGCCCAAACAACAGCTAACATATCAGATGCCTCTCAGGGAGATTCAGGGTGCCCAAGTGCTTGGTGAAGACCTTACAGGAAGGAAGGCCGGTCTATTATTATCAACGCTTTACCACAAGTGACATTCTGAATTGGAAGCAACACACCCCAGCTTATTCTGAAAAACCTCAGGCCATGGTAGATCTAGAAATGATCTTCCAGACCCAGAAGTCATTTGGGTGGACTGCAAGCACCTCCTTTTTGCATTCTTTAACACTGAGGAGCTCATGAGAGTAATGACAGAGGCTCGGAAGTGGCTCCAGACCCAGGCCCTGGCAGGGACAATAGACACAGACAGATAGGCAAGGGAGACCCTCCCCAATGATGAATCTGATTGGTCCCTGAACTCAGAAGATGAAAAGACCATGCTAGAAAGATATCAGCTGGCTTTCCTCCAGGGGGTCAGGGCCGGATCCAAGAAGCCCACCAATATGGCTAAAATCTCTGAGGTTTTCCAGAAGCCTGATGAAAGCCCAGCAGCTTTCTATCAGAGACTGTGTGAGGCATAGCAAATCTATACTCCCTTTAACCTTGAGGCCCAGGACACTCAAATCATGGTAAATGCTGCTTTTGTAGACCAAGCCCAGCTTGATATCAGGAGAAAATTACAGAAGCTGGAAGGGTTTGCAGGAAAAAATGCTATTGAACTGCTAGAGATTGCCAACATGGTTTTCATCAACCAAGACAAGACAGCAAAAAAGGAGGAAGAAAAGAGAATGCAAAGAAAGGCCAATGTAATAGCAATGGCATTCAGAGATTTGGGCCCCCAGACAGCCCAAAAAAGGGAAGCAAGATGATAGATCAAAAGGGAAAGGGAGAGCAAATCTGAAACTGGACCAGTATGCCTATTGTAAGGAAACAGGGCACTGGAAGAATGAATGTCCCAAATGGCAGAGCAAGAAATTAGGGTCCCCTTTTCCACCCAGTTGCTATCAATCAGAATCACCTGAAGCAAACCTTATTGGGCTGGCAGCAGCCAACTTTGACTAGGATAGACCGAGCTCTTTTCAGCTGAGTCCCCATGAGCCCATGGTCAGAATGAAAATTGGAGGCCAGACTGTGGACTTTATGGTTGATACGGGAGCAGAGTACTCAGTAGTCACACAGAAAGTAGCACCTCTCTCAGGGAAGGAGGTCACCATTATTGGAGCTACTAGGGACCAGTCCTGTAGACCATTTTGCTGGCCTTGCTGATGCCAACTTGGCGACCACCGAGTAATTCATGAATTTCTGTACTTGCCAGATTGTCCAGAACCTCTGATGGGTAGAGACCTTTTAGCCAAAATGAGGGCAGAAATCACTTTTGCTCCAAATGGCTCAGCACAGCTTCACCTAAGTGAGGAGACTTCTCCAATGATCCTGTCCTTAGCAGTGCCACGGGAGGAAGAATGGAGACTTTATGACCCTCAGTCAAAGGCCTCACCTTTAGAGCCTGAATTAGAGGAAGAATTCCCATTGGGCTGGGCAGAAGGAAATCCCCCTGGCCTGGCCAAAGATTATGCCCCAATACTAATTGACTTAAAGCCTGGGGCACAACCTGTCAAAATCCGACAATATCCAATTCCAAGGGAAGCATGCCTAGCAATTCAGGTCCACTTAGACCAGCTACTTCAGTGGGGGCTCTTTAAAAGATGCCAATCACCATGGAATACTCCTCTTGTCTGTCAAAAAGCCTGGGACTAATGACTACCACCTAGTACAGGATTTAGGGGCTGTTAATGAGGCTGTTACAACCTTTCATGTGACACTGCCAAACCCCTACACACTTCTAGGACTTATTCCATCAGAAGGAGAATGGTTTACATGCCTAGATCTGCAAGATGCCTTTTTCTGCCTCCGATTAGCCCCCATCAGCCAGCCGCTTTTTGCTTTTGAGTGGGAAAACCCAAATACGGGAGCCAAGGAGCAGTTCACCTGGATCAGACTTCCACAAGGATTTAAAAACTCCCCTACTCTCTTTAGTGGAGCACTAGCATCTGATTTATCTAAGGTCCCAGGGTGTGTTCTACTCCAGTATGTAGATGACCTCCTCTTAGCCAGTTCCACAATGAGCTCAGTGCTGGGAAGGGACATGAGTCCTCCTAGACTATTAACTGAAACAAGTTATAGAGTGTCCAAGAAAAAGGCACAGGTTTGTCAGAAGGAAGCTAAGTATCTAGGCTTCTGAATCACCTGAGGGAAACGAAGACCAGGGACTGAAAGAAAGCAGGCAGTATGAGCCATTCCAGTCCCTAGCACTGGGCGGGGCGGCAGATTTGAGAAATCCTGGAAGCAGCAGGGTTCTGTGAAGTCTGGAGGGTTTTCAGATTTGACCATGCCCCTCTATGAAGCTTTAAAAGGGGAAGAGAAACCACCCATTGGATGTGCCCCAGCAGGAGAAAGCCTTCATCAGCATAAAGGCAAAGCTTACTGAGGCCCTAGCACTTGGGTTACCAGATGTGACACAGGGCTTTCATCTTAGTCCATGTGAACAATGGGGTTGCCCTAGGAGTTCTAACCCAGGAATTTGGACCTTGGCAAAGACCAGTAGCCTATCTCTCCAAGCAGATTGACCCTGCTGCCTCCCGTGGCTCCCCAGTCTCAGGGCCCTTGCAGCCACACATTATTAGTCAAAGAAGCAGATAAGCTTACCCTGGGACAAAGCTTAAATGTAAAGGTACTTCATTCTGTTATTACTCTAATGGAAGCTAACTCCTGCTTGGATGACTCAAGACCAAGTGTTGTTAAGTGAGAATCCTCGGGTATGATTAGAAGCAGTAAGAACTCTTAATCCTGCCACTTTCTACCCGTTGCTGAGGGGGGCCCTGAACATGATTGCCTGGAAGTCCTAGAGGAGGTTTAGTCTAGCCAGCCAGATCTAATGGATAGGCTCCTGCCAAACCCGGACTTGGTATTGTTCACAGATGGCAGCAGCTTCTTAGATGAAGGAAAAAGGTGAGCTGGATATGCAGTAGTATCAAACTTTGAGACAATTGAAGCACAGGTCCTGCCTAAAGGATGGTTAGTGCAGAGGGCAGAACTTTGGGCCCTTGCCAGAGCCTTGGAACTCAGTAAGGATAAGTGTGCCAACATCTACACTGATTCACGCTATGCCTTTGCTACCCTGCATATTCATGGGGCTATATACAAGGAAAGGGGGCTCCTGACGGCAGGAGGAAAAGGAATCAAAAATCAAAATGAGATTTTAAAGGTACTAGAAGCAGTTTGGGAGCCTAAAGAAATAGCTGTCATTCATTGCAAAGGTTACCAGAAAGGGGAAGACTCAGTGTCAGAAGGAAACCATCATGCTGACACTGCAGCAAAGCAGGCTGCCAAAGGACAAACAGCACCAGCATAGGTCATGTTGGCCCCCGAATTAGCTGAACCTGCAAAGTACGCTCCGTAGGAGGAAGAATGGGCTCAGCAAGAAGGGGGCAAAAGAACAAAAGAAGGTTGGTGGATGCTTCCAGATCATAGGGTCTATGCCCCAGAACAGTTAGCACATAAGGTAGTCCTCCAGCAGCATGAACTTACTCACTTAGGGAAGACTGCTTTAGAAGTTTTGTTAGGCAGATATTACCTAATTGCCTGCCTTCCCTCCTTGTGTGCCTTAGTCTCTCAGTGATGCCTCCTCTGTGCACAGAATTATGCCAAACAGGATCCTGGGGGACTGATAGGAGTTCAGCGCTGTGGGCAAGCTCCTTTCGAGGACTTAGAAGTAGACTTTAGAGAAGTAGGGCCTAGCAGAGGAAATAAATACCTACTAGTCCTTGTTTCAGGCTGGGTCGAGGCATATCCCACTCACACTGAAAAGGTGAGAGAAGTCACTAAGGCATTGCTGAAGGACATAATTCCAAGGTATGGAATGCCTCTGACCATAGGGTCTGATAATGGCCCAGCTTATGTAGCAGAAATAGTACAACAGGTAGCTAAGGCTTTAGGAATTAGATGGAACCTACATACAGCTTACAGGCCTCAGAGTTCAGGGAAAGTAAAAAGCATGAACCAGACTCTAAGGTAGGCTATGACTAAGCTATGCCAAGAGACAACTTTACCCTGGATAGATATCTTGCCTCTTGCATTCCTGCAGTAAGCTGTGCCCTGAGGGCTAGGGTAGGTTTCATTCCCTTTGAAATTCTATATGGTAGACACCATCCCTTAATTCAGCCAAAGGGAGATTTGGGGGAAATAGGAAGCTTAGAAATCCAGAAGCAACTATAAGGACTTGGAAAAACTGTCTTTGAGATCCACAGATAGGTTATTGATCGACTATCCATCTCTCCAGGAACAGCTGTACACCCTTATAAACCCGGAAACCAGGTTTGGGTAAAAGACTGGAAAAAAGAACTTAAGCCAATTTGGAAGGGACCTTCTCCAGTCATACTAACCACTCCCATAGCTCTCAAGGTTGCAGGATTCACCACTCTCAGGTGAAAGCAGCCCACCAGCCGAGTGACATCCAGCCTGAGTGGAAGGTGACCTCTGACCAGAAACACCCCCTGCAGATCACCTTCAAGAAAACAATAGACCTGGCTGATCAACCTGTTCCAAGGGATTCAGAAATACCCTGCTGAATTCTTCCTTATACTAATCTTTCTTCTCTGAAATTGAAAATGCTCTGGTATCTCTGGATAATTTTTGTTTTTATCTTTCTAATAATTCTCATTTTGTCTTTTTATGAGTGCCAGAACCCGAGGCTAGTCCCAGGAGGAGAGCTCTTCTGCCTTTACTGGGACACAGAGGCACCATAAAATTATTACTTCCTATACAGCAAAGGAACACAATGAAGCTAAGGCTAATTCTTTCACTGTTACTGAACTCTCTTAATCTTAACCACTCACAGGTCTACACTCTGCCCCTTAAGAGCTTCCTAAGTCCTCACTATCTCTACCGAACACTTAACCTTACTCTTAAATCAGACCAATCCAGCCCTAGCCAGGGAGTGCTGGCTCTGTCTTCCCCTCTCATCTACAAGCTACACGGCAGCCCCCACCTCCCTGCACACATGGTCTGATTCTAGTCTGTCCTTCCATTATAAAATATATGGAGGACCTCCATTCCAACTTATGCAACTCAATGAACTTTATAACTTTAAAATCACAGAGATGACAAACGGGACACTTACAGGCAGGGCTGTCCAGCTACTCCAAACTTATTTAAATGATATGGTACCACACCGATCCAACAAGGTTCCCACCTTAGGACTGGTAACCATGAACACTGCCTTAACACTTCACTCATCCCTTTGCATCAGAAGGGAGCTCCCGGGAGGAGATGCTTTGGGATATCTTGATCAAAGTCTATGTAATTTTACTCTCAACCTAAAACCTGCTTCTAATTGGATTAACTATGTTGTCACCCAAACAGCTCCTTTTCGGAACCCTGTTCAATTTTCAGCAGGGCCCACCATTTCAGTGGCCTTCCCAACCACTGACACCTCTGCTCAGGCCGACCCTGCACCTGCTCAAGGTTTCACCCATGGCAGGATTGCACATTGAACCTACAGGCCTTATGCATCAACTACCTTTCCATGGGCTCACACACTCTAAATTTTGGGTGGAGACTGACAGAAAATTTATTTTCTTTGAAAATACCGCCTCTGGGGCCGCACAAAATAATCCTCGAGGCCCCCTTCAGCCTCTTACAGGGGCAACCTTGGCAGGAACTCTCTTTGTCTGGGAACAGGAGAGTAGCAAGCTCACATACCTCTTTACCATCGAGAATACCTTCTGTTTAGAGACCCAGGGAATTTTCTTCCTCTGTGGCACCAATATCTATCTCTGTACCTGCCAAGTGGACTGGGACCTACAGTCTGGTTTACCTAGCCCCTGCAATAGACATAGCCCCCAACAATCAATCCTTGCCTGTCCCGGTAACATACCATATCCGACACAAAAGAGCAGTCCAGATAATAATGCCTCTTCTTATAACACTTGGCATTTCAGCAGGCGTTAGTACTGAATAGGGGGACTGGTAACTTTCCTCTCCTACTATCAGAGTCTATCCAAAGACTTTGCTGATAGTTTAGAGGAAATAGCTCAAAGTATTGTTGCAGTACAGGATCAGATTAACTCACTGGCAGCCGTTACTCTCCAGAATTGTAGAGGACTAGACCTTCTCACAGTGGAGAAAGGGGGGCTGTGCCTGTTCCTTGAGGAAGAATGCTCTTTTTATGCTAACGAGTCTGGTATTGTAAGGGATGGGGCCAAGAAACTAGCTGATCGAGCTTCAAAAGTAAGACAAGAGTTATCTGAGACCTGGGCTGCAATGGGAGGGTTGGGGGAGGGGGGGAGTCTGGAAATGGCTCCTTCCATTGACAGAACCACTGTTTTTGCTTTATCTCATCCTGTCTAGATGCCTTTAAACTTCAAATGGTCCTACAAGCCAGAAGATTTCCTTACAAATTTCTCCAAATGGAAGAAACAGGATGTTAACCCTTTGGATGGCGCCCCTTTTCAGGAGGAAGTAGTAAAAGAGTTTCGAGAGAGAGACAAAATGGTGGCCAAACAGATGGACCTGTTTTGAGCCTGGTCCCAGTGCAAATAGAAGGAGCGCCTGAGAGTCACTTGGGGAATGTTAGTTGGCAAGCTAAGGGGTAGCAGAACTCGAAGAGAAGATAAGGGTCTGCTGGACAGGATTTCCTGACCAAGCACTGAGGCGGAGACCTCTACCGGAGCTATGGTCTCAGAGGGAAAACTACTCCATCTTACAAAGAAAAGAGGATCTTATCTGAGGCCTGAAAGACCCACAACAGTGGAGACCACCGAACAGCTTTGATGCCCCAATCGGCACAAACACGTGGATTCAAAGGATTTCTTCAATCACCCACGGAAAGGTCAGAGTGTGCAGGGGATAACGTGAGGGATCTGGCTCCCCACTGTGGCGACAGTGGCTGCAACAGCTCTGAAAGAGGCAGCGGTTACAGAGAAAATCGCGCACTGCAAGACCCAGTACTGGGTTTGGCATGATCTTCCCAAATATCAAAACTTTATTATTATTATTTTTTTAAAATAAATTTTTATTGTTCATATTATTACAAATGTTCCTCCGCCACCCCCCGCCCCCATTGCTCTCCTCCACCAGGTTCCCACCCCACCCTCTGCCCTTTCCCCACCCCCCGTTGTCCTTATCTATAGGTGCACAGTTTATGTTCAGTCTCTTCCTATATCCCCTCTCCCCTTTTCCCCAAGAATCGTCAGTACACTCCTATTCCATACCGCTGATTCTATTATAATCAACAGTTAATATTGTTCATCAGATTTTTTTTTTTAAAAAAATTTCCTTGGTTTTTAGATTCACTTGTTGATAGTTATGTATTTGTTGTTCATAATTTTTTTAAAAAATATATTTTATTGATTTTGTACAGAGAGGAAGGGAGAGAGATAGAGAGTTAGAAACATCAATGAGAGAGTCACCGATCAGCTGCCTCTTGCACACCCCCCACTGGGGATATGCCCGCAACCAAGGTACATGCCCTTGACCGGAATAGAACCCGGGACCCTTCAGTCCCCAAGCCGACGCTCTATCCATTGAGCCAAACCGGTTTCGGCTGTTGATAATTTTTATCTTTATTTACTTTCTCTTCCGAAAGAACCCCCTTCAGCAATTCATATAATTCTGGTTTGATGGTGATGAACTCTTTTAGCTCTTTTTTTTTTTAATTATTAGTGAAGCTCTTTATCTGACCTTCGATTCTGAGTGATAGCTTTGCTGGATAGATTATCTTTGGCTGTAGGTTCTTACTATTCATCACCTTTAATATTTCTTGCCATTACCATCTGGCCTGCATGGTTTCTGTTGAGAAATCAGCTGACAATTGTATAGGTGCTCCTTTATAGGTAACTACCTGCTTTGCTCTTGCTGCTTTTAATATTCTCTCTTTCTCTTTTGCTCTAGGAATTTTAATTATGATTTGTCTTCGTGTGGTCTTCTTTGGATTCCTTTTGTTTGGAGTTCTGTGCACTTCCTGGACTTGTAGGTCTAATTCTTTCACCAGGTGGGGGAAGTTTTCTGTCACTATTCCTTTCAGTATGTTTTCGATATCTTGCTCTCTCTCATCTTCTGGGACCCCCATAATTCTGATGTTGGTTCGCTTGAAGTTGTCCCAGAGGTTTCTTACATTATCTTCAATTTTCTGGATTGTCTTGCCTTCTTGCTTCTGCAGAGGAGTGTCTTCTGGCTCTTTATGTTCCAAATATTTGACTTGATTCTTGCGATCTTCCATTCTGTTTTTAGGACTCTGTATAATTTTTTTATTTTTTTATTTCAGACTATGTATTCTTTATTTCTTGTTGATCCCTTATCATTTCTTCTTGATTCCTTATTAATTCTAGTTGATCCCTTTTCATATCCTCATATGTCTTATTGATCTTTTCTAGGAAATTCTTGAAAAACCTTATAAGCGTAGATTTGAACTCTATATTTAGTCGCTTTTTGTCCTCCATTTCTTTCGTTTGTGATCTATTTTTTCTGGCCATTTCGCAGCTTCCCTGATGGGGCGGGGTTTCAGGGTGGAGCCTACAGCTTTGGCTTCCGTCAGCCCTGCCCTATGCGGCTCCTGGGTCTCAGGGTCCTTCAGTACTCGTTTCAAGTGCCTCTGAGAGAAGGGTGCCCTCGAAAAATTGGAACTTTTTTAAAACGCCAAGGGACGCGGGAGAAATTGTTAAGAATCGGGACTGTCCCATCAAAAGTGGAACATCTGGACACCTTGGCACAGACCCATCCTGCACCTGGTCCCCTTCCCCCTCTTGCTTCTGAGTACTAGGGAAGGACTGCCCAGTTTGGCATACCCTGGGAGACTGCAGGGGGAAATTGCCTTTTTTGAAACAGGGGATCAGACAGGAAGAGACCATCTGGGGGCCAGCACCAGAAGCAGCCTATCTCGACAAACCATAGAGAGTGCCTTAGAGAAAGAAGGCTAGAGCAGCCAAAAAGACGGGGAAGTCAATCCAGAAACACTGCCACCTAGGGGCTGAATTACAAACTGACTTTTAAAAAATTATTATTACTTTTAATTAATCAAAAATAAGCAGACAAAAATAACTAAGAAATAGCCTACTTAAAATTAAGGACTAGCTTACAAAACTGAGGTGCAGTGGAACGCAGAGAACTGCAATACTGTCTGGACTGAGAAGCAGGTGTGCCAAATAGAATAACAGAGGAGGTGAATGACCACTACTGCACATTTTTTAATGCTAATTTTTCTATTTTTTATTTTATTTTTATTTTTTACATCTTTTATTTTATTTTAATTTTTTACATCTTTTACTTAAGAAACGATTTTTTTCTTTTTCCTCACTTGATTTTACATTTTCAATTATTACATTTTTTAGTTTCAATCATCATTATTAGTGCTGCTATTTTGCATTTTTTGTTTCCTTTTTCTTTTTTTCTTTTTTTAAAGTACCATTTTATTTTCTCTTTATTTTACATTGGGATTAGTTTTCTTCATTCTATTTTCATCTCTACTATAGCATCATTCAACACTATCCCAAATCGAGCTTTATACCATCACTCTCTTACTAACCTTTCCCCTTTTTGTCTCCTGTTTATCTTAACCCTTTCCTGCTTTAGTTTTTCCCTACTCTTTCTGTATACCCCCTGCTAAAATTCTCACCCTACTTATATACCTAATTTCTAACACCCTGCTTCAAGTGCATAAATACCACTCTCTTCCCTATATTAACTATTAAAAAATAAAAACTGTTTTTATCTCTGTCCCTTTGTTGATGTTTGAATGAATGTTGATTATATTGAATTTTTATGCTTTTTAGTGAGATTGATATGCTTATTCTTTTGTTGTTATTGTTGCTTAGTATTTTTTAATTGTTTTGTTTTTGTTTGTTTTTTACTTCTGTTTATTCTAGCCTTGCTTGATATTAGTGGGCATTGTAGTTTGTATTAATCTACAAGTATTCTTGCTGGCATTTGCTGGGATTAGTGGTTTTTCTATTGGAATTGTCTCCACATATATATAGTTTGTTCCCTTTTCTAACTTAGTTTTCTTCTTCTTCTTCTTCTTCTTCTTCTTCTTCTTCTTCCTTCTCTCTCTCTCTCTCTCTCTCTCTCTCTCTCTCTCTCTCTCTCTCTCTCTCTCTCTCTCTCTCTTCTTTTCCTGTTTCCCAATTTCATTTTGAAACTATATTATTTTATTGTATTTTCATTTCTTCTATCTCTTTAGTTCTTCTTCTTCTTCTTCTTCTTCTTCTTCTTCTTCTTCTTCTTCTTCTTCTTCTTCTTCTTCTTCTTCTCCTCCTCCTTCTTCTTTTTCTTCTTCTTCTATCCTTTCTCTCCTATCCCCTAATTTGCCTTTCTCTAATAACCTTTATTAGAAGTTATTAATATTATGAATACATTCCTGTTCAGCGCCTTTTGTGTTGTACCTCGTATTGTTGTATTTTGTGCCTTTAAATCAACACAAGAGAAAGAGAACTACATAATCAGACATCCTGAAAAGAGACACCATGGGGAGACAAAGAAATAGCCTGCACATGAAAGAAAAGCAGGCATCACCAGAAAAGGAAGTAAATGAGTTAGAGGCAAGCAACTTACCAGAGCAGGAATTCAGAGTAATGATCATAAGATGGCTAAAAAAAATGGAAGAGAAATTTGACAATATGAGTAACAACCAAGAGGAAATGAATAAGAACCAAGAGGAAATGAAGATGAACCAAGAAGAAATTAAAAATGACATTGCTACTATGAAGAACTCAATATAAAACATCAAGACTAGACTAGAAGCAGAGGACCGCATCAGTGAGCTAGAAGACAAGATGGAAAAAAATACCCAATTAGAGCAGCTTCTAGAAAAAAAATTAAAAAGCAGGAGGAGAGCCTACTGGGACTTTGGGACAATACAAAACAAAACAATATTAGAATAATAGGGGTTCCAGAAGGAAAGGAATCTGAGGAAGACATGGAAAACATATTTTAAGAAATAATGACAGAAAACTTTCCTGAGATAGAGAAGAAAAAACCCACACAAATCCAAGATGCTCGCAGAGTTCCAAGCAAAATAAATCCCAAAGGACCAACGCCAAGGCACATTATAATTAAATTGGCAAACACGAATGACAAAGTATGAATCTTAAAAGCAGCCAGAGAGAGACAGAAAGTTACATATAAAGGGACCCCCATCAGATTAGCAACTGATTTCTCAACAGAAACTCATCAGGCCAGAAGGGAATGGAATGAAGTATACAAAGTCATGCAAAGGAAGGGTCTGAATCCAAGAATACTGTACCCAGCAAGGCTATCAATCAAAATTGAAGGGGAAATCAGGAGCTGCACAGCCAAAAAAAAGTCTAAGGGAATTTATCTCAACCAAACCAGCAATGAAGAAATACTAAAGGATTTACTATAAAATAAGGAAATAGGAAGCAAAGAAGGAACACAGGGGTATAAAATGGAACATAAAAATGGCATCAAATAAGTACCTATCAATAATAACTTTAAATGTAAATGGATTAAATGCTCCAATCAAAAGACATAGGGTAGCCAAAACCGGTTTGGCTCAGTGGTAGAGCGTTGGTCTGCGGACTGAAAGGTCCCAGGTTCGATTCCAGTCAAGGGCATGTACATTGGTTGCGGGCACATCCCCAGTAGGGGGTGTGTAAGAGGCAGCTGGTCGATGTTTCTCTCTCATCGACGTTTCTAACTCTTCCTCTCCCTTCCTCTCTGTAAAAATATCAATAAAATATATTAAAAAAAAAAGACATAGGGTAACAGATTGGATAAGAAAACAATACCCATATATCTGCTATCTACAAGAAACCCATTTCAGAAAAAAAGACGCACACAGACTGAGGGTGAAGGGATAGAAAAATGTTTTCCAGGCGAATGGAAATGAAAAAAAAGCGGGGGTAGCAATACTTATATTTGACAAATTAGATCTCAAAGTGAAGGACATAACAAGAGATAATGAAGGCCACTTTATAATACTAAAGGGAGCAATCCAAAAAGAAGAAATAACCCTGGTAAACATATTTGTACCCAATACAGGAGTACCCAAATACATAAAAAGAAAAAAAAAACTGCTGGAGGACATTAAAGGAGAGATTTATAGCAATGCAATCATAGGAGATTTTAATACCCCACTGTCACCTTTGAACAGATCATCTAAACAAAAAATCAGCAAAGTATTGGGTCGGCAGCTAAGTGATTGCGGGTTTCACACATATATGGCTTCAGTTGAATTTTTAGGTTTGCAGACGTAGTACAAATGTAAAACACATTTTGTTATTTGATAGTTGGCTATTCAGCTGTTAATCAGTAAAAAAAGTTTTTTGATCTGTTTTGTAGTTTTCGTTTGGCGTTCGTTGAAAAATGGAAAATCAAAAGGAACATTTTCGTCATATTTTGCTTTTTTATTTCTGCAAAGGGAAAAATGCATCGCAAGCTCATAAAAAGTTATGTGCTGTATATGGTGACGAAGCCTTAAAAGAACGGCAGTGTCAAAATTGGTTTGCCAAATTTCGTTCTGGTGATTTTTCACTCAAAGATGAAAAACGCTCTAGTCGTCCAGTTGAAGTTGATGATGCCCTAATCAAAGCAATAATCAATTCGGACTGTCACAGTACAACACGTGAGATTGCAGAGAAGCTTCATGTATCACATACATGCATTGAAAATCACTTAAAACAACTTGGCTATGTTCAAAAACTCGATACATGGGTTCCTCACGAACTGAAAGAATCACAGTTAACGCAACGCATTAGCAGCTGCGATTTGCTAAAGAAACGTAATGAAAATGATCCATTTTTAAAACGACTGATAACTGGCGATGAAAAATGGGTTGTTTACAACAATATCAAGCGGAAAAGATCGTGGAGCAGGCCAGGTGAACCAACTCAAACAACATCAAAAGCTGATATTCATCAAAAGAAGGTTTTGTTATCAGTTTGGTGGGATTACAAAGGAATTGTCTACTTTGAACTCTTACCACCCAACCGAACGATCAATTCTGATGTCTACATTGAACAACTAATGAAATTAAACAATGCAGTTGAAGAAAAGCGGCCCGAATTGACAAATCGAAAAGGTGTTGTATTCCATCATGACAATGCAAGGCCACACACATCTTTGGTCACTCGGCAAAAATTAATGGAGCTTGGTTGGGATGTTTTGCCACATCCACCATATAGTCCTGACCTTGCACCATCTGATTACTTTTTGTTTCGATCTTTACAAAACTCCTTGAATGGTAAAAATTTCAATAATGATGATGATGTCAAATCGTACCTGATTCAGTTTTTTGCTAATAAAAACCAGAAGTTTTTTGAACGTGGGATTATGATGCTGCCTGAAAGATGGCAAAAGGTCATTGATCAAAATGGGCAATACATTACAGAATAAAGTTATTTAGTTCCATGAAAAAATTGTCTTTGATTTTCTTTAAAAAATCCGCAATTACTTAGTTGCCGACCCAATAACATCAATCTTAAATGATGCACTAGACCAGATGAAATTAATCAACATCTTCAGAACATTCCACCCCAAAGCCACAGAATATACATTCTTCTCAAGTGCACATGGGTCATTTTCAAAGATAGAATACAAGTTGGGACATAGGCAAAGTCTCTTCAAATTCAAGAAGATAGAAGTCATATCAAGCATCTTCTCAGATCATAGTGGCATAAAACTGGAAATTAACTACAATAAAAATTCTAGAAAATCGCCTCCAGCAGTACATCAGAAAGATCATACACCCTGATCAAGTAGGATTTATTCCAGGAATGCAAGGTTGGTACAATATCCACAAATCAATAAATGTGATACATCACATAGACAAATTGAGAGATAAAAATCATATAGTCATATCAATCTTTGCAGAAAAAGCTTTTGATAAAATGAAACACCCTTTTCTGATTAAAACTCTCAACAAGGTGGGACTAGAAGGATCATAACTAAACATAATAAGAGCTATATATGATAAACCCACAGCTAACATCGTACTCAATGGGCAAAAACTAAAACCATTCCTTCTAAGAACAGGAGCAAGACAGGGTTACCCACTCTCACCACTCCTTTTTGACATAGTACTGGAAGTACTAGCCAATGCAATTAGACAACAAGAAGAAATAAAAGGCATTCAAACTGGAAAAGAAGAAGCAAAGTAATCCTTATTTGCAGGTGACATGATATTGTACATCAAAAACCCAAAAGTCTCTATAAAAAAACTAATTGATTTAATAAATGAATTTGGCAATATAGCAGAATACAAAATTAACGCCAACAAATCTATGGCATTTCTATATACCAACAGTGAACTTACAGAAACAGAGACTAAAAGAGCAATCCCATTTACCATCGCACCAAAAAAAAACTGAGATACCAAGGAATAAACTTAACTAAGGAGATAAAAGACCTATATGAGGAAAACTTCATGACACTGAAAAAAGAGATAGAGGAAGATGTAAACAGATGGAAGAACATACCATGTTCATGGATTGGTAGAATCAACATCATCAAAATGTCCATACTTCCCAAAGCAATTTATAAGTTCAATGCACTCCCCATTAAAATACCAATGGCATACTTCTCAGACCTAGAAAGAACTCTCCAAAAATTAATCTGGAATAAAAAAAGACCCTGAATAGCCACAGCAATCCTGAGAAAGAAGAGTAAAGTAGAGGAATCTCAATACCGGATTTCAAGCTGTATTACAAGGCCACTGTTTTCAAAACAGCCTGGTATTGGCACAAGAACAGACATATAGATCAATGGAATAGTATAGAGAATCCGGATATGGACCCAAACATCTATACTCAATTAATATTTGACAAGGAGGTATGAACATACAATGGAGTCAAGACAGTCTCTTCAATAAATGGTGTTGGGAAAATTGGAAAGACATTTGCAAAAAAATGAAACTAGATCACCAACTTACACTATACACAAAAATAAATTCAAAATGGGTACAGGACTTAAACATAAGACGGGAAACCATAAAAATACTGGAGGCATCCACAAATAGCAAAATCTTGACATATGCCAAAAGAACTTCTTCACTGATACTGCCCTTAGGGCAATGGAAGCTAAAGAGAAAATAAACAAATGGGACTACATCAAAATAAAAAACTTTTTTACAGCAAAAGAAACCATCAACAAAACAACAAGAAAGCCCACTGTATGGGAGAACATATTTGCGAAAGTGATAAAGGTTTTATCTCCAACATCTACAGACAGCTTATACAACTAAATAAAAGAAAGATGAATGATCCAATTAAAAAGTGGGCAATGGACCTAAATACTGGGAATGAGAAGGAAAACCCCTATTTTGTAAAAAAAAAGAAAAAAAAGAAAAAAAAGAGAAAACCCCTATTTTGTAAAAACAAACAAACAAACAAACATCCCTGCTGTTTGGAATTTTCTGCTATTTTTCTTAGGTGGCCTATTATTCTAAAAAAAAAAAAATAACTTTGCTTTCTAGCCTGCTTTAGCCTGTTTGAATAATGATGAAGATAAATTTAAGTGTATGACCTTGTAGGCCAGAGATTAGATATGCCCATAATTTCAATGCCATGCCAGGTGCATTTTTTAATTGGATAGAACTGTGTTGTTTTCAAGGCCAACATTGAGAAAACCACTAAGTGGACATAGGACTGGCTCTTTAATAAAAAGGAAAGTTCTACTTGTAGCCTTGCTTAGAATTTGAATTCATTTTCTCTAAGCCCACCATGGTGAATAAAGTGAATCTGCAAACTCTCCTGCGTTGTTTGATTGTTCGGGATCTCTGTAACAAGAAAATGGGATTAAAATAAATTAGAATGATAGAAAAATAATACAAAAAGAAATAGACAATAAAGAAACAAAATGAAAAATAAAATAAAGAACAAAGAGATAACATAATGATAATAACATTTTTTAAAAATGAAAAAGTGAAGTATTTTTCCTTTGGCTGGTTTAAGATCCCACTCTTCCATACTATCTTCAGTTTCTCAGTTTTCTATTGCTAGGACTGAAGGCCTTTCTTTAGGCAAGACCCTGTGGATTCTCAGGGACAATTTAGATTTTTTTTTTTTTTATCCTTTGTACCATTCAGAGTGTATTCTGGGTGTGGCTGTCTTGGTTGCCTGGAGACTGAAGGGAGGGGCTATCTTTTCAGGGGAAAATGGCTGCCCAGGTCCTGTGCGTCCAGTATGACTCAGTGCCAGACTTGTGGCCACCTCTCTCCTGGACCCTCTTCTCTCCCCAGACTCCACAAGTCTGCACCTCACCCATGGGTGAGTGTCCTTATCCAAAAGGTCCTATGAACTAGGTTCAGAGAAGGAAAGCAAAGACCACAGAGAGGGGAAGAGCTGGGCCTCTGCCAGTCACTCTCTTCCAGGCACAGCATGCTCTGGGTAGCCGTCCGGAATGCCCCCTCTGACAGTGCACTCTGATCTAGAATCCCCTGCCACCAGCAGACCTACGGACCTCCTTTCCACAGTCAGACTCTAGGCTCGTCCCAAGTGCCACTGCCTCAGTACTGAGCCCTCTTATCCTCTGGGCTCTGATGTCTCATAGTTCTCTACAGACCAGAACCGTGGTTGTACCATCATCCTCAGCCCTTCCTGGCTGTGGATTGTCTCACCAGCTGTGTCCACTTCACCAATTCGGGTGGATATTGTTTGATATAGCTGACTTTTCTATCCGCTCCAGGACAAGGCTTGGGATATGTCTGTCTATTCTGCTGCCATTTTGCCTCCTCTGACACATCGTTTACTTAAGTGGGCACGTGATAGTCGTCAACAGTTAAGATGATAATTATAACAATGAAGGTTATTATTATCTTGAAAAAAGATTAATTATATTATCCATTCAAGAAAAACCTTTTCTGCTTAAAACATTTTTATTTTCAAAATATGCTTTATTGTATTTTATGATATCTTGTTTCTTGAAATATTATTTCTTATATTATTAAAAAGTACAATCATTTTATTTTATCACCTGAGCTCAAAATTACAGTGTCTGATCCTAGACAAACTGCCATTTGTCTGTTACTTTGTATCTCTTGCTTGTGTGATTGCACCCTTTTTTGAGTATGCGGTTTGGCCCCATGATTCTCTGGACTGTTGTGTGGGAATCTTCTGATTCCAAGTGGAACACAGCTTTCCAAAAAGGAGTTGCTGTTGCCAGATGTTCTGGGCACCCATCAATGATGGCCCATTTTAAGTAGTTTCTGAAACCACACCTGTAATGTAGGTAAGTTCAATTCAACACTCAGGTAAGGGAAAGGTTTTATTTTTAAACTTAGAGGTGTAGTGCATGAAATTTATGCATGGTGGGTGGGGGGTGCCCTCAGTCCAGCCTGAACCCTCTACAATCTGGGACCCTTCGAGGGATGTCCAAGTGCCTGCTTAGGCCGGATCCCAGAAAGATTGCCCCTGACTGCTTCTGCCTGCCAGCCTGATCACACCCTAACCACTCCCCTACCATCCTGCTTGATGCCTAACTGCACCCCTGCCAGCCTGTTGGCCCCTAACTGCCCTCCTCTGTAGGCCTGGTCATCCCTAACTATCCTCCCCTGCAGGCCTAGTTCCCCACCAAATGCCCTTCCCTGCAGGACCATTTTCCTCCAACTTCATTCCTCTGCTGGCCTGGTCACCCCTAACTGCCCTCCCCTGCTGGCCTGATGGCTCCCAACTGCGCTCCACGTAGGCCTTGTCACCCCTAACTACCCTCTCCTGCTTGGCCTGATGGCCCCAACTGCCCTCCCAACTGCCCTCTTCTGCTGGCCATCTTGTAGTGGCCATCTTGTGTCCACATAGGGCCAGAATTTTTGACCACATGACACAGCCATCTTGTGTGCTGGAATGATGGTCAATCTTCCTATTACTTTTTTATTTGGTAGGATTCTAATGCAGGTCAACAGGTAATTTTTCCTATGTTGTGAACAGATACTTATTAGCCTATCCTTTCCTGGGAAGATTGCCAATTCATTCTAAATTTCCAATTAAGAAACCTACCAATCTCAGCACCAAGACTTCCTCCTCTGCTCTTCTTATGGTCATTAAAAGTCAAAGATGGGCACTTGCTTCAGAATGGTCACAGCTTCAGCTTCCAGGTAGTACCATGATTTTCTTCTCAAGCACACTGATATAGTTCAAAACATTAGCAACATTTTTTTTTTTTTTGGCATTTATAGGTGTTTTGTAAGGGGGAAGGTTTCCCACATATTTAGCCTGCCATAATTTAAAGTCCCATTATCAAATGCATGTTAACAGAATAATTTGGGGGGAAAGAGGAATGAAGGTAAGAAAGATAGTTTCTTATAGTATGTAAGTCATCTCTTAATCCATTGGCTTTGGAGGAAAAGTATTATAATGTATCCGATTAAATAGGTACACTGATTCTATTAGAACAGACACAGTTCTGAATGGGGTTTTTACGGGCAAATAAAATTTACATACAGAACTCATCCCATTCCTTTTGCTCAGTTCATCATAGATACCGATTGGACCCACCATGGACTTCATGGGTGAGACTTATACTGTGCATGCAGGGGTATGCTAACTTGGGAAGGTTTTCTATAGTGATGGTACCTAGAAGATGACTTTTGCTCAGCAGAATATATGAAAGGGTTGTTGAATATACAAAGGTAGGAAAATCCCGGTTTGAAATAATGGGCTAGTCACCTGGTTGGTCACCTGTACTGCTGTACATAATAATGAATAGTAGTTAGGAACTGGAGATAGATTAAGAAGAAAAAGTCTTAGAGAGAAAAAAGGAGGCCTCAGAAGATGACAAGATTGACTAAAGCACCCACCACCACATGAGTGCAGGCTATATAACCTTAAAAAAACTCAACCAGACAGGTTTATGGGTATATAGATCATATGCCATACAATTCAGATTCAAAAGGTACAATTTAATGGATTTATATATATTTGTCTAACCATCACTATAATAAATTAGAAAATTTTATCACCCCACCAACTCCCCCAAAACAACCCATGAACCAAGATGTCATCAGATTGATTCCTGTTGAATCCACATGTCTGGGTTATGAGCTCGATCCCCAGTAGGTAGTGAATCTATGTATCTCTATTATTGATGTTTCTATCTCTCTACCACTTTCTCTTCTTCTCTCTATAAAAATCAATAAAAACATTTACAAACAATAAAAAATAAAATCATATTTCACCTATTAAGGATATACAATTATATTTATAATAAAAGAGTTATGTCCATTTTCAACCTCATATCATTATTTTATTTTATTAGTTATTTTTAAAAAATAAATCTTTATCGCTCAGATTATTACAATTGTTTCTCCCCCTTCCATAGCTCCCTTCCACCAGATTCCTGCCCCATCCTCTGTCCTTACCTCCCCCTCCCCCATTGCCCTCTTCCATAGGTGTAAGATTTTAATCCCGTCACTTCCTGCACCCCCCACACCTGTATCCTCATGATAATAATCAATCCACTCCCTTTATTTGCCCCTGATTCTATTATATTCACCAGTTTATTCTGTTCCTCAGATTTTTAATTCACTTTATTTTTAGATTCACTTGTTGAAATATATGTATTTGTTGATCATAATTTTTATCTTTTTTTCTTCTTCCTCTTCTTAAATTATACCTTTCAGCATTTCATATAGTACTGGTTTGGTGGAGATGAAATCCTTTAGCTTTTTCTTATCTGTGAAGCTCTTTATTTGTCCTTTAATTCTGAATGATAACTTTGCTGGATACAGTTGTATAGGCTTTCTATTTATCACTTTGAATATTTCTTGCCAATCCCTTCTAGCCTGCATAGTTTCTGTTGAGAAATCAGCTGATAGTCGTATGTGTGCTCCTGTATAGGTAACCAACTGCTTTTCTCTTGCTGCTTGAAAGATTCTCTCTTTGTCTTTTGCCCTTGGCATTTTAATTATGATGTGTCTTGGTGTGGTCCTCTTTGGATTCCTTTTGTTTGGGGTTCTGTGTGCTTTCTGGACTTGTAAGTCTATTTCTTTCACCAGGTGGGGGAAGTTTTCTGACATTATTTCTTCAAATATGTTTTCAGTATCTTGCACTCTCTCTTCTGGCACCCCCATAATTCTGATGTTGGTTTGCTTGAAGTTGTCCCAAAGGCTCCTTACACTGTCTTCAACTTTCTGGATTCTCTTTTCTTCTCGCTTCTCCAGAGGAGTGTCCTTTGGCTCTTTGTATTAAAAATCTTTGACTTGTTTCTTGTGTTCCTCCAGTCTGCTGTTGAATCTTTGTATAATATTTATTTTTTCTGTAAGTTTATGTTTAATTTATAGTTGTATCTCATTAAATTTGTTGGCCTTTTCTAGGAAATTCTTGAAAAACCTTATAACTGCCATTTTGAACTCTATATCCAATCTTTTGTTCTCCATCTCTTTTGTTTGAGATCTATTTTCTTGTCTCAGCATTTTCGCTGCTTCCCAGAGTTGGTAGGATCTCTTTGTGTATTTTGTGTCCTATATGGCCCAGTGAGTCAGCCTCCCCAGTTACCCGAGGTAGATACTCTTGGTGCTCCCATTTGTGGACTGCTTGAACAGCCTTGTTGTAATTAAGATTTGATTGTTGTTGGTATCACTGGGAGGAATTGACCTCCAGACCTATTGGATGTGAGTATCATCTATGTCTACTCCGGGATACCTTCTCTATTGGAGACAGTCTTATAGGATTAGACTTGCAAAATTGCAAAAGCCTCTGTGCTCAGCTTGGATGGGGTGGAGTCTCAGGGCTGAGCTGACAGTCTTTGGCTTTCAGCCAGTCATGCTCTTGTGCACTC
Source organism: Pipistrellus hanaki (assembly GCF_964339955.1). Classification (NCBI taxonomy): domain Eukaryota; kingdom Metazoa; phylum Chordata; class Mammalia; order Chiroptera; family Vespertilionidae; genus Pipistrellus; species Pipistrellus hanaki. The sequence goes on along the minus strand of NC_140504.1, from coordinate 137,470,876 downwards.
CCCTGAGTTTCTGCCTGAACTCTGACTTCCATGGCTCCCCTGAGGTTCCGCCTGACCATACAGATTCCTTTGCAAGAGCATGGGTGCCCAAGGGGCTCACCTGGAATTCGGTTGGGTCTCTGTAATTTGGACCTTCTGTCTCCTTTCACTATGGAGAGGCTGAGCAACTTCCGCAGTCAGAGCTCTCTGTGAGCACTCCCTTGCGTGTTACTGTAGAGCCTGCCTGCTGCGGCTCCTGGCTTCTCGAGTCTCCCAGTATCTGAGTCTTCAGGTTCCTTTTTCTACAGTGCAGACTCCACCAATATGAGCCAAGGTATTTTGGCCGGGGTTGTTGTTCAGTACTGTTGGAAAGGGTTCAGTGCAATCAGGGACTTTCTTTCCCCTCCCACCAGCCAGGCATTCAGCTGCCCTTCCTCTCTGCGCACAAGCATCTCCCTACCTCAGTGCTTTGCGGCTCCCAATTCGATCTGTGAGCCTTTCTCCTTCTTTCTCCACTCTGCCAGCTTTCCTGTGGATTTGGATGATGTCCGTTCTGTCTTTTAGTTGTTGTTTTGAAATTATTATGTGAAGCAACAGCTTAGATGCTTACCTAGGCTGCCATCTTGGTTTCTCTCTTCATATCATTATTTAAAATGCAAGGTGTTTTTTTTTTTTTTTTTTTGTATGTATTATGAAAGTAAATTGATGTTCTCCAGCCAGGTAATAATAGCTGTACAAACAGGACATATTTCAAATATCATAATAGACATTGTACATTTACCCACAGAGAGGCTGCCCAGGGTAACTAAGTATCTATGTATCTATTTGCCTTCCTTCCTATCCGTCTATCCACATGCAAATTTGGCTGGATTTACAGCAACTTAATATTAGAAGTGGTTAAATGATCAGTGAGAAATTTTTTACAGTTTCTGAACAATTTTAATTTTAATTGAAAAAAAACATATTTTATTGATTTTTTACAGAGAGGAAGGGAGAGGGTTAGAGAGTTCGAAACATCAATGAGAGAGAAACATGGATCAGCTGCCTACTGCACACTCCCGACTGGGTATGTGCCCTTGACCAGAATCGAATATGGTACCCTTGAATCCACAGGCCAATGCTCTATCCACTGAAAGAGCCAAACTGGGTAGGGCCCTCTGAACAATTTTTAAAATGGCGTGGACTCACTGTGTCACTTTCGGCTAATAGTGTTTAAACATGTCACTGCACAAGTGAGAATCCCTGACAGCACCTGGTAGGAATTGCCCTTCTCAGGAAGGGTATGTTTCCTCTCACAGTGCGGGTCGGCTTCACCTCCGGAATTCCTGGTTCACATGCAGGATGGAGCTCCAAAGCTTTTAAAGGCCTCTCTCTTACAGGCTTTGTGCAGGCTCTCAGCTCCTGGAGGGTTTCAGTGGGGACTGCCCTTTGCTCCTTCAATTTGTCCTAGGGTGCAGTGTCCTCTCAGCACTGCTGCTGGTCAGCACTACCTGCTTTCTGTCAGCTAGATCCCCAGAGCAATGGCAGGAACATAAATCAACACTAGGTCCTCTAAGTCTATGATGGAATAATGATGAAATCCTTTATGGAAACAGAGAGGGAGAGGGAGAAGTCTGTACTCTAAATAGTACAAGAATTTAGATAACTATCAAATTCCGATAATATTCAATATGATATTAAACAATCAAATGTTAAATTTTCAGGGAGAAGCACCAGGAATGGTGCTGGGATGATAAACTATTCATTACGTTGTTCTCTCATGTGTTTAAAATTTTTTATTGTATAATTTACTACATGCTAGGAGCCCTTCTAGATGGCTGAGTCCATGATATACAAAATAGGTAATGTTCCTGCCCACTTATATTCTAGTGGGGGAGACAAACTATACACTCTGGTGATAAAAGGTAGTGATAAAATACTGTGAAGAGTAATAATAATATTGGCCACTAGAGGGAACCCATTGCTTTCTTCATTTCTTTACCAATAACTCCAAGGGAGACACAGTGAGCATGACATACTGTTAATTAAATAGGTTTTTTGGGGCCAGGTGATAGGCACTGTCTCTCCTTCTATCTCTCTCTCTCCCAGATTGGATTTCTTTTTTCTATTAATAGATGGATAAAGGAAATATGGTTAAGACATACCAAGGAGCCATTTGAGATATCTTGAGGTAGAGCGATTAGATCATCTTCTTCCTAAATGAGAAATCCTCTCCCCTCAATTTCGTGGACACTTAATTTTCTGTAATATTTAATCTCTGTCTTCACCTCTAGACTATGAACTCCTTAAGAGAGGGATTCAACTATATACCCACTCCTTGGAAGAATATGTGATAGGTACTCAACCAATGTTTTTAAAATGAATGATCCCTGTAGCCTAAGCAATGGCTGCTTTTCATGAAGCCTCATCTAACTCCCTAGGGACTCTGTTTTGAATATAGTTTTGAGGAAAAGAACTCTGAGTTAGTCTTCCTGTCTTGTATTCTATGAAATCCTGTTTGTCATAGAACTGACAGTGAGTGGGAAGGGTAGGATGTGTGTGTGCGTGAGTGTGTGTGTGTGTGTGTGTGTGTGTAGTAGTAGTAGTAGTAGTAGTAGTAGTAGTAAGAATATTATGTGGCACTGAGTTCTGAGCTATATTTTTTATTTTTTCCTTTCTGTTGGATAAAAGCCTACCACACACCATATATCTTTATTGTTAGTACTACAGCTATCCCCCTTTTTTCCCACTGACCCCCCCCATACCTTCCTGTCCCCCACAGTTGACATATTTTTATTGGTAAACAAATCTTAACAAATAATAGGTATATGGTTTTTTCAGAGATCAGTCTAAAAATAAGGGTCTTGAATCTTCTTCTCTACAATGAATAAAAGTAACATCATAAAAACTACAAGGGAGTTGGAATCTAAGGAAATTCATACATCATGATCGATCCCATAATCTCTTGGTCTTAGAATGAAGATAGAAGATTGTGGGTGTGCCGAAACCGGTTTGGCTCAGTGGTAGAGCATCAGCCTGTGGACTGAAAGGTCCCGGGTTTCATTCGGGTCAAGGGCATGTAGCTTGGTTGCGGGCGCATCCCTGGTGGGGGGTGTGCAAGAGGCAGCTGGTCAATGTTTCTCTCTCATTGACAGTTTTAGCTCTCTATCTCTTTCCCTTTCTCTCTGTAAAAAAATCCATAAAATATATTTTTAAAAAGTTAAAAAAAAGAAGATTGTGGGTGTCTTTAGTTATATTTCAACCTAACTATTCCATTTTCTTTCCTTTTTTGTAACATTTAAAAAATATTTTTTAATTGATTTTTTTACATGTAGGAAGAGAGGGATAGAGAGTTAGAAACATCTATAAGAGAGAATCACCGATCAGCTGCCTCTTGCACACCCCCTACTGGGGATGTGCCAGCAACCAAGGTACATGCCCTTGACCAGAATCCATTCTGGGACCTTTCAGTCTGTAGGCCGAAGCTCTGTCCCCTGAGCAAAACTGGTTTCAGCTAACTATTCCATTTTCAAAAAACAGCTATTGTAAATGGTATTGTTTTTTTAATTTTTGGTGTACAATACTTTATTGCTTTTATATAAAAATACAGTTGAAAGTGAATTTTTGTGAATTGACCTTGAATCTTAGAACCTTGTTAAACTCACATATTTGTGCCAAGAGTTTATGTTGCTGTTTTTGGCTTTTTTGTTGTAGATTCCCTGTGATTTATCTATGTGCATAATCATTGCGTGTGAGAATGAAGACAGTTTTATTTTTTCCTTTCCTTCTCCCTCCCTCCCTCCTTTCCTCTTTCTCTTCCTTTCTTCCCTTCTTTCATTCTTTTGCCATATTGTAGGAAACCTTCATTATGCTGTTTTCTGGAGAGGAGAGACTGCACATTCTTGCTTTATTCCTGAGTTAGGGGCAAAGCATTCCATTTATTATCAATCAGTATGTATGTTAGGTGAAGGATTTTTTTTTTTTGTAGATTTATTTTATCAGCTTAAAGAGGGTCATTTTCCCAAGTTGTGACATTTTTCAAGTTTCTTCAACTGCTTGAGTTATGCCTCGGGTAGAGTGACCAGGCAAGCTCTTTCCCTTAGGTCATTAGCTTATGGTACAATTGTTCGATGGTGGTATTGCCATTCTTTCTTTGAGATTATCTATTTTTCTCTGAAGTTGTCTGTTCTCATTTTGGAATCCTTCCTTTAATAACAAGGCCTGTTCCTAAAAAGGGACAAATAAAGAGTAAATAAAGCACAGCAGTAAGCAAATCTCAACTTCTTGCTAGTTTCCACATTCATAGTTCTTTTTTTTTTTTTTGAGTATTTAATTTCTTCTTGAAATTTTCTTTATTATAAATATTCATTCAAAGAGGTGTGGTGCATGGAATCCAAGCACAGGTGCGGTTGGTTCCTAGGCTTGGGCAGCAATTGAAGCAAAGGATCTGGTGTGGAAGGGCAGGTCCCAGCTGGCCTCTGAGTCCTGGGCCTCGGCATAACCCCCTCCTTCTGAGTTATTGGGCCCCACCAGGCTACCTCAGTGCCATTGGTCACACTACCTGGACTGGTGGGATAATGGGGACCTGCTCACACTCAACTTGGCCAGGCGCTGCCCATTTACCTGGTCCACCATCCTGCCGCAGTCCCAATCTCATTGGGGCCAATCAGGGCCAGCAGCACCTCCACTGCCACCCTCTTCCAGCTCTGGGTCACAGATGCCCGCCATGTTCCACACTGCCCCATGGTGGTCAGTGCACATCATAGTGAGCAGTCGAACTCCTGGTCAAACTCCCAATAGAGGGGACAATTTGCATATCAGGCTTTTAGTATATAGGATACTTTCACTTGGACATCCTAGCTCCATGACTGCTTATCTTGAACCTCCTTTAGGTAAGAGATATTTTGGCTTATACCTCTTAATATTTTGATAAACTTAAATTATAGGTCCCATTAATTGTATACAACCTATGTGGGCAATCTTAATTATGTTTCTTTTCAAATCTTATAGACTCTTATACACACACACACACACATATATATGTATATATATGTATATACACACACACACACACACACACACACACACACACACACATATATATATATATATATATATATATATATATATATATATATATAATCATACATACACATGACAAAAATAAAATTTCTCAAAATCAAAGGAAGTGCCTGAATCTTAGATCAGGGAATTTGATTTAAGCCTCCACAGCTTGGTGGCAAGAGTAGCAGGATATAAATAAGGACATCAAGGCCCCTAACTGTCCATACAGATTTCTGCAGAAAACTCACTACACAAACTAGGAGTAGGGCATAGCAAACAGGCAGGAGTGGCAGACACAGGAGTGAGAGGCAAAGAGTCCTTCTGCTCATAAAGGTTCTCTGAGAACCAAAGTCACACCAGGTGTGACTGAAAAAACAGTGATTGTAGATTCCTCTAAGTCTGAAGGTCGTTCAGATATCTTACTGATCTGTGTGACCCTGTAAAAGCTCATCTTTTCTGAATCTCTTTTTCTTCTAAGAAACAGCAATTCTTGCTTCATATAATATTCAGTAAGAGATACAGATAAGATATATTTACAATGCCTGAAATATAATAGCTACCATTGATTGAATAATCTTATATAATAAAAGGGAAATATGCAAATTGTCCCCTTGGAAGTTCAGACACTCACCATGATGTGCTCTGACTACCAGTGGAAGCCCCAGCTATAAGCTGGCAGCCAGAGGAGGGAAAGCTCCATCCAGCAGCTGGCAACTGGGGAAAGTTTGTTGCTGGTGCAGCCAGAGCGAGGCCCTGATTGGCCCTGATTGCCAGCTAGGCCGAGGGACCCTATCCATGCACAAAATTTTGTGCACCAGGCCTCTTATCTATATATGTAAATGCCTAAATGACCATTGAACAATTTGACTGTTCGACTGGTAGCTATGACATGCACTGACCATCAAAGGGCAGCTGCTCAATGCACAGGCATGGAAACTTAGAGCAGACTGATGAATCTGCCTTGGCCTGGCCTGTTGGGATTTAGCGAAAATCATTGTTCTGACATTACCCGACACGTCCTATATTGCGAGATGGTGCATGTCAGTCTGAAAGACCGAAACATTGCATGAATCCATGCACTGGACCTGTAGTTTACTGATAAAGGACTGGATTTGAGATAAAGGATAATAAATTTTGTTAAATAACGAGATGTAGGCAGGCTCCAAATCAGGGAGAAGAATTTGAAAGATATAAGTGGGCAAGCAAGATCCTTAGGGTTTTTCTATTCTAATGGACACACAAACAAGTCAGGGAGAGTGGACACAAAACAGAAAAGAGACACCTCTAGGTGATATCATTACATACCTTAAGTTTAAGAGACATAGTCCTCTCTTGCTCTGCCATTAATTGGGCCCTCTTCTGCTCCATCTTCTCAATCAGTTGTTTCACATGTTCCTGATAACTCTTTTCTTTTTCCTCCATCATCTGCTGATTCTTCTTTTGCATTTCCTGCAGCATTTTTGCTGCAGCCTCTGCAGATTCAGCATTCACAGGTTGCACTGCCAGGAGGAAAGGAAGAAGACAAATTCATGTAGGTGACCCCCTCGCTGTTTCTTCTTTGTGAACTCACCTGACATTGTTGCTGCTGACTGCATTTGCCCACTGAGACTGACTGGCTAGTAGTAGGCATCTTTGCTCATCTGGCTTTTGTTTAAGGACCCCAGGTTCTCCAAGCCAAATTATTTAAACTTTTAAAAGCTGCTGAGGCTATCTAGACTCTTGACTTGCTCCTCACCTTCGATCTCCTTTTCCTTTTCTGTGAGAGTATGGTCTGTCTGTAGAATTGTAGCCATAGCCCTCTTTTGCTGTGCCATTAATTGGGCCTTCTCCTGCTCCATCTTCTCAACCAGTTGTTTCACGTATTCCTGAAAACTCTTTTCGCCCTCCTCCATCATCTGCTGATTCTTCTTTTGCATTTCCTCCAGAATTTTTGCTTTAGCCTCTGCAGATTCAGCTTTCACACGTTGCACTGCCAGGAGGAAAGGAAGAAGACAAATTCATGTGGGTGACCAACTTGGTGAACTCACCTGTCGTTGTTGCTGCTGACTGCATTTGCCCACTGAGACTGACTTTGGCTAGTAGCAGGCATCTTTGCTCATCTGGCTTTTGTTTAAGGACCCCAGGTTCTCCAAGCCAAATTATTTAAACTTTTAAAAGCTGTTGAGGCTATCTATTCTCTTGACTTGCTCTTCATCTTTGATCCCTTTTTCCTTTACTGTTAGAGTCTGGTCTGTCTGTAGAATTGTAAAGCCAAATTATTTAAACTTTTAAAAGATGTTGAGGGTATTTATTCTCTTGACTTGCTCCTCACCTTCAATCTTCTTTTCCTTTACTGTGAAAGTTTGGTCTGTCTGTGGAATTGTAGCCATAGCCCTCATTAGCTCTGCCATTAATTGTGCCCTCTCCTGCTCCATCTTCTCAACCAGTTGTTTCACTTGTTCCTGAAAACTCTTTTCTTTCTCCTCCATCATCTGCTGATTCTTCTTTTGCATTTCCTCCAGCATTTTTGCTGCAGCCTCGGCAAATTCAGCTTTCACACGTTGCACTGCCAGGAGGAAAGGAAGAAGACAAATTCATGTGGGTGACCCCCTCACTGTTTCTTCTTTGTGAACTCACCTGACATTGTTGCTGCTGACTTCATTTGCCCACTGAGACTGACTTAGGCTAGTAGTAGGCATCTTTGCTCATCTGGCTTTTGTTTAAGGACCCCAGGTTCTCCAAGCCAAATTATTTAAACTTTTAAAAGCTGTTGAGGCTATCTATTCTCTTGACTTGCTCTTCATCTTTGATCCCTTTTTCCTTTACTGTGAGAGTCTGGTCTGTCTGTAGAATTGTAAAGCCAAATTATTTAAACTTTTAAAAGATGTTGAGGCTATCTAGTCTCTTGACTTGCACCTCACCCTCGATCTCCTTTTCCTTTTCTGTGAGAGTCTGGTCTGTCTGTAGAATTGTAGCCATAGCCCTCCTTTGCTCTGCCTTTAATTGGGCCCTCTCCTGCTCCATCTTCCCAATTAGTTGCTTCTCATGTTCCTGAAAACTCTTTTTGCTCTCCTCCATCATCTGCTGATTCTTCTTTTGCATTTCCTCCAGCATTATTGCTGCAGCCTCTGCAAAGTCAGCTTTCACACGTTGTACTGCCGGGAGGAAAGGAAGAAGACAAATTCATGTGGGTGACCACCTCACTGTTGTTTCTTCTTTGTGAACTCACCTGACATTGTTGCTGCTGAGTGCATTTGCCCACTGAGACTGACTTTGGCTAGTAGTAGGCATCTTTGCTCATCTGGCTTTTGTTTAAGGATCCCTGGTTCTCCAAGCCAAATTATTTAAACTTTTAAAAGCTGTTGAGGCTATCTAGTCTCTTGACTTGCTCCTCACCTTCGATCTCCTTTTCCTTTACTGTGAGATTCTGGTCTGTCTGTAGAATTGCATCAATCACAGACTCCTTGGACTTCAGGTATGTCTGAAGAACTTCTTCACTCTAGGACACCGATAAAATGGCATTAGTGATAGGAAATCGCTGGAAGCGCTTATTCCTATTTGCCCACCATCTTTTCTTGTAGGAATCACTTCGCTTGGCCCTGTTCCTTGTGCTGGTCAAGGTGCCCCTGTCACTGGGTGTGCACATGCTCCAGGTTAGCCAGGCCTGGCACCCGATGAAGCAGAATCCTTTGTAAGAAATTCGTATAAATATAGATTCAGAGTGTCTCTTCTCATGTGAAGTCTCTATTTTTTGAGCTGTTGGTGCTGTGATTTTATATGGAGTGAGGATGAAGCCATCATGGAGAGAGCAGATCCAAGGAAAGGAGGTTGAGGGAGACTGGGTAGAAGGCTAGTGTGGGGTTGAAGGGAGGAACAGAGAGACAGATAAATGCTGGTTACCTGTATTCCCTTCTTGGGTTCCTGAAGATACTGTTTCTTGAGCTCATTCACAGTTTGCATTAAGAGATGATATCCTCCTGGTTTAGAATAAACCCCCTGCTTTATATCTTCTTCTAAAGAATGGAAGATATCCTTAAGTAAAGCTGAGCAGCGATCAGATGATGCTTTTATATTCTCTTTATAAAACTCTTCCCGCCTTTTTTCTAGCTGGGCCTTTAATGTGAAAATAGGAAGTAGAAAGTACAGAGTAAATGTTAGCTCAACCTCAGGATTTTTGGAAAGGCTTCTCCAAAACCAGTCTGTGATCTTGCGAAAACTTACAGGCACCTTTGCAGGACCACATCCTTTCTCCTGATCCTGTCTTTCTACTGAAGTCCCTTTCTCCTTGGAGGTGAAGTTCATGGTAGAGATGGCTAGCTTTATGTTAGCATTTATGTTACCTATCTGCGGGTCATAGGGGGCCATGGTCCTTTGCACTACAGCTGAGTTCTCTATCTGGTCCGAGGCCAGGACTGCATTCTCCATGCAGGGTAGGTCCCCACTGCTGATGGCATTGACATAGGTCAGGACTAGGTTCTCTATTCCTACACATACACCTTTGGAAAGAAACTTCTGCTTTCAGATTGGAACAGCAATTGCAAATGGAAGAAATGTGACTCAATGTAAGCCTGCTCAATATAACTAAGACTACGTATTTTTTTTTTCTTTTGGTTATAATAGTGGTCAGCAAACTCATTAGTCAACAGAGACAAATATCAAAAGTACAACTATTGAACTTTTTTTTGAGAGTTAAATTTTTTAAATTTAAAGTCTTTCTAACACCACTTCTTCAAAATAGACTTGCCCAGGCTGTGGTGTTTTGTGGAAGAGCCACACTCAAGGGGCCAAAGAGTTGCATGTGGCTCAAGGGCCACGGTTTGCCAACCACTGCCCTAATACATATAAACATAAGAAAAAAAATTACCTCTAATTCCTTTAGAAATAAATGGTCTACATCCTTGAAAGAATTCTTCATGAAGACTTCAATGGCCTCTTTCTCACTCGCCATGTGCAGGTCCAGGAGCTCTTGGAGGGTTTCTGTGGGCAGTTCAACCTTCTCCCCCATCTGCTGGTCATAGTGGGCAATGGCCTTTTTCACTGCAGCCGAGTTCTCTATCTGGGCCAAGGCCAGGACTGCGTTCTCCATGCAGGGCAGGTCTCCACTGCTGATGGCATTGACATAGGTCATCACCAGAGTCTCCAGCCCTACAAATAGAGAACAAAAGATTTGTTGTAGGTGGGGTGAGGAAACTGTCCATCATCCATAAATCTGGTGATATCTCTCAACACTCATTTGGCTCACAGCATCGATGTCCTCAGCATCACCTAGAAGTTTGTTAAAAATGCAGACTCTCAGCCTCTGTTCCAGATGAACTGAATTAAATCCTCCTCAGGTGAGATCTTGGGTGATATTGATCCACATCAAAGGGTGAGAAACTCTGTTCTAGGCACCATAGACCTGTGTTTATTGAGGGCATGTGCTTTACCCCAAAGCATCTTTACGACAGGAAATGTACCTCTCATTCATGTCTCTTTCATCAGTTCTGGTCCGTGGTAAGTATTTATAAAATGAATATTTTTGAAACAATTAAAAAGAACTCCTCTGCTCTGGCCAGGTGGCTCAGTTGGTTGGAGCATCGTCCCATGCACCAAAAATTTGTGGATCTGACTCTTGGTCAGGGCACATACCTAGGTTCAGTCCCAGTTGGGGTGCATGCAGGAGGTAACTGATTAGTGTTTCTCTCTCACATTGATGTTTCTCTCTCTTAAATTCATGGGAAAACTTCCTTGGCTGAAGATTAAAAAACTAAAAATATATTTAAAGGAGTCCTCCATTTTAATCATTCTGGAAGAACACTGTCCAAAAGAATTTTCTGTGATGATGGTCCTGTGCTATATGTGCTGACCAATAATGCATCCCCTAGACATTTAATCAGAATTCTTAATTTTATTTAATTCTAATTATTCTATATGTAAGTTTAGTTATATGAAGCTACTACACTTGTCTAGTAGCTATTATATGGAATAGTACAGGTCCAGGTTATTAGGGCAATTTTAAGCAATAGAGCTTTTTTAGTTGTCTTTTTCTATCAATTCTCACCCGCAAAATCTGTCTAATATAATCTATTAGAAATGTGTCATTCAGAATGTACCACAGTAATAGCAGTATATTTGCATTTTTCAAGTCTGAAACTAGGCGGATGCTATTCCACCTTCCTTTAGCCTTAACAGTGAGAGTAATGACTGGGAAGAGGACTCACGTAGTCCATTGACTTGGATGTTTCCTGAAAGAGTTTTGATTTTGGAATTGGTAACGATGTAGGAACAGAAGTCAGCAGCTTGTTGCACGAATTCAGGGTCCAGCTCATCATCATGCATTGTCTCAAGTTGGCCTAGCTTCTTCCGATGAGTGGGCTGTTCAAAGATAAAACATTTCTTCTTTGGGAAGAACTTTCGGATACAGAGTCGGGGCAGGTTAAACTTTTCATCTTTAGGACTGGTACCTGTAGAAAGATAAAAAAAAAAAAAGGGCTTTGTATAATATAATATAGGGGCTTGGAAAATTTTCCTGTACATGTCCAAATGGTATATATATTAGACTTTACATGTCATGTATTTACTAAGAATTCAATTCTGCTATATAGTATGAAAGCAGCCATGGACAATCTAATAGTATTCACGCAGTAAAACTTATTTGTATGATAGCTGACAGGCTGCATTGCCCATCATTTGCCTGTGGGCTATAGTTTGCCAACTCCTGGCCTAGCACATTGTTATGTTTTAATCTATTTTCTTTAAATAAATGCCCTTTCCATTCCATATTCTTTGGCTAATTACAGCATCACAAGCCCTAAGCAGGGAGATAAAAATCAAAATGATCACAGTAAAGGGAAAGGTGAGAAAAAAAGAAACTTTTCTTAGAACAGGGGAGAAGATAATTCAAAATTAATTATTAGAACTTGGCAGCTGAGAAGTAGAAAACTATACATGTAAAAACACTAAGTAGAAAAATAAAAGATGATGGTTTCTCATGGCTTGTGGTTCCCAATAATCAGTTCTAAGTCCCCTTTACCTTGCTTGAGTTTGAGTGAATTCTGCAGGTACTCATCTGCTGAGATGGGTTGCCCATCTACTTTCAATTCTAGGGGAAAATCTCTCAGTGTCCACACAAAATCCGGAAAGAAGCTCACAAAGTCAGCTGAGTCCTCATCCTCATTTGCACCAGGTGAAGATTTTGCCTTTATCTTATCTGTCAGCTCTGTCACATAGCTGAGTAGCAAACTAAGGAAAATGGTGTGAATGAACAGTGCTTCTCATGCCATATTAGTCCCACATATTCCAAACCTTTCTTTTTGCTTTGTTTCTAACTCAATTGTTAATTCCTCCTGCCCTTGAGTTATTTTTTATACTTTCTCTTATTGTGCTTGATTCACCATGATTCACATTCTGGGAGCTGGCTTTTAAGTACAGGGCTTCCTCCCAGGGTTCTTATACCAGCCTTATATAGGGTCCAGCATTCTGGAGAAAAGAGCTGCTTGTAGATTCAAGTGGAGTCCAAAGATGATAAAAGATATTTTTGAAAGACATTGGAGGTCACAGGAGTTTCAGCGAAAGGGAACTGGAGACTCCACCTTCACTAAGGACCCAGCTTTTATGTAACACAATTTGTCCCAAGGCAAGGTGGAGATAATACACTTGAAGGGTGTGGTATCTATGGGTAGAGAAGCATTGTCAGTTTGGGGAATAGCCTACAGCTATTCTGGTGTTTGACCAACAAGAGGCAATAAAATATCCTGAGCTGTCTGGCAGTTAACAATAATCCTATTCAGGTTTGAGGGAAGTGCCTTAGCTGTTTCCAACAGGTAAACTACATATGTGGCTCAGCCATTGTTGAGCCGCCCAAGCTTCACCAACCTTTTGGCGAAACTCTTGTAATTATTACAAGCTGGAATTTGTTCTTGGCTCCTACCCTCTGATTTTGATGCTGTTCTGGATCACAAAAAGGATACTATAGTTGGTCCATGGCCTGCTGGTTTATGGTCCCCATGCTGTTGTACACAAAAGTGCTGCTCAGCAGTATTGCCAGGGCAAAGATCCAGGAGTCACTTTTGTTGCTATTCTGGAAATCAGAACACATTTGGGCCAGGATAATGTTTTATTCTCATGGCACTTTCCGGATCAGCAGTAGTGAACATATACTCATTTAGTACAGTGCCTTTTTTTTTTAGATTAATGACTTATAAGAGGGAAACAAATCCAAAAGAAAATGATTGTTAGAAGGTCTTGGACTTTGAATACTCTTCTGATTAGTATTTTTGGTTACACATATTCTCACTAAGACCTCTTATGACCATTGGCAGATAATTGCAAAAGAAGTAGTTCAGATTGCTCGCCACTCTAAAGTCTTAAAGGTAATTTGTTTTTCTCTATATTTTTACACTAAAATTGACTTATGTAAGAGTAATAATACTTATACCTATTATATCTAGTCATTATTATTCAACTAACACTTTCCATTCTTATAAAATAGTCAAAACAGTACTATGAGGCAAATATAGACAGTTTGCATTGCTTTTACAAATCAGAAAGCTGAGAATAAAAGAAGTGAAATAATTTGCTAAGGCCAATGTGTTAATGACAGCATTTACATCCCCACAACAGTTTAGGTCTTCTGAACATTAATCCTTAATTAAAGTTCTCTGTATGACAGAATTCATAGCTGTTTTTGTTTGTAGTACCTTTATGCATCTGTGTTAACTGATTTAACTTATAGCCTCTTGTTAATAATTATAATACTATCTCATGACCACTATGCTCTTCTAGGATTCTGCCTTATACTTTTATTTTTTCTGATTGCAAAACTTGGTCTCTTAGCATGTAAACAGAAATGAAAAAAAAAACACATATGGTTTAGTGCCCTCTCTTATTTGAATAAAAATTAAAATAATAAAATTAAAAAAAAGAGAAGTAAAAATATAAAATAGTGTAGACAATACCCAGAAATGAGGGGATTGTGTCCAAACTAAATCTTCAAGGCTTACCTTCTCTACATTTCCCAGCCCCTCAGTGTCAAGCAGAACTAGGGTGTAGTTTTGTTTCTTAGGGTGAGGCACACACCACATCCAGATGCCTTTGGTGTGAGACTGAACTGTGGAGCCCATAGAGAAGCCTTCAGGGGATAGGAGAGAGAGGGAGTTGAGTTTTCATAGCAGATGTGTCTTAAAATGAAAATAAATGTGAACATAATCAAGATAAGGAGAGACTATAAACAGTGGCTTGTCTGGCATGTCTCAGAGCTTGAGTGTCGACCTAAGAACCAGGATGTCATGGTTCCACTTAGGGGGAAAGTACATGCCCTGGTTATTGACTCTATCCTTAGTATGGGGTGTGCAGGAGGGAGCTGATCAATGATTCTCTCTTAATCACTGATGTTTCTAACTCTCTCTCCCTCTTTTTTCTGATTTGAAATCAATAAAAATCCTATATAATACAAGAGCAATATGCAAATTAACCTTCACTACACTATATTCAGAAGCCATGCCCACAAGCCATGCCTACCAGCCAATCAGAAGCGAATATGCAAATAAAACCGACCAAGATGGCTATGGCCACAGAGAGCAGGAGGGAGTCTTCGGTTTCCCCAGCGATGGATGAAGCCAAGCTTTCCATCTGCTCTTGCTGGCCTATTCTTCCACTCAAGGCTACAAAGTTACAATGATAGAATATACATAAATTGAAACAGAAATGGTGGAAACCATGCAAGTATAAAAGCAGGAGGCTAGGTTTGCCTCCAATGATGTAGGAAGCCAAGCTTTCAACACACCCTGGCTGGCCCAGGCCTTGGCTTCAGGCTACAAAGTTTCAATTATAGAAGATTTACAAATTTCAACAGAAATGGCTGCTGTCACAGAGCAAGCAGAAGGCTTGGCTCCCCTAGAGGCTACAAAGTTTCAGTTGTAGAAGATAAATAAACCCCAGATACCACCGTCTCCACTAGGGTCACTAGGGAGCATGGCCAGTCTGCAAACCACCACAGGCCCCTAGCCTAGGCTATCCCACGCCCCAAGGGAACCCCCACCCTTATCCTGGACACCCTTTAAGGCACACCAGCTGGCCCCCACCCATGCACCAGGCCTCTATTCTACGTAATAAAATAGTAATATGCCGATTGATCATCACTCCAACACACAGTATGGCTGCTCGTATGTGGACACAAGATGGCCAGCAGGGAAGGACAGTTGGGAGGGACCAGGCCTGAAAGGGAGGGCAGTTTTGGGCCATCAAGCCTGTTGGGAAGGGCAGTTAGTGTTGTCAGGCTGGCAGAGGAGGGAAGTTGGGGGCGACCAGGCCTGTAGGGAAGGGCAGTTAGGAGGGACCCAGGCCTGCAGGGGAGAGCAGTTGGGGGGAGACCAGGACTGCAGGAGAGGGAAGGTAAGGGCAAACAGGCTGGCAGGAGAGCACTTAGGCATCAATCAGGCTGGCAGGGGAGTGGTTAGGAAGTGTCTCAGTCTGGCAGGCAGAAGCGCAACCAGGAAGGGATGCAGGGGAGCAGTTGGGAGCCAGCAGTCCTGGATTGTAAAAGGAATGTTCAACTGCTCGTTTAGGCCTGATCCCAGTAGGATTGGACATCCCTCGAGGTGTCCCAGATTGGAGAGGGTGTAGGCTGGGCTGAAGGACACCCCACCCTGTCATAAACAAATTTCATTCACTGGGCCTCTACTACATTAATAAAAAAACCTACAGAGAAACAGGGAAATTCAAATATCCAATACATAAAAACACTAAACACCTTTTTATTATAGAACCATTAACAAATTAGGAGTAAAAGAAAACTAACTCAACATAATAAAAGTTATATATGAAAATTCGTCAGCCACCATCACACTCTATGGTGTAAGGGAGAAAGCTTTTCCTCCTACAAAGTTAACCAAAAGAGTTCAATGACATATAAATAAGAGCTAAATCTATAAATTCATAGAAGAAAACATAGGGGGAAAACTTCATAATGTGGAATTTAGAATGATTTCTTGGATATGACACCAAAAACATAAACAACAAAAGAAAAATAGATAAGTTGGCTTAAAAAATAAAACTTTTGTGGGTCAAAGGATACTATCAACAGAGTTTCATAGGTATCCTATGGAATGGGGGGAGGAAACACTTCTTAGTTAAGGAATTAATATCAAGAATATATAAAAAAGGTCCTGCAATGCAACCCCAGAAACAAAGAAGACAATGAAAAAGTGAGCAAAGGATTTGAACAGACATTTCCTTAAAGAAAAATACAAATACCAATAATCACATAGAAGATATTATAATAAATAGCACTAGCTATCAGGGAAATACAAATCAAAACCACAAAGAGATAGCATTTGATACCATTAAGATGATCACTATCAAAAAAATAAATAACAGCCTCATTTGTGGCTTGTGGTTGAGAGTGGACCTATGAACCAGGAGTTCATGGTTCAATTCTCAGCTTGGGTTGTGAGCTTGATCCCCAGTGTGGGGCTTTCAGGTGGCAGACAATGTTTCTCTCTCATTATTAATGTTTCTATATATCTCTCTCCCTATGTGAAGTCAATAAAAACAAACAACAACAAAAAACACCACACACACAGAGCTAAATATCAGGATTTGGCAAGAATTTGGACAAATTAGAATCCTGTGCATTTCTGGGAAAGATGTAAAATGGTAGAGATGTTGGAAATGATACAGTGATTCTTTTAAAAAAATTAAACAGATTTCCAGGAAAAGAATACAAATTGTGCTTTTAAAAGGAAAATTAAGAAAAGTGGGAAGAGACAATGAATTGACTCTTTCAGATCATACTAAAGATTAGAGGATAACTATAGATTAAAACCTCGCTTTCAATATTCCTCCCCATCTCTACCTTGCTCTTCCTGTAACAGCATACTCAAAGCTGGGAGTGTGGGTGGAGAGAAGGGATCTGGCAGAGCTTAGCTGGTGCCCCTCACCTTTTTTCTGTCCAGCCAGCTTGTTCATCAGGTAGGATTTGCCTGTGCGGTAGGGACCCACAATGGCCACCACCACCACAGGCTGTGTAATGGCAGACAGGATCTTCAAAGCTTCTGGGTTAACCACTAGTTGTGTGTCAGTGTTCTCAATGAGGCACACCGGGCCTGGCATGTGCTTATCTGAGGCCATGTCCAGGGTGTCACCTTATCTGCAAGCAAGGAGATGGGATGGATTAGAACTTCCATTCTCAGTAGATCAAAAACTTTCACCAGGTATTTTGATCCAGAGTCATAAAATTCGCCAACATGGCCAGAAGAACTGGTCAACAGTGAGATGGATGAGGGGAAGATTTGTATTATTTTAGAAAGTTACAAATGTGCAATTGAAGGAGGTCATCAAAAAAATATTGTTATGACAAGGACATCAGCATTTAACCACATTCATGAACAAAATCTTTAATTTACCATAGAAAACTTTCTTTTTAGATTCTCAATAAAATATTCATACTAGAGCCTTCCTGGTGTGGCTCAGTGGTTGAGCATGGGCCCTTGAACCAGGAGGTCTTGAGGTTTCAGAATCTTGAGGTTTCAGGCTTGATCCCCAGTAAGGGATGCATAAGAGGCAGCCAATCAATGTTTCTCTCTCATTATTGATGTTTCCACCTTTCCGTCTCCCTCTCCCTAGAAATCAATAAAAATATATGAAAATATTTGCTAGACATGAAATATATAATATTTAATATTTTATTTAATATTTATTAATTTAATTTAATATTTATTTGTTAATTAATTATACTATGAATAAAAACTTTTGGGAATAAATGTTTCATCATTTGATGTATGCTCTTTGGACAATTTTCACAGATTTTTTTTGTTGGAAATCCTCATTGGAGGATATTTTCCATTGATTTTGAGGGAGGGGTGAGGGAGTGGGGTGAGACAGAGAGAGAGAAACATTGATGTGAAACAGACACTTGGATTGGTTTCTTCTTAAACATGCTCCCACCACAAACATTCAATATACCCTTCATCCAAAGGTTAACACTATAACTACTGTGTAAAAATAGGAAGGACATTTTTCACAGATATGAAACCCGTGGGTTGTTTTTTTACTCGACCTTATTTTGCAGAAGTGAAGGTTCACAGAACTGTTTATACCACTATTCTGGAAGTGGAACCAATAAACTTACATTTGCTAATTTGATAAAAATGTATTACTGTATGAAATACCTGACTAAGGACCTGTCCAAAGCCTTGATATGGGCTTGTGTAAGCAAGGGTCCCTACACATTAACTTCATTAGCTTCACAAAAAATTAGCCTCCAACTAAAAGGTGGTAAGATTGCACAACTGCAAATAGAGAATGTTGCCCAAAACCATGTTTGTGTGTACATGAGTGTGGTGTAAGGTAACAAAAGACTATGAAATGTGGATTAAAAAATCAGGAGAGCCTAGGTTGTTTGATGAAAATATATTTCCAGCCATACACTTGTAGGTTTTTTGTTTTGTTCTGTTTTTCCATTTGATAGAGGAAAAGAAGAAGCAGGAAGAAGACAGGAGGGGAGAATACTGGGGAGGAGAGAGAGAGGAAGAGCTGAAAGGAAAGAGAGATAGGGTTGTCAGACAAGTAGGTGATGACTAAAGTTCATGCAAAGCCAGGGAATTCAGAGGCAGTTTCCAGAAAGCAAGAGCAATTCTACTTGAGAGCACAGAGATGTCAGGTGAACAAAATGTTAGCTTTAGCAATGCAGGTTCATTAAAGAGAAAACATTTTATTAAAGTAGTGGGGCCAAATTCTACTTGCAAGGGATAAGAAAGAAGTTGGCCCTAAGAAATTGCATCTAGTAAACTGGGGCTATTTTTTAATTTAATTTTATTTTAAAAAATTGTTTTTTTAAAATTACAGTTGATGATCAATATTATATGAGTTTCAGTGTACTTCATAGTAGTTAGACATTTGTATACCTTAAAAGGATCCCTTCTATGGGTCTAGTATCTACATGTCAGCATACATAATTTTTACATTACTAGAGGCCTGGCGCACAAATTTGTGCATGGGTGGGGTCCCTCAGTCTGGCCCGTGATTGGGGCTCATCAGAGTGTCTTGCTGAGTCTGGATCTGTACTGATCAGGGCCGGCTGGACAGGGTAAGGGGCTGAGGGTGATTGGCCAGCCAGGGTAAGAGGCCTGGGAGGTTGGCCAGATGGGAGTGAGAAGGGCTGCAGAGGCTGGCTGGCTGGCTGGGGAAAGGGTGGCAGGAAGTTGGTCAGTTGCACGAGGTTGCCTATAGGAGAGCATTGACCACCAGGATGCAAATGCTGCATTGAGTTTCTGCCCCACATGGTCAGTGCGCATCATAGCAACCTGTCATTCTGGTTGTTCCAAAGTAATGGTTGCTTAGGCTCTTATTATATAGACTAGATGTCCTATGAACAAAAATGTGTGCAAGAGTAAGCCTTCATTCCCCCAGCTGCTAGTACCAGCATCTCTCTGGCACCTGAAACCCGGGCTTCTGTCCTCTGGCCACCTACAGGCACCAAGGACCCTAGCTGGCTTCCCTGAGGCCACCGCAGGCACTCAGCACCCGAGCTGACTTCTGTCCAGCTAGAGCTTCATCAGGAAGGATGTCTGGAATGATGTCTGGTCTAATTAGCTTATTGCCTTTTTATTATTATAGATTAGTGACTATACTCTTTAGGCTTTACTTTACATCCCTTTGACTGTTTTATAATTGCCTATTTGTATATCTTAATCCCTTTCCATTTTCACCCAGCCCCCATCCTCCCTCACATCTGGGAACCAGAACCTCGGTTACTTTTAAATGAATAATCCACTGTGAAACAAAGCTCATCTATATGATTACAATTTATAATGTTTTTGTGAGTCTTCATCTTTTAGTCTCCGTTTTAGGTTTTTCTTTTTTCTTTTTTAACAGTGTCAGGTAGCTGTTTACGCTACATCTCATTTTCTATGCTTCTTTCTCATGAAAATAACATATCTGTAGCCCTTTCAGTGTGTCAGCTGCAATCAGAGCAGATTGAACAAGTTCCATCAAAGACAATGGTGATTTAACTGTGTCTGCAGACAACACAATGTTGGCAAAAAGAAAGACAACTGTAATGCATTTCAAAGTCTGAGCTTAGCCCCATGTCCGCTGCTGTCTAATTCCTCCAACCACAGTAGAGACACTTAGAGATTGCTGCCACATGATATCGATGGGTTTGGATTTCATCGTCTGCCCCACACAGGTTCTGCTTCAACCTTATCTTCATGCTCATTGTTTTTTGGAAAATGAACTAACCCTTATAAATCTCTCCTACCCTGCCCCAACCTTATCCTGGACTTTATTTCTCAGAGTACGGTTCCTGTAGACATGGGGAGAAAGCTGCCTTGATGAGAAAATAATTCTTACCTTTTTTTTCTCCCCAGTGTAGGTTGCAGTGGTGTTTCTTCTCTGCCTTTTACTGGATGGGATGTTTGGGCTTTTATTTAAACTCTGATGTGACGTGGCTGTCCTGACTTTCTAAAGATATTAACTAGAAATTAAGGGTTTAGAGTAATGTGAAACTGAAAGCACTGAATAAAATGCAGTAACTCAACAACCATGAAAGGAATTTCTGCAGGCTCTGAAAACGGGAGGGTAGGATTTCATAACTAGTTCATGACAGGCCAGCCAAGGACATTTGGCTCAGGTGGACTAGAAAGTCTCAAAAGGACTTTCATGGAACAACCTGCAGTCACCCTATCTGGTGCAACAGGAGGCAGTCACACTGAGGGTGAAGCAGCAGGCCAAGGATAAAAACAGCTGCTTACAGCCCACAGCCTCAAGAGCAGCACTAATTGTGTTAAAGGAAAATGGACTCCATCTTATCACACCAGAACAGTTATTATATCCCCAGCCTCTGCCCCTTGTGATTTTGCACATAAAATTCAACCCCAAGGAAAGCGGAAACTGAGTTCTAACCTTCCCTGTTGTGGCTCCATCCCCCCATTCCTTCTAATAAACTTCCTTCCTTCTTGCTTGCTGAGTCAGCCTAATTCATTGAATGACTCTAATCTTACAGTTCAGTTTGACCAAATCTCCATTGCTGGTGCCTGGTGAGTGTGGTAAACAAGATGCAGCCCCCTCTTCCCTCTTTCAAGCAGGTTAAAGTATGTCACTGGTTGAGGCAAACCACCAGTATTTCTCATCCCCGCCAATGCTGAGTTAGTAAGTGTTGGCAAGGATGCGGAGAAAAAGGAACCCTATTGCACTGCTGGTGGGAATGCAGACTGGTGCAGCCACTGTGGAAGACAGTATTGAGTTTCCTCAAAAAGTTAAAAATTGAACACCCATTTGACACAATATTTCCACTAATAGGACTATATCCCAAGAAATCAGAAACACCAGTCAGGAAGGGTATATGTGCCCCTATATTCATAGCAGAAAAATTTATCATAGCTAAGATTTGGAAACATCCTAAATGCCCACCAGCAGATGAGTGAATTAGAAAACTGTAGTACATCTACACAATAGAATACTAGGTTGCTAAAAATAAGAAGGAATTCTTACCATTTGCAACAGCATGGATGGAACTAGAGAGCATTATACTAAGTGAAATAAGCCAGGCAATTAAAGAAAAATACCACATGATCTTACTCATTTATGGATAATAAAGAACTTTATAAACTGATGAACAAAAATAGATACAGAGGCAGAGTGGCATTGAACAGACTGTCAAAATTACAATGGGAAGGCTGGGGAGTGTTGGGATGGGAGGTAAGAGATCAATTGAAGGACATGTAAGCATGCATATATGCATAACCAATGGATGCAAAATACTGGGTGGTAGGAGAGGCCAGGGGAAGGTCAATGGGGAAATAAAGGAAACATATATACTACTCTTTGTAATACTTTAAGCAAGAATATTAAATTTAAAAAAGAAAATATACAAATAACCAATAAACATATAACAAGATAATTAATAGCACTAGCTATCAGGGAAATACAAATGAAAACCATAATGAGATATTATTTCACACCCATTAGGATGAACACTACCAAAAAATCAAAATAGCAACCTGGCAGGCTTGGCTCAGGGTTGAGTGTGGATCTATGCACCAGGAGGTCATGGTTCTATTCCCAGCTTGGATTATGAGCTTGATCTCCAGTGTGGGGCATGCAGGAGGCAGACAATCAATGATTCTCTCTCATTATTAATGTTTCTGTCTCTCTGTCTGAAGTCAATAAAAACAAACAATCAAACAACAAAATCACCACACACACAGCCAAATAACAGGTATTGGCAAGAATGTGGAGAAATTAGAATCCTGTGCATTTCTTGGAGAAATGTAAAATGGTAGAGTTGCTATGGGAAATGATACGGTGATTCTTTAAAAAAAAACAAACACACACACACAGAGAATTCTAGGAAAAGAATACAAATTATGCTTTTAAAAGGAAAATTCAGGAAAGTGGGAAGAGACATTACATTGACTCTATCAGTACACAGTAAGGGAAGAAGGCAACAGTAGATAGATTAAAAGCTCGCTTTCAATATTCCTCCCCATCTCTACCTTGCTCTCCTGTAACACCATACTCAAAGCTGGGAGTGTGGGTGGAGAGAAGGGATCTGGCAGAGCTTAGTTGGTGCCCCTCAACTTTTTTTTTGCCCAGCCAGCTTGTTCATCAGGTAGGATTTGCCTGTGCGGTAGGGACCCACAATGGCCACCACCACCACAGGCTGTGTAATGGCAGACAGGATCTTCAAAGCTTCTGGGTTAACCACTAGTTGTGTGTCAGTGTTCTCAATGAGGCACACCGGGCCTGGCATGTGCTTATCTGAGGCCATGTCCAGGGTGTCACCTTATCTGCAAGCAAGGAGATGGGATGGGTTAGAACTTCCATTCTAAGTAGATCAAAAACTTTCACCAGGTATTTTGATCCAGAAGATAGTTATAAAATTCCCCAACATGATCAGAAGTTCTGTGTCAACACTGAGATGGATGAGGGGAAGATTTGTATTATTTTAGAAAGTTACAGAAGTGCAATTGAAGGAGGTCATTAAAAAAATATTGTCATGACAAGGACATCAGCATTTAACCATTTTCATGAACAAAATCTTTAATTTACCATAGAAAACTTTCTTTTTAGATTCTCATTAAAATGTTCAGACTAGAACCCGCCTAGTGGCTCAGTGATTGAGTCTGGGACCATGAACGAGGAGGTCAGGGTTCAATTGCTGGTCAGGGTACATGCCTGGTTTGCAGGCTTGATCCCCAGTAGAAATGGGAGGGCATCCCTTTATGGTTATGTCCTGTTCTCCAGGAGCACCTCTATAATTGGAAGGCATGAAACCCCCAGGTCTCTGAGAAGCCTCGGGCTTTAATTGATCTGCTTGGAACTGTTTTCCCTACCCACCAGCCAACCTGGGAGGATTGTCAGCAACTCCTGGCTATCCTCTTTACCTCAGAGGAACAAGACCAGATGCATTCAGAAGCCCAGAAGGCTGTTCTCAGGTCACTTGAGGAAAACCGGGATCAGATTGAGGAAGCATTCCCCTCCCTTCGCCCCCAAGAGGAACCCAATACCAATAGGGGCAAGGGCTTCCTTGGACAATTTTCACCACATTCTCCTAAGGAGCTTAAAAGGAGCGGCCAGAAAACCCACAAATCTATCTAAAGTCAGTGAAATTGTCCAGGGCCGCAGGAGTCACCTGCAGCTTTTCTGGGCCGTTTATGCGAGGCTTATGGAGTCTATACTCCCATTGACCCAGATGCTCTGCGGAACCTGAAAGCGATCAATTGGCCTTGCAACACAGTCAGCCCCAGATATCAGAAATAAACTCTAAAACCTGGAAGGATTTGAAGGAATGAATGGGTCACAGTCAGTAGAAGTAGCCCAGGAGGTCTTTAAACATAGAGACATCCTGAAGGAGAAGCAGGACAAGAGAATGGCAGAGGCAGTGGTAGCTGTACTGCAAGAGACAGGCCATAAGGCTGTGAGCTGTTAGCTGCTGTTGTTATCCTTGGCCTGCTGTCTCTCTCTCAGTGCATCTGCCTCTTGTTGAGCCAGAGAGGATGACCACGTGTTGTTCCATAAAGTGAGACTGGGGCCACGTTCTCTTTTCAGGACTTACTAGTCCACTTGAGCCAAATGTCCTCTGCTGGCCTGTCATGAACTAGGTAAGAAATCCTGTACAGTCCAGGTACTCTCCCATTTGCATAGCTTTCAGAAATTCCTTTTATGGTTGTAGAGTCACTGCTTTTTACTCAGTGCTTTCAGTTTCACATTACTCTAAAGCTTTTAATTCTAATTAAGTACTTTATTAAGTACTAATTAAGTACTAATTAAGTACCACAACAAGACACACCATAATTAAAATGCCAAGGGCAAAAGACAAAGAGAGAATCTTGAAAGCAGCAAGAGAAAAACAGTGAGTTTCCTACAAGGGAGTACCCATGGGACTGTCAACTGATTTCTCAACAGAAACTATGAAGGCCAGAAAGGAGTGGCAAGAAATATTCAAAGTGATAAACAGCAAGAACCTTCAACCAAGATTACTCTACCCAGCAAAGCTATCAGTCAAAATGGAAGGTCAGACAAAGAACTTTACAGACAAAAAAAAGCTAAAGGAGTTCATCACCACCAAACCAAAATTACATGAAATGCTGAAGGATATTCTTTAAGAAGAGGAAGAAGAAGAAAAAGGTAAAGATGAAAATTATGAACAACAAAAAGACATAAAATACATACCTACAAAGAAGTGAATCTAAAAATCAAGTGAATAAAAAATCTGAAGAACAGAATGGACTGGTGAATATAATAGAATCAGGGATATAGAAAGGGATTGGACTGACAATTATCAGGGGAAGGGGGTCTTAGGGGTGTGGGAAGAGATTGGACAAAAAATGGTGGGATTCTCCAACCCACCCCAGGCCAATAGGCATGGGGTGGGTTGGAAAATCAGGTGGAGGAGAGCTATGGGGGGGAGGGGGGAAGAACACTTGTAATAATCCGAACAATAAAGTTTTACTATAACTATATATATATATATATATATATATATATATATATATATATATAATTATAAAACTGCTTGAGTTATGTCTTGGGTTGAGTGACAAGGAATTTATTTAGATTAAGATACATATAGGTCTTTAGATTAAGATACATTTCTTTCTGCTTCCTGCCATGTTATTCTTGAGATTTTCTATTTCTCTCTGAAGTTGTCTGCCTTCATCTTTGAATCCTTCCTTTAGTAACAGGGCCTGTTCCTAAAAAGGGACAAATAAAGAGTAAATTCAGTACAGCAGTACAAAAATCTCAACGTATACAGTAGTTAGTTTCCACATTTATAGTTATTTTTTATTATTTAATTTCTTATTGAAATTTTTCTGTACCATAAATATTCATTACTAGAGGCCTGGTGCATGAAATCCAAGTACAGGTGTGGTCTCTAGGCCTGGCTGGTGATTGGAGCACAGGTATCTAGTGTGGAAGGGCAGGTCCCACCTGACCTCTGGGACATGGCCCTCTGGGCCCCTGTATACTCCCCTCCTCCTGAGTTATGGGGCCCTGTCAGACTTCCTCAGCACCTAGGAGCCAGGCGTCAGGCCCCCAACCCCCTCCTGCCACTGCCACTGGTCGCCATCTGCAGGGTGATGGGCCGGGCAATAGAGCCCTACTCTCTTTGCATTTGCCTTGCTCTGATGCCACCCACTTACATGGTTCACCATCCTGCCATGGTCCTGCTCTCATCAGGGCTCATTGGGGCCAGCAGTGCCTCCTCTGCTACTCACTGCCAGCACTGGGTCACCGATGCCAGCCATATTCCCTGCCACTCCCTGGTGCTCAGGACGCATCATAGTGAGCAGTTGCATTCCTGGTCAAACTTGCAGTCGAGGGGATATTTTGCATATTAGGCTTCTGTTATATAGCATACTTTTACTTGGACATCTAAGCTCCCTCTTTGCTTATCTTGAGCCTCCTTTAGCTAAGAAAGATTTTGGCTTATACCATCTATTTTTTGATAAACTTAAATTATAAGTCCTATTAATTCTATACAACCTATGTGGGAAGTCTTAATTATATTTCTTTTCAAATCTTATAGTCTCTTACACACACACACACACACACACACACACACACAGACGTTCATATACATACACATGACAGAAGTAAAAATTTCTCAAAATCAAAGGAAGTGCCTGAATCTTAGATCAGGGAATTTGACTTAAGCTTGGTTGCAAGAGTAGCAGGATATAAGTAAGGACATCAAGGCCCCTAACTGTTCACACTGGATTTCCACAGAAAACTCACTACACAAGCTAGGAGTAGGGCATAGCAAACAGACAGGAGTGGCAGACACAGGTGTGAGAGGAAAGGTGTCTTTCTGTTCATAAAGGGTTTCTTAGAACCAAAGTCACACCAGGTGTGACAGAAAAACAGTGATTGTAGATTCCTCTAAGTCTGAAGGTGGTTCAGATATCTTACCGATCTGTTTGACCCTGTAAAAGCTCATCTTTTCTGAACTGTGTTTTTTCCAAAGGTATAGGTAGGTACACAACAATTCTTGCTTCATATAACATTAAGCAAGATATACAGATAAGACATAGCATTTATAATGCCTAGAAGATAATATATATTGATTTAAGAATCCTATATAATAAAAGGCTAATATGCCAATTGTCCCCTTGGGAGTTTGACTGCTGGCTATGATGTGCATTGACCGCCAGGGGTTGGTGCAGAACAAAGGAAGGGCCCAGCTGGCAGCTGGAAGCTGGGATAAGGAAGGACCCAGCCAGCAGCTGGCAACCAGGGTAAGTTCCCTGACATCAGTCTGAAGGAAGACCCAAATTGGCCCTAATGGCCAGCCAGGACTAGGGATCCTAGCCCTGCACAAAATTTTATGCAACAGGCTCAAGTCCTATCTAATAAAAGAGTAATATGCAAATTAACCACCACACAGCTACACCCACCAGCCATGCCCACCATCCATGCCCAACAGCCAATCAGAACAAGTATGCAAATTAGCACCAACAAAGATGGCGGTGGCCACAGAGTGAGCAGGAGGGAGGCTTGGGTTTCTCTGGCGATAGAGGAAGCTAAGCTTTCTGCCTGCCCAGCCACTCAATGCTATAAAGTTTCAATGATAGAAGATACATAAATCCAAAGAGAAATGGTGGCAGCCATGGAGCTGCAGAGAAAAGGAGGCTAGTGTTGCCCCCAGCAATGAAGGAAGCCAAGTTCTGCAGCCATGGCCAGCCCAGGCCTCCACTCAAGGCTACAAAGTTTAATTATATAAGATAAATAAACCCCAGATACCAGGGTCTCTGCTTTGGTCACTAGGGGGTGTGACCAGCCTGAAAACCACCATAGGCCCCTCACCCAGGCCACCCCACAACCCAAGGGAACCCACACCCTTATCCAGGACACCCTTTACGGCCACCATCCATGCACAAGGCCTCTATCCTATCTAATAAAAGAGTAATATGCAGATTAACCATCATTCCAACACACAAGATGTCTGCCAATCAGGCTGGCAGGGGAGCAGTTAGGCATCAATCAGGCTGGAAGGGCAGTGGTTAGGGTGTGACCAGGTTGGCAGGCAGAAGTAGTTAAAGATCCTGCCCCCATGTGAACACAAGATAGTCAGTACAGGAGGTAAGTTGAGAGGGACCAGGTCTGCAAAGGAGAGCAGTTGTGGGTGGATCAGGTAAGCAGGGGAGAGTAGTTGGGAGGGACCGGGCCTACAAGGGAGGGTAGTTGGGGCAATCATGCCTGCAGGAGTGAGCAATTAGGGGTGACCAGGCCAGAAGAGGGGAAGTTGGGGGAGAACAGGCCTGCAAGGAAGAGAAATTGGGGGAGGGGAACCCAGGTCTGCAGGAGAGAACAGTTGGGGGGACCTGGACTGCAGGGGAAGGCTCTTAGGGGTGACCAAGACTATAGGGGAAGGCAGTTAGAGGTGACCAGGACTGCAGGTGAGGGCAGTTAGGGGTGACCAGGCCTGCAGGGGAGGGCAGTTAGGGACAATCAGGCTGGCAGGAGAGCAGTTAGGCATCAATCAGGCTGGAAGGGCAGTGGTTAGGGTGTGACCAGGCTGGCAGGCAGAAGTAGTTAGGGGCAATCAGGAAGGCAGGCATGAGTGCAGTTGGGAGCCAGCTGTCCTGGATTATGAGAGGGATGTCTGACTCCCCTTTCAGGCCTGATCCCGGTGGGCTGAGGGCCACCCTCCAGCCCCCATGCACAAATTTCATGCACAGGGCCTCTATTCTTTACTTATAAAAGTGTAAGCAACTGTTTGTCTATTAGACTGATAGCTATAATGCATGCTGACCACCAGGGGGCAGACACTTGATGCACAGGCAAGGAAACATGGAACAGACTGATGATTTCTGAGGGAAAGGGAGAGGGCAGAGGGTGGGAAAAGATTAACCAATGATCTTATATGCATATTTGAGGCCCAGTGCATGGATTTGTGCACTGGTGAGATGCCTCAATGTGGCCTGTGGGAATTGGGTTGAAACCAGCCTGGTGCATGAATTTGTGCAATGGTGGGGTCCCTTAGCCTGACCTGTGGGGATTGGGCCCAAACCAGTAGTCTAACATCCCCTGAGGGGGTCCCGAATTTTGAGATGGCAGAGGTTAGGCTGAGGGACCCTACCAGTGCACAAATCTGTGCACTGGACCCCTTGTGTACTGATAAAGGACTAGATATGAGATAAAGGATAATAAAATAAAATTAATAACTAGATATACCGTATTTTCTGGCATATAAGATGACTTTTGAAACGAAAAAAAGCCAACTGAAAATCGGGGTCGTCTTATACGCCTAGTATATCCTGAAAAATGTCTTGATATGCCGCTAAACGAATTTTCCAACTCGATCCCGAAAATCATCTGGATATGCCGCTAAACAAATTTTCCAATTACTGCAAGGCTGCTTGGACCGCCTCTCTAACTCAGCCAATCCAAGCAGGCTTTTTATGCATGCAAATTATACATGTTCTGTACCCGAAGCTACACTGTGTTCTAGTAAAAAGCCTGCTCAGATTGGCCAGAGTCAGAGAGGTGGTCTATTAAAAAAAGAACTGGTGTTGCCTCGGAAGTGGGGGGTAGTCTTATACAGCGAATATAGGCCTAAACCTATGTTTTAACTGTAAAATTAGGGGGTCATCTTATACGTTGAAAAATATGGTAGGCAAGTTCCAAGCCAGGCAGACAGACAGGGATTGAAAATTATAAATGGGTATGCAAGGTCTTTCCAGGTTTCATGTTCTAACAGACAAATAGGCCAGGAAGAGTGGACAGCAAGAGAAAAAGAGAAACCTCAAGATGAAGTCATTATATACCTCAAGTTTAAGAGCCAGAGCCCTCTCTTGCTCTGCCATTAATTGGGCCCTCTCCTGCTCCATCTTCTCAGTCAGCTGTTTCTCATATTCCTGATAACTCTTTTCTTTCTCCTCCATCATCTGCTGATTCTTCTTTTGCATTTCCTCTAGCATTTTTTCTGCAGCTTTTGCAGATTCAGCTTTCACACGTTGCACTGCCAGGAGGAAAGGAAGAAGACAAATTCATGTGGGTGACCCCCTCGCTGTTTCTTCTTTGTGAACTCACCTGACATTGTTGCTGCTGACTGCATTTGCCCACGGAGACTGACTCTGGCTAGTCATAGGCATCTTTGCTCATCAGGTTTTGTTTAAGGACCCCAGGTTCTCCAAGCCAAATTATTTAAACTTTTAAAAGCTGTTGAGGCTATCTAGTCTCTTGAATTGCTTCTCACCTTCAAGCAGCTTTTCCCTTTTTGTTAGAGTCTGGTCTGTCTGTAAGACTGCATCAATCACAGACTCCTTGGACCTCAGGTATGTCTGAAGGACTTCTTCACTCTAGGACCCAGAGAAAATGGCATTAGTGTTAGGAAACTGCTGGAAGCGCTTATTCCTATTTGCCCACCATCTTATCCTGTAGGAATTGCTTCTCTTGGCCCTGGTCCTTGTGTTGTTCAAGGTGCCCCTTTAACACGGTGGACACATGCTCCAGATTGGCCAAGCCTGGAACCCAATGAATCAGATTCCTTTGTAAGAAATTGATATAAATATAGATTGAGAGTGTCTGTTCTCTGAATGCGGGGTCTCTTTATGGAGCTGTTGGTGCTGTGGTCCCATTCGGGGTGAGGAATGAAGCCATCAAGGAGAAAGCAGATCTAAGGAAAAGAGGTGGCGGGAGGCTGGGAGGAAGGGAAGTGTGGGGTTGAAGGGAGAAACAGAGACAGATCAGTGCTGGTTACCTGTATTCCCTTCCTGGGTTCCTGAAGATACTTTTTCTTCAGCTCATTCACAGTCTGCATTAAGAGAGAATATCCTCCTGGTTTAGTAAAAGCCTCCTGCTTTATTTGTTCTTCTAAAGAATGGAAGATATCCTTAAGTAAAGCTGAGCAGCGATCTGATGATGCTTTCATATTCTCTGTACAGAAGTCATCTCGCCTTTTTGCTAGCTGGGCCTTTAATGTGAAAATAGAAAGTAGAATGGCACAAAGGAAAAATTAGCTTGGCCTCAGGATTTTTGTAAAGGCTTTTCAAAAACCAGTTTTTGATCCTTCCCTGTAAAAGTTACAGGCACCTCACAGGAGCACATCCTTCCTCTTGATCCTGTCTTTCTATTGAAGTCCGTTTCTCCTTGGAGGTGAAGTTCATGGTAGAGATTGCTAGCTTTTTGTTAGCATTTATGTTACCCATCTGCCAGTCATAGGGGGCCACAGCCTTTTGCACTGCAGCCGAATTCTCTTTCTGGGTTGAGGCCAGGACTGCATTCTCTATGCAGGGCAGGGCCCCACTGCTGATGGCATTGACATAGGTCAGGACTAGGTTCTCTAGTCCTACAAATACACCTTTAGAAAGAAACTTCTGCTTTCAAATTGGACCAGCTATTGCATATGGAAGGAATGTAAGCCCACGTAACTAAGACTACATCTTTCTTTGCTTTTGGTTATAATATTAAATCTGCCTGGTACCAGCAAGCAAGTACCAGACAGATTTAATATTATAAAATTGATGAGAAACTAATTATTACCTGCATGCATTTAACTAAATTATGAGAAAGAGTATGTTTCTGCGTAAAAAGAAAAAAAAATATTCAAAACTTTGTGTCAATCATAATAAAATGGATCTTATTATCCTAATAAAAGAGTAATATGCAAATTGTCCATACCTCTGCTATACCCACAAGCCATGCCCACTAGCCAATCAGGAGAAAATATGTAAATAAACCCAACCAAATTGGCCGGAGCCACAGAGAGCAGAAGGGAGGTTTGGGGTTCCCCGGCAAGTGAGGAAGCCAAGCTTTCTGCCTGCCCTTGCTGGCCCAGGCCTCCACTTAATGTTACAAGGTTTCTGTAGCATTAACTGACCATAAATCCCAACAAAAATGGTGGCAGCCATGGAGCTGGAGAGAGCAGGATGCTTTAGTTACTCCCGGAGTTGGAGGAAGCCAAACTTTCTGCCTGCCCTGGCAGGCGCAAGCCTCCACTCCTGGCCACAAGTTTCAATTATAGAATATAAATAAATCCCAACAAAAATGGCTGTGGCTGTGGAGTGAGGAGGAGGATTGGCTCCACTGAAGGCTACAAAGTTTCAATTATATAATATAAATAAATCCCAGATACCAAGCCCTCTGCTTGGTATGGCTGGCCTTCAAACCCCATAGGCTCCTAGCCCATGCCCCAAGGGATCCCCAACCCCAATCAGGAAAAGGGCAAACCAGCTGGCCCCCACCCATGCACCATCATGCCTGTATCCTATCTAATCCCATCTAATAAAAGAATGATATGCAAATTGACCATCACTCCAACAAAAGATGGCTGCCCTCATGCGGTCAAAGATGACTGCCATCATGTGGACACAAGATGGCCAGCAGGTGAGGGCAGTTGGGAGGGATCAGGCCTACAAGGGAGGACAGTTGGTTGCAATTAAGCCTGCAGGTGAGGGCTGTTGGGAGGACCCAGGTCTGCATGGGAGATCAGTTGGGGGGCGGGACCAGGCCTGTAGGGGAGGGCAGTTAGGGGCAAACATGCTGGCAGGGGAGCAGTTAGGCATCAATCAGGCTGGCAGGGAAGTGGTTGGGGGTATCATGCTAGCAGGCAGAAGTGGTTAGGGGCAATCAGGAAAGCAGACAGGTGAGCAGTTGAGAGCTCGCAGTCCTGGATTGTGAGAGTGATTTTCTACTGTCTGTTTATGTGAGATATCACCAGGATCAGGCCTAAACGGGCAGTAAGACATCCCTCGAGAGGTCCCAGATTGGAGAGGGTGCAGGCTTGGGCAGAGGGACACACCCTGTTCCCCGTGCAAAAATTTTGAGCACCAGGCCTCTAGTTTTATCATATTAAAGTCTAGTAAGAATTCCTTCTCTTGCAATAAATACCCATTTTATTTTCTATTAGTACTTTGCTTTCTGAGACCCTAATCCATATAAACAGAAGAAAAAAATTACCGCTAATTTTTTTTGAAATAAATGGTCTACATCCTTGAAGGAATTCTTCATGAAGACTTCAATGGCCTCTTTCTCACTGGCCATGTTTAGGTCCAGGAGCTCTTGGAGGGTGTTTGTGGGTAATTGAACTTTCTGGGCCATCTGCTGGTCATAGTGGGCAATAGCCTTTTGCATTGCAGCCGAATTCTCTATCTGGGCCAAGGCCAGAACTGCGTTCTCTATGCAGGGCAGGTCTCCACTGCTGATGGCATCGACATAGGTCATCACCAGAGTCTCCAGTCCTACAAATAGAGAACAAAACATTTGTTATAGGTGGGATTAGGAAACAATCCATCATCCATAAATCTGGTGATATGTTTCAATACTCATTTGGTCACAGCATCTATATCCTTAGCATCACCTAGAAGTTTTCTAGAAATGCAGACTCTCAGCCTCTGCTCCAGATGAACTGAGTTAAATCCTCCTCTGGCGAGATCTTTGGTGATATGGATTCATATCAAAGGGTGAGAACCTCTGTTCTAGGCACCATAGAACTGTATTTATTGAGGGCATGTGCTTTACCCCTAAGCACCATTAGGATAGGAAATGTACCTTTCATTTATGCCACTATCATCAGTTCTGGCTCGTGGTAAGCATTTAAAAAATCAATAACTGTGAAACAATTGAAAAGAAGTCCTCTGCCATGGCCAGGTGGCTAAGTTGGTTGAGCATCGTCCCATGCTCCAAAAAGTTGTGGGTTTGATTCCTGGTCAGGGCACACACCTAGGTTGTGGAGTTGATGTCTAGTTGGGGTGCATGCAGGAGGCAACTGATTAATGTTTCTCTCTCACATTGATGCTTCTCTCTCTCTAAAATTAATGGGAAAATGTATTATTGGGTGAGTATTAAAGAACTAAAAATGCATTAAAAAAGGTCACCATTTCATTTATTCCAATAGAAAACTGTCCAAAAGACCTTTCTGTGATGATAGTCATCTGCTATATGTGCTATCTAATATTCCAGCCACTATACATGTAATGTGAATTTTCAAATTTATTTAATTTTAACTAACTTACCTTTAATTTTAGATAAATGTAGCTACTGCACTTTTCTAGCTATCATATGGGATAGTACAGATCCAGGTTACTAGGTTAATTTGAAATAACAGAGGCTTTTTTATTTATCCTTTTCTATCTTTTCTCACCAAGGAAATCTGGCTAATAAAATCTGCTAGAAATGTTGTGTCATCTAGGATGTACCACAGTAATAATCTATATATACAAAAGCCTAATGGCCAGCCGACTGGCAGCTATCATGTGCATTGACCATGAGTGCACAAATGCTCAATGCAGCAGAAACCACAGGCATGGCAACATGGAACAGACTGATGAATCTCAGAGAGAAAGTGGGGGGAAGGGTCCCTTGTACTGGCCTGTGGGGATCAGGCTGAAACCAGCTCTCCAACATCCTCCAAGGGGTCCTAGATTGTAGGACGGAGCAGGCTGGACTTCCCGAGTGCATGAATTTTGTGCACCAGGCATCTAGTATATAATAAAAGGTGTATATCCACCTAATAGGGGAATGACCTATTGCTATGACACACACTGACCACCAGGGATTAGACACTCAATGTAGGAGCTGTGCTCTGGTCATCAGTGCACTACCACAGAAGGAGTAGTGCTCAGTCAGAAGCCAGGCTCATGGCTGGCAAGCACTGCAGTGTTGGGGGTGTGGTGGGAGCCTCTCCCTCCTCCAATCCAGTACTAAGGATGTCTGGACATCCCCTGAGGGCTGCTGAATTGTGAAAGGGCCCAGGCTGGCCTGAGGGAACTCCTGGAGTGCACAAATTTCATGCACTGGGCCTCTAGTTGTAGGAGATTTGCATTTTTTAAGCTCAAATTAGGTGGATGCTATTCCACCTTTTCTTTCTTTTCTTTCTTTCTTTCTTTCTTTCTTTCTTTCTTTCTTTCTTCCTTCCTTCCTTCCTTCCTTCCTTCCTTCCTTCCTTCCTTCCTTCCCTCCTTCCCTCCCTCCCTCCCTCCCTCCCTCCCTCCCTCCCTCCCTCCTTCCTTCCTTCCTTCCTTCCTTCCTTCCTTCCTTCCTTCCTTCCTTCCTTCCTTCCTTCCTTTCTTTTTTCTTTCCTTTTAAATTTCTTTATTGATTTCAGAAAGGTATGGGGGGCGGGGGGCGCGAAAGAGAGAGAGAGAGAGAGAGAGAGAGAGATCAATGATGAGATTTATTTATTGGCTGCCTCCAGCATGTCCCTTACTGGGGATCGAGCCCTCAACCCAGGCATGTGCCCTTGGCTGGAATCGAACCCTGTACCCTTCAGTCCACAGGCCAATGCTCTATCCATTGAGCAAAACCAGCTAGAGCTATTCCATCTTCCTTTAGTTTTAACAGTGAGAGTAATGACCCAGAAGTGGACTCACGGGATCCATTGACCTGGATGTCTCCTGAAAGAGTTTTGACTTTGGAATTGGTAAAGATGTAGGAACAGAAGTCTGCAGCTTGTTGCACAAATTTAGGGTCCAGCTCATCATCATGCATTGTCTCAAGTTGGGTTAGCTTCTTCCGATGAGTGGGACAATCAAAGATAAAGCATTTCTTCTTTGGGAAGAACTTTCGGATACAAAGTCGGAGTAGATTAAATTTTTCATTTTTAAGAGTGGTACCTGGATAAAGATTAAAAAAAAAAAAAAAGCTTTGCTTAATATAGGGGCTTGGAAACTTTTTCTGTAAGTGTCCAAATCATAAATATAGTAGGCTTTGCAAG
This sequence comes from Pipistrellus hanaki, assembly GCF_964339955.1. NCBI lineage: Eukaryota > Metazoa > Chordata > Mammalia > Chiroptera > Vespertilionidae > Pipistrellus > Pipistrellus hanaki. Next base: position 137,435,736 of record NC_140504.1, on the reverse strand, counting down.
TCAGGTGGTTTCTTTTCCAGGTATCCAGTTCTGCTGTATAGAATGAAAGCAGCCATGGACCATCTACATTGTATTCACCCAGTAAAACCTATTTGTACAATAGCTGGCAGGCTGCATTGGCCATCATTTGCCTGTGGGCCATAGTTTGCCCCTAACTTAGCGAATTTTTATGCTTTAATCTATTTTCTTTAAATAAATGCTCATTCCATTCCATATTCTTTGGCTAATTACAATATCTCAAGCTCTATGCAGGGAGATGAAAATCATTCTGATCACAGTGCAGGAAAAGGTAAAAGAAAAAGAAACTTGTTCTTAGTACAGGGGAGAAGATGATTCAAAATCAAATCTATGAATTTAGATATTAAACAAGCATTAGTTCTTAGAACTAGGCAGCTGAGAAAAAATAGAAAGCTATACATGTAAAAACTCTAAGTACAAAAATAAAAGTTGATGGTTTCTAATGGCGTGTGGTTCCCAATAATCAGTTCTAAGTCCCCTTTACCTTGCCTAAGTTTGAGTGAATTCTGCAGGTACTCATCTGCTGAGGTGGGTTGCCCATCTAGTACTTCCAATTCTAGGGAAAAATCCCTCAGTGTCCACACAAAATCCGGAAAGAAGCTCACAAAGTCAGCGGAGTCCTCAACCTCATTTGCCTCAGGTGAAGATTTTGCCCTTATTTTATCTGTCAGCTCTGTCACATAGCTGAGTAGCAAACTAAGGAAAAATGGTGTAAAAGAACAGTGGCATTCATGCCATATTAGTCCCACATATTCCAAACCTTTGTTTTTGCTTTGTTTCTAACCCAAGTGTTAATTCTTGCTGCCCTTGAATTATTTAATTATTTTTTATACACTCTCTTTTTGTGCTTGATTCACCAGGATTCATATTCATGAAGCTGGTTTTTTTTTCTCTTTTTAATATATTTTATTGATTTTTGTACAGAGAGGAAGGGAGATAGATACAGAGTTAGAAACATCAATGAGAGAGAGTCATCGATCAGCTGCCTCCTGCACACCCCCCCACTGGGGATATGCCTGCAACCAAGATACATGCCATTGTCCGGAATTGAACCTGGGACCCTTCAGTTCCCAAGCTGACGCTCTATCCATTGAGCCAAACCAGTTTCGGCAATGGAGCTGGTTTTTAAGTACAGGCCTCCCCTCTGATGTTGATGCTCTTCTGGACCACAAAAAGGATACTGCAGTTCGCCCATGGCCTGATGGTTTATGGCCCCTATGCTGTTGTACACAAAGGTGCTGCTCAGCAGAATTGCCAGGGCAAAGATCCAGGAGTCATTTTGGTTGTTACCCTGGAAATCAACACATTGGGTCAGGATCATGATTTATTCTGATGGCAGTTTCCAGAGCAGCAAAATAAAATGATGCTCATTTAGTGAAGTAGCTCTTTTTAGATTAATGACTTAAAGAAGAAAACAAATCCAAAGGAAAATGGTTGTTAGTAGGACTTGGACTTTGAATAGTCTTCTGATTAGTATTTTTGGTTACACGCATTCTCACTAGGTCCTCTTATGACCATTTTTAGATAATTGCAAAACAAATAGTTCAGATTGGTGGGCACTCTTAAGCCTTAAATGTAATTTAATTTTCTTTATGTTTTTACAGCAAAATTGACTTATGTAAGAGTAATAATATTTTAGCTATTTTATCTAGTCATTATTATTCACCTAATACTTTCCATTATATTAAATAGTCAAAACAATGCTATGAGGCAAATATAGACCGTTTTCATTAGTTTTACAGATCAGAAAGCTGAGGTTAAATGAAGTGAAATAATTTGCTAAGGCCACTGTGTTAATGACAGCGTTTACATTTAAACAACAGTTTAGGACTTCTGAACATTAATCCTTAACTAAAGTTCTCTGCAGGATAGGACTCATGGCTGATTTTGTTTGTAGTACCTTTAAGTATCTGTGTTAACTGGTTTTGCTTATAGCCTCTTGTTAATAATTAAAATACTATGTAATGACCACTATGGTCTTCTAGGATTCTGCCTTATATTTTCATTATCTCTTATAGAAAAACTCAGTCTCTTAGCAGAAATGAAAAACAACAACAACAACAACAACACACACACACACACACACACACACACACACACACACACATGTTTTAGTGCCAGGTCGTATTTGAGTAATAATTAAAATAATAATAATAAAAATTTTAAAAAGAAAGATATTAAATGTTGTAGACAATATCCAAAAATGAGGGGATTGTGTCCAAATTGAATCTTTAATACTTACCTTCTCTTCATCTCCCAGCCCCTTAGTTTCAAGCAGAACTAGGGTGTAGTTTGGTTTCTTAGGGTGATGCACACACCACATCCAGATTCCTTTGGTGTGAGACTGAACTGTGGAGCCCAGAGAGAAGCCTTCAGGGGGAAAAGAGAGAGAGAGAGGGAGTGGAGTTTTAATAGCAAATATGTCTTCAAATGGAGATAAACGTGAACACAATCAAGGTAAGGAGAGACTACAACCAGTAGCCTGGCTGGTGTGGCTCAGAGGTTGAGCGTTGATCTAAGAACTAGGAGGTTATGGATTGATTATTGGGCAGGGCACATGCCCTGGTTATGGACTCCATCCCTAGTGTGGGGTATTCTAGAGGCAGCCAATCAATGATTCTCTCTCATCACTGATGTTGCTAACTCTCTCTCCCTCTCCCTTCCTCTGTGAAATCAACATAAATACCTTTTTTTAAAAAAAGTACAATCAATATTGATTTTACAGAGAAACATGGAAATTCAAATATCCAATACATAAAAATATTCAAACCCCCCTTTAAAAATTTTTTTACTTTATTTTAAATTTTTTGCTAACTTTTTATTATGTAAAGTATTACATATATTAGTACATATATCTCCATTTTTCCCCCACTGACTTCCCCCCAGCATCCCCTTCCCTCTGTCACATTCCCCCCTCATTCTCCCCACCAGAGTCTTGTGTCCATTGGTGTGCTTGTATGCATGCATAGAAGTCCTATGGTTGATCTATTTCCCTTCCTCCCCAACATTCCCCAGCCTTCCTGCTGTAAATTGACAGTCTGTTCCATGCTTTACTGCCTCTGTATCTATCCTTTTATTCATTGGGTTATAATGTTTTTTTATTTTCCATAAATGAGTGAGATCATGTTTTTTTCTTTCTTTTTTTTTTCTTTTTTCTTTTTTATCTTTCATTGCCTGGCTTATTTCACTTAACATAATGCTCTCCAGGTCCATCCATGCTTTTGGAAAAAATAAGAATTTCTTCTTTTTTACAGCAGCATTGTATTTTATTGCGTAGATGTACTATAGTTTTCTAATCCACTCATCTGCTGATGGGCATTTAGGCTGTTTCCAAATTTTAGCTGTGGTGAATTGTGCTGCTTTGAACAAAGGGGTGCATATATCCTTTTTGCTTGGTGTTTCAGAAGATGTAAACAGATGCAAGAACATACTATGTTCATGGATTGGTAGAATCAATATCATTAAAGTGTCCATACGTACTACCCAAAGCAATCTATAGATTCAATGCACTCCCCATTAAATTACCAATGGCATATTTCACAGACCTAGAAATAACTCTCTAAAAATTCATCTGGGGAGGGCGGAGCTTGAAGATGGCGACCGAACAGTCGGACCTGTTCTGACTCTGGTCCCAGAACAGATAAAAGTGGCATCTGAGTCGCTCAGGGAGGGTTGATTAGCAGCTGAGGGGCAGCCGAGGTCTCTAGCAAGCTAGGGAGCGATCCTTTGGACATAATTTCCTGGCCAAGGCGGCGGCCCGCGGCAGCGGCAGCAGCAGTGGCAGTGGCGGCGGTGCTGCGAGAAAGGAGTGGCTTCTCTGAGGCCGGGAAAGCCCACAGCGGAGAGGTCCATCCAGTAGCTGAGACGCCCGAATTGGCGCAGGCGCGTGGATTCAAAGGAGTTCTTCGGTCACCCACGGAAAGGTCAGAGTTTGCGGGGAAAGCCTGAGAGATCGCGGTCCTCCGGCGCGGGGAGCCACGGTAGCCGGGGAGTTCCGGCCCCGCCTCCATGGAGCGCCTGCAAAGCTGAGCCCTAAGAAGGCTGCAGCGACATCTAGTGCTGGGTTTGGCATAAGCTTCCCCAGAAGCGGGAATTTTTGATTTTATTAAAAAAAAAAAAAAAAAAAAAAAAAAGAAACGCCAGGGGACAGGGGACAGAGTGTTAAGAATCGCGGCTGTCCCGCCAAGGGCGGAACATCTGGACACCTCGGCGCCTGAACCCCTTCACCCCCTAGCTTCGGAATACTAGGGAAGGCCTGCCTAGTTGGGCATATCTGGGGAATTTGCAGGCAGAAATTCCCTTCCTGGAAACAAGGGATCGGAGCCAGAAGAGATAGTCTGGGAGCCAGCTAGCACCCTGCCAGCTAGAGCCATAGAGAAAGAAGGCCAGAGCAACCAAAAAGACTGGGAGGTCAAACCAGAAACACTGACACCTAAGAGCTGAATTACAAACTGCCCTTCTTTTTTTGTTTTTTTGTTTTTTTTTCTTTTCTTTTCTTTTGTCTTTTAATTAATCAAAAATAAATGGACACAAATAACTAAGATATAGCCTACTTAAAAATTAAGGATTACCTTACAAAACTGAGGTGCAGTGGAAAGCTGGGAACTGCAAGACTGTCTGGTCCGAGAATCAGAAGTGCCAAATACATTAACTGAGGAAGTAAGGGACTACTACTGGTCATTTTTTACATCTTTTATTTAATTTTCATTTTTTCATATCTTTTACTTAAGAAACAATTTTTTTCTTTTTTCCTTACTTGATTTTACCTTTTCAATTATTACATTTTTCAATCTCTATCATCACTATTACTACTGCTATTTTGCAATTTTTAAAAAAATTTTTTTTTTTTTTTTCTCTCTCTCTCTAGTACCATTTTATTTTTTCTTTATTTTACATTAGGAGTAACCTTCATTCTATTTTAATCTCTACTATAGCATCATTCAACCCTATCCCAACTCAACCTTTACACTATCACTCTCCTACTAAACTTTACCCTTTAGTCTACAGTTTATCCTATCCCATTCTGGCTTTAGTTTTTCCTCTATTCTCTCTGTATACCCCCTGCTAAAGCTCTCACTATACTTATAGACCTAAGTTCCAACCCCTGATCCAAGTGTATAAATACCAATCTCTGCACTATATTAACTAGTTAAAAAAAAAAAAATCTGTTCTCCCCTCTATCCTTGTCGCATTGTTTGTGTGAAGGTTGATTATTGTGAATTTTTATGCTTTTTAGTGAAATTGTTATGCTTATTCCTGTATTGTTATTGTTGCTTTGTATTTTTTTTAAATCCTCTGTTTTTGTTTGTTTTTTTTTACTTCTGTATATCATAGCCTTACTTAATAATAGTGGATATAGTAGTTTGTATTAATCTCCAAATATTGTTACTGGCATTGGCGGGGTCCAGAGGTTGTTCTTTGGCAATTTTCTCCACATATATATAGTTTGTTTCACATTTCTCTTTTAGTTTGCTTCTTCTCTCTCTTTCTCTCTCTCTCTCGCTCTCTCTCTCCATCTTCTTTTTTTCCCTGTTTTCCAACTTCATTTTGTCATTATTTTTTTCCTCTTCTTTTTCTATCTCTTTATCCCTCTTTTTTTTTAAATTTACTTAATTTTTTTTTTAATTTTAATTTTAATTTTTTTTTTAAAATTTTTTCTTTATTTTATTTTTACCTCTATTCCTTCTCAACTATCCCCTAAGTTGCCTTTCTCTAGTGGTCACCTTTATTAGAGGTTATTAATATTGTAAATACATTCCTGTTAAGTGCCTCTTGTGTTGTACCTGGTAGTGTTGTATTTTGTACCTCAAAAATCAACGCAGGAGAAGGAATACCACATAACCAGACTTCCTGAAAAGATGGGGAGACAAAAACATAGTCCGTACGTGAAAGAAAAGCAGGCATCACCAGAAAAGGAAGTAAACGAGTCAGAGGTAAGCAGCCTACCAGAGCAAGAATTCAGAGTAATGATCATAGCATGGTTAAAAAGAATGGAAGAGAAATTTGACAATAGCCAAGAAGAAATGAGGAAGAACCATGAGGAAATGAAGAAGAGCCATGAGGAACTGAAGAAGAACCAAGAAGAAATGAAAAGTGACATCGCTACCATGAAGAACTCAATAGAAAGCATCAAGAGTAGACTAGATGAAGCAGAGGACCGCATCAGTGAGCTAGAAGATAAGATGGAAAAAAATACCCAAGTAGAGCAACTTCTAGAAAAAAAGATTAAAAAGCAGGAGGAGAGCCTACGGGAGCTTTGGGACATAACAAAACAAAACAATATTCGAATAATAGGGGTTCCGGAAGGAAAGGAAACTGAGGTAGACATGGAAAAAGTATTTCAAGAAATAATGACAGAAAACTTTCCTGAAATAGAAAAGAAAAAAACCACACAAATCCAAGATGCCCGCAGAGTCCCAAGCAAAATGAATCCCAGAAGACAGACTCCAAGGCACATTATAATTAAATTGGCAAACAACAATGACAAAGTAAGAATCTTAAAAGCAGCCAGAGAGAGACAGAAAGTTACATACAAAGGAACCCCCATCAGACTAGCAACTGATTTCTCAACAGAAACTTATCAGGCCAGAAGGGAATGGGACGAAATATACAAAGTCATGCAAAGGAAGGGTCTGAATCCAAGAATACTGTACCCAGCAAGGCTATCAATCAAAATTGAAGGGGAAATCAGGAGCTTCACAGACAAAAAAAGACTGAAGGAATTTATCTCCACCAAACCAGCAATGCAAGAAATGCTAAAGGGTCTACTGTAAAAATAAAGAAATAAGAAGTGAAGAAGGAACATGGGTATAGAATAAAAATGGCGTCAAATGAGTACCTATCAATAATAACCTTAAATGTAAATGGATTAAATGCTCCAATCAAAAGACATAGGGTAACAGATTGGATAAGAAAACAAGACCCATACATCTGTTGTCTACAAGAAACCCACCTCAGAAAAAGAGATGCACACAGACTGAGGGTGAAGGGATGGAAAAAAGTTTCCCAGGCAAATGGAAATGAAAAAAAAGCTGGGGTAGCAATACTTATATCTGACAAATTAGATCTCAGAGTGAAGGACATAACAAGAGATAATGATGGCCACTTCATAATAATAAAGGGAACAATCCAACAAGAAGAAATAACCCTGGTAAATATATATGCACCCAATACAGGAGCAACCAAATACATTAAAAAACTGCTGGAGGACATTAAGGGAGAGATTAATAGCAATACAATCATAGTAGGAGATTTTAATATCCCACTGTCACCCTTCGACAAATCATCTAAACAAAAAATCAGCAAAGAAATATCAATCCTAAATGACTCACTAGACCAGTTGGAATTAATTGACATCTTCAGGACACTCCACCCCAAAGCCACAGAATATACATTTTTCTCAAGTGCACATGGGACATTCTCAAAGATAGACCACATTTTGGGACATAGGCAAAGTCTCTTCAAATTCAAGAAGATAGAAATAATATCAAGTATCTTCTCAGACCACAATGGCATAAAACTGGAAATTAACTGCAATAAAAATAATCCAAAGAAATCAAACACATGGAGACTAAACAGCTTGCTATTAAACAAGGGCTGGGTTACCAGAGAAATCAAGGAAGAAATTAAAAACATCCTGGAAACAAATGACAATGAAAACACAACAATCCAAAATCTATGGGACACAGCAAAAGCAGTTTTGAGAGGGAAGTTCATATCCTTACAAGCCTATTGCAAAAAACTAGAAAAAATAGTAACAGATGATCTAACTCTACAACTCAAAGAGTTAGAAAAGGAGCAACAAGAAAAGCCCTGTGTAAGCAGAAGGAAGGAAATAACAAAAATCAGAGCGGAGATAAACGACATAGAGACCAAAAAAACAATACATAAGATCAACAAAACCAAGAGCTGGTTCTTTGAAAGAATAAACAAGATAGATGGACCTCTAGCCAGGCTAACCAAGAAACAAAGAGAGAGGACCCAAATAAACAAAATCAGAAATGAAAGAGGTGAAATAACAACAGACCCCACTGAAATACAACGGATTGTTACAAAATACTACGAACAACTCTATTCCAACAAACTGAACAACCTGGAGGAAATGGACATATTCCTAGAAAAATACAAACTTCCAAAACTCAATCAGGAAGAATCTAAAAATCTCAATAGACCAGTGACTTGGGAAGAAATTGAAACAGTCATCAAAAAGCTTCCAGCAAACAAAAGCCCAGGGCCAGATGGCTTCACAGGAGAGTTTTACCAAACATTCAAGGAAGAACTAAAACCTATCCTTCTCAGACTATTCCAAAAAATTCAAGAGGAAGGAACACTTCCAAACTCCTTCTATGAAGCCAGCATCACCCTAATACCAAAACCTGATAAAGACAACTCAATGAAAGAGAATTACAGACCAATATCCCTCATGAACATAGATGCCAAAATCCTCAACAAAATTCTAGCAAATCGGCTCCAGCAGAGCATCACAAAGATCATACACCATGATTAAGTAGGATTTATTCCAGGAATGCAAGGTTGGTACAATATCCACAAATCAATAAACGTGATACATCACATAAACAAGTTGAAAGATAAAAATCATATAGTCATATCAATTGATGCAGAAAAAGCATTTGATAAAATCCAACACCCTTTCCTGATAAAAACTCTTAACAAGGTGGGAGTACAAGGTTCATACCTCAACGTAATAAAAGCTATATATGATAAACCCACAGCCAACATCATACTCAATGGGCAAAAACTAAAACCATTCCCTCTAAGAACAGGAACAAGACAGGGATGCCCACTATCGCCACTCCTCTTTGACATAGTACTGGAAGTACTAGCCATTGCAATTAGACAAGAGGAGGAAATAAAAGGCATCCAGATTGGAAAAGAAGAAGTAAAGTTAACCTTATTTGCAGACGACATGATATTGTATATAAAAAACCCAAAAGACTCCATTAAAAAACTAATTGGCTTAATAAATGAATTTGGCAATGTAGCAGGATACAAAATTAACACCAAGAAATCTATGGCATTTCTATACACCAACAGTGAGTTTATAGAAACAGAGACTAAAAAAGCAATCCCATTTACCATCGCACCAAAAAAATTAAGATACCTAGGAATAAACTTAACTAAGGAAGTAAAGGACCTATACGCGGAAAACTACACGACACTGAAAAAAGAAATAGAGGAAGATGTAAACAGATGGAAGAACATACCATGTTCATGGATTGGTAGAATCAACATCATGAAAATGTCCATACTTCCTAAAGCAATCTATAGGTTCAATGCACTCCCCATTAAAATACCAACGGCATATTTCACTGACCTAGAAAGAACTCTCCAAAAGTTCATTTGGAACAATAAAAGACCCCGAATAGCCACAGCAATCCTGAGAAAGAAGAGTAAAGTAGGAGGTATCTCAATACCAGACTTCAAACTGTATTACAAAGCCACTGTTCTCAAAACAGCCTGGTACTGGCACAAAAACAGACATATAGATCAATGGAATCGAATCGAGAACCCAGATATCAACCCAAATCACTATGCTCAATTAATATTTGACAAAGGAGGCACAAATATACAATGGAGTCAAGACAGTCTCTTCAATAAATGGTGTTGGGAAAACTGGACAGATACATGCAAAAGAATGAAACTAGGTCACCAACTTACACCATACACAAAAATAAACTGAAAATGGATACAGGACTTAAACATCAGACGGGAAACCATAAAAATACTAGAAGCAACCACAGGCAACAAAATCTCAGACGTATGCCAAAAGAACTTCTTCACTGATACTACCCCTAGCGCAATCGAAGCTAAAGAGAAAATAAACAAATGGGACTACATCAAAATAAAAAGCTTTTTTACAGTAAAAGATACCATCAACAAAACAACAAGAAAGCCCACTGTGTGGGAGAACATATTTGCAAATGTTACCACTGATAAAGGTTTAATCTCCAACATCTACAAACAGCTTATACAACTAAATAAAAGGAAGATGAATGATCCAATTAAAAAATGGGCAATGGACCTAAATAGAATATTTTCAAAAGAAGACAGAAGGAAGGCCAAAAGGCACATGAAAACATGCTCAAAGTCACTAATTATCCGAGAGATGCAAATCAAAACAACAATGCGGTACCATCTCACACCTGTCAGAATGGCCAACATCAACAAATCAAAAAAAGACAAGTGTTGGCGAGGTTGTGGAGAAAAAGGAACCCTCGTGCACTGCTGGTGGGAGTGCAGACTGGTGCAACCACTGTGGAGAACAGTCTGGAGTTTCCTCAAAAGACTGAAAATGGAACTCCCATTCGACCCAGTAATTCCACTTCTAGGAATATATCCCAAGAAACTAGAAACACCAATCAGAAAGGATATATGCACCCCTATGTTCATAGCAGCACAATCTACAATAGCCAGAATTTGGAAACAACCGAAGTGTCCGTCAGCAGATGATTGGATCCAAAAACTTTGGTACATCTACACAATGGAATACTATGCTGCCATAAAAAAGAAGGATTTCTTATCATTTGCAGCAACCTGGATGGAATTGGAGAACATCAGGCTGAGTGAAACAAGCCAATCAATGAAAGAGAAACACCACATGACCTCACTCATTTGTGGATAATAAAGAACATTATAAACTGATGAACCATAAGATAGATATAGTGACAGTATATCAACAAGTAGACTGTCAAATTACAGCGGGGAGGGGAGGAAGATCTGGGGGAGAAAATAGATCAACGAAGGACTTGTATACATGCTTATAAGTGCAACCAATGGACACAAAACTTTGGGGAGGGAGGGGATGTCTGGGAGGGAGGGAGGGGGTTAAAAAAAATCAATAAAATATATTAAAAAAAAAATTCATCTGGAATAAAAAAGACCCCGAATAGCCATAGCAATCCTGAGAAAGAAGAACAAAGTAGGTGGGATCTCAATACCAGATTTCAAGATGTATTACAAAGCCACTATTCTCAAAACAGCCTAGTACTGACACAAGAACAGACATATAGACCAATGGAATAGAATAGAGAATACATATATCGACCCAAACCACTATACTCAATTAATATTTGACAAAGGAGGCATGAACATACAATGAAGTCAAGACAGTCTCTTCAATAAATGGTTTTGGGAAAATTGGACACATACATGTAAAAAAAATCAAACTAGATCACCAACTTACACCATACACAAAAATAAACTCAAAATGGTTATAGGACTTAAACATAAGATGGGAGACCATAAAAACATTAGAGTAATCCACAGGCAGCAAAATCCCAGACATATGCCAAAGCAATTTCTTCACCGATATCACTACTAGGGCAATGGAAGCTAAAGAGAAAATAAACAAATGGGACTACAACAAAATTAAAAGCTTTTGCACAGCAAAAGAAATCATCAACAAAAACAACAAGAAAGATCTTATTTGCCAACTAGCTGTACCCAGCCATGCTTTGCTCAGTCTGTTTAAATGGAAAAGAAAGAAAAGAGAAAGTGCATGTTTGTAATATGTTAAATTCCACAATGCTTGTAAGTATACAATATTTTTTGTTCAATTATCTGTGCAGATATAGAGATTGTCTGGTTTGCTGACTCTAGGACATGCAAAATATAATTGTCCATGTGAGAAGCAATCCATGTCTAGATCTAAACCTCACAATTCTAAAGATTGGCCCTGAGCTTTGTTGATGGTGATTGCAAACACCAATCGAATGGGGAATTGCAATCTCTTAAATTGAAAAGGCATATACTTGGAATCACAGAATGCGAGGAATGAGGACATCTTCACCTTTTAAAGGTCCTGTTAAGATTGTTGCTTCTACGATATTGCTCATTAATTTTTGTACTATAAGCCGAGTGCCATTGCAAAGTGTTGGCTGGCTGATATTTTGTAACATGATAATTGGCATGCCAATTTTCAATTGCAGTACATGTGGTGGCATCCCTGGCAGATCAAGTGAATTCAAAAATTCTGTTGGATAATTAGCCACTTTCTCTATTTCCACAACAGTTTCGACAGACTTTTCTGTGACTGCCTCACTTTGAATGTTAGACTGAATAATATTGTGAAGTTCATAGATGTCTTTGTTCTTGGCTTCAACAATAGCTCATTCAATCAGCAATTGTGATTTTTATAATTCGTTTGAATATTGGGAAATACTTTTTCAACCAATTCTTCTTTTGACATCACTAAATTGCAAAGTTATGAGGCAATGAAATTCATCCTAAGGTCAGATCAACCGGCACCTTTGTGTTCCTAGTTTCCAGCAATTGATGTAAGAATGTCTCAGCTGATTGATCGTTTTGCAGCTAGATATATATTTGTAATAAAATTAACATCTTTACGTGTCGCCACAAAGTAGAGTATTTCAGGCAAGCATTTATTTTGTCTGCTGGTGCCTATCGAGGAATTACAGGTAATGTTTGCCTGAAATCTTCTGCAAGCAATATTAATGCATTCCCAAATGGTCTGATGTTTCCACACAAATCTTGCAATGATTGATCAAGAGCCTTGAGCGATTTTTTGTGTGCCATTGTGAATTCATCCCAAACAGTAAGTTTGCATTTCTGCAATACTTTTGCCATGCTGGAAGCTTTGGAAATGTTGCACGTGGGAGTTTCAATGAATTGCATGTTCAATGGCAATTTCAAAGCAGAATGAGCAGTTCTTCCAACTGGTATCAATGTTGCGGCTATTCCACACGACACAAGAGCTAAGACTATGTCATTTTGGGATTGAATTGCTGCCAGAATCAATCTAATTAGGAATGTTTTACCAGTTCCTTCAGGTGCATCTAAGAAGATTTCTCCAGAGAGCAGAGTGGTGCAGCGGAAGCGTGCTGGGCCCATAAGAAGATTTCTCCAACCCTATTATTGACAGTTTGCATTATTTGATTGTAAATGCCTTTTTACTCAAGTGTTAGCTTAGGAATATTTGATTGCACATACGACGAAAGATCACCGTGTTGTAATTTTGTTCACGATGCAATTCTACATTGAACGAAGCAGCAGCAGATCGATTCAGTGATGGCATTCCCAATTGATTGAGAACTTTGTTCATGATTTCTAAGCACAAATCTTCAATCATTATCAACATTGAAATGGAATCGTAAAATTGGAAATTTGAAAATTGTAAATGGATTGTAAATTGGAAACATTGAAATGGAATCATAAAATATTCAGTGTAGTGTGTGTTGCTTTTACGTCCAACAAATGGCACTGTATTTTTTAAAAAAGCATGTTCTTACCTGTCACAGGTGTGACATCTTTATAATAGTAGGTCTAAGGAATATATAAACATGTGCATTATTTGAATGCAATGTTGTGTCAAAATTTCAAAGCAATCAGTGAAGAACTTTCAGAGATTTAATATTTTGAACAAACGAACATTTACATTTTTATTTATATAGATGTGTAATAACTGATAAAGGTTTAACTCCAACATCTACAAGGAACTTATGCAACTTAATAAAGAAAGATAAATGATCCAATAAAAAAATGGGCAACAGACCTAAATAGAATCTTTTCGAAAGACAGAAGGAAGGCCAAGAGACACATGAAAACATGCTCAAAGCCACTAATTATCTGAGAGATGCAAATCAAAATGACAGTGCATTACCATCTCACACCTGTCAGAATGGCTATCATCAACAAATGACAAGTGCTAGTGAGGATTTGCAGAAAAAGGTACCCTCGTGCACTGCTGGTGGGAATGCAGACTGGTGCAGCCACTGTGGAGAACAGTATGGAGTTTCCTCAAAAAACTAAAAATGGAGCTCCCATTTGACCCAGTAATCCCACTTCTTGGATTATATCCAAAGAAATTAGAAATATCAACCCATTTTTTATTTAAAAACATTAACAAATTAGGACTAGAAGAAAACTAACTCAACATAATAAAATCCTTATATGAAAATCCTTCATCCAGCATCACACTCAATAGTATAAGATAGAAAGCTTGCCTTCTGCAATATTAATCAGAATCTTTCAAAGACCTACATGTAAGAGCTAAAACTATAAACTTCATTGAAGAAAATTTAGGGGGAAAGCTTCATGATATTGAATTTGGGGTGGTTTCTTGGACATGACACCAAAAGCATAAACAATGAAAGAAAAATAGATAAGTTGGATTCAAAATTAAAACTTTTGTGAGTCAAAAGATACTATCAACATTTTCATAGGTATCCTAAGGAATGGGGGAAATATTTCTTAATTAAGGGATTGATATCCAGAATATATAAAGAAGTCCTACAGCACAACCCCAGAAAACAAACAAGCCAATTAAAAAGTGAGACAAGGATTTGAGAAGATATTTCCTTAAAGAAAATATACAGGGAAAGTAAGATGGCTGCCAACAGGTCTGCAGGCTGTTAGAGTGAGAGTGAGAGAACGAAAGGAGAGTTCGAGGGCATGAAGGGAGTGTCAGTATTTGTGAGTGAGGGGCAGTGAGATCATGTCCTACTGGAAATATACTTATAAGAATCAAAAATGAGACAAGCAAAAATGGTTATGCTGAAAGGCATATGAATCAGTCTGTAGTGAGTTTCTTTCTGGATCAACAGTTCTTTTGAGACTCTACATTTCTTCTTATACATTCATTTTCTTTTTACCTCCTGTATACTGAATTGTGACTATTTCCCCATAATTCATTCCTTGACCTTACCTCCTGGAAAGCCAGAAGACATTAAAACATGCTCAAAGTTTCTAATCATCCAAGATATGCAAATCAAAACAATTAGGTACCATTTCATACTTATCAGAATGACTATCATCAAAAAATCAACAAACAAGTGCTGGCAAGGATGCTGAGAAAAAAGAACCCTAGTGCACTGCTGGTGGGAATGCAGACTGGTGCAGCCACTGTGGAAGACAGTATTGAGTTTCCTCAAAAAAGTTAAAAACAGAACTCCCATTTGACCCAATAATCCCACTAATATGACTATATCCCAAGAAACCAGAAACACCAGTCAGGAAGGGTATATGTGCCCCTATATTCATAGCAGAAAAATTTATCATAGCTAAGATTTGGAAACAGCCTAAATGCCCACCAGCAGATGAGTGAATTAGAAAACTGTAGTACATCTGACCAATAGAATACTAGGTTGCTATAAAAAAGAAGGAATTCTTACCATTTGCAACAGCATGGATGGAACTAGAGAGCATTATACTAGGTCAAATAAGCCAGGCAATGAAAGAAAAATACCACATGATCTTACTTATTTATGGATAATAAAGAACTTTATAAACTGATGAACAAAAATAGATACAGAGGCAGAGTGGCATTGAACAGACTGTCAAAATTACAATGGGAAGGCTGTGGAGTGTTTGAGTGGGAGGTAAGACCAATTGAAGGACATGTATGCATGCATATATGCATAACCAATGGATGCAAAATACTGGGTGGTAGGAGAGGCCAGGGGAAGGTCAATGGGGAAATAAAGGAAACATATATACTACTCTTTGTAACACTTTAAGCAATAAAATTAAATAAAAAAAGAAAATATACAAATAACCAATAAACATATAACAAGATAATTAACAGCACTAGCTATCAAGGAAATACAAATCAAAACCATAATGAGATACTGTTTCACGCCCATTAGGATGATCACTACCAAAATCAAAATATCTACCTGGCCAGCGTGGCTCATGGTTGAGTGTGGACCTACGCACCAGGAGGTCATGGTTCTATTCCAAGCTTGGGTTATGAACTTGATCCCCAGTGTGGGACATACAGGAGGCAGATAATCAATGATTCTCTCTCATTATTAATGTTTCTATATATCTCTCTCCCTGTCTGAAGTCAATAAAAACAAACAACAATAAAAAACACCACACACACAGCCAAATAACAGGCATTGGCAAGAATGTGGAGAAATTAGAATCCTGTGCATTTCTGGGAGAAATGTAAAATGGTAGAGTTGCTGTGGGAAATGATATGGTGATTCTTTAAAAAATGAAACATAGAATTCTAGGAAAAGGATACAAATTATGCTTTTAAAAGGGAAATTAAGGAAAGTGGGAAGAGACATTGCATTGACTCTTTCAGAACACAGTAAGGTAAGAAAGCAACACTAGATAGATTAAAAGCTCACTTTTAATATGCCTCCCCATCTCTACCTCGCTCTTCCTATAACACTGAACTCAAAGCTGGGAGTGTGGGTAGAGAGAAGGGATCTGGCAGAGCTTAGCTGGTGCCCCTCACCTTTTTTCTGCCCAGCCAGCTTGTTCATCAGGTAGGA
Organism: Pipistrellus hanaki; assembly: GCF_964339955.1. Lineage (NCBI taxonomy): Eukaryota > Metazoa > Chordata > Mammalia > Chiroptera > Vespertilionidae > Pipistrellus > Pipistrellus hanaki. Next base: position 137,419,456 of record NC_140504.1, on the reverse strand, counting down.
TTTGCCTGTGCGGTAGGGACCCACAATGGCCACCACCACCACAGGCTGTGTAATGGCAGACAGGATCTTCAAAGCTTCTGGGTTAACCACTAGTTGTGTGTCAGTATTCTCAATTAGGCACACGGGGCCTGGCATGTGCATGTCTGAGGCCATGTCCACGGTGTCACCTTATCTGCAAGCAATGAGATTGGATGGATTAGAACTTCCATTCTAAGTAGATCAAGAACTTTCACCAGGTTATTTTGATCCAGAAGATAGTCATAAAATTCCCCAACATGGCCAGAAGTTCTATCAACACTGAGATGGATAAGGGGAAGATTTGTATTATTTTAGAAAGTTATAGAAGTGCAATAGAAGGAATACATTAAAAAATATTGTTATGACAAGGACATTAACATTTAACCACTTTTATGAACAAAATTTTTAATTTACCATAGGAAAAAAAATTTTTTTTTAGATTCTAATTAAAAATTTCAGATTAGAACTCGACTAGTGGCTCAATGGTTGAGCATGGGACCATGAACGAGGAGGTCAGGGTTCAATTGCTGGTCAGGGTACATGCCTGGGTTGCAGGCTTGATCCCCAGTAGGGGCAGCGTAGGAGGCAGACAATTAAGGTTTTGCTCTCATTATTGATGTTTCCATCTTTCCGTCTCCCTTCCTCTCTCTAAAATAAATAAAAATATATGAAAAATGTATTTGCTAGAAATGAGATATAAAATAGAATAGGGTTTAGAGAGTAGTTTACATCCTGGCCATATGTAAGAAATTTAATATTTATTTGTTAATTAATTCTGCTATGAATAAAGACTTTTGGGAATAAACGTTTTCTCATCTTATGTATGCTCTTTGGCAAATTGTCAGAGATTTTGTTGTTAATCCTCATTGGAGGATATGTTTACATTTATTTTTAGGAAGAGTGGAAGGGAGGGGGCAGAGACAGAGACAGAGAAACATCAACGTGAAAAAGACACTTGGATTGGTTGCCTCCTGCACATGCCCCACCGCAATCGTTCAATCAACCCTTCATCTAAGTGTCTACACTCTTAACTACTGTTCAAAAGCAGGCAGAACATTTTTCACAGGCTTGAAATGTGTATGTTTTCTACTAGTTGTGCTTATTTTGCAGAAGCCAGGTTTCACAGAACTGTTTATACTGCTATTCTGGAAGTTGGAACCAATATAACTTACATTTGCTAATTTTATAAAAATGTATGACTGTATGAAAAAGATGACTAGGGACCTGCCCAAAGCCTTGATATGGGCTTGTGCAAGCAAGGGGATATATGCTTCAACTTCATTAGCTTCACAAAAAATTAGCCTACAAGCAAGAGGGGGTAAGACTGCAAGGCTGCAAATTCTGAACGTTGCCAAAAACCATGTTTGTGGATACATGTGTGTGGTGTAAGGGAACAAAAGACTATGAAATATGGTTTAAAAGATCAGGAGAGCCTAGGTTTTTTTTTCTTTCTTAACAAATCTTTATTGTTCAGATTATTACAGGTGTTCCTCTCCCCCCCTCCCATAACTCCCCTCCACCTGATTACCCACCCCACACCATGCCCTTACCCCCACCACTGCTTTATCCATAGGTGTTAAGATTTTTGTCCAATCTCTTCCCATACCCCTCAGACCCCTTTCCCCCTGAGAATTGTTAGTCTACTCCCTTTCTATATCCCTTGATTTTTAGATTCACTTGTTGGTAGGCATGTATTTGATGTCTTTTTGTTGTTCATAATTTTTACCTTTACCTTTTCTTCTTCTTCCTCTTCTTAAAGAATACCCTTCATACGTAAACCAGTTTGGCTCAGTGGATAGAGTGTCGACCTGTGGACTGAAAGATCCCGTGTTCGATTCCGGTCAAGGGTATGTATATTGGTTACAGGCACATCCCCAGTAGGGGTGGTGCAGGAGGCAGCTGATCAATGATTCTCTCTCATCGATGTTTCTAACTCTCTATCCCTCTCTCTTCCTCTCTAAAAAATGATAATAAAAATAAAATTAAATAACATTAAATTAAATTAAATAATACCCTTCAGCATTTTATGTAATCCTGGTTTGGTGGTGATGAACTCCTTTAACTTTTTCTTGTCTGTGAAGAGCCTAGGTTGTTTTATGAAAATATATTTCCAGCCATACACTTATAGGTTTTTGTTTTTTGTTTGGTAGAGGAGAAGGAGAAGCAGGAAGAACACAGGAGGGAAATAAACTGGGGAGGAGAGTGAAAGGAAGAGCTGAAAGGAGAGAAAGAGAGGGTTGTCAGATAAGTAGGTGATGAGTAAAGTTCATGCCAAGCCAAGGAATTCAGAGGCAGTTTTCAGAAAGCAAGAACAAAACTGCTTGAGAGCACAGAGAGGCCAGGTAAACAAACTGCTGGCTTTAACAATCCAGGTTCTTTTAAGAGCAAACATTTTAGTAAAGTAGTGGGGCCAAATTCTGCATGTAAGCCATAAGAAAGAAGTTGGTCCTAAGAAATTGGGTCAAGTGAACTGGGCTATTGTTTGTTTTATTTTATTAAAAAACTAGAAGCCCGGTACATGAAGCTTCGTGCTAGAATGGGCTTTCCTTTCCCTGGCTGCTGGCACAGCCTTTCCAGCCTAGTTCAGGCCCTTTCTGCTCAGGCCCTGGAGCCGCCTCTTTTTGTTCAGAGAGCCACCTCTTTACGCTCTGGGAGCTGCCTCTGTCCACTCCATCCCTGCCTTCCCACGCTGCCCAAAGGCCCTGAGAGACTGGGAATGGGGCAGCCTTTTTGGGGTTAGTTTACATATCACTCCTGATTGGTGTAGAGGAAGTATGGTCAATTTACATGTTTGTCTATTATTAGGTAAGATTGTTATTTTTCATTTACAGTTGACAATCACTATTATGGGAGTTTCAGTGTTCTACCTAGTGGTTAGACATTTGTATACCTTAAAAAGATCCCTTCAGGTGGGGAAAGCACTTGTATGCATGCATATAAGCCTAACCAATGGACACAGACAACAGGCGGGTGAGGGCATAATTGGGGGGTAATGGAGGGATAAGGACACATATGTAATTCCTTAATTAATGAAGAAATTAAAGGTAAAAAAGTAGATCCCTTCTATGGGCTTCTAGGGGTCTAGAACCTATATGTCAGCATCCATAATTATTATATTACTAGAGGCCTGATGCTCAAATTTGTGCACGGGTGGGGTCCCTGGGGTTGGTTGGCAATTGGGGCTCATTGAGGCATCTCACCTAGTCCTGATCAGTGATGATAAGGGCCGACCAGACAGGGAAAAAGGAGCTGAGGGAGATTGGCTGGACAGGGGGAGGAGCCTGGGAGGTTGTCTGGATGAGGGGGATGGACTGCAGAGGTCGGCCAGTTGGCCAATGAAGGAGTTGCAGGAAGTTGATCAGCTGTGAGTGGTTGGCTATGGGAGCACACTGACCACCAGGGGGCAGCTCCTGCATTGAGCCCCTGCTCCCTGGTGGGCAGTGCTCATCATAGCAACCAGTCTTTTTGATTATTCTGCTGCAATGATTGCATAGCTTTTATTATATAGATTATTGACTATATTCCCTAGGCTCTGCTTTACATCCCTGTGACTGTTTTGTAACTACCAATTTGTATTTCTTAATTCCTTCCCCATTTTCATCCAGCCCCCATCCTCTCTCACAAATGGCAACCAGAACCTGAGTTACTTTTCAATGAGTAATCCTCTTTGATAGAAAGCTTATCTATATGTCTAAAATGTATGGTGTTTTTGTGAAACTTCATCTTTCAGTCTGAGTTTCAGGTTTTTCTTTCTTCTTTTTAACAGTGTCAGGTGGCTGTTTACACTGCATCTCATTTTCATTGCTCTTTCTCATGAAAATAAAACATCTGTAGCCATTTCAGTATGTCAGCTGCAGTCAGATCAGAATTGAGCATATTCCATGGAAGACAAGGATACGGGAGGCCTACATGGCAGTCTTGCAAACTCAGAGACCTAAAGTAAGCACAATTACTGAAATTAACTGTGTCTGCAGCCAACACAATGTTGGCAAGAAGGAAAACAATTGTAATGCATTTTAAACTCTGAATGTAGCCCCATGTCTGCTGTTGTGTAATTCCTCCATGCACAGTTTTGATACTTAGGGATGCACTGGGACTGCACCTCACCGTCTGTCACACGCAGGCTCCACTGCCATCTACCTTCATGTTCATCGTTCTTTGAAAAATGAACTGACCCTTGTAAATCTTTCCCACCTTGCCCCAGCCTTATCCTGGACTTCATTCTCAGAGAACAGTTCCTTTGGAGGTGGAGAGAAAGCTGCTTTGATGAGAAAATAAAGTTCTTACCTGTTTTTCCCCCTCAGTGTAGGATGGTTTGTTACTTCTCTGCCTCTCACTGGATGGTTGGGCTTTTATTTAAACTCCGATGTGATGTGGCTGTCTTGACGTCCTAAAGTACTTAATTAGACATAAAAGCTTTAGAGTAATGTGAAACTGAAAGCACTGAGTAAAAAGCAGTGACTCCACAACCATAAAAGGAATTTCTGAAAGCTATGCAAATGGGAGAGTACATAGACTGTGCAGGATTTCTTACCTAGTTCATGACAGGCCAGCAGAGGACATTTGGCTCAAGTGGACTAGTAAGTCCTAAAAAGAGAACGTGGCCCCAGTCTCACTTCATGGAACAACATGTGGTCACCCTCTCTGGTTCAACAGGAGGAAGTTGCACCGAGGGAGAGACAGCAGGCCAAGGATAACAACAGCAGCTTAGAGCCCACAGCCTTGAGGCCTGTCTCTCGCAGCACAGCTACCACTGCCTCTGCCATTCTCTTGTTCTGCTTCTCCTTCAGGATGTGTCTATGGTTAAAGACCTTCTGGGCTACTTCTACTAACTGTGACCTATTCATTCCTTCAAGTCCTTCCAGTTTTTGAAGTTTATTTCTGATATCTGGGGCTGACTGTGTTGCAAGGCCACATTGATCGCTCTCAGGTTCTGCAGAGCCTCTGGGTCAATGGGAGTATAGACTAGATAAGCCTCGCATAAACGGCCCAGAAAAGCTGCAGGTGACTCCTGTGGCCCTGGACAACTTCACTGACTTTAGATAGATTTGTGGTTTTTTTGGCTGCTCCTGTTAAGCTTCCTAGAAGAATGTGGTGAAAATTGTCCAATGAAGTCCTTGCCCCTATTGGTATTGGGGTCCTCTTAGGGGCAAAGGGAAGGAAATGCTTCCTCAATCTGGTCCAGGTTTTCCTCAAGCGACCCGACCCTACAACAGCCTTCCAGGCTTTTGAATGCGTCTGGTCTTGTTCCTCTGAGGTAAAGAGGGTAGCCAGGAGTTGCTGACAATCCTCCCAGGTTGGCTGGTGGGTAAGGAAAACAGTTTCAAGCAGATCAATTAAAGCCCGAGGCTTCTCAGAGACCTGGGGGTTTCGTGACTTCTGATTATAGAGGTGCTCCTGGAGAACGGGACATAACCATAAAGGGATGCCTTCCCATTCCTCCCCCCCCCCGGCAAGACACTTCTCTCAAGGCCAAGATGGCAGAGGAGACTGTTCCCTCTAAGCTCAGCTGGTCTCGGTGTGGGGCGGTGAAAGGGAAGTGTCCTCTTTTGGCTCTGGCATGGCACTTTGGTAGAGGAAAAACTGGAGGCTTAGGTCCTACTACTAAGACTTGGGCCCCTACTTGCAAGGCACAATTCTTAAACCAGGATGGGGGATTCTGGACTAGGCCAGCCACTGATCTATGTATGGAACTGGCCAGGGTGCCCTTCATCCCCAGTAACGGCATTCCAGGTTACCCGAATCAACTGGGGATCAAAAGAGCCAGTACACACCAAAAGCAGGCCATTCTGACTCACACAGTGTTCTGAGTCTTCCCACTGAATAAAGCTTAACACCATTGTCAGCCCCATCCACAAACTCTTCCTTAAATTCTTCAGCATGTTACCCAAGGGGCTCTTCTTAGAGCTGGGTCCTTCTCCCAAAATGGTCCTCCTCTCCTAATGGCAGGCAGGCAGGAGAGGTGGCCATAGGAGAGGTTATATCCAGAGGGAGGGGAGGGGTTTGCAGTTTGCTGGTGAGTGTGTGGTGAGTGCTCAGAGAGGAGAGAAAGAAAAAATTAAAACCACTGCTTTGCCTGCCTGGGGCTGTGAGGAGAAGTCCAAGTTAACATGGGAAATGGGATTTTTAGTCAGGAAGAGGCAATATACAGATTAGGAGGAAAGAATATAGAGTCACCTTATCTGGTGTGAAGTTCCTTAAAGATCCTTGATAAGCTAGATCAGTAATCCATTCATCTAATCCTTAGATAGTTAAAAAGGCTGGATAGAACCATGAAATGTCTTCCAAGAGACTTTGAGCAAAATAGTGAAAATGACACACAAGACACAGGGCCCACAGACAAAAAACCAAAAACCAAAATTGACCTCTGACATCTCAGGGCACTTTAAGGTTGGGGAAGTTTCAGCTGCATCCAGCTCTTCTCCTAATCCCCAAATGACCGATCCCAAGAACCAAAACTTACCTTGTGGAGAGTTTCCAGGAAAATATTTTTAGGGACGGGCCAACATTTCCTGTTCACCTGCTGGATCTGAATGGAAGTTCTCTGGGGCCCTGGAACACCTCAAATTGCGCACCACCTAGAGATCCCCAGGTTTGCACAACCAGCCCAGGGAAGATAGGCCTCCCTTGGTGTCAGAAACAGCGCCTGCTAGTGGCTGGATCTGGCTGGAGCCTCCAAATGTTGTGATGTACCCCGTGAGTAAATACTCAAATTAATGAGTTATTTAATCAATAACCCAGTGACTGAGAAGGAGTTATGGCTCCAAATCTCATAGTCCCAAAATGGTGGAAACATCATGCTTATATAGGCAAATATCACAAAGGTATCGATTACATCTTTAGGTTTGGAATGAGGAACCTGGTTAGCAAAAAGCAGTTACAGAAGCTACATTGAGCAAGGGAGATATCTACAAAGATTAATTATAGTTTTGCTTCTTGGGACCACTGAGTTAATCGAAATACATTATCTGGAGCCATTGAGGCAATTCAGAGCAATTGTGCTGTCCTGGTCTCTAGGTGCAGAGGAATGTGTTTCAAAAGATCAGTAAGATCGCAATCAATGGAATATTCAAACCACAATCAATGGAGTATTCAATAAAATGGGATAACTTATATAAGTTCAGAAAATCAAAATAATTTTTCTATTATTTTAGCAAGCAAATAAGTACAGAAGCCAGAACAGCAGGGTTAAACTTAAACAGCAGTTTTTACCCATGAGGATTGCTACCATGCATAACAGAATGTCTCAGTATTCCACTGTATATTTGTTTAAAAATTTACCCAGAAGAGTAATTTTTTAAAGGAAATACAACTTCTGCTTCCAATTACAAACTCCATTTCCTTCTATATCAGCTGTCTGCTGATGTCCTTGTAGACACTTGTCTTTTTGGTTGTGTGAAGCAAGTTTATGTGATGGAAAAACTGCTTGATCTTACAGAACTTCACGAGCTCTTTTCCTACTTTGTTTCTGACACCAACTCCAAATTTATCAATGATGCTTGATTCTGATATTTGATTTCCTACCTGTGCATTCTAGTCACCGATGGTTATCAGCAGGTCTTGTTTTGATGTGTGGTCAGTTTCTTCTTGAGTATTTGCATGAAAGCATTCAATTTAATTTTATTCAGCTCAGTAAAATGAAAAAGGAAGAGAGGGGTTGAAGGAATAGAAAAACACAGCAATGGTTTGCCACTTCCTTCTGCTGTGCAGTGTGTGGGTCCAAACCCCACATGTGCTGGATCCCTGTTGTGGTTCTAAACTCTTTACAGGTGTTATTAACTAAATTCAATTTATTCTTCAGCTCATGCATATAATGTAAATATTATTTGCATTTTACACACAAGTAAATACCATTTAAATATTTTTAATGTTTTTGTTTGCTTATTTTTTATTTTTAGGAAAAAGGGAAGAGAGTGAGAGAGGAAGAAACGTTGACATAAAGCAAAACCTTTTACATGCCCCAGACCAGGGACCAAGTACACATCCTGAGCAAGTGTACTGACCTTGAATTGAACCTGAAACCTTTTGCTGGACAGGACAACACCTGACCAACTGAGCAATAGTGGGCAGGGCTAGCAGTTTGTTTATAGTGTTAGGGTCGCCGAAGAAGGAACACATGAGGCCAAAAGGGGTAAACAATTATGAATTTACTATAGGCCTGATGCATGCATTCATGCATGGGTGGGTTCCTCAGCCTGGATGGCAATCAGGGCTGATTGGGTTTGTTTTGCCCAGTCCTGATCTGGGCCGATGAAGGTCTACCGGCCTGAGGGAGGAACTGTAGGAGGTTGGCCAGACACGGGAAGTTGGCTATGGAGTACACTGATCACCAGGGGACAGCTCCTGCATTGAGCCTCTGCTCCCTCGTGCTCAGTGCACATTTTAGTGACTGGTGGTAATGGTTGCTTAGGATTTTATATTTATACTAGAGAACTGGTGCATGAAATTTTTGCACATGGCGGTGGTTTCCCTCAGCCCAGCCTGCACCCTCTCTAATCTGGGACCCCTTGAGGGATATCTGACTGCCCGTTTAGGCCCAAACCTACCTGGATTGGGCCTAAACAGGCAGTTGGACATCCCTCTCACAATCCAGGATTGCTGGCTTTCAACTGCTCACTTGCCTGTCTTCCTGATTGCCCCTAACCACTTCTGCCTGCCAGCCTGATCACCCCCTAACCACTCCCATGCCAGCTTGATTGATGTCTAACTGCTCCCCAAGATGCAACCATCTTGTGTCCACATCGGGGTAGCCATCTTGTGTGTTGAAGTGATGATCAATTTGCATATTACTTTTTTATTAGGTAGGTTATATAAATTAGGTCATCTGGATACCAGAGGGGCTGAGCCCCCAAATGGTGCCAGCACCCAAAGATAGAAGTCAGAGGTTTTTAAAGGACTCTAGGAAGGCTTTTTTTCAGGTGCAGAATTCTCTGGGCAGGTCCAGATTCTGGGACAGCACAGAGGGAAGAGATAATGGTCTTAGCAAGTGGAATATCCATTGTGAAGTGGCCTGAAGGTCAGTTCCCAGGATAGCAGGTATCAATTCAATTATTTGATCAGACTTAACACATAGCAGTTCATTGAGTCACAAGGCCCTGATGATTGATTTGGGATTTCCTCAAATGATGAGTCAGTGTGAAAAGGAAAGTCAGAGGACATAAAGAAGGCCAAGAGACATATGAAGACATGGTCAAAGTCACTAATTATCCAAGAGATGCAAATCAAAATAGCAATTACATATGTCTCCTGCCAGAATGACTATCATCAACAAATCAACAAACGGCAAGTGTTGGCAAGGATGCTGAGAAAAAGGAACCCTGATGCACTGCTGGTGGGAATGCAGACTGGTGCTAACACCTTGGCCAACAGTATGGAGTTTCCTCAAAAAATAAAAAAAATCAACTCCCATTTGACCCAATCATTTCATTTCTAGGAATATATCCCAAGGAAAAAGAAACACCAATCAGAAAGGATATATGCCCTGCTATGCTCATTGCAGCACAATTTTCAATAACTAAAGTTTGGAAACAGTTTAAATGCCCATCAGCAGATGAGTGGATTAAAAAAAGGTGGTACATCTTCACAATGGAATACTACACTGCTATAAAAAAGTAGGAACTCTTACCATTTGTAACAGCATGGATGGAACTGGAGAGCATTATGCTAAGAGAAATAAGCCAGTTGGAGAAAGATAAATATCACATCATTTCTCTGCCTTACTTCTTTAATTAATGTGCATGGTTTAATAAAGTGTCTTGCTCTAGCTGGTTGACTCAGTGTATAGAGCTTCTGCCCACACAGTGAAGGGTCCAGGTTTAATTCTGGTCAAGTGCACATGCACAGTTTGTGGTCTCAATCCTCAGTAGGGGGCATGCAGGAGGGAGCCAATCAAGGATTCTCTCTCATCATTAATGTTTCTATCTCTCCCTTTCTCTCTGAAATCAATAAAAATACATAGAAAAATAAATAAATTTACTTTATCACAATGCAACAACCTGGAGTTTTCTCATATAAATTCACTTTTAAGAGATGACAAGTATGGATGTTGGGGACAGCTCTCTCCCTCTGACTCAGGGCCCTTTGGTGTCTGTGAGAGGTATCTGTCATGACTCTTTAAATTTTTTGATGAGCTATCATGCAGGTTTCTATAGCAGCTGTACCATTTTTCATTCCTACTTACATTTCACAACAGTTCTAATTACTCCATATCCTTACAAATATTTGTTATTATTTTACTTAAAGACAGTGGCTATCCTAATAGGTGTAAGGTGATGTTTGATTTTCATTTCTGTAATAATTAAGGATATTGAGCACCTTTTCATATGTATATTTTCTTTGGAGAAATATCTATTCAAGTCCTTTGACTTTTTTTAAACTAGGTTTTTTGAATTTTAGAAATTCTTTATTCTATGTATCAGATGTGTAATTTTTAAATATTTTCTCTCATTTTGTGAGTTGCCTTTTGATTCTGTTGATAGTTTCATCTGATGCACAGAAATTTTAAAATTTGATCTGGTCTTATTTGTCTACTAGAGGCCTGGTGCACAAAATTTGTGCATGGGGGTGGGAGAGAGGAGGTTTCTCAGCCCAGCCTGCACCCTCTCCAATCTGGGATCTCTCTCACAATCCAGGACTGCTGGTTACCAACTGCTCACCTGCCTGCCTTCCTGATTGCCCCTAACCACTTCTGCCTGCCAGCCTGATCACCCCCTAACCACTCCCATGCCAGCCTGATTGATGTCTATCTGCTCCCCTGCTAGCCTATTTCCCCCCAACTTCCTCCTCTGCCAGCCTGGTCACCCCTAACTGCCCTCCTCTGCAGGATTGATGCCCCCAACTGCCTTCTGTAATATGCAACTGCCTTCTGTAATGTGCATGTCAACTGCCTTCCCTTGCAGGAATAGTGCTTCCCAACTGCCCTCCCCTGCTAGCCATCTTGTGGTGGCCATCTTGTGTCCACATGGGGGCAGGATCTTTGACCACATGGAGGCAGCCATTTGTGTGTTGGAGTGATGGTCAATCTGCATATCATTTTTTTTTTTTTTTTTAGATAGGATAGAGACTTGGTGCACAGGTGGGGGTTAGCTGATTTGCCTTGAAGGGTGTCCTGGATCAGGGTGGAATATAACCTTTTTCCAGACTCCTTAGGGCACAACCAAATGTGTCTTGAGGCATGGGGCGGCCTGATTGAGGGGCCTGTGGTGGTTTGTAGGCCAGACACACCCCTGGAGACCCAAGTGGAAGCCCTGGTGTCTGGGATTTATTTACCTTCTAAAATTGAAACTTTGTAGCCTGGAGTGGAGCCAATCCTCCTGCCTGCTCCATGGCTGCCACCATTTCTGTTTGGATTTTCTTACTTTCTATAATTGAAACTTTGTAGCCTTGTGTGGAGGCTTAGGCTGGCAAGGGCAGGGGGAAAACTTGACTTCCTCTGTTGCCCGGGAAACCCAACCTTCCCTCCTGCTCTCTCTGGCTGTAGCCATCTTGTTTGGGTGAATTTGCATACTTGTTCTGATTGGCTGTAGGGAGTGGCTTGTTGGTGTAGCAGAGTGATGGTTAATTTGCATATTACTCTTTTATTAGGTAGGATTTTTGCTTTGGTTTCCTGTACTGTTGGTGTCATATCTAATATCATTGTCAAATTCAATGTCATGAAGCTTTTCCCTAAATTTTCTTCTAGGAGTTTTATAGTTTTCAGTGTTACATTTAGATCTTTAATATATTTTGAGTTAATTTTTATATATGGCTTAAGGTTCCAACTTAATGCTTTTCTGTGCGAATAAACGATTTTCCCAATATGATTTGTTGTTCTTTCACCATTTTCGGGGACTTGACGAGAGTATTTGATCTTATAGGTGAGAGTTATTTCTGAAGATGGGGAGGGAGCCTGATTATATAGCTATTCAGTAAGAAACAATGCAACACATTCAATAAAGGCTTCTTCAGAGGAAATACCACAGGCCCTGCCATGTGGCCTCCATATCACATTCCATAAATGCCATAAATGTCAGGTCTGAGAAACTGACTCTCCTGTGTAAGGGGCCACATGCTAACTTGGCAAGTTCAGGGAAGGCCTGCATGGCAGTCTTGCAAACTCAGTGACCTCCAGTAACCACAGAGGATGGTCTGAAATTAAAGTTTAACTAAAATCGGTTATGGTGGGTAGTTATGACCTAAGCCGGTATCTTCACTGACAAAGTCAACCTTTACCTTAAGTGTATCTGTCTTTTAAAATCTACAATAATATATCTTGAAATGTCTGCATAACTTGTAATTCCCTTTTTCCAGATCCCTTGGGTCATAAGCTAATGTGTCTGGTCTCTGGGACAGATACCCCAAATTCCTTCATTGTTATCACATTAATTGTTCCTGTAACCATCTAAGTATGTGTCTTATCATTTTACTTCTTATCCAATCCCAGAGGTTTCCACCTCCCACCTACCCCCCAACCCACCCGCTTTGCTTTCTCCCCATCTCTAATCTATCACCAGTGGATTTCATGTGACTCACCTATGTCCCTCCTTTGATTTCAATGTATAAAAATAGAAGTAAGAATGCCATTCTCCAAAGCACTATCCCAATCCATTGAGATATTGCTTCCTGGCAGTTGTTGACAGTTTGGCTCAAATAAACTCATAAAAATTCTTTGCGGTTTGAATGTTTTTTTACATTAACACCCACCTTCATGTTTTTAAGAAAACAACTGCCCCATGAAAAAGAGCATCTTGTGGGGCTCACATCTGCATCTGAGTCTCACTGTGGTGAGTCTGCTTGGCAGAATGTAAGTCACATTGTGACCAGAAAGGGGACCTGGCCCTGAGTGTGTCTGCCTAGTGCCTGGCGGTAGTGGATAGTGTGTGTGTTCTTGACTTCATGCAGGAAAAGTTTCACAACATGAGTGCAAGTGAATTTTAGAGGATGTTTATTAGAGCTGGGAAGTGAATAAAAAAGGGCTGGGGAAATGAGCACAGGCTGGGCTGATTTGGCTCACTAAGAAGTCAGAGAAATGGGGGCCTACGGAACAGGTTGAGGGAATTTCCCTGAATGATCTGATACTCCTCATTGATGCTTAGTTGCAAACTTGGTGGGGTCCCTTAGAGATGAGGAGATTCCTGCCTGTGGGGAAAGATGGGGAGGGGAGGTGCAGGCATGCTCCTTGGAGAGGCGGTGGGGGAAGCTGGACCTTTTTAAAAAATATATATATATTTTATTGATTTTTCACAGAGAGGAAGAGAGGGATAGAGAGTTAGAAACATCGATCAGAGAGAATCATTCATCAGCTGCCTTTTGCACAGCTGCCTACTGGAGATGTGCCTGCAACCAAGGTACATGCCCTTGCCTGGAATCGAACCTGGGACCTTTGAGTTCGCATGCCGAAGCTCTATCCACTGAGCCAAACCGGTCCAGGTGGGACCTTTCTTTTGAGGGGTTTTAAAGGCTGGGATTTAGGGTAGGTGTTAGGGAGGATCTCATTAGAATAGGGGTGTCGAACTCAATCAGAGAAGGGGCCAAAATCTAAAATCCAGCCTAAATCGCGGGCCGAATGGTTTACTGAACAGTCATAAACTGACAATGTCATAAACTGACAGCGGAGTGCAGTGATGACAGCGCGGTGCGGGCCACTATGCAAGGCCTGGCAGGCTGGATTTGGCCCGCGGGCCTTGTGTTTGACACATGTGCATTAGAATATTCACCAGCTTCATGCTGATGTACCAACATAAGGTTTATTCTCTTACCTTCAACTGTCCTTGGGTGTGTTTGGAAAATGGGCCTACTGGATTTTTGCTGTTTGTCTTCCTGAATAGGGTGATTTAAGCTATTTACCCTCTGGTTGGGGAAGAAAATTGCATACCATTTACTCTTAAGTGTCCCGGATTTAGGGAAGATGGGATTTACTAAATGGCTGCCCACTGCTTGGAATCTAGATTTTCTAGATGGCTTCCATTGCTGTTTAAATATCTATCTCAGTTTCCCTATACTGGTTTACTGGCTTTTCTCAGCATGCTTCCCCATGGGAAGGTCTGGGAATGAGAGTTGTTTGTGTCCTACTTTTAGAAATAAAGATGAAACAGAAGTTTTTGGGGGTGAAATAGATTTAGGAAATTTTAGAAATTTTAGAATTTTAGACCATGAAAAAAGTACAGGGCTGCAAAGCAGCAGAAAGGATATTTGTATAGAGCAGGAGAACCGAGAAGCTGCAACAGGTGCATTTTCATAGCCTGAGGGAGCTGGGAACAGCAGAAGGTCTATAATTACAAAATAAAGCGAAGGAAGCCCCTCATCCAGAAGGAGAAGAAAGCCCAAAGGAAATAGGAAAACAATAAGGATGGATGGGAGAAAACCCTCACAGGTCCCATGTGAGGTTGGACCTTTGAGCTCAGAAGTTACTGTAATAACAAGTCCAAGGGAAGAGTGGCCAACCAGAGGGAATATCAAGGCACAGGCATCTGCAGCCTTTCTAAGCCACAGGGAAAAGGAACTCAGTGGGACTCTTTTCCTCTTCCCAAGTGGGAGTCTGTGCTGTGAGACTCTCTTCCCCTCTCCACATGGGAGTACTTGTTCTTGAATAAATTTCCTCCTTGGCTATAACATCTTTTTTCCCTGGATTAATTCTTCAACTCCTATGGACAAGGAGTCTGGGAACCATTCTGCCCAGGGGAACACCCTGTGTTCCAGTCCAAAAATTCTGTTCCAAAGATTGATAATGGGGGAAAATTTCCATGCACACTAAGATCATTCAATCCAGCAGGTAGAAAGAGCATTCTATATAAAAGAGGTAATATGCAAATTGACCCTGCCTCTGTCATGCCATCGCAAAATGACAGCACCCACAGCTGAGGCAGGGTTCACCAATCAAGATGGCTGAGTCCACAGTGGAGGCAAGGTTCTTGTATCAGGAAATAATGAGCAATCAGGAGGAACCTGAGGCTGTGTGGTGCCAGGCTGGGAATGGGGACCTGAGGCTGCACCCCCTACATGGCGGGACTTTACAGGGGACCTCAGACTATGTCCGCAGCCCCTGTGCTGGGCCGGGGGACCTGAGACCATGCCCCCTTCCCAGTGGTGCTTGATAGGGGACCTGAGGCTGTGCACCCTGCCTGGTGGAGCTTGACGGGGGTGGGGCTGGCCAGGTCTGGATCTTTCCCAATGGGGGTGGTGCTGGCCGGGTCCGGGTCTCGCACAATATTGAGGTACACATGAGTGAGTGGGAACTTGACTCTGGGTCCCATGGCATGCCCAGACTCTTAGAGGAGGAAGATTTTCATATACATTTTACTAATTTCCTTTCATCTCTGACACTTCCATTTAGAGGAAGTGCAAAATTACAATATATCCTCTAATTAATTGCCTTTTAAAAAAATATATATTTTATTGATTTTTTTACAGAGAGGAAGGGAGAGAGATAGAGAGCTAGAAACGTCGATGAGAGAGAAACATTGACCAGCTGCCTCTTGCACACCGCCTTCCGGGGATGTGCCCCCAACCAACGTTCATGCCCTTGACCAGAATCGAACCCGGGACCCTTCAGTCCGCAGAACAACCCTCTACCACTGAGCCAAAAAGGTTTCGGCTAATTAATTCCCTTTTAATGTGCATGAATTTTGTATACTAGGTCACTAGTTGGTATTATAAGGCTCTTGTTAACATTTTCATGCATATCACATACAGTATTCTTTTTCAATTTTTCTCTTTGCAGTGGCATCTCAATATTTTAATTTGTTCCTCTACTTGTTTTTAAGTTCCACACATTATTAACATTCTTTATTTTTTTTTTAACTTTTAACTTTGATACATATATACTCTCTTCCCTGTCTAACATATTATTTGCTCTGCATTTAACATTCATTTTGGTTTTATTCAAATTTTGTGGGGAGCTGCCCTGAATGCAGAGGTCCTATATGCCTGAATGCTGGCATGGGTGTAGGACACAGCTCTCCATGTGCCCCCCTTTCCATTAACGTAAGTGGAAAATTACTACTACCCCTAGGAATGCTGCTAACTGCATATGTCTTTGCTTTAGGGTAAAACAATTGATAGGAGCCTGCTGACGCAGAAGGAGCTGCCAGTTAAGAGGAAGATAGGTGGTTGTAAAAGGTCAGGTGCTGAAGGAACTTATTTGTACAGGAACTCATCATGTTAACAGAAATGGCCACCTGCATGATTGCCTGAAAAAAATATTTCCTCCTTCAGAATTGTATTTAAAGGTTGGAAAATAAAATACGTGTCTACAAACCTCAGGTCTGAGCCTTCCCGACCCCATCTGTTCTTGTCTGTCTTTTTCTTATCCTCACCCCCTCATTCAGGTACTGTTCGTTGCTGGCAGGTTCTGGCAAAATTAGGCATTTTTCTTAATTTTTAATGCAGTTAATATTTTGTCTGTCTAAGAAGAAAGCAACTTTATTCATTTTTTTTCTCATATGGGATGATTCTCTTATGCCACTAGTTTATTAGTCATTCAAGGAAAATGAATAGTGTCCTTTTTATTTTTTTATTTTTTCATTGTCTAAAGCTTTACATATGTGTCCTTTTCCCCTAATTGACATCCTCGCAAGCCATTCCCACCCCAGGTAAGCCCCCCACCACCCTAGTGTGTGTGTCGATTGGTTATGCTAATATGCATGCATTTAAGTCCTTTGGTTGCTCTTTGAGACCCCCCCCCCCCTTTCTCTACCATTTGTCTCTGGATTGGTTCTTATTCATCAAATTATGTTGATCATTATATTCCACATATAAGTGAGATCATGTGATATTTATCTTTTGACAACTAGCTTATTTCACTTAGTATAAGGCTCTCCGGTTCCACCCATGCTGTTTCATATGGTAAAATTTTCTTGTTTTTCATAATGGCATAGTATTCCTTGTGTAGATGTACCACCCTTTTTTTTGTTTTTTAAAAATATATTTTATTGATTTTTTACAGAGATTAAGGGAGAGAGATAGAGAGCTAGAAACGTAGATGAGAGAGAAACATCGACCAGCTGCCTCTTGCACACCCCCTACCACGCATGTGCCCGCAACCAAGGTACATGCCCTTGATCCGAATCGAACCTGGGACCTTTCAGTCCGCAGACTGATGCTCTACTGCTGAGCCAAACCGGTTTCGGCGTACCACCATTTTTTAATCCACTTATCTGCTGATGGGCACTTATGCTATTTCCAAATCTCAGCGATTGTACATTGTGCTGCTATAGGGGTGCATATATCCTTTCTGAATATAAGTGAGATAAGCTAGTTGTCAAAAGATAAATATCACATGATCTCACTTATATGAATATGGGGGTGCATACATCCTTTCTGATTGGTATTTCTGGTTTCTTGGGATATATTCCTACAAGTGAGATTACTGAGTCAAGTGGAAGTTGTGGAAGTTCCATTTTTAGTTTTTTTTTTTTTTTTTTTTTTTTTTTTTTTTTTTTTTTTTTAGGAAACTCCATACTGTTCTCCACAGTGGCTGCACCAATCTGCATTTCCACTAGCAGTGAATGAAGGTTCGGTTTTTCTCCACATCCTCCCCAGCGCTTGTCATTTGTTGATGATAGCCATTCTGATAGGTGTGAGATGGTATCTCAATGTTGTTTTGATTTGCATCTCTTGGATGATTAGTGACTTTGAGCATGTTTTCATATGTCTCTGAGCCTTCTGTATGTCTTCTTTTGAAAAGTGTTGGTGCCCCACATTGGGTGCCTTAATGCCAGGGGTCTTTTTCCCATTCTTACAAAGGGTTCAGCATTCTGGAGAAAGGGCTGTGTGTAGATGATTAAAGCGTCCAAGGATGAAAGATATTTTTGAGAGCATTTGGGGTCAGAGGAGCTTCAATTGAAGGAGCTAGAAGACTCTTCCTTGACTCAGGACCCTGCTTTTATTCAACACAATTTGTCCCAAGGCATGGTGGAAATATACACTTCAAAGGGTAAGTTATCAAAGGGTATACAGAAAAATTGTGAATTTGGGAAATAGCCTACAGCTGTTCAGGTGTTTGGCCAACAGGAGGCAATAAAATTCCCTGAGCTGTCTGGCAGTTAACAGTCCCACTCAGGTTTTGGGGAAGTGTCCTTTAGCTGTTTCCAACAGGTAAACTAGATGTGTGGCTCACCCTATTTGAGCCCCACAAGGTTCACCAACCTTTTGGTAAAACTCTTGTAATTATTACATGCTGGAATTGCTATAGGTGACCCCTGTGAAAGAAGTCGTGACTCACAAGTTGAGAACCACTGTCAGGGGTTCCTCAGACCATCGGAAAACACAGATATTTACATTAGGATTCATAACAATAGCAAATTTACAGTTATGAAGTAGCAATGAAAATAATTTTATGGTTGGGGGTTACCACAACATGAGGAACTATATTATTATTTTTTAAAATAAATCTTTATTGTTCAGATTATTACAAAAGTTCCTCATTTTTTTCCCTCCACCAGGTTTCCACCCCACCCTCTGCCCTTTCCCCACCCCCCATTGTCCTCATCCATAGGTGCACAGTTTATGTTCAGTCTCTTCCCTCACCCCCCGATTCCTGTTTTCCCTGAGAATCGTCAGTCCACTCCCCTTCCATACCTCTGATTCTATTATATTCAACAGTAATATTGTTCATCAGATTTTTTTTAATTCCCTTGGTTTTTAGATTCACTTGTTGATAGTTACGTATATGTTGTTCACAATTTTTAATCTTTATTTTCTTTCTCTTACAAAAGAACCCCCTTCAGGAATTCATATAATTCTGGTTTGGTGGTGGTTAACTCCTTTAGCTTTTTATTTTTATTTTTTATTAGTGAAGCTCTTTATCTGGCCTTTGATTCTGAGTGATAGCTTTGCTGGGTAGAATATTTTTGGCTGTAGGTTCTTGTTATTCATCACCTTGAATATTTCTTGCCATTCCTGCCTGGCCTGCATGGTTTCTGTTGAGAAATCGGCTGACAATCGTACGGGTGCTCCTTTATAGGTAACTATCTGCTTTTCTCTTGCTGTTTTTAATATTCCCTCTTTGTCTTTTGCTCTTGGCATTTTAATTATGATGTGTCTTGGTGTGGTCTTCTTTGGGTTCCTTTTGCTTGGGGTTCTGTGCGCTTCCTGGACTTGTAAGTCTAATTCTTTCACCAGGTGGGGGAAGTTTTCTGTCACTATTTCATTCAGTATGTTTTCGATATCTTGCTCTCTCTCATCTTCTGGGACCCTCATAATTCTGATGTTGGTTCGCTTGAAGTTGTCCCAGAGGTTTCTTAAGAATGGGTCTTCCTTACCCTGGCTGCCAGCACAATCTTTGCTCTGCCTAGACCCACATTTTTGCCTTCCCACACTGCCCAGAGCAACTGGGTACTGTGAATGTCCTGCCCTCAGCTACTGGGCATCTGTGTATGCAAATTAACCCACAATCTTTGTTGGGCTAATTTGTATACTCACTTCTGATTAGCTGATGGGCATTGCAAAGATACGGTCAATTTGCATCTTTCTCTTATATTAGTGTAGATAATAGGGATGATGACTCAAGTCTAGACTCTTCCCAGTGTTTGTCCAGGAGAAAGATGTATGCACACCTACCTACCTTGGAATTGCAGGCTGCTCCCAGCTTTAATCCTCTCCTTTCCCCACTGTTGCCACACAGTGCTTTAGCAAGCCTCTCTCTGACTTTTAGATGTTTTTAGACATGCCTGAGGAACAAATCTTTTTTTTTTTTTTTTTTTTTTTTAATGAACTCCTCCAGGCTGGACAGAAAGTAACTGAATCTAATATTAGAAAACAAACAACAACAATAAAAAACAAACAAAAAAACCCCACACCATTTTCAGGGCATTGGCATAAGAGTACATTCATCCTGCAAGGTCAACCCAAATATCTGTGAGAAATCTTTCATAATTATGTTTTCACTCTTTCTACTTTTGTCAGAAACACCAAAAAGAGTTATGTCTTTTCTAATGCTTGTTTTACTACTGATTTAAAGTGGGCAAGGGGAAAAAAGCCAACGCCACAGACACTTTTTTGTTTAGTTTTATAATAAAAATTGTTTGAGTAATTAAATCTGCCTTATTACGGGGAAGAGAGAATAAGGAGACCTCAGTTCTTGTCTTCTTGAGGAAAAGATTTTAATCAAGTGACAAAGAGTAGAAAAGAAAGCAAGAATTTATTGGCCATGGCAAAAATATAATTAGGAGGGTGTAACAAGGGCATAGAAGAAGCAATAGGAGAATCTAGACTGGGCTACTTTGGCTCATTAGGAAGCCAGAGAAAAGGGGGCCTTGGAGACAGGTTCAGGAGGTTGGTCTGGGACAAGCTGCTTCTGCCCATTGCTTCCTGGTTGCAAGCCTCCTGGGGTCCTTTATAAGTTAGGGGATTTATGTGGGGAGTAGTAGGAAGAGAGTTGGAAGGGAATGGCACAGGTGTGCTCACTGGTGGGATAGTGTCAGGCACAAATTTTAGTGTCCCAAATTCTAGGAAGCACATGTCTGCTTTCAAGAGGATCTTTGAAGTTCTAATTCTACTGAGGTTATGGAGGGAGAGAGCAAGCAATAGCATTCATTGTGCTATGCGGAAGGTATTGTATAAGGAGAAAAGCAAAATGGAGCAGGGTTGGGGAGATAGCAACATACCAGTAACTCTCTTCAGTGGAATTTTCTACTACAATCTCATCTGAGTAGTTGCTTCATCTTCTATATACCTCAGAGTTTGATTTTGTTCTAAAGTGTACAAAAAAAGTTTCACACTCTTAGTAATGTAAGATAGTAATATTGCATCTATGGTTTACACTCCTGGTAAATTCCCTCTGATAAAAAGCCTAGGAAATGGAAAACAAAAAGGCACTATGTAATGGATAAGGACATCATCGATGATTATAGGAGCAGTGTAAAGACAGCTTAACCCAGCCCCCAGCAATGACAGGATGCTTGCTTATCTATAGTCAGTCTATTCATGTGCAGAGCAAACCCACATCCTGGAACAAGTTTGCAGAGGCTTGAACTAAAACCAAGATACTAGCGTAGATGTTTGCACATGGTGGCAAGCAGGTGTCAGGTAGAAGATATTTTATGACCTACTTTTCAGCAGAATAGCTTTTAGTTAGGCCCCACCTTCCCCAAAACAGAATCTTGGGAATATATAATATATATATTAGGGTTCATCAGAATAGGGTTGCTCAGCTTTTGGGGAACTGATGCCCCCTGAGCCAGCAAAGCTGCATTTGGAATAAAGGTGAACTTCTGCATCTCCCCAGTGCTTGCCTCGTTCTTCTGGTTACTTTGCCCTAACACTTACAGTCTTATTATATTTGTTTACATGAACCCATATGTTTGCTGTTATCTGTCTTTTTTTTTACTTACTGCATCCAGGCCTTCCTTCTGAAATCATCTACATGATCTTGAAATTTGCTTTTTAAAAATACCTTTCCTGAGAATTTCTTGTTTAAATAACTGCCTTCATGTTTTTCGTCCTTCACTAACCTCCCTGCCACTCTGGTTGCCCCTCGTGGCCTGCTGTTTAGTCGTTATTGTTACTGTGCGGCTCCCTGACAACTTGCATATTCCTCTATTTTTTGTATAGATACCTTTGCATTCAAGTTTTAAAAAATAAACAGATCTTTTTGATAATTTAATGATGGATCTCCATGGGTGAGTTGTTTTTTAAAAATGTATTTTTATTAGTTTCAGAGAGAAAAGCAGAGGGAAAGAGAGAGAGAGAGAGAGAGAGAGAGAGAGAGAGAGAGAGAGAGAGAGAGAGAGAGAGAGAAACAGCAGTTATGAGAGAGAATCATTGATCACCTGCCTACTGCACACCCCGTACTAGGGATCCAGCTGGTGACTTGAATATGTTCCCTGACTTGAACGGTGACCTCCTGGTCCGTAGGTTGATATTCAACCATTGGCCCACACCAGCAGGGCCACCAGTGAGTTCTGAGCTGCATCAAAGGCATATGATTTTGTTAACTTAAAAACATTCAAACCTGTAAATAATTTTTGTGACTTTATTTGATCCAAACTGTTGACAATTGCCAGGAAGCAGAATTTCAATGTATTGGGATAATGCTCCAGAGAATGACAGTTTTTTATCTTGTTTTTTACTGGCTGGTGTTGGCAGGCTGCTTGTGTAGCTGCTGCTCCTTGGATGGGGGTGGGCTACTCAAAGGGCTACTGCTCCTGGACATGGGCAGGCTGCATTAAGATGCTGCCCCTCAGAGCGGCCAGGCCCGGAGCAGCCGGGTCTGGTGCGGCCAGGCCAGGAGCAGCGGCTGCCAGGCTGGGAGCGGCCAGGCCCAGAGCAGCAGCTGCCAGGCTGGGAGCGGCCAGGCCCGGAGCAGCCGGGTCTGGTGCGGCCAGGCCCGGAGCAGCGACTGCCAGGCTGGGAGCGGCCAGGCCCGGAGCAGCCGGGTCTTGTGCGGCCAGGCCCGGAGCAGCAGCTGCCAGGCTGGGAGCGGCCAGGCCCGGAGCAGCCGGGTCTGGTGCGGCCAGGCCAGGAGCAATGGCTGCCAGGCTGGGAGCAGCCAGGCCCGGAGCAGCGGCTGTCAGGCTGGGAGCGGCCAGGCCCGGAGCGGCCGGGACCGGAGCAACCGGTCCCAGAGCAGCCGGGTCGGGTGCGGCCAGGCTTGTAGCAGCAACAGCCAAGTCCAGAGCAACTAGGTCGGGAGCGGCAGTGACCAGACCCGGAGCAGCTGGTTGTGGAACGAACCAGAGCAACAGAGGCCAGGCCCGGAGCAGCCAGGCCCGAAACAGCTCGCTCCTCGCCTGTACCTGCCCACGGCTGCCTCTCAGACATGGCTGGAAACTTTTGCGGGAACTTGAGGGTCTGCTGAATCAAGTGATGAAGGCTTAGATCTGGATGTGTTGAGTTAGTATAGCGCTGGGGTGTTGATCTGTAAGTGCCTTGGGTGGGGCCTGGATGAGGCCGGTTGACCTATTTGGAAATGTCTTTTGTGTGAAGTGTATCATTGGGCATGTGGAGGTATTATTGATATGAGATAATGCTAAGTAACAGATTTACTATCTGAAAAGGGATTTACTATCGGGGAAAGGGAGGGAGGAAGAGACTGAACATAAACTGTGCACCTATGGATGAGGACAATGGGGGATGGGGAGGGGGCGGAGGGTGGGATGGGAACCTGGTGGAGGGGGGAAGAAATGAGGAACCTTTGTAATAATATGAACAATAAAGATTGATTTAAAAAAAAAAAAAAAAAAAGATGCTGCCCCTCATATGTGGGTGGGCTGCTCATGTGACTGCTGCTCCACAAATGGAGGAGTCTGCTCACAGGGCTGCTGCTCCTTGCAGGGGGCGGGCTGCTCACGAGGCTGCTGCTCCTCGGATAAGAGCAGGTTGCTCGCAGGGCTGATGCTCCTTGGACAAGGGCAGGTTGCTCGCAGGGCTGATGCTCCTCCGGTGGGCATAGGCTGCTCACATGGCTTGCCACTCGCATGGTATCAGTGCCCTGGGTATAGCGTTGGGCAGGTCAGAGAGGAGCGTGCTTAGGAACTCACAGGAGCTTGTGCCCAGGGTGGCTGGAGTCTCAGTTACCATGGTACTGCAGCTGAGTTAGCAGGTCCCTGGCAGAGGTGGCTGTAGAGTCTTGGATGTTATCTGATGGCACCCTGAGTGGAGGTGAGACTGGGCTCCCAGTCACCACATCTCTCCCCTTCAAAAAGGCAAGGCCTCTGAGGAAGAGCTGGCCTCTTTGGGACTGTTTGCAGTGGTAGCTTAGGCTGCCTAATTACCTGAGCCCAGCTAGCCTGCCTCCAAAGGTCCTGTGGTATCTAAATGTGCCTCAGTCACTCACACACCCACCCCACATGACCACACACTCCTCTTTTGTACCTTTACTCACTCAAGCTCTCACCCTCACTGCCGCCTTCTTCCTGCCTCTGTAGTTTGGTCTGGAGTGTTATTGACCTGTTCGGGGATGAAGTTTCCTCTCATGGCTTGCTCTCTAGCACATTACTGGACAGGGTAAAATTCGCCTCGAGCCAAATCCAGTTTGGCTCAGTGGATAGAGAGTCGGCCTGCAGACTGAAAGGTCCCAGGTTCGATTCTGGTCAAGGGCATGTACCTTGGTTGTGGGCATATCCCGAATAGCAGCTGATCAATGATTGTCTCTCATCGATGTTTCTAACTCTTTATTCCTCTTTCTTCCTCTCTGTAAAAAAATCAATAAAATATATTTTAAAAAATTCACCTCGATAAGACACTACACAAGGGAAAAAAACAACGAATGTACTCACAACACAGATAACCACAATATAACTGAACACCATTGAAAGAGAATTAGAGGAGAGAAAAGATAGCACAAATGCTATTGAAGAGAGAGAAAAATGGTATGAGAGAAAATAAAAAGAAGAAAAAGAAAGAAAAAAGAAATATATATATATGGGGATAAAATACCAGAGATAAACCTAAGCAGGTAAATCACAATAAATACCAAATATCCAGTAAAGAGGGTGGGTATCTTATATACAGAAAGTAAGGTTAACTAATGGATGAATATGGGTGACCTCAGTTCAGTATAGAGGAAGTAGAAAGGGGATGAGTGGTTAAGAAGAAAGTGAAGAAAATAATAGTAATAATAATGATAATAATGATGATAATAATGATAATGTTAATAAATTTATAAAAAATGTTTTAAAAATGGGATAAAAATAAAAAATAAAATAAGAAATAAATTAGAATGATAGAACAATAACATGAAAAGAAATAGAAACTAAAGAAACAAATGAGAAAGGGAAAATATAGAAATAAGAGAAGTAAGATAACAAAGTAATAATAAAATGAAAAAATGAAGTGTCATTCTTTTGGCTGGTTTAAGATCCCACTCTTCCATACTGCCTATAATCTCTCAGTTTTCTATTGCTGGGACTGAAGGTCTCCCTTTAGGCTAGTCCCTATGGACTCTCAGGGACTCTTCAGATTTTTTTTTTTATCCTCTGTACCATTCAGAGTGTATTCTGGGTGTGGCTGTCTTGGTTGCCTGGAGACTGCAGGGAGGGCCTATCTTTTCAGGGGAAAATGGCTGCCCAGGTCCTGTGCGTCCAGTATGACTCAGTGCCAGACTTGTGACCACCTCTCTCCTGGACCCTTTTCTCTTCCCAGACTCCACAAGTCTACACCTCACCCATGGGTGAGTGTCCTTATCCAAAAGGTCCTATGAACTAGGTTCAGAGAAGGAAAGCAAAGACCACAGAGAGGGGAAGAGCTGGGCCTCTGCCAATCACTCTCTTCCAGGCACAGCATGCTCTGGGCAGTCATCCAGAATGCCCCCTCTGACAGTGCACTCTGATCTAGAATCCCCTGCCACCAGCAGACCTAGGGACCTCCTTTCCACAGTCAGACTCTATGCTAGTCCCAAGTGCCACGGCCTCAGTACTGAACATTTTCCCTCTTATCCTCTGGGCTCTGATGTCTCATAGTTCTCTACAGACCAGAACCATGGTTTTACCATCATCCTCAGCCCTTCCTGGCTGTGGATTGTCTCACCAGCAGTGTCCACTTCACCAATTCGGGGTGGATATTGTTTGATATAGCTGTCTGTCCTATCTGCTCGGGGACAAGGCTTGGGATATGTCTGTCTATTCTGCTGCCATTTTGCCTCCTCTGACACATACTTCGTTTACTTAAGTGGGCACGTGATAGTTAGTCGTCAACAATTAAGATGATAATTATAACAATGAAGGTTATTATTATCTTGAAAAAAGATTAATTATATTATCCATTCAAGAAAAACCTTTTCTGCTTAAAACATTTTTATTTTCAAAATATGCTTTATAGTATATTATGATATCTTGTTTCTTGAAATATTATTTCTTACATTATTAAACAGTATAATCATTTTATCTCATCACCTGAGCTCAAAATTACAGTGTCTGATCCTAGTGGGTCTTTCTGCCATTTGTGTGTTACTTTGTATCTCTTGCTTGTGTGATTGCACCGTTTTTTGAGTTTGCATTTTGAACCCAGGTTTCCACAGACTGTTGTGTGGGATTCTTCTGATTCCAAGTAGAACACAGCTTTCCAAAAAGGAGTTGCTGCTGCCAGATGTTCTGGGCACCCATCAATGAAGGACCATTTTAAGTAGTTTCTGAAACCACACCTGTAATGTAGGAAAGTTCAATCCACCATCCAGGTAAAGGAAAGGTTTTATTTTTAAACTAGAGACCTGGTGCATGAAATTCGTGCATGGTGGTTAGGGGGTGTCCCTCAGCCAGCCTGCACCCTCTCTAATCTGGGACACTTCGAGGGATATCCAACTGCCTGTTCAGGCCTGATCCAGTAAGATTGCCCCTAACTGCTTCTGCCTACCAGCCTGATCACACCCTAACCACTCCCCTGCCAGCCTGCTTGATGCCTAACTGCTCCCCTGCCAGCCTGTTGGCCCCTAACTGCCCTCCTCTGTAGGCCTGGTCATCCCTAACTATCCTCCCCTGCAGGTCTGGTTCCCTGCAAAATGCCCTTCCCTGCAGGCCCGTTTGCCTCCAACTTCCCTCTTCTGCTGGCCTGGTCACCCCTAACTGCCCTCCCCTGCTGGCCTGATGGCTCCCAACTGCCCTCCATGTAGGCCTGGTCACCCCTAAATACCCTCCCCTGCTTGGCCTGATGGCCCCAACTGCCCTCCCAACTGCCCTTTTCTGCTGGCCGTCTTGTAGTGGCCATCTTGTGTCCACATAGGGCCAGAATTTTTGACCACATGACACAGCCATCTTGAGTGCTGGAATGATGGTCAATCTGCCTATTACTCTTTTATTAGGTAGGATTCTAATGCAGGTCAACAGGTAATTTTTCCTATGTTGTAAACAGATACTTATTAGCCTATCCTTTCCTGGGAAGATTTCCAATTCATTCTAAGTTTCCAATTAGGAAACCTACTAATCTCAGCACCAAGACTTCCTCCTCTGCTCTTCTTATGGTCATTAAGAATCAAAGATGGGCACTTGCTTCAGAATGGTCACAGCGTCAGCTTCCAGGTACTACCATGATTTTCTTCTCAAGCACACTGATATAGTTCAAAACATTAGCAATATTTTTTTGGCATTTATAGGTGTTTTGTAAGGGGAAAGGTTTCCCACATATTTAGCCTGCCATAATTTAAAGTCCCATTATCAAATGCATGTTGACAGAATAATATGGGGGGGAAAGAAGAATGAAGGTAAGAAAGATAGTTTCTTATAGTATGTAAGTCATCTCTTAATCCATTGGCTTTGGAGGAAAAGTAATGTATCCGATTAAATAGGTACACTGATTCTATTAGAACAGACACGGTTCTGAAAGGGGTTTTTACGGGCAAATAAAATTTACATACAGAACTCATCCCATTCCTTTTGCTCAGTTTATCATAGATACTGATTGGACCCACCATGGACTTCATGGGTGAGACTTACACTGTGAATGCAGGGGTATGCTAACTTGGGAAGGTTTTCTATAGTGATGGTACCTAGAAGATGACTTTTGCTCAGCAGAATATATGAAAGGGTTGTTGAATATACAAAGGTAGGAAAATCCCGGTTTGAAATAATGGTCTAGTCACCTGGTTGGTCACCTATACTGCTGTACATAATAATGAATAGTAGATAGGAACTGGAGATAGATTAAGAAGAAAAAGTCTACGAGAGAAAAAAGGAAGCCTCAGAAGATGACAAGATTGACTAAAGCACCCACCACCACATGAGTGCAGGCTACATAACTTTAAAAAAACTCAACCAGACAAGTTTATGGGTATATAGATCATATGCCATACAATTCAGATTCAAAAGGTACAATTTAATGGATTTATATATATTTGTCTAACCATCACTATAATAAATGAGAAAATTTTATTACCCCATCAACTCTCCCAAAACAACCCATGAACCAAGATGTCATCAGATTGATTCCTGTTGAATCCACATGTCTGGGTTATGAGCTCGATCCCCAGTAGGCAGCGGATCTATATATCTCTATTATTGATGTTTCTATCTCTCTACCACTTTGTCTTCTTCTCTCTCTAAAAATCAATAAAAACATTTACAAACAATAAAAAATAAAATCATATTTCACCTATTAAGTATATACAATTATATTTATCAAAAAAGAGTTATGTCAATTTTCAACCTCATATCATTGTTTTATTTTATTATATATTTTTTAAAAATAAATCTTTATTGCTCAGATTATTACAATTGTTTCTCCCCCCTCCCATAGCTCCCTTCCACCCCGATCCTTCCCCATCCTCTGCCCTTACCTCCCCCTCCCCCATTGCCCTCTTCCATAGGTGTATGATTTTAATCCAGTCACTTCCTGCACCCCCCACACCCGTATCCCCATGATAATAATCAATCCACTCCCTTTCTTTGCCCCTGATTCTATTATATTCACCAGTTTATTCTGTTCCTCAGATTTTTAATTCACTTTATTTTTAGATTCACTTGTTGATATATATGTATTTGTTGATCATAATTTTTATCTTTTTTTCATCTTCTTCCTCTTCTTAAATTATACCTTTCAGCATTTCATATAGTACTGGTTTGGTGGTGATGAACTCCTTTAGCTTTTTCTTATCTGTGAAGCTCTTTATGTGCCCTTTAGTTCTGAATGATAACTTTGCTGGATACAGTAATCTTGGCTGTAGATTCTCGCTATTTATCCCTTTGAATATTTCTTGCCAATCCCTTCTGGCCTGCATAGTTTATGTTGAGAAATCAGCTGATAGTCGTATGTGTGCTCCAGTATAGGTAACCAACTGCTTTTCTCTTGCT
The DNA here is from genome assembly GCF_964339955.1 of Pipistrellus hanaki. Lineage (NCBI taxonomy): Eukaryota > Metazoa > Chordata > Mammalia > Chiroptera > Vespertilionidae > Pipistrellus > Pipistrellus hanaki. The sequence continues at coordinate 137,390,744 of NC_140504.1, read as the reverse complement.
GCTTGAAAGATTCTCTCTTTTCTTTTGCCCTTGGCATTTTAATTATTATATGTCTTGGTGTGGTCCTCTTTGGATTCCTTTTGTTTGGGGTTCTGTGTGCTTTCTGGACTTGTAAGTCTATTTCTTTCACCAGGTGGGGGAAGTTTTCTGACATTATTTCTTCAAATATGTTTTCAGTATCTTGCACTCTCTCTTCTGGCACCCCCATAATTCTGATGTTGGTTCGCTTGAAGTTGTCCCAGAGGCTCCTTACACTGTCTTCAACTTTCTGGATTTTCATTTCTTCTCACTTCTCCAGAGGAGTGTCCTTTGGCTCTTTGTATTAAAAATCTTTGACTTGTTTCTTGTGTCCCTCCAGTGCTGTTGAATCTCTGTATAATATTTATTATTTCAGTCAGTTTATGTTTAATTTCTAGTTGGAACTCATTAAATTTGTTGTCCTTTTCTAGGAAATTTTTGAAAAACCTTATAACCGTTGTTTTGAACTCTATATCCAATCTTTTGTTCTCCATCTCTTTTGTTTGAGATCTATTTTCTTGTCTCAGCATTTTCGCTGCTTCCCAGAGTTGGTAGGATCTCTTTGTGTATTTCGTGTCCTATATGGCCCAGTGAGTCAGCCTCCCCAGTTTCCTGAGGTAGACACTCTTGGTGCTCCCAATTGTGGATTGCTTAAACAGCCTTGTTGTAATTAAGATTTGATTGTTGTTGGTATCACTGGGAGGAATTGACCTCCAGGCCTATTGGATGTGAGTATCATCTATGTCTACTCCGGGATACCTTCTCTATTGGAGACAGTCTTGTAGGATCAGACTTGCAAAATGCAAAAGCCTCTGTGCTCAGCTTGGATGGAGCGGAGTCTCAGGGCTGAGCTGACAGTGTTTGGCTTTCCGTCAGTCCTGCTCCTGTACACTCGCCTGAGTTTCTGCCTGACCTCTGACTTCCACGGCTCCCCTGAGTTTCCACCTGACTGTACAGATTCCTGTGCAAGAGCATGGGTGCCCAAGGGGCTCACCTGGAATTGGGTTGGATCTCTGTAGTTTGGAGCTCCTGTCTCCTTTCACTATGGAGAGGCTGAGCAACTTCCGCAGTCAGACCTCTCTGTGCACACTCCTTTGCATGTGACTAGATACCCTGCCTGCTGCGGATCCTGGCTTCCCGAGTCTCCCAGTCTCTGAGTATTCAGGTTCCTTTCTCTACAATCCAGACTCCACCCATATGAGCCTGGTTTCACGGTGTTTTGGCCAGGGTTGGGGTTCAGTACTGTTGGAAAGGGTTCAGTGCAATCAGGGACTTTCTTTCCCCTCCCACCAGTCAGGCATTCAGCTGCCCTTCCTCTCTGTGCACAAGCATCTCCCTACCTCAGTGCTTTGCGGCTCCCAATTCGATCTGTGAGCCTCTCTCCTTCTTTCTAGTTGCAGATTTCCCACTCCGCCAGCTTTCCTGTGGTTTTGGATGATGTCCATTCTGTCTTTTAGTTGTTGTTTTGAAATTGTTATGTGAAGCATCAGCTTAGATGCTTATCTACGCTGCCATCTTGGTTTCTCTCTTCATATCATTATTTAAAATGCAAGTTTCTTTTTTTGTTTTTGTTTTTTTGTATGTATTATGAAAATAAATTGATTTTTTCCAGCCAGGTAATAATAGCTGTACAAACAGGACATATTTCAAATATCATAATAGACATTGTACATTTACCCACAGAAAGGCTGTGCAGGGTAACTATGTATCTATGTATCTATTTGCCTTCCTTCCTGCCCATCTATCCACATGCAAATTTGGCTGGATTTACAGCAACTTAATATTAGAAGTGGTTACTTGATCAGTGAGAATTTTTTTACAGTCTCTGAACAATTTTAATTTTAATTGAAAAAAAACATATTTTATTGATTTTTTACAGAGAGGAAGGGAGAGGGTTAGAGAGTTCGAAACATCAATGAGAGAGAAACATGGATCAGCTGCTTACTGCACACTCCCTACTGGGTATGTGCCCTTGACAAGAATCAAACATGGTACCCTTGAGTCCACAGGCCAATGCTCTATCCCCTGAGAGAGCCAAACTGGGTAGGGCCCTCTGAACAATTTTTAAAAAGGCGTGGACTCACTGTGTCACTTCCAGCTAATAGTGTTTAAACATGTCACTGCACAAGTGAGAATCCCTGACAGCACCTGGTAGGAATTGCCCTTCTCAGGAAGGGTATGTTTCCTATCACACTGTGGCTTCACCTCTGGAATTCCTGGTTCACATGCAGGATGGAGCGCTAAAGCTTTTAGAGGCCTCTCTCTTATAGGCTTTATGCAGGCTCTCAGCTCCTGGAGGGTTTCAGTGGGGATTGCCATTTGCTCCTTCAATTTGTCCTAGGGTGCAGTGTCCTCTCAGCACTGCTGCTGGTCAGCACTACCTGCTTTCTGTCAGCTAGATCCCCAGAGCAATGGCAGGTACTTAAATCATCACTAGGTTCTCTAGGTCTATGAAGAAGGAATAATGATGAAATCCTTTATGGAAACAGAGAGGGAGAAGGAGAAGTCTGTACTCTAAATAGTACAAGAATTTAGATAACTATCAAATTCCTATAATATTCAATATGATTTTAAACAATCAAATGTTAAATTTTCAGGGAGAAGCACCAGGAATGGTGCTGGGATGATAAACTATTGATTACGTTGTTCACTCATGTGTTTAAAAATTTTTATTGTGTGATTTACTACATGCCAGGAGCCCTTCTAGATGGCTGAGTCCATGATATACAAAATAGGTAATGTTCCTGCCCACTTATATTCTAGTGGGGGAGACAAACTATACACTCTGGTGATAAAAGGTAGTGATAAAATACTGTGAAGAGTAATAATAATATTGATCACTAGAAGGAACCCATTGCTTTCTTCATTGCTTTACCAATAACTCCAAGGGAGACACAGTGAGCATGACATACTGTTAATTAAATAGGTTTTTTGGGGCCAGGTGATAGGCACTGTCTCTCCTTCTATCTCTCTCTCTCCCAGATTGGATTTCTTTTTTCTATTAATAGATGGATAAGGGAAATATGGTTAAGACATACCAAGGAGCCATTTGAGATATCTTGGGGTAGAGCGATTAGATCATCTTCTTCCTAAATGAGAAATCCTCTCCCCTCAATTTCGTGGACACTTAATTTTCTGTAATATTTAATCTTTGTCTTCACCTCTAGACTATGAACTCCTTAAGAGAGGGATTCAACTATATACCCACTCCTTGGCAGAATATGTGATAGGTACTCAACCAATGTTTTTTAAATGAATGATCCCTATAGCCAAAGCAATGTCTGCTTTTCATGAAGCCTCATCTAACTCCCTAGGGACTCTGTTTTGAACATAGTTTTGAGGAAAAGAACTCTGAGTTAGTCTTCCTGTCTTGTATTCTATGAAATCCTGTTTGTCATAGAACTGACAGTGAGTGGGAAGGGTAGGATGTGTGTGTGCGTGAGTGTGTGTGTGTGTGTGTGTGTGTGTGTGTAGTAGTAGTAGTAGTAGTAGTAGTAGTAGTAGTAGTAGTAAGAATATTATGTGGCAATGAGTTCTGAGCTATATTTTTTATTTTTACCTTTCTGTTGGATAAAAGTCTACCACACACTATATATCTTCATTGTTAGTACTACAGCTATCCCTCTTTTTTCCCACTGACCCCCCCATACCTTCCTGTCCCCCACAGTTGACATATTTTTATTGCTAAACAAATCTTAACAAATAATAGGTATATGGTTTGGTCAGAGATCACTCTAAAAACAAGGGTCTTGCATCTTCTTCTCTACAATGAATAAAAGTAACATCATAAAAACTACAAGGGAGTTGGAATCTAAGAAAATTCATACATCATGATCAATCCCATAATCTCTTGGTCTTAGAATGAAGATAGAAGATTGTGGGTGTGCCGAAACCGGTTTGGCTCAGTGGTAGAGCATCAGCCTGCGTACTGAAAGGTCCCGGGTTTGATTCGGTCAAGGGCATGTACCTTGGTTGCAGGCGCATCCCTGATGGGGGGTGTGCAGGAGGCAGCTGGTCGATGTTTCTCTATCATTGACATTTTTAGCTCTCTATCTCTTTCCCTTCCTCTCTGAAAAAAATCCATAAAATATATTTTTTAAAAATTAAAAAAAAGAAGATTGTGGGTGTCTTTAGTTATATTTCAACGTAACTATTCCATTTTCTTTCCTTTTTTGTAGCATTTAAAAAATATATTATTGATTTTTTTACAGGGAGGAAGAGAGAGGGATATAGAGTTAGAAACATCTATGAGAGAGAATCATGGATCAGCTGCCTCTTGAACACCCCCTACTGGGGATGTGCCAGCAACCAAGGTACATGCCCTTGACCAGAATCGATTCTGAGACCTTTCAGTCTGTAGGCCGAAGTTCTGTCCCCTGAGCGAAACTGGATTCAGCTAATTATTCCATTATCAAAAAACAGCTTTTGTAAATGGTATTGTTTTTATAATTTTTGGTGTTCAGTACTTTATTGCTTTTATATAAAAATACAGTTGAAAGTGCATTTTTGTGAATTGACCTTGAATCTTAGAACCTTGTTAAACTCACATATTTGTGCCAAGAGTTTATGTTGCTGTTTTCGGCTTTTTTGTTGTAGATTCCCTGTGATTTATCCATGTGCATAATCATTGCATGAGAATGAAGGCAGTTTTATTTTTTCCTTTCCTTCTTCCTCCCTCCCTCCTTTCCTCTTTCTCTTCCTTTCTTCCCCTCTTTCTTTCTTTTGCCATATTGTAGGAAGCCTTCATTATGCTGTTTTCTGGAGAGGAGAGACTGCACATTCTTGCTTTATTCCTGAGTTAGGGGCAAAGCATTCCATTTATTATCAATCAGTATGTATGTTAGGTGAAGGATTTTTTTTTGTAGATTTATTTTATCAGCTTAAAGAGGGTCATTTTCTCAAGTTGTGACATTTTTCAAGTTTCTTCAACTGCTTGAGTTATGCCTTGGGTAGAGTGACCAGGGAAGCTCTTTCCATTAGGTCATTAGCTTATGGTACAATCGTTCAATGGTGGTATTGCCATTCTTTCCTTGAGATTATCTATTTCTCTCTGAAGTTGTCTGCTCTCATTTTGGAATCCTTCTTTTAGTAAGAAGGCCTGTTCCTAAAAAGGGACAAATAAAGAGTAAATAAAGCACATCAGTAAGCAAATCCCAACTTCTAGCTATCAATAGTTTCCACATTTATAGTTCTTTTCTTTTTTTTTTTGAGTATTTAATTTCTTCTTGAAATTTTCTTTATTATAAATATTCATTCAAAGAGGTGTGGTGCATGGAATCCAAGCACAGGTGCGATTGGTTCCTAGGCTTGGCCAGCAATTGAAGCAAAGGATATGGTGTGGAAGGGCAGGTCCCAGCTGGCCTGTGGGTCCTGGGCAGCACTGGGCCCCTGTATAATCCCCTCCTTCTGAGCCATCAGGCCCCACCAGGCTACCTTAGTGCCATTGGTCACTATCTAGACTGGTGGGGTGATGGGGCCCCGCTCACACTCAACTTGGCTTAGCGCTGCCCACTTACCTGGTCTACCATCCTGCCACAGTCCCAATCTCATTGGGGCCAATCAGGGCCAGCAACACTTCCACTGCTACCCTCTGCCAGCTCTGGGTCACAGATGCCCACCATGTTCCTCACTGCCCCATGGTGGTCAGTGCACATCATAGTGAGCAGTCGAACTCCTGGTCAAACTCCCAATAGAAGGGACATTTTGCATATCAGGCTTTTATTATATAAGATACTTTCACTTTGACATCCTAGCTCCATGATTGCTTATCTTGAACGTTCTTTAGGTAAGAGATATTTTGGCTTATAGCTCTTAATATTTTGATAAACTTAAATTATAAGTCCCATTAATTCTATATAACCTATGTGGGCAATCTTAATTATGTTTCTTTTCAAATCTTATAGACTCTCATACACACACACACACACACACACACACACACATATATATATATGTATGTATGTATATATATATATATATATATATATATAAATATATATATATGTAATCATACATACACATAACAAAAATAAAATTTCTCAAAATCAAAAGAAGTGCCTGAATCATAGATCAGGGAATTTGATTTAAGCCTCCACAGCTTGGTGGCAAGAGGAGCAGGATATAAATAAGGCCATCAAGGCCCCTAACTGTCCATACTGGATTTCTGCAGAAAACTCACTGCACAAACTAGGAGTAGGGCATAGCAAACAGGTAGGAGTGGCTGACACAGGAGTGAGAGGCAAAGAGTCTTTCTGCTTATAAAGGTTCTCTGAGAACCAAAGTCACACCAGGTGTGACAAACAGTGATTGTAGATTCCTCTAAGTCTGAAAGTGGTTCAGATATCTTACTGATCTGTGTGACCCTGTAAATGCTCATCTTCTCTGAACCTCTGTTTCTTCTAAGAAACTGAAATTCTTGCTTCATATAATATTCAGCAAGAGATACAGATAAGATATATTTACAATGCCTGAAATATAATAGCTACCATTAATTGAATAATCTTATATAATAAAAAGGTAATATGCAAATTGTCCCCTCGGAAGTTAGGACACTCACCATGATGTGCGCTGACCACCAGTGGAAGCCCCCGCTGTAAGCTGGCAGCCAGCGGAGGGAAAGCTCCATCCAGCAGTTGGCAACTGGGGAAAGTTTGTTGCTGGATCAGCCAGAGGGAGGCCCTGATTGGCCCTGATTGCCAGCTAGGCCGAGGGACCCTATCCATGCACAAAATTTTGTGAACAGGGCCACTTGTCTATATATGTAGAAGCCTAAATGACCATTGAACAATTTGACTGTTTGACTGGTAGCTATGACATGCACTGATCATCAGAGGGCAGCAGCTCAATGCACAGGCATGGAAACTTAGAGCAGACTGATGAATATCAGAAAAAAGAGGGGACAAGGGAGATTGAGAAGAGATTAAGCTAAGATCTTATAAACATATTAGAGACCCGGTGCTTGGATTTGTGCACTGGTGGGGTGCCTTGGCCTGGCCTGTTGGGATTTGGCCAAAATCATTATTCTGACATTCCCCGACAAGTCCAAAATTGCGAGATGGTGCAGGTCAGGCTGAGAGACCGAAACATTGCATGAATCCATGCACTGGACCTTTAGTTTACTGATAAAGGACTGGATTTGAGATAAAGAATAATAAATTTTATAAATAGCCAGATGTAAGCAAGCTCCAAATCAGGAAGACAGAGTTTGAAAGATATAAGTGGGCAAGCAAGATCCTTAGGGTTTTTATATTCTAATAGACACACAAATAAGTCAGGGAGAGTGGACACAAAACAGAAAAGAGAAACCTCAAGGTGACACCATTACATACCTTAAGTTTAAGAGCCATAATACTCTCTTGCTCTGCCATTAATTGGGCCCACTCCTGCTCCATATTCTCAATCAGTTGTTTCACATGTTCCTGATAATTCTTTTCTTTCTCCTCTATCATCTGCTGATTCTTCTTTTGCATTTCCTGTAGCATTTTTGCTGCAACCTCTGCAGATTCAGCTTTCACACGTTGCACTGCCAGGAGGAAAGGAAGAAGACAAATTCATGTGGGTGCCCACCTCGCTGTTTCTTCTTTGTGAACTCACCTGACATTGTTGCTGCTGACTGCATTTGTCCACTGAGACTGACTTTGGCTAGTAGCAGGCATCTTTGCTCATCTGGCTTTTGTTTAAGGACCCCAGGTTCTCCAAGCCAAATTATTTAAACTTTTAAAAGCTGTTAAGGCTATCTAGTCTCTTGACTTGCACCTCACCTTCGAACTCCTTTTCCTTAACTGTGAGAGTCTGGTCTGTCTGTAGAATTGTAGCCATAGCCCTCCTTTGCTCTGCCTTTAATTGAGCCCTCTCTTGCTCCATCTTCTCAACCAGTTGTTTCACGTGTTCTTGAAAGCTCTTTTCGCTCTCCTCCATCATCTGCTGATTCTTCTTTTGCATTTCCTCTGGCATTTTTGCTGCAGCCTCTGCAGATTCAGCTTTCACACGTTGTACTGCCAGGAGGAAAGGAAGAAGACAAATTCATGTGGGTGACCACCTTGGTGAACTCACCTGTCGTTGTTGCTATTGACTGCATATGCCCAGTGAAACTGACTTTGGCTAGTTATAGGCCTCTTTGATCATCTGGCTTTTGTTTAAGGACCCCAGGTTCTCCAAGCCAAATTATTTAACCTTTTAAAAGCTGTTGAGGCTATCTATTCTCTTGACTTGCTCTTCATCTTTGATCCCCTTTTCCTTTACTGTGAGAGTCTGGTCTGTCTGTAGAATTATAAATCCAAATTATTTAAACTTTTAAAAGCTGTTGAGGCTATCTGTTCTCTTGATTTGCTCCTCACCTTCGATCTTGTTTTCCTTCATTGCGAAACTCTGGTCTGTCTGTAGAATTGTAGCCATAGCCCTCTTTAACTCTGCCATTATTTGGGCCCTCTCCTGCTCCATCTTCTCAATCAGTTGTTTTATATGTTCCTGAAAACTCTTTTTGCTCTCCTCCATCATCTGCTGATTCCTCTTTTGCATTTCCTCCAGCATTTTTGCTGCAGCCTCTGCAGATTCAGTTTTCACACGTTGCCCTACCAGGAGGAAAGGAAGAAGAGAAATTCATGTGGGTGCCCACTTCGCCGTTTCTTCTTTGTGAACTCACCTGACATTGTTGCTGCTGACTGCATTTTCCCACTGAGACTGACTTTGGCTAGTAGTAGGCATCTTTGCTCATCTAGATTTTGTTTAAGGATCCCAGGTTCTCCAAGCCAAATTATTTAAACTTTTAAAAGCTGTTGAGGCTATCTAGTCTCTTGACTTGCTCCTCACCTTCGATCTCCTTTTCCTTTTCTGTGAGAGTCTGGTCTGTCTGTAGAATTGTAGCCATAGCCCTCTTTTGCTCTACCATTAATTGGGCCTTCTCCTGCTCCATCTTCTCAACCAGTTGTTTCACGTGTTCCTGAAAACTCTTTTCTTTCTCCTCCATCATCTGCTCATTCTTCTTTAGCATTTCCTCCAACATTTTTGCTTTAGCCTCTGCAGATTCAGCTTTCACACGTTGTACTGCCAGGAGGAAAGGAAGAAGACAAATTCATGTGGGTGACCACCTTTGTGAACTCACCTGTCATTGTTGCTGCTGACTGCATATGCCCACCGAGACTGACTTCGGCTAGTTGTAGGCCTCTTTGATCATCTGGCTTTTGTTTAAGGACCCCAGGTTCTCCAAGCCAAATTATTTAACCTTTTAAAAGCTTTTGAGGCTATCTATTCTCTTGACTTGCTCTTCAACTTTGATCCCCTTTTCCTTTACTGTGAGAGTCTGGTCTGTCTGTAGAATTATAAATCCAAATTATTTAAACTTTTAAAAGCTGTTGAGGCTATCTATTCTCTTGATTTGCTCCTCACCTTCAATCTTGTTTTCCTTCATTGCGAAACTCTGGTCTGTCTGTAGAATTGTATCCATAGCCCTCCTTTGCTCTGCCTTTAATTGGGTCCTCTCCTGCTCCCTCTTCTCAATCAGTTGTTTCACGTGTTCCTGATAACTCTTTTCTTTCTCCTCCATCATCTGCTGATTCTTCTTTTGCATTTCCTCTGGCATTTTTGCTGCAGCCTCTGCAGATTCAGCTTTCACACGTTGTACTGCCAGGAGGAAAGGAAGAAGACAAATTCATGTGGGTGACCACCTCGGTGAACTCACCTGTCTTTGTTGCTGCTGACTGCATTTGCCCACTGAGACTGACTTTGGCTAGTAGTAGGCATCTTTGCTCATCTGGCTTTTGTTTAAGGACCCCAGGTTCTCCAAGCCAAATTATTTAAACTTTTAAAAGCTGTTGAGGCTATCTATTCTTTTGACTTGCTCTTCATCTTTGATCCCCTTTTCCTTTACTGTGAGAGTCTGGTCTGTCGGTAGAATTGTAAAGCCAAATTATTTAAACTTTTAAAAGCTGTTGAGGCTATCTATTCTCCTGATCTGCTCCTCAACTTCGATCTTCTTTTCCTTTATTGTGAAAGTCTGGTCTGTCTGTAGATTTGTAGCCATAGCCCTCTTTAGCTCTGCCATTATTAGGGCCCTCTCCTGCTCCATCTTCTCAACCAGTTGTTTCACATGTTCCTGATAACTCTTTTCTTTCTCCTCCATCATCTGCTGATTCCTCTTTAGCATTTCCTCCAACATTTTTGCTTTAGCCTCTGCAGATTCAGCTTTCACACGTTGTACTGCCAGGAGGAAAGGAAGAAGACAAATTCATGTGGGTGACCACCTTGGTGAACTCACCTGTCATTGTTGCTGCTGACTGCATATGCCCACCGAGACTGACTTCGGCTAGTTGTAGGCCTCTTTGATCATCTGGCTTTTGTTTAAGGACCCCAGGTTCTCCAAGCCAAATTATTTAACCTTTTAAAAGCTTTTGAGGCTCTTGACTTGCTCTTCATCTTTGATCCCCTTTTCCTTTACTGTGAGAGTCTGGTCTGTCTGTAGAATTATAAATCCAAATTATTTAAACTTTTAAAAGCTGTTGAGGCTATCTGTTCTCTTGATTTGCTCCTTACCTTCGATCTTGTTTTCCTTCATTGCGAAATTCTGGTCTTTCTGTAGAATTGTAGCCATAGCCCTCTTTAGCTCTGCCATTATTTGGGCCCTCTCCTGCTCCATCTTCTCAATCAGTTGTTTCATATGTTCCTGAAAACTCTTTTTGCTCTCCTCCATCATCTGCTGATTCTTCTTATGCATTTCCTCCAGCATTTTTGCTGCAGCCTCTGCAGATTCAGCTTTCACACGTTGCCCTACCAGGAGGAAAGGAAGAAGAGAAATTCATGTGGGTGCCCACCTCGCTGTTTTTTCTTTGTGAACTCACCTGACATTGTTGCTACTGACTGCATATGCCCACTGAGACTGACTTTGGCTAGTAGTAGGCATCTTTGCTCAAATGGGTTTTGTTTAAGGACCCCAGGTTCTCCAAGCCAAATTATTTAAACTTTTAAAAGCTGCTGAGGCTATCTAGTCTCTTGACTTGCTCCTCACCTCGATCTCCTTTTCCTTTTCTGTGAGTGTCTGGTCTGTCTGTAGAATTATAAATCCAAATTATTTAAACTTTTAAAAGCTTTTGAGGCTATTTATTCTCTTGATTTGCTCCTTACCTTCGATCTTGTTTTCCTTCATTGCGAAATTCTGGTCTTTCTGTAGAATTGTAGCCATTGCCCTCTTTAGCTCTGCCATTATTTGGGCCCTCTCCTGCTCCATCTTCTCAATCAGTTGTTTCATATGTTCCTGAAAACTCTTTTTGCTCTGCTCCATCATCTGCTGATTCTTCTTATGCATTTCCTCCAGCATTTTTGCTGCAGCCTCTGCAGATTCAGTTTTCACACGTTGCCCTACCAGGAGGAAAGGAAGAAGAGAAATTCATGTGGGTGCCCACCTCGCTGTTTTTTCTTTGTGAACTCACCTGACATTGTTGCTACTGACTGCATATGCCAGCTGAGACTGACTTAGGCTAGTGGTAGGCATCTTTGCTCATCTGGCTTTTATTTTAGGACCCCAGGTTCTCCAAGCCAAATTATTTAAACATTTAAAAGCTGTTGAGGCTATCTAGTCTCTTGACTTGCTCCTCACCTTCGATCTCCTTTTCCTTTTCTGTGAGAGTCTGGTCTTTCTGTAGAATTGTAGCCATAGCCCTCCTTTGCTCTGCCTTTAATTGGGCCCTCTCCTGCTCCATCTTCTCAACCAGTTGTTTCACGTGTTCCTGAAAACTCTTTTTGCTTTCCTCCATCATCTGCTGATTCTTCATTTGCATTTCCTCCAGCATTTTTGCTGCCACCTCTGCAGATTCTGCTTTCACACGTTGCACTGCCAGGAGGAAAGGAAGAAGACAAATTCATGTGGGTGACCCGCTCGCTGTTTCTTCTTTGTGAACTCACCTGTCATTGTTGCTGCTGACTGCATTTGCCCACTGAGACTGACTTTGGCTAGTTGTAGGCATCTTTGCTCATCTGGCTTTTGTTTAAGGACCCCAGGTTCTCCAAGCCAAATTATTTAAATTTTTAAAAGCTGTTGAAGCTATCTATTCTCTTGACTTGCTCCTCACCTTTTATCTCCTTTTCCATTAATGTGAGATTCTGGTCTGTCTGTAGAATTGCATCAATCACAGACTCCTTGGACTTCAGGTATGTCTGAAGAACTTCTTCACTCTAGGACACCAATAAAATGGCATTAGTGATAGGAAATCGCTGGAAACGCTTATTCCTATTTGCACACCATCTTTTCTTGTAGGAATCACTACACTTGGCCCTGTTCCTTGTGCTGGTCAAGGTGCCCCTGTCACTGGTTGGGCACATTCTCCAGCTTGGCCAACCCTGGCACCCTATGAAGTAGAATCCTTTGTAAAAAATTGGTATAAATATAGATTCAGAGTGTCTCTTCTCATGTGAAGGTTTTGTTTTTTGAGCTCTTGGTGCTGTGATTTCATATGGAGTGAGGATGAAGCAATCATGGAGAGAGCAGATCCAAGGAAAGGAGTTTGAGTGAGACTGGATAGAGGGCTAGTGTGGGGTTGAAGGGCGGAACAGAGAGACAGATATATGCTGGTTACCTGTATTCCCTTCCTGGGTTCCTGAAGATACTTTTTCTTGAGCTCATTCATAGTTTGCATTAAGAGATGATATCCTCCTGGTTTAGAATAAACCCCCTGCTTTATATCTTCTTCTAAAGAATGGAAGATATCCTTAAGTAAAGCTGAGCAGCGATCCGATGATGCTTTTATATTCTCTTTATAAAACTCTTCCCGCCTTTTTTCTAGCTGGGCCTTTAATGTGAAAATAGGAAGTAGAAAGAGTACAGAGGAAATGTTATCTCAACCTCAGGATTTTTGGAAAGGCTTCTCCAAAACCAGTCTGTGATCCTGCAAAAATTTACAGCCACCTTTGCAGGACCACATCCTTTCTCCTGATCCTGTCTTTCTACTGAAGTCCCTTTCTCCTTGGAGGTGAAGTTCATGGTAGAGTTTGCTTGCTTTATGTTAGCATTTATGCTACTGATCTGCGGGTCATAGGGCGCCATGGTCTTTTGCACTGCAGCTGAGTTCTCTATCTGGTCCAAGGCCAGGACTGCTTTCTCAATGCAGGGCAGGTCCCCACTGCTGATGGCATTGACATAGGTCAGGACTAGGTTCTCTAGTCCTAAACATACACCTTTGGAAAGAAACTTCTGCTTTCAGATTGGAACAGCAATTGCAAATGGAATAAATGTGACTCAATGTAAACCTGCTCAATATAACTAAGACTACATATTTTTTTTCTTTTGGATATAATAGTGGTCAGCAAACTCATTAGTCAACAGAGACAAATATAAAATACAACTATTGAACTTTTTTTGAGAGTTAAATTTTTAAAATTTAAAGTCTTTCTAACACCACTTCTTCAAAATAGACTTGCCCAGGCTGTGGTGTTTTGTGGAAGAGCTACACTCAAGGGGCCAAAGAGCTGCATGTGGCTCAAGGGCCACGGTTTGCCAACCAGTGCCCTAATACATATAAACATAAGAAAAAAAATTACCTCTAATTCCTTTAGAAATAAATGGTCTACATTCTTGAAGGAATTCTTCATGAAGACTTCATTGGCCTCTTTCCCGCTGGCCGTGTGCAGGTCCAGGAGCTCTTGGAGGGTTTCTGTGGGTAGTTCAACCTTCTCCCCCATCTGCTTGTCATAGTGGGCAATGGCCTTTTTTACTGCAGCCGAGTTCTCTATCTGGGCCAAGGCCAGGACTGTGTTCTCCATGCAGGGCAAGTCTCCACTGGTGATGGCATTGACATAGGTCATCACCAGAGTCTCCAGCCCTTCAAATAGAGAACAAAAGGTAACATTTGTTGTAGGTAGGGTGAGGAAACTGTCCATCATGCGTAAATCTGGTGATATCTCTCAACACTCATTTGGCTCATAGCATGGATGTCCTCAGCATCACCTAGAAGTTTGTTAAAAATGCAGAATCTCAGCCTTTGTTCCAGATGAACTGAATTAAATCCTCCTCAGGTGAGATCTTGGGTGATATGGATCTACATTAGGGGTGTCGACCTCAATCAGAGAAGGGGCCAAAATCTAAAATCCAGCCTAAATCGCGGGCCGAATGGTTTACTGAACAGTCGTAAACTGACAATGTTATAAACTGACAGCGGAGTGCAGTGATGACAGCGCGGTGCGGGCCACATTGCAAGGCCTGGCGGGCTGAATTTGGCCCGCGGGCCTTGTGTTTGACACATGTTATCTACATCAAAGGGTGATAAACTCTGTTCTTGGCACCATAGACCTGTGTTCATTGAGGGCATGTGTTTTACCCGAAAGCATCTTTACGACAGGAAATGTACCTCTCATTCATGTCTCTATCATCAGTTCTGGTCAGTGATAAGTATTTATAAAATGAATATTTGTGAAACAATTAAAAAGAACTCCTCTGCCCTGGCCAGGTGGCTCAGTTGGTTGGAGCATCATTACATGCACCAAAAAGTTGTGGATGTGATTCTTGGTCAGGGCACACACCTAGGTTCAATCCCAGTTGGGGCGCATGCAGGAGGTAACTGATTAGTGTTTCTCTCTCACATTGATGTTTCTCTCTCTTAAATTCATGGGAAAACTTCCTTGGCTGAAGATTAAACAACTAAAAATAAATTTAAAAAGGAGTCCTCCATTTTATTTTATTTTATTTATTTATTTATTTATTTATTTATTTTTTCGCATTCAGTGCTTTTATTCTACTTTACCAAGTTTACAAAACTTTTTTTTTTTTTTTTAAGTTTTCACTTTTTCTTGTTTTTTTTTTTTTTTTTAATATATTTTATTGATTTTTTTTTTTTTTTTGCCCCCCACCCTCCCTCCCACACATCCCCTCCCTCCCCAGAGTTTTGTGTCCATTGGTTATACTTATATGCATGTATAAAAGTCCTTCGGTTGATCTATTATCTCCCCCAGATCTTCCTCCCCTCCCCGCTGTAATTTGACAGTCTACTTGTTGATTTACTGTCTCTATATCTATCTTTTGGTTCATCAGTTTATAATGCTCTTTGTTATCCACAAATGAGTGAGGTCATGTGGTGTTTCTCTTTCATTGATTGGCTTATTTCACTCAGCATGATGTTCTCCAGTTCCATCCAGTTTGCTGCAAATGATGAGAATTCCTTATTTTTTATGGCCGCATAGTATTCCATTGTGTAGATGTACCAAAGTTTTTGGATCCAATCATCTGCTGACGGACACTTAGGCTGTTTCCAAATTCTGGCTATTGTAGATTGTGCTGCTATGAACATAGGGGTGCATATATCCTTTCTGATTGGTGTTTCTAGTTTCTTGGGATATATTCCTAGAAGTGGGATTACTGGGTCAAATGGGAGTTCCATTTTCAGTTTTTTGAGGAAACTCCACACTGTTCTCCACAGTGGTTGCACCAGTCTACATTCCCACCAGCAGTGCACGAGGGTTCCTTTTTCTCCGCAACCTCGCCAACACTTGTCGTTTGTTGATTTGTTGATGTTGGCCATTCTGACAGGTGTGAGATGGTACCGCATTGTTGTTTTGATTTGCATCTCTCGGACAATTAGTGACTTTGAGCATGTTTTCATGTGCCTTTTGGCCTTCCTTCTGTCTTCTTTTGAAAATGTTCTATTTAGGTCCATTGCCCATTTTTTAATTGGATTATTTATCTTCCTTTTATTTAGTTGTATAAGCTGTTTGTAGATGTTGGAGATTAAACCTTTATCAGTGGTATCATTTGCAAATATGTTCTCCCACACTGTGGGCTTTCTTGTTGTTTTGTTGATGGTTTCTTTTGCTGTAAAAAAGCTTTTTATTTTGATGTAGTCCCATTTGTTTATTTTCTCTTTAGCTTCCATTGCCCTAGGGGTAGTATCAGTGAAGAAGTTCTTTTGGCATACGTCTGAGATTTTGCTGCCTGTGGATGCTTCTAGTATTTTTATGGTTTCCCGTCTGATGTTTAAGTCCTGTA
This sequence comes from Pipistrellus hanaki, assembly GCF_964339955.1. NCBI lineage: Eukaryota > Metazoa > Chordata > Mammalia > Chiroptera > Vespertilionidae > Pipistrellus > Pipistrellus hanaki. The sequence continues at coordinate 137,374,765 of NC_140504.1, read as the reverse complement.
TCCATTTTGAGTTTATTTTTGTGAATGGTGTAAGTTGGTGATCTAGTTTCATTCTTTTGCATGTGTCTGTCCAATTTTCCCAACACCATTTATTGAAGAAACTGTCTTGACTCCATTGTATATTCGTGCCTCCTTTGTCAAATATTAGTTGAGCATAGTGATTTGGGTTGATATCTGGGTTCTCAATTCGATTCCATTGATCTATATGTCTGTTCTTGTGCCAGTACCAGGCTGTTTTGAGAACAGTGGCTTTGTAATATAGTTTGAAGTCTGGTATTGAGATCCCTCCTACTTTACTCTTCTTTCTCAGGATTGCTGTGGCTATTCGGGGTCTTTTATTGTTCCAAATGAACTTTTGGAGAGTTCTTTCTAGGTCGGTGAAATATGTCGTTGGTATTTTAATGGGGAGTGCATTGAACCTATAGATTGCTTTAGGAAGTATGGACATTTTGATGATGTTGATCCTACCAATCCATGAACATGGTATGTTCTTCCATCTCCTTACATCTTCCTCTATCTCTTTTTTCAGTGTCGTGTAGTTTTCCCCATATAGGTCCTTTACTTCCTTAGTTAAAGTTATTCCTAGGTATCTTAATTTTTTTGGTGCGATGGTAAATGGAATTGCTTTTTTAGTCTCTGTTTCTGCAGTTTCTCTGTTGGTGTATAGAAAAGCCATGGATTTCTTGGCATTAATTTTGTATCCTGCTACATTACCAAATTCATTTATTAAGTCAATTAGTTTTTTAATGGAGTCTTTTGGGTTTTTTATGTACAATATCATGTCATCGGCAAATAAGGATAACTTTACTTCTTCTTTTCCAATTTGGATGCCTTTTATTTCCTCCTCTTGTCTAATTGCAATGGCTAGTACTTCCAGTACTATGTCAAACAGGAGTGGCGAGAGTGGGCATCCCTGTCTTGTTCCTGTTCTTAGAGGGAATGGTTTTAGTTTTTGCCCATTGAGTATAATGTTGGCTGTGGGTTTATCATATATAGCTTTTATTATGATGAGGTATGATCCTTGTACTCCCACCTTGTTAAGAGTTTTTATCAGAAAAGGGTGTTGGATTTTATCGAATGCTTTTTCTGCATCAATTGATATGACTATATGATTTTTATCTTTCAATTTGTTTATGTGATGTATCACGTTTATTGATTTGCGGATATTGTACCATCCTTGCATTCCTGGAATAAATCCTACTTGGTCGTGGTGTATGATCTTTGTGATGCTCTTCTGGAGTCGATTTGCTAGAATTTTGTTGAGGATTTTAGCATCTATGTTCATGAGGGATATTGGTCTGTAATTCTCTTTCATTGAGTTGTCTTTATCTGGTTTTGGGATTAGGGTGATGCTGGCTTCATAGAAGGAATTTGGAAGTGTTCCTTCCTCTTGGATTTTTTGGAATAGTCTGAGGAGGATAGTTTTTAGTTCTTCCTTGAATGTTTGGTAAAACTCTCATGTGAAGCCATCTGGCCCTGGGCTTTTGTTTGCTGGAAGCTTTTTGATGACTGTTTCAATTTCTTCCCAAGTCACTGGTTTATTGAGATTTTTAGATTCTTCCTGATTGAGTTTTGGAAGATTATATTTTTCTAGGAATATGTCCATTTCCTCCAGGTTGTTCAGTTTGTTGGAGTAGAGTTGTTCATAGTATTTTGTAACAATCCGTTGTATTTCGGTGGGGTCTGTTGTTATTTCACCTCTTTCATTTCTGATTTTGTTTATTTGGGTCCTCTCTCTTTGTTTCTTGGTTAGTCTGGCTAGAGGTCCATCTATCTTGTTTATCCTTTCAAAGAACCAGCTCTTGGTTTTGTTGATCTTATGTATTGTTTCTTTGGTCTCTATGTCGTTTATCTGTGCTCTGATTTTTGTTATTTCCTTCCTTCTACTTACACTGGGCTTTTCTTGTTGCTCTTTTTCTAACTCTTTGAGTTGTAGAGTTAGATCATTTGTTACACTTTTTTCTAGTTTTTTGCAATAGGCTTGTAAGGATATGAACTTCCCTCTCAAAACTGCTTTTGCTGTGTCCCATAGATTTTGGATTGTTGTGTTTTCATTGTCATTTTTTTCCAGGATGTTTTTAATTTCTTCCTTGATTTCTCTGGTAACCCAGTCCTTGTTTAATAGCATGCTGTTTAGTCTCCATGTGTTTGATTTCTTTGGATTATTTTTATTGTAGTTAATTTCCAGTTTTATGCCATTATGGTCTGAGAAGATGCTTGATATGATTTCTATCTTCTTGAATTTGAAGAGACTTTGCCTATGTCCCAAAATGTGGTCTATCTTTGAGAATGTCCCATGTGCATTTGAGAAGAATGTATATTCTGTGGCTTTGGGGTGGAATGTTCTGAAGATGTCAATTAATTCCATCTGGTCTAGTGAGTCATTTAGGATTGATATTTCTTTGCTGATTTTTTGTTTGGATGATTTGTCAAAGGGTGACAGTGGGGTATTAAAATCTCCTACTATGATTGTATTGCTGTTAATCTCTCCCTTAATGTCCTCCAGCAGTTTTTTTATGTATTTGGGTGCTCCCGTATTGGGTGCATATATATTTACCAGGGTTATTTCTTCTTGTTTGATTGCTCCCTTTAGTATTATGAAGTGGCCTTCATTGTCTCTTGTTATGTCCTTCACTCTGAGATCTAATTTGTCAGATATAAGTATTGCTACCCCAGCTTTCTTTTCATTTCCATTTGCCTGGAAAACCTTTTTCCATCCCTTCACCCTCAGTCTGTGTGCATCTCTTTTTCTGAGGTGGGTTTCTTGTAGACAGCAGATGTATGGGTCTTGTTTTCTTATCCAATCTGTTACCCTATGTCTTTTGATTGGAGCATTTAAACCATTTACATTTAATGTTATTAATGATAGGTACTCATTTGATGCCATTTTTATTCTATACCCCTGTGTTCCTTCTTCGCTTCCTATTTATTTATTTTTACAGTAGACCTTTGAGCATTTCTTGCATTGCTGGTTTGGTGGAGATAAATTCCTTTAGTCTTTTTTTGTCTGTGAAGCTCCTGATTTCCCCTTCAATTTTGATTGATAGTCTTGCTGGGTACAGTATTCTTGGATTCAGACCCTTTCTTTGCATGACTTTGTATATTTCATCCCATTCCCTTCTGGCCTGATAAGTTTCTGTTGAGAAATCAGTTGTTAGTCTGATGGGGGTTCCTTTATATGTAACTTTCTGTCTCTCTCTGGCTGCTTTTAAGATTCTAACTTTGTCATTGGTGTTTGCCAATTTAATTATAATATGTCTTGGCGTCGGTCTTCTGGGATCCATTTTGCTTGGGACTCTGCGAGCATCTTGGATTTGTGTGGGTTTTTTCTTCTCTATCTCAGGAAAATTTTCTGTCATTATTTCTTGAAATACATTTTCCATGTCTACCTCGGTTTTCTTTCCTTCCGGAACCCCTATTATTCGAATATTGTTTTGTTTTGCATTGTCCCAAAGCTCCCGTAGGCTCTCCTCCTGCTTTTTAATTTTTTTTTCTAGAAGCTGCTCTAATTGGGTATTTTTTTCCATCTTGTCTTCTAGCTCACTGATGCGATCCTCTGCTTCTTCTAGTCTGCTCTTGATGCTATCTATTGAGTTCTTCATAGTAGCGATGTCATTTTTCATTTCATCTTGAGTCATCTTCATTTCCTCTTGGGTTTTTTTCATTTCCTCTTGGGTCTTACTCAAATTGTCAAATTTGTCTTCCATTCTTTTTAGCCATCTTAAGATTGTTACTCTGAATTCTTGCTCTGGTAGGTTGCTTGCCTCTATATCGTTTACTTCCTTTTCTGGTGAAGCCTGCTTTTCTTTCATATGCGGGCTGTTTTTTGGTCTCCCCATGATCTATGATGTCTGGTTGTGTAGTTCTCTCTCTCCTGCTTTGATTTAAAGGCACAAAATACAACACAACCAGGTACAACACACAAGGCACTGAATCGAAATGTGTTTGCGATATTAATAACCACCAATAAGGGTGACTAGAACCCAGCTAACAAAAACATGCAATCAAACAAAAAGCATAGGCAAATCAATCTTATAAAAGAAAAGCATACAACTTCAGTAAAGTTAACATTCAACATACAACTTCAGAGTTAGAGAGTAAGACTGTTTTTTTTTTGTTTTTTTTTTGTTTTTAGGACAACTGCGAGGGAGGTGTGAATGGGTTTGGAGCAGGTAGTTGGAAATTAGATATATACAAGTAGGGTGAAATTTTAGGAGGGGGTAGACAGATGGAATGGGGGAAATCTAGAGCAGGAAAGGGTTAAGATAAACAGGGTATCAAAGGAAAAGATTGGAAAGAGGGTGAGGGCATAAAGGTAGGGTTGAGATAGAATAAAGCGTTGGAGAAAGAAGGATAGATAAAGACTGTAGAACAGTAATCCTGAAATTAAAAAAAAAAAAAATATATATATATATATATATATATAATCAAATGGAATAAAAATAATAAAAATAAACAAAAGAAAATAAGATGAAAAAGGTAAATTAGTAGTAGTAATAATGTTGATTACATATACAATGTAATAATTATCAAGATAAAATCAAGTGAGGAAAAAGAAAAAAAATAGTTTCTTGAGTAAACGTTGCAAATAATGAAAACAAAAGTAAAAAACAAAAATTTAAAAATTAAAAAAAAATAATAATAAAATTTTAAAAATTTAATTAAAATTAGCAGTAATGAAGGTCATTCGCTTCCTCTATTGTTATGATCCAGTCCTGATTTTTAGGCAGGTTTTGCTTTGTTTTTATTACACTAGAGTCAATTTGTGACTTAGCCTCTGGGGGCAGTGTTTCTAGGTTGACTTCCCAGACTCTAAAGCCTCTCCAGCTTTTTTTTTTTTTCCGTCCTCTCTGAAGCTGGAACTATGGAGGGGGGGAGGGGGCAGGTCTGAGCAACTGCAATCTCCCGCAACTCTCCGATATCCCTCCGAGCCGGATCCAAATGTGTTGCTCTTTAGATATCTCCCCTGTTAGGAGCCCCGTCCACTTTCAAGGGTGACAACCGCCCAACAGCGGGGGCTTCTACTTGTAATCACCACCCCTGTCCTCCAGCTTCCGGGAGCGCGCTCTGTGCGCACAGGCTTTTTGTTTTCGCCGCGAGCGCTCTCAACCCTCTCCCCGCGAAATCTGACCTTTTCGCTGAGCAGTGGGGCAATCCTGTGAGGGCAAGTGTTCGCGCCGCTTGGGATCCGCGTTCTGGGGGTCACAGATGCTTGGTGGTCGCTGCGGCTGTGGATATTCAGGCCTCTGACACGATCCTATCTTCCTCTCAAGATGGCGAGGTTTCCCCGTCCAAGCCGGTAGGTAGCTCCGGGCAGGGACACAGCCTGCGTGGGTGCTTCCCTGTGAGGGGCACCTCTGTCAGCAGCCCCCCAGCAGTTTCTTCTGGTGTTCGCTGTCTCCCAGCTTGCCAATAAACACTCACAGCACAAGACCCTCAGTTGCTCTCTCTTTCTGCTTCGGGAGAGGGAGGAGTCCTCCATTTTAATCATTCTGGAAGAACACTGTCCAAAAGAACTTTCTGTGATGATGGTCCTGTGCTATTTGTGCTGACCAATAATGCAGCCCCTAGACATCTAATCAGAATTCTTAATTTTCTTTAATTCTAATTATTCTACATGTAAGTTTAGTTATATGAAGCTACTATACTTGTCTAGTAGCTATTATATGGAATAGTACAGGTCCAGGTTATTAGGGCAATTTTAAGCAATAGATCTTTTTTATTTGTCTTTTTCTATCAATTCTCACCCACAAAATCTGTCTAATAAAATCTATTAGAAATGTGTCATTCAGAATGTACCACAGTAATAGTAGTATATTTGCATTTTTTAAGTCTGAAACTAGGCGGATGCTATTCCACCATCCTTTAGCCTTAACAGTGAGAGTAATGACTGGGAAGAGGACTCACGGGGTCCATTGACCTGGATGTTTCCTGAAAGAGTTTTGACCTTGGAATTGGTAAAGATGTAGGAACAGAAGTCAGCAGCTTGTTGCACGAATTCGGGGTCCAGCTCATCATCATGCATTGTCTCAAGTTGGCCTAGCTTCTTCTGATGAGTGGGCTGATCAAAGATAAAGCATTTCTTCTTTGGGAAGAACTTTTGGATACAGAGTCGGGGCAGGTTAAACTTTTCATCTTTAAGACTGGTACCTGTGGAAAGATAAAAAAGGGCTTTGTATAATATAGGGGCTTGGAAAATTTTCCTGTAAATGTCCAAATGATTATATATATATATATATATATATATATATATATATATATATATATATATATATATATATATATTAGACTTTGCAGGTCATGTATTTACTAAGAATTCAATTCTGCTATATAGCATGAAAGCAGCCATGGACCATCTAATAGTATTCATGCAGTAAAACCTATTTGTATGATTGCTGTCGGGCTGCATTGGCCATCATTTGCCTGTGGGCTATAGTTTGCCAATCCCTGGCCTAGCACATCGTTATGCTTTAATCTATTTTCTTTAAATAAATGCCCATTCCATTCCATATTCTTTGGCTAATTACAGCATCACAAGCCCTAAGTAGGGAGATAAAAATCAAAATGATCACAGTATAGGGAAAGGTGAAGGAAAAAGTAACTTTTCTTAGAACAGGGGAGAAGATAATTCAAAATTAATTATTATAATTCAGCAGCTGAGAAGTAGAAAACTATACATGTAAGAACACTAAGTAGAAAAATAAAAGATGATGGTTTCTCATGGCTTGTGGTTCCCAATAATCAGTTCTAAGTCCCCTTTACCTTGCTTGAGTTGGAGTGAATTCTGCAGGAACTCGTCTGCTGAGATGGGTTGCCCATCTGCTTCCAATTCTAGGGGAAAATCCCTCGGTGTCCACAAAAAATCCGGAAAGAAGCTCACAAAGTCAGCTGAGTCCTCATCCTCATTGGCATCAGGTGAAGATTTTGCCCTTATTTTATCTGTCAGCTCTGTCACATAGCTGAGTAGCAAACTAAGGAAAATGGTGTAAATGAACAGTGCCTCTCATGCAATATTATTCCCACATATTCCAAACCTTTGTTTTTGCTTTGTTTCTTACTCAAGTGTTAATACTTCCTGCCCTTGAGTTATTTTTTATACTTTCTCTTATTGTGCTTGATTCTCCAGGATTCACATTCTGGGAGCTGTCTTTTAAATACAGGGCTTCCTCCCGGGGTTGTCTTACAAGCCTTATAAAGGGTTCAGCATTCTGGAGAAAAGGGCTCCTCGTAGATTCAAGAGGAGCCCAAAGATGATAAAAGATATTTTTGAAAGGCATTGGAGGTCACAGGAGCTTCAGCTAAAGGGAACTGGAGACTACTCCTTCACTAATGACCCAGCTTTTATTTAACAAAATTTGTCCAAAGGCAAGGTGGAAATAATACACTTGAAGGGTGTGGTATCTATGGGTAGAAAAGCATTGCCAGTTTGGGGAATAGCCTACAGCTGTTCTGGTGTTTGACCAACAAGAGGCAATAAAATATCCTGAGCTGTCTGGCAGTTAACAATAATCCTATTCAGGTTTGAGGGAAGTGCCTTAGCTGTTTCCAACAGGTAAACTACATATGTGGCACAGCCATTTTTGAGCCACCCAAGCTTCACCAACCTTTTGGCAAAATTCTTGTAATTATTACAAGCTGGAATTTGTTCTTGGCACCTACCCTCTGATTTTGATGCTGTTCTGGATCACAAAAAGGATACTACAGTTGGTCCATGGCCTGCTGGTTTATGGTCCCCATGCTGTTGTACACAAAGGTGCTGCTCAGCAGAATTGCCAGGGCAAAGATCCAGGAGTCACTTTTGTTGCTATTCTGGAAATCAGAACACATTTGGGCCAGGATAATGTTTTATTCTCATGGCACTTTCCAGATCAGCAGTATTAAAGGTATACTCATTTAGTACAGTGGCTTTTTTTTAGATTGATGACTTATAAGAGGGAAACAAATACAAAAGAAAATGATTGTTAAAAGGTCTTGGACTTTGAATACTCTTCTGATTAGTATTTTTGGTTACACATATTCTCACTAAGACCTCTTATGACCATTGGCAGATAATTGCAAAAGAAATAGTTCAGATTGCTGGGCACTCTAAAGCCTTAAATGTAATTTGGTTTTCTCTATTTTTTATACTAAAATTGACTCATGTAAGAGTAATAATACTTATACCTATTATATCTAATCATTATTATTTATCTAACACTTTCCATTCTTATCCAACAGTCAAAACAGTACTATGAGGCAAATATCAACAGTTTGCATTGCATTTACAAATCAGAAAGCTGAGGATAAAAGAAGTGAAATAATTTGCTAAGGCCAATGTGTTAATGACAGCATTTACATCCCCACAACAGTTTAGATCTTCTGAACATTAATCCTTAATTAAAGTTTTCTGTAGGACAGAATTCATAGCTGATTTTGTTTGTAGTACCTTTATGCTTCTGTGTTAACTGATTTAACTTATAGCCTCTTTTTAATAATTATAATACTATCTAATGACCACTATGCTCTTCTAGGTTTCTGCCTTATATTTTTATTATTTCTGATTGCAAAACTTGGTCTCTTAGCATGTAAACAGAAATGAAAAAACCACATATGGTTTAGTGCCAGCTCTTATTTGAATAAAAATTAAAATAATAAAATTTTAAAAAAAGAGAAGTAAAAATATTAAATAGTGTAGACAATACCCAGAAATGAGGGGATTGTGTCCAAACTAAATCTTCAAGGCTTACCTTCTCTACATTTCCCAGCCCCTCAGTGTCAAGCAGAACTAGGGTGTAGTTTTGTTTCTTAGGGTGAGGCACACACCACATCCAGATGCCTTTGGTGTGAGACTGAACTGTGGAGCCCATAGAGAAGCCTTCAGGGGATAGGAGAGAGAGGGAGTTGAGTTTTCATAGCAGATGTGTCTTAAAATGAAAATAAATGTGAACATAATCAAGGTAAGGAGAGACTATAACTAGTGGATTGTCTGGCATGTCTCAGAGATTGAGTGTCGACCTAAGAACCAGGATGTCATGGTTCCACTTAGGGGGAAAGTACATGCCCTGGTTATTTACTCCATCCTTAGTGTGGGGTGTGCAGGAGGGAGCCGATCAATGATTCTCTCTTAATCACTGATGTTTCTAACTCTTTCTCCCTCTTTTTTCTTCTCTGAAATCAATAAAAATCCTATCTAATACAAGAGTAATATGCAAATTAACCATCACTACACTATACACAGAAGTCATGACCACAAGCCATGCCCACCAGCCAATAAGAAGCGAATATGCAAATAAACCCGACCAAGATGGCTATGGCCACAGAGAGCAGGAGGGAGGCTTGGGTTTCCCCAGCGATGGAGGAAGCCAAGCTTTCCATCTGCTCTTCCTGGCCTATTCTTCCACTCAAGGCTACAAAGTTACAATGATAGAATATACATAAATTCAAACAGAAATGGTGGAAACCATGCAGGTATAAGAACAGGAGGCTAGGTTGGCCTCCAATGATGTAGGAAGCCAAGCTTTCAACACACCGTGGCCTGCCCAGGCCTTGGCTTCAGGCTACAATGTTTCAATTATAGAAGATACACAAATTTCAACAGAAATGGCTGCTGCCACAGAGCAAGCAAAAGACTTGGCTCCCCCAGAGGCTACAAAGTTTCAGTTACAGAAGATAAATAAACCCCAGAAACAAAGCCTCCACTAGGGTCACTAGGGAGCATGGCCAGTCTGCAAACCGCCACAGGGCCCTAGCCTAAGCTATCCCACAAACCAAGGGAACCCCACCCTTATCCAGGACACCCTTTAAGGCACGCCACCTGGCCCCCACCCATGCACCAGGCCTCTATTCTATGTAATAAAACAGTAATATGCAGATTGATCATCACTCGAACACACAGGATGGCTGCTCCTATGTGAACACAAGATGGCCAGCAGGGAGGGACAGTTGGGAGGGACCATGCCTGCAAAGGAGGGCAGTTTTGGGCCATCAAGCCTGCAGGGGAGGGCACTTAGTGTTGTCAGGCTGGCAGAGTAGGGAAGTTGGGGGCAACCAGGCCTGTAGGGAAGGGCAGTTAGGAGGGACTCCGGCCTGCAGAGGAGAGCAGTTTGGGGGAGACCAGGACTGCAGGAGAGGGAAGGTAAGGGCAAACAGGCTGGCAGTAGACTATTTAGGCATCAATCAGGCTGGCAGGGGAGTGGTTAGGGAGTGTCTCAGTCTGGCAGGGAGAAGCAGTTAGTAGCAACCAGGAAGGGATGCAGGAGAGCAGTTGGGAGCCAGCAGTCCTGGATTGTAAAAGGAATGTCCAACTGCTCATTTAGGCCCGATCCCAGTAGGATTGGACATCCTTCAAGGTGTCTCAGATTGGAGAGGGTGTAGGCTGGGCTGAAGGATACCCCACCCTGTCATAAACAAATTTCATTCATTGGGCCTCTAGTACATTAATAAAAAATAAAAAAAACTACAGAGAAACAGGGAAATTCAAATATCCAGTACTTAAAAACATTCAACACCTTTTTATTATAGAACCATTAACAAATTAGGAGTAAAAAAAAAACTAACTCAACATAATAAAAGGTATATATGAAAATTCTTCAGCCAGCATCACACTTTATGGTGTAAGAGAGAAAGCTTTTTCCTCCTACAAAATTAACCAAAAGAGTTCATAAACATATAAATAAGAGCTAATACTATACATTTCATAGAAGAAAACATAGGGGGAAAACTTCATAATATCGACTTTAGAATGATTTCTTGGATATGACACAAAAAGCATAAAAACAAAAGAAAAATAGATAAGTTGTATTCAAAATTATAACTTTTGTGTGTCAAAGGATACTATCAACAGAGTTTCATAGGTATCCTATGGAATGGGCGGAAATACTTCTTAGTTAAGCGATTAATATCCAGAATATATTAAAAAAGGTCCTGCAATGCAACCCCAGAAAACAAACAAGACAATGAAAAAGTGAGCAAAGCATTTGAACAGACATTTCCTTAAAGAAAAATACAAATACCAATAATCACATAGAAGATAATAAATAGCACTAGCTATCAGGGAAATACAAATCAAAACCACAAAAAGATAGCATTTGATACCGTTAGGATGATCACTATCAAAAAAATAAATACAGTCTTGCTTGTGGCTTGTGGTTGAGTGTAGACCTATGAACCAGGAGTTCATGGTTCAATTCTCAGCTTGGGTTGTGAGATTGATCCCCAGTGTGGGGCTTTCAGGTGGCAGACAGTGTTTCTGTCTCATTATTAATGTTTCTATATATCTCTCACCCTGTCTGAAGTCAATAAAAACAAACAACAACAAAAAACACCACACACACAGAGCTAAATAACAGGTTTTGGCAAGAATTTGGACAAATTAGAATCCTGTGCATTTCTGGGAAATATGTAAAATGGTAGAGATGTTGGAAATGATACGGTGATTCTTTAAAAAATTAAACAGATTTCCAGGAAAAGAATACAAATTGTGCTTTTCAAAGGAAAATTAAGAAAAGTGGGAAGAGACAGTGAATTGACTCTTTCAGATCATAGTAAAGATAAGAGGATAACTATCGATAAAAACCTCGCTTTCAATATTTCTCCCCATCTCTACCTTGCTCTTCCTGTAACACCATACTCAAAGCTGGGAGTATGGGTGGAGAGAAGGGATCTGGCAGAGCTTAGCTGGTGCCCCTCACCTTTTTTCTGCCCAGCCAGCTTGTTCATCAGGTAGGATTTGCCTGTGCGGTAGGGACCCACAATGGCCACCACCACCACAGGCTGTGCAATGGCAGACAGGATCTTCAAAGCTTCTGGGTTAACCACTAGTTGTGTGTCAGTATTCTCAATGAGGCACACCGGGCCTGGCATGTGCTTGTCTGAGGCCATGTCCAGGGTGTCACCTTATCTGCAAGCAAGGAAATGGGATGGATTAGAACTTCCATTCTCAGTAGATCAAAAACTTTCACCAGGTATTTTGATCCAGAGTCATAAAATTCCCCAACATGGCCAGAAGAACTGGTCAACAGTGACATGGATGAGGGGAAGATTTGTATTATTTTAGAAAGTTATAGAAGTGCAATTGAAGGAGGTCATTAAAAAAATATTGGTATGACAAGGACATCAGCATTTAACCACTTTCATGAACAAAATCTTTAATTTACCATAGAAAACTTTCTTTTTAGATTCTCATTAAAATTTTCAGACTAGAACCCACCTAGTGGCTCCGTGGTTGAGTGTGGGACCATGAACGAGGAGGTCAGGGTTCAATTGCTGGTCAGGGTACATGCCTGGGTTGCAGGCTTGATCCCCAGTAAGGGGAGCATAGGAAGCAGACAATCAATGTTTTGCTCTCATTATTGATGTTTCCATCTTTTTTTCTCCCTTCCTCTCTCTAAAATAAATAAAAATATATGAAAAATGTTTGTGCTAGACATGAAATATAAAATAGAATAAGATTAGAGAGTATTTTGCATCCTGGCCATATGTATGAAATTTAATATTTATTTGTTAATTAATTCTGCTATGAATAAAGACTTTTGGGAATAAATGCTTTGTCATTTTATGTATGCTCTTTGGCAAATTTTCAGAGATTTTGTTGTTATTAATCCTCATTGGAGTATATTTTTATATTGATTTTTAGGAAGGGTGGGAGGGAGAGGGGAGAGACAGAGAGAGAGAAACATCAACGTAAAACAGACAGTTGGATTGTTTGCCTCCTGCACATGCCCACACTGCAATCGTTCAATCCAACCTTCATCTAAGTGTCTACACTCTTAACTACTGTTCAAAAGCAGGCAGAGCATTTTTCACAGGCTTGAAATGTGTATGTTTTCTACTAGTTGTGCTTATTTTGCAGAAGCCAGGTTTCACAGAACTGTTTATACTACTATTCTGGAAGTGGAACCAATATAACTTACATTTGCTAATTTTATAAAAATGTATGACTGTATGAAAAAGATGACTAGGGACCTGCCCAAAGCCTTGATATGGGCTTGTGCAAGCAAGGGGATATAAGCAAGATGGGGTAAAACTGCGAGGCTGCAAATTCTGAATGTTGCCAAAAATAATGTTTGTGGATACATGTTTGTGGTATAAGGGAACAAAAGACTGAAATATGGTTTAAAAGATCAGGAGAGCCTAGGTTTTTTTTTTTTTTTTTTTTTTAAATAAATCTGTATTGTTCAGGTTATTACAGGTGTTCCTCCTTCCCTCCTCTCCCCATAGCTCCCCTCCACCTAATTCACCACCCCACTTCATGCCCTCACCACTGCCACTGTCTTTATCCATAATTGCAAGATTTTTGTCCAATCTCTTCCCATACCCCTCAGACCCCCTTCCCCCTGAGAATTGTTAGTTAACTCCCTTTCTATGTCCCTGATTCTATTATATTCACCATTTTGTTCTTCAGATTTTTTATTCACTTGATTTTTAGATTCACTTGTTGGTAGGCATGTATTTGATGTCTTTTTGTTGTTCATAATTTTTACCTTTACATTTTCTTCTTCTTCCTCTTCTTAAAGAATACCCTTCAGCATTTCATGTAATCCTGGTTTGATGGTGATGAACTCCTTTAACTTTTTTCTTGTTTGTGAAGGGCCTAGTTTGTTTTATGAAAATATATTTCCAGTCATACACTTATAGGTTTTTGTTTTTCTGTTCAGTAGAGGAGAAGGAGAAGCAGGAAGAAGATAGGAGGGAAATAAACTGGGGAGGAGAGTGAAAGGAAGAGCTGAAAGGAGAGAAAGAGAGGGTTGTCAGACAAGTAGGTGATGAGTAAAGTTCATGCCAAGCCAAGGAATTCAGAGGCAGTTTTCAGAAAGCAAGAACAAAACTGCTTGAGAGCACAGAGAGGTCAGGTGAACAATATGTTGGCTTTAGCAATGCAGGTTCTTTTAAGAGCAAACATTTTAGTAAAGTAGTGGGACCAAATTCTGCATGTAAGCCGTAAGAAAGAAGTTGGTCCTAAGAAATTGGATCAAGTGAACTGGGCTATTGTTTGTTTTATTTTATTAAAAAACTAGAAGCCCGGTACATGAAGATTCATGCTAGAATGGGCTTTCCTTTCCCTGGCTGCCGGCACTGCCTTTCCAGCCTAGCTCAGGCCCTATCTGCTCAGGCCCTGGAGCCGCCTCTTTTTGTTCAGAGAGCCACCTCTTTACGCTCTGGTAGCTGCCTCTGTCCACTCCATCCCTGCCTTCCCACGCTGCCCAGAGGCCCTGAGAGACTGGGAATGGGGCAGTCGTTTGGTGGTTAGTTTGCATATCACTCCTGATTGGTGTAGAGGAGGTATGGTCAATTTACATGTTTGTCTATTATTAGGTAAGATTATTATTTTTCAGTTACAGTTCACAATCAATATTATGGGAGTTTCAGTGTTCTACGTAGTGGTTAGATATTTGTATACCTTAAAAGGATCCTTTCAAAGTAGGGGAGTGTGGGGTAAAGGAGAGAGGTCAACAAAAGCACTTGTATGCATGCACATAAGCCTAACCAATGGACACAGACAACAGTTGGGTGAGGGCATAATTTGGGGGTAATGGAGGGATAAGGACACATATGTAATACCTTAATCAACAAAGAACTTAAAAGTTAAAATAAAAATCCTTCTATGGGTTTCTATGGGTTTAGTATCTACATGTCAGCATCCATAATTATTACATTACTAGAAGCTTGGTACTCAAATTGGTGCACAGGTGGGGTCCTTGGGTTTGGTTGACAATTGGGGCTCATTGCGGCATCTCACCGAGTCCTGATCAGGAATGATCAGGGCCGACCAGATGAGGGAAGGGGCTGAAGGAGATGGCTGGCCAGAGGGAGGAGCCCGGGAGGTTGTCCGGATGAGGGGATGGGCTGCAGAGGTTGGCCAGCTGACCAGGAGAGGGGTTACAGGAGGTTGATCAGCTGTGGGAGCACACTGACCACCAGGGGGCAGCTCCTGCGTTGAGCCTCTGCTCCCTGGTGGGCAGTGCACATCATAGCGACTAGTCTTTCTTGTCATTCCTCTGTAGTGGTTGCTTACCTTTTATTATATAGATTATTGACTATATTCCTTAGGTTCTGCTTTACATCCCCCTGACTGTTTTGTAACTGCCAATTTGTATTTCTTAATCTCTTCCCCATTTTCATCCAGCCCCCATCCTCCCTCACATATGGACACCAGAACCTGAGTTACTTTTCAATGATTAATCCACTTTGAAACAAAACTCATCTATATGACTAAAATGTATGGTGTTTTGTGAATCTTCATCTTTCAGTCTGAGTTTCAGGTTTTTCTTTCTTCTTTTTAACAGTGTCAGGTGGCTGTTTAAGCTGCATCTCATATCCTATGCTTCTTTCTCATAAAAATAACACATCTGTAGCCCTTTCAGTGTGTCAGCTACAGTCAGATCAGAATTGAGCAAACTCCATGAAAGACAAGCATACGGGAGGCTTACATGGCAGGCTTGCAAACTCAGAGACCTAAAGTAACCACAAAAGATGGTCTGAAATTAACTGTGTCTGCAGCCAACACAATGTTGGCAAGAAGGAAAACAATTGTAATGCATTTTAAACTCTGAACATAGCCCCATGTCTGCTGCTGTGTAATTCCTCCATGCACAGTTTTGACACTTAGGGATGCACTGGGACTGCACCTCACCGTCTGTCACACAAGGGCTCCACTGCAACCTACCTTCATGCTCATCGTTCTTTGAAAAATGAACTGACCCTTGTAAATCCTTCCCACCTTGCCCCAGCCTTATCCTGGACTTCATTCTCAGAGAACAGTTCCTTTAGAGGTGGAGAGAAAGCTGCTTTGATGAGAAAATAAAGTTCTTACCTGTTTTTCCCCCTCAGTGTAGGTTGATTTCTTACTTCTCTGCCACTCACTGGATGGTTGGGCTTTTATTTAAACTCCGATGTGATGTGGCTGTCCTGACGTCCTAAAGTACTTAATTAGAAATAAAAGCTTTAGAGTAATGTGAAACTGAAAGCACTGAGTAAAAAGCAGTGACTCTACAACCATAAAAGGAATTTCTGAAAGCTATGCAAATGGGAGAGTACCTGGACTGTACAGGATTTCTTACCTAGTTCATGACAGGCCAGCAGAGGACATTTGGCTCAAGTGGACTAGTAAGTCCTGAAAAGAGAACGTGGCCCCAGTCTCACTTTATGGAACAACACGTGGTCATCCTCTCTGGCTCAACAAGAGGCAGATGCACTGAGAGAGAGACAGCAGGCCAAGGATAACAACAGCAGCTAACAGCTCACAGCCTTATGGCCTGTCTCTTGCAGTACAGCTACCACTGCCTCTGCCATTCTCTTGTCCTGCTTCTCCTTCAGGATGTCTCTATGTTTAAAGACCTCCTGGGCTACTTCTACTGACTGTGACCCATTCATTCCTTCAAATCCTTCCAGGTTTTAGAGTTTATTTCTGATATCTGGGGCTGACTGTGTTGCAAGGCCAATTGATCGCTTTCAGGTTCCGCAGAGCATCTGGGTCAATGGGAGTATAGACTCCATAAGCCTCGCATAAACGGCCCAGAAAAGCTGCAGGTGACTCCTGCGGCCCTGGACAATTTCACTGACTTTAGATAGATTTGTGGGTTTTCTGGCCGCTCCTTTTAAGCTCCTTAGGAGAATGTGGTGAAAATTGTCCAAGGAAGCCCTTGCCCCTATTGGTATTGGGTTCCTCTTGGGGCGAAGGGAGGGGAATGCTTCCTCAATCTGGTCCCGGTTTTCCTCAAGTGACCTGAGAACAGCCTTCTGGGCTTCTGAATGCATCTGGTCTTGTTCCTCAGAGGTAAAGAGGATAGCCAGGAGTTGCTGACAATCCTCCCAGGTTGGCTGGTGGGTAGGGAAAACAGTTCCAAGCAGATCAATTAAAGCCCGAGGCTTCTCAGAGACCTGGGGGTTTCATGCCTTCCGATTATAGAGGTGCTCCTGGAGAACAGGACATAACCATAAAGGGATGCCCTCCCATTTCCCCATCTCCCCGGCACAACACTTCTCTCAAGGCCAAGATGGCAGAGGAGACTGTTCCCTCTTGTGGGAGTTCTTCAGAGCTTCCATACTCTCAGCTGCTCTGGGTGTGGGGTGGTGAAAGGGAAGTGTCCTCTTTTGGCTCTGGCGTGGCACTTTGGTGGAGGAAGGACTGGAGGCTCTGGAGTGGGAAGCAGAGCAGGGGGTTCGGGTTTCTGGATTTTCTTAGAAATGGCCTTAGGTTCCACTACTAAGACTTGGGCCCCTGCTTGCAAGGCACAATTCTTAAACCAGGATGGGGGATTCTGGACTAGGGTCAGCCACTGATCTATGTATGGGAACTGGCCAGGGTGCCCTTCATCCCCAGTAACGGCATTCCAGGTTACCCGAATCAACTGGGGATCAAAAGAGCCAGTACACACCAAAAGCAGGCCATTCTGACTCACACAGTGTTCTGAGTCTTCCCACTGAATAAAGCTTAACACTATAGTCAGCCCCTTCCACAAACTCTTCCTTAAAATTCTTCAGCATGTAGCCCAAGGGGCTCTTCTGAGAGCTGGGTCCTCCTCCCACAATGACTGGCTCTGGCTGGTGGGAGAGGTGGCTCTGGGAGAGGTTATAGGCAGAAGGAGGGGAGGGGTTTGCAGTTTGCTGGTGAGTGTGTGGTGAGTGCTCAGGGAGGAGAGAAAGAAAAAAGTTAAAACCACTGCTTCGCCTGCCTGGGGCTGTGAGGAGAAGTCCAAGTTAACCTGGGAAATGGGATCTTTAGTCAGGGAGAGACAATATACAGATTAGGGGGAAAGAATATAGAGTCACCTTATTTGGGGTGAAGTCCCTTAAAGATTCTTGATAAGCTAGATTAGTAATCCATTTATCTAATCCTTCGATTAGTTAAAGAGGCTGGATAGAACCATGAAATGTTTTACAAGAGACTTTGATCAAAATAGTGAAAATGACACACAAGACACATAGGACCCACAGACAAAAAACCAAAAACCAAAAGTGACCTGTGACATCTCAGGGCACTTTGAGTATGGGGAAGTTTCAGCTGCATCCAGCTCTTCTCCTAATCCCCAAATGACCGATCCCAAGAAGCAAAACTCACCTTCTGGAGAGTTTCCAGATGGCTCCAAGAAAATATTTTAGGGACGAGCCAACGTTCCCTGTCCACCTGCTGGATCTGAATGGAAGTTCTCTGGGACCATGGAACACCTCAGTTTGCGCACACCCTAGAGATCCCCAGGTTTGCACAACCAGTCCAGGGGAGATAGGCCTCCCTTGGTGTCAGAACCAGCGCCTGCTAGTGGCTGGATCTGGCTGGGGCCTCCAAATGTTGTGATGTACCCTGGCAGTAAATACTCAAATTAATGAATCATGTAATCAATAAGCCAGCAACTGAGAGGGAGTTATGGCTCCAAATCTCATAGTCCCAAAATGGTGGAAACATCATGATTATATAGGCAAATTTCACAAAGGTATCGATTACATCTTTAGGTTTGGAATGAGGCACCTGGTTAGCAAAAAGCAGTTACAGAAGCTAAATTGAGCAAGGTAGATATCTACAAAGTTTAATTATAGTTTTGCTTCTTGGGACCACCGTGTCAATAGAAATACATTATCTCGAGCCATTGAGGCAATTCAGAGTATTAGTACTGTCCTGGCCAGGTCTTGAGACCACTGAGGCAATGGAAACACATTTTCTAGAGCCACTGAGGCAATTCAGAGTAATTGTGCTGTCCCAATCTCTAGGTGAAGAGGACTGTTTTACAAAAGACCAGTAAGATCACAATCAATGGAGTATTCAATCGAATAACTTAAGTTCAGAAGATCAAAATAATTTTTCTGTTATTTTAACAAGCAAATAAGTACAGAAGCCAAAACAGCAGGGTTAAACTTAAACAGCAGTTTTTACCAACCAGGATAGCTACTATGCTGAACAGAATGTCTCAACATTTCACTGTATATTTCTTTTAAAAAATTACCGGGAGAGTAATTTCTTAAAGGATATACAACTTCTGCTTCCAATTATAAAGTCCATTTCCTTCTATATCAGCTGTCTGCTGATGTCCTTGTAGACATTTGTCTTTTTGATTATGTTAAGCAGGTGTTTGTGATGGAAAAACTGCTTGATCTTACAGAACTTCATGAGCTCTTTTCCTAGTTTGTTTCTGACCCCCAGTTCAAATTTATCAATGACCCTTGATTCTGAGATTTGATTTCCTACTTGTGCATTCTAGTCACCGATGGTTATCAGCATGTCTTGTTTTGATGTGTGGTCAGTTTCTTCTTGAATATTTGCATAAAAGTATTCAATTTCATTTTATTCAGCTCAGTAAAATTAGAAAGGAAGAGAGGGGGTAAATGAATAGAAAAACACAGCAATGGTTTGCCACTTCCTTCTGCTGTGCAGTGTGTGAGTCCAAACCCCACATGTGCTGGGTCCCTGTTGTCACAATCACTAAACACTGCTCTGGTTCTAAACTCTGTACAGGTGTTTTTAACTAAATTCAATTTATTCTTCAGCACATGCATATAATGTAAATATTATTTGCATTTTACACATAAGTAAATGTCATTTAAATATATTTAATGTTTTTGTTTGTTTTTTATTTTTACGAAGAAAGGAAGGGAGAGGGAGAGAGAAAGAAACATTGACATAAAGTAAAACAACCTTTCACATGCCCAGACCAGGGACCAAGTACACATCCTGGGCAAGTGTACTGACCTCGAATTGAACCTGCAACCTTTTGCTGGACAGGACAACACCTGACCAACTGAGCCACAGTAGTCAGGGCTAGTGGTTTGTTTATAGTGTTAGGGTCTCTGAAGGAGACAAAATGGGTAAACAATTATGAATTTACTATAGGCCTTATGCATGCATTCGTGCATTGGTGGGGTCCCTCAGCCTGGTTGGCAATCAGGGCTGATTGGGGTTGTTTTGCCCAGTCCTGATCTGGGCCCCTCAAGGTCTACTGGCCTGAGGGAGGAACTGTGGGAGGTTGGCCAGACACAGGAGGTTGGCTATGGGAGCACACTGATCACCAGGCCTCTGCTCCCTGGTGCTCAGTGCACATTTTAGTGACTGGAGGTAATGGTTGCTTATGCTTTTATATATAAACTAGAGGCCTAGTTCATGAAATTTGTGCATGAGGGGGTGGTGTCCCTCAGTCCAGCCTGCACCCTCTCTTATCTGGGACCCTCGAGGGATGTCCAACTACTCGTTTAGGCTTAGGGCCTAAATGAGCAGTCAGACATCCCTCTCACAATCCGGGACTGCTGGCTCCTAACTGCTCACCTGCCTGCCTTCATGATTGTCCCTAATCACTTCTTCCTGCCAGCCTGACCACCCTCTAACCACTCCCATGCCAGCCTGATTGTTGTCTAATTGCTCCCCAAGAGGAAGCCGTCTTGTGTCCACATCGGGGCAGCCATCTTGTCTGTTGAAGATCAATTTGCATATTACTTTTTTATTAGGTAGGTTATATAAATTAGGTCATCTGGATACCAGAAGGGCTGAGCCCCCAAATGGTGCCAGCAACCAAAGATAGAAGTCAGAGTTTTTTAAGGGACTCTAGGAAGGCTTTTTTCAGGTACAGAATTCTCTGGGCAGGTCCAGATTCTGGGAGAGCACAGAGGGAAGAGATAATGGTCTTAGCAAGTGTAATGTCCATTATGAAGTGGGCTGAAGGTCAGTTCCCAGGGTAGGGGGTATCAATTCAATTATTTGATCAGACTTAACATATAGCAGTTCATTGAGTCACAAGGCCCTGATGATTAATTTGGGATTTCCTCAAATGATGAGTCAGTGTGTTAAAAGGAAAGTCAGAGGACATGAAGAAGGCCAAGAGACATATGAAGACATGGTGTTGGCGAGGATGCTGAGAAAAAGGGACCCCCATGCATTGCTGGTGGGAATGCAGACTGGTGCAACCACCTTGGGAAACAGTATGGAGTTTCCTCAAAAAATAAAAAAATGGAACTCCCATTTGACCCAATCATTCCATTTCTAGGAATATATCCCAGGAATCAGAAACACCAATCAGAAAGGATATATGCATTGCTATGCTCATAGCAGCACAATTTACAATATCTAAAGTTTGGAAACAGCCTAAGTGCCCATCAGCAGAGGAGTGGATTAAAAAGATGGTACATCTTCACAATAGAATGCTACACTGCTATAAAAAAGAAGGAACTCTTATCACTTATAACAGCATGGATAGAACTGGAGAGCATTATGCTAAATGAAATAAGCAAGTTGGAAAAAGATTAATGTCACATGATTTCCCTGCCTTACGTCTTTAATAAATATGCATGCGTTAATAAATTGTCTTGCCCTGGCTGGTTGGCTCAGTGTATAGAGCTTCTGCCCGCAGAGTGAAGGGTTCCAGGTTCAATTCTGGTCAAGTGCACATGCACAGGTTGTGGTCTCAATCCTCAGTAGGGGGCATGCAGGAGGGAGCCAATCAAGGATTCTCTCTCACCATTAATGTTTCTATCTCTCCCTTTCTCTCTGAAATCAATAAAAATATATAGAAAAATAAATAAATTTACTTTATCACAATGCAACAACCTGGAGTTTTCTCATATAAATTCACTTTTAAGAGATGACAAGGATGGAGGTTGGGGATAGCTCTCTCCCTCTGACTCAGGGCTCTTTGGTGTCTGTGAGAGGTGTCTGTCATGACTCTTTAAATTTTTTGATGAGCTATCATGCAGTTTTCCCTAGCAGCTATACCATTTTTCATTCCTACTTACATTTCACAACAGTTCTAATTACTCCATATCCTTACCAATATTTGTTATTTTTTCCTTTAAGGACAGTGGTCATCCTGATAGGTGTGAGGTGATGTTTGATTTTTATTTCTGTAATAATTAATAATATTGAGCATTTTTTCATATATATATTTTCTTTGCAGAAATATCTATTCAACTCCTTTGACTATTTTTAAACTGAGTTGTTTTGAATTTTAGGAATTCTTTATATATTCTGTGTATCAGATGTGTAATTTTAAAATATTTTCTCTCATTCTGTGAGTTGCATTTTGACTATGTTGATAGTTTCGTTTGATGCACAGGTTTAAAATTTGATCTGGTCTTTTTTTTAATTGATTTTTTACAGAGAAGAAGAGAGAGGTTTAGAGAGATAGAAACATCGATGATGAGAGAGAATCATTGACCAGCTGCTTCCTGCACACCTCCTATGGTGGATGTGCCCGCAACCAAGGTATGTGCCTATGACCGGAATCGAACCTGGTACCTTTCAGTCCGCAGGCCAATGCTCTATCCACTGAGCCAAACCAGTTTCAGCTGATCTGGTCTTATTTGTCTAGTAGAGGCCCAGTGCACAAAATTCGTGCATGCGGGTGGGGGAGAGGAGGTTCCTCAGCTCAGCCTGCACCCTCTCCAATCTGGGATCTCTCTCACAATCCAGGACTGCTGGCTCCCAACTGCTCACCTGCTTGCCTTCCTGATTGCCCCTAAACACTTCTGCCTGCCAGCCTGATCACCCCCTAACCACTTCCATGCCAGCCTTATTGATGTCTAACTGCTCCCCTGCCAGCCTATTTCCCCCCAACTTCCTCCTCGGCCATCCTGGTCACCGCAAACTGCCCTCCCCTGCAGGGTTGATTGCCCCCAACTGCCTTTCTTTGCAGGTCTGGTGCCTCCCAACTGCCCTCCCCAACTAGCCATCTTGTGGAGGCTATCTTGTGTCCACATCGGGGCAAGATCTTTGACCAATGAGGGCAGCCATTTGTGTGTTGGAGTGATGGTCAATCTGCATATCACATTTTTTTTTTTTTTAGATAGGATGGAGGCCTGGTGCATAGGTGGGTGCTAGCTGATTTTCCCTGAAGGGTGTCCTGGATCAGGGTGGAATATAACCTTTTTCCAGACTCCTTAGGGCACAACCAAATGTGTCTTGAGGCATGGGGTAGCCTGATTGAGGGGCCTGTGGTGGTTTGCAGGCCAGACACGCCCCTGGAGACCCAAGTGGAAGCCCTGGTGTCCGGGATTTATTTACCTTCTAAAATTGAAACTTTGTAGCCTGGAGTGGAGCCAAGCCTCCTGCCTGCTCCATGGCTGCAGCCATTTCTGTTTGGATTTGTTTACTTTCTATAATTGAAACTTTGTAGCCTTGAGTGGAGGCTTAGGCTGGCAATGGCAGGTGGAAAACTTGACTTCCTGTGTTGCCCGGGAAAACCAACCCTCCCTCCTGCTCTCGGTGGCTGTAGCCATCTTGTTTGGGTGAATTTGCATACTTGTTCTGATTGGCTGGAGGGCGCGGCTTGTTGGTGTAGCAGAGTGATGGTTAATTTGCATATTAATCTTTTATTAGGTAGGAGTTTTGCTTTGGTTTCCTGTACTGTTGGTGTCATATCTAATACAATTGCCAAATCCAATGTCATGAAGCTTTCCCCTATGTTTTCTTCTAGGAGTTTTATAGTTTTCAGTGTTACATTTAGATCTTTAATATATTTCGAGTTAATTTTTATATATGGCTTAAGGTTCCAACTTAATGCTTTTGTGAATGGATAATATATTTTCCCAGTATGATTTGTTGTTCTTTTACCATTTTCGGGGACTTGATGACATTATTTGATCTTATAAGTGAGAGTTAATTCTGAAGATGGGGAGGGAGCCTGATTATATAGCTATTCAGTAAGAAACAATGCAACACATTCAATAAAGGCTTCTTCAGAGGAAATACCACAGGCCCTGCCATGTGGCCTCCATATCACATTCCATAAATGCCATAAATGTCAGGTCTGAGAAACTGACTCTCCTGTGTAAGGGGCCACATGCTAACCTGGCAAGTTCAGGGAAGGCCTGCATGGCAGTCTTGCAAACTCAGGGACTTCCAGTAACTACAGAGATGGTCTGAAATTAAAGTTTAACTAAAATCAGTTATGGTTGGTAGTTATGACCTAGGACGGTATCTTCACTGACAAGGTCAACCTTTACCTTAAGTGAATTTGTCTTTTAGCATCTATAATAATATATCTTGAAATGTCTGCATAACTTGTAATTCCCTTTTTCCAGATTCCTTGGGGCATAACCTAATGTGTCTGGTCTCTGGGACAGATACCCCAAATTCCTTCATTGTTATCACATTAATTGTTCCTGTAACCACCTAAGTATGTGTCTTATCATTTTACTTCTTATCCAATCCCAGAGGTTTCCACCTCCCACATCTCCCCCCCATCCCACCTGCTTTGCTTTCTCCCCATCTCTAATCTATCACCAGTGGATTTCATGTGACTCACCTATGTCCCTCCTTTGATTTCAATGTATGAAAATAGATGTAAGACTGCCATTCTCCAAAGCACTATCCCAATCCATTGAGATATTGCTTCCTGGCAGTTGTTGACAATTTGGCTCAAATAAACTCATAAAAATTCTTTACGGGTTTCAATGTTTTTTTTTACATTAACACCCACCTTCATGTTTTTAAGAAAACAACTGCCCCAGGAAAAAGAGCATCTCTTTGGGGCTCACATCTGCACCTGAGTCTCACTCTGGTCAGTCTGTGTGGCAGAATGTAAGTCACATTGTGACCAGAAAGGAGACCTGGCCCTGAGTGGGTCTGCCTAGTGCCTGGCGGTATTGGGTAGTGTGTGGGTTCTTGACTTCATGCAGGAAAAGTTTCACAACATGAGTGCAAGTGAATTTTAGAGGATGTTTATTAGAGCTGGGAAGTGAATAAGAAAGGGCTGAGGAAATGAGCACAGGCTGGGATGATTTGGTTCCCTAAGAAGTCAGAGAAATGGGGGCCTAGGGAACAGGTTCAGGGAATTTCCCTGGATGAACTGCTACTCCCCGTTGCTGCTTTAGTTGCAAGCCTTGTGGGGTCCCTTAGAGATGAGGAGATGCCTGCCTGTAGGGAAAGATGGGGAAGGGGAGGCGCCGGCATGCTCCTGGGAGGGAAGCTGGACCTTTGTTTTGAGGGGTTTTAAAGGCTGGGCATTTAAGGGGAGGTGGTAGGGAGGATCTCATTAGAATATTCACCAGCTTCATGTTGATGTATATATTTATCTTTATTGTTAATATTACAGCTATCTCCCTTTTTTGCCATTGACCCCCTCCATACCTTCCTGTCCCCACCCACCCAGTTGACATATTTTCATTGCTAAACAAATCTTAACAAATAATAGGTACATGCTTTTGTCAAAGATAACTCTAAAAATAAGGCTCTTGAACCTTATTCTCTACAATGAGTAAAAGTAACATCATAAAAACTACAAGGGAGTTTGAATCTAAGGAAATTCATACATCATGGACTTAGAATGAAATAGAAGATTGTGGGCGTGTTTAGTTATATTTTGACCTAAGTATTCCATTTTTTAAAAAACAACTATTATAAATGGTATTGTTTTTTTAATTTTTGGTTTCCAATAGTTTATTGCTTTTATATAAAAATACAGTTAAAAGTGAATTTTTGTGAATTGACCTTAAATCTTACAACTTTGTTAAACTATGTATTTGTGCCAAGAGTTTATGTTGCTGTTTTTGGTTTTTTGTTGTAGATTCCCTGGGATTTATCTATGTGCATAATCATTGCATGTGAGAATAAAGGCAGTTTTATTTTTTCCTTTCCTTTTTTCCCCTTCCTTTCCTCCCCCAATCCCTCCCTCCCTTCCCTTTCTTCCTTCCTTCCTTCCTTCCTTCCTTTCTTTCTTTCTTTCTTTCTTTCTTTCTTTCTTTCTTTCTTTCTTTCTTTCTTCCTTCCTTTCTTTCTTTCTTTCCTTTCTTTCTTTCTTTTCTTTCTTTCTTTTGCCATATTGTAGGAAGCCTTCATCATTCTGTTTTCTGGAGAGGAGAGATTGCATATTCTTGCTTTATTCCTGAGTTAAGGGCAAAGCATTCCATTTATTATCATTAAGTATGTATGTTAGGTGAAGGATTTTTTTTTTTATAGATTTCTTTTATTAGCTTAAAGAGGGTCATTTTCTCAAGTTGTGACATTTTTCCAGTTTTTTCAACTGCTTGAGTTATGCCTTGGGTAGAGTTGACCAGGGAATCTCTTTTCCCTAGGTCATTAGCTTATGGTACATTTTTTCCTGTTCCTTCTTGCCATGTTATTCTTGAGCATCTCTATTTCTCTCTGAAGTTGTCTGTTCTCATTTTGGAATCCTTCCTTTAGTAATAAGGCCTGTTCCTAAAAAGGGACAAATAAAGAGTAATTAAAGCACAGCAGTTTAGCAAATCTCAACTTCTAGCTAGTTTCCACATTTATAGTTTTGTGGGTTTTTTTTTTTTTTGAGTATTTAATTTCTTCTTGAAATTTTCTCTACCATAAATATTCATTCAAAGAGGTTTGGTGCGTGGAATCCAAGCACAGGTGTGGTTGGTTCCTAGGCATGGTCAGCAGTTGAAGCAAAGGATCTGGTGTGGAAGGGCAGGTCCCAGCTGGCCTCTGGGTCCTGGGAAGCACCTGGGCCCCTGTATAACCCCCTCCTTCTGAGTCATTGGGCCCCACCAGGCTACCTCAGTGCCATTGGTCACACTACCTGGACTGGTGGGATAATGGGGACCTGCTCACACTCAACTTGGCCAGGCGCTGCCCACTTACCTGGTCCACCATCCTGCCGCAGTCCCAATCTCATTGGGGCCAATCAGGGCCAGCAGCACCTCCACTGCCACCCACTGCCAGCTCTGGGTCACAGATGCCCGCCATATTCCCCACTGCCCCATGGTGGTCAGTGCACATCATAGAGAGCAGTCGAACTCCTGGTCAAACTCCCAGTAGAGGGGACAATTTGCATATCAGGCTTTTATTATATAGGATACTTTCACTTGGACATCCTAGCTCCATGATTGCTAATCTTGGGCTTCCTTTAGGTAAGCGATATTTTGGCTTAAACCTTTTAATATTTTGATAAACTTAAATTATAAGTTTAATTAATTCTATAAATCTATATTTATCTGAATTGTTTCTTTTCAAATCTTATTGACCCATATACATATATATATATATATATATATATATATATATATATATAATCTTATTGAGCCATATACATATATATATATATATATATAAAATCAGAATTTCATATACATATGAAAATGACAGAAATAAAATTTCTCAAAATCAAAGGAAGTGCCTGAATCTTAGATCAGGGAATTTGACTTAAGCCTCCACAGCTTGGTGGCAAGAGTAGCAGGATATAAATAAAGACATCAAGGCCCCTAACTGTCCATACTGGATTTCTGCAGGAAACTCACTACACAAACTAGGAGTAGGACATAGAAAACAGGCAGGAGTGGCAGACACAGGAGTGAGAGGCAGAGTCATTCTGCTCATGAATGTTCTTTGAGAACCAAAGTCACACCAGGTGTGACAGAAAAACAGTGATTGTAGATTCCTCTAAGTCTGAAAGTGGTTCAGATATCTTACCGATCTGTGTGACCCTATAAAAGCTCATCTTTTCTGAACCTCTGTTTCTTCTAAGAAACAGCAATTCTTGCTTGATATAATATTCAGCAAGAGATACAGATAAGATATATTTACAATGCCTGAAATATAATAGCTACCATTGATTGAATAATCTTATGTAATAAAAGGGTAATATGCAAATTGTCCCCTTGGAAGTTCAGACACTCACCATGATGTGTGCTGACCACCAGTGGAAGCCCCAGCTGTAAGCTGGCAGCGAGAGGAGGGAAAGATCCAGCCAGCAGCTGGCAACTGGGGAAAGTTTGTTGCTGGGGCAGCCAGAGGGAGACCCTGATTGGCCCTGATTGCCAGCTAGGCCGAGGGACCCTATCCATGCACAAAATTTTGTGCACCGGGCCTCTTATCTATATTTGTAAAAGCCTAAATGACCATTGAACAATTTGACTATTTGACTGGTAGCTATGACATGCACTGACCATCAGAGGGCAGCTGCTCAATGCACAGGCATGGAAACTTAGAGCAGACTGATGAATCTCAGAAGAAGGAGGCGACAGGGGAGATTGAGAAGAGATTAAGCAAAGATCTTATATACATATTAGAGGCCCGCTGCATGGATTTGTGCACTGGTGGGGTGCCTTGGCCTGACCTGTTGGGATTTGGCCAAAATCATTGTTCTGACATTCCCTGACAGGTCCTAAATTATGAGATAACACGGGTCAGGCCAAGGGACCAAAACATTGCATGAATCCATGCACTGGACCTGTAGTTTACTGATAAAGGACTGGATTTGAGATAAAGGATAATAAAAATTTTTAATAACCAGATGTACGCAGGCTCCAAATCCAGGAGACAGATAGAGTTTGAAAGATACAAGCGGGCAAGCTAGATCCTAAGGGTTTTCCTATTCTAATAGACAGACAAACAAGTCTGGGCGAGTGGACAGAAAACAGAAAAAGAGAAACCTCAAGGTGACACCATTACATACCTTAAGTTTAAGAGCCATAGTCCTCTCTTGCTCTGCCATTAATTGGGCCCTCTCCTGCTCCATCTTCTTAGTCAGTTGTTTCACATGTTCCTGATAACTCTTTTCTTTCTCCTCCATCATCTGCTGATTCCTCTTTAGCATTTCCTCCAGCATTTTTGCTGCAGCCTCTGCAGATTCAGCTTTCACACGTTGCACTGCCAGGAGGAAAGGAAGAAGACAAATTCATGTGGGTGACCAGCTCGGTGAACTCACCTGTCGTTGTTGCTACTGACTGCATTTGCCCACTGAGACTGACTTAGGCTAGTAGTAGGCATCTTTGCTCATCTGGCTTTTGTTTAAGGACCCCAGGTTCTCCAAGCCAAATATTTAAACTTTTAAAAGCTGTTGAGGCTATCTAGTCTCTTTACTTGCTCCTCACCTTCCATCTCCTTTTCCTTTCCTGTGAGAGTCTGGTCTGTCTGTAGAATTGTAGCCGTAGCCATCCTTTGCTCTGCCTTTAATAGGGTCCTCTCCTGCTCCATCTTCTCAATCAGTTGCTTCACATGTTCCTGAAAACTCTTTTTGCTCTCCTCCATCATCTGCTGATTCTTCTTTTGCATTTCCTCCAGCATTTTTGCTGCAGCCTCGGCAAATTCAGCTTTCACACGTTGCACTGCCAGGAGAAAAGGAAGAAGACAAATTCATGTGGGTGAACTTCTCGCTGTTTCTTCTTTGTGAACTCACCTGACATTGTTGCTGCTGACTGCATTTGCCCACTGAGACTGACTTTGGCTAGTTGTAGGCATCTTTGCTCATCTGGCTTTTGTTTAAGGACCCCAGGTTCTCCAAGCCAAATTAATTAAACTTTTAAAAGCTGTTGAGGCTATCTAGTCTCTTTACTTGCTCCTCACCTTCAAACTCCTTTTCCTTTACTGTGAGATTCTGGTTTGTCTGTAGAATTGCATCAATCACAGATTCCTTGGACTTCAGGTATGTCTGAAGAACTTCTTCACTCTACGACACCGATAAAATGGCATTAGTGATAGGAAATTGCTGGAAGCGCTAATTCCTATTTGCCCACCATCTTTTCTTGTAGGAATAACTTCGCTTGGCCCTGTTCCTTGTGCTGGTCAAGGTGCCCCTGTCACTGGTTGGGCACATTCTCCAGCTTGGCCAACCCTGGCACCCCATGAAGCAGAATCCTTTGTAAGAAATTGGTATAAATATAGATTCAGAGTGTCTTTTCTCATGTGAAGGCTCTATTTTTTGAGCTGTTGGTGCTGTGATTTCATATAGAGTGAGGATGAAGTCATCATGGAGAGAGCAGATCCAAGGAAAGGAGGTTGAGGGAGACTGCGTAGAAGGCTAGTGTGGGGTTGAAGGGAGAAACAGAGAGATAGATAAATGCTGGTTAACTCTATTCCCCTCTTGGGTTCCTGAAGATACTTTTTCTTGAGCTCATTCCCAGTTTGCATTAAGAGATGATATCCTCCTGATTTAGAATAAACCCCCTGCTTTATATCTTCTTCTAAAGAATGGAAGATATCCTTAAGTAAAGCTGAGCAGTGATCCGATGATGCTTTTATATTCTCTTTATAAAAGTCACCCTGCCTTTTTTCTAGCTGGGCCTTTAATATGAAAACAAGAAGTAGAAAGATTACAGAGGAAATGTTAGCTCAACCTCAGGATTTTTGGAAAGGCTTCTCCAAAACCAGTCTGTGATCCTGCAAAAACTTACAGGCACCTTTGCAGGACCACATCCTTTCTCCTGATCCTGTCTTTCTACTGAAGTCCCTTTCTCCTTGGAGGTGAAGTTCATGGTAGAGATTGCTAGCTTTATGTTAGCATTTATGTTACCAATCTGCGGGTCATAGGGGGCCACAGCCTTTTGCACTGCAGCTGAGTTCTCTATCTGGTCCGAGGCCAGGACTGCATTCTCCATGCAGGGTATTTCCCCACTGCTGATGGCATTGACATAGGTCAGGACTAGGTTCTCTATTCCTACACATACACCTTTAGAAACTTCTGCTTTCAGATTGGAACAGCAATTGCAAATGGAAGAAATGTGACTCAATGTAAGCCTGCTCAATATAACTAAAACTACATATTTTTTTTTTCTTTTTGTTATAATAGTGGTCAGCAAACTCATTAGTCAACAGAGACAAATATCAAAAGTACAACTATTGAACTTTTTTTTGAGAGTTAAATTTTTAAAATTTAAAGTCTTTCTAACACCGCTTCTTCAAAATAGACTTGCCCAGGCTGAGGTGTTTTGTGGAAGAGCCACACTCAAGGGGCCAAAGAGCTGCATGTGGCTCAAGGGCCTTGGTTTGCCAACCACTGCCCTAATACATATAAACATTGGAAAAAAAATTAACTCTAATTCCTTTAGAAATAAATGGTCTACATTCTTGAAGGAATTCTTCATGAAATCTTCATTGGCCTCTTTCCCACTGGCCGTGTGCAGGTCCGGGAGCTCTTGGAGGGTTTCTGTGGGTAGTTCAACCTTCTCCCCCATCTGCTGGTCATAGTGGGCAATGGCCTTTTTCACTGCAGCCGAGTTCTCTATCTGGGCCAAGGCCAGGACTGTGTTCTCCATGCAGGGCAGGTCTCCACTGCTGATGGCATCGATATAGGTCATCAGCAGAGTCTTCAGCCCTACAAATAGAGAACGAAAGATAACATTTGTTGTAGGTGGGGTGAGGCAACTCTCCATCATGTGTAAATCTGGTGATATCTCTCAACACTCATTTGGCTCATAGCATCGATGTACTCAGCATCACCTAGAAGTTTGTTAAAAATGCAGACTCTCAGCCTCTGTTCCAGATGAACTGAATTAAATCCTCCTCTGGCGAGATCTTGGGTGATATGGATCCACATCAAATGGTGAGAAACTCTGTTCTTGGCACCATAGACCTGTGTCTATTGAGGGCATGTGCTTTACCCCAAAGCATCTTTACGACAGGAAATGTACCTCTCATTCATGTCTCTATCATCAGTTCTGGTCCGTGGTAAGTATTTTTAAAATGAATATTTGTGAAACAATTAAAAAGAACTCCTCTGCTCTGGCCAGGTGGCTCAGTTGGTTGGAGCATCATCCCATGCACCAAAAAGTTGTGGATGTGATACTTGGTCAGGGCACACACCTAGGTTCAATCCCAGTTGGGGTGCATGCAGGAGGTAACTGATTAGTGTTTCTCTCTCACATTGATGTTTCTCTCTCTTAAATTCATGGGAAAACTTCCTTGGCTGAAGATTAAACAACTAAAAATAAATTTAAAAAGGAGTCCTTCATTTTATTCATTCTGGAAGAACACTGTCCAAAAGAACTTTCTGTGATGATGGTCCTGTGCTATTTGTGCTGACCAATAGTTCAGCCTCTAGACATGTAATCAGAATTCTTAATTTTATTTAATTCTAATTATTCTACATGTAAGTTTAGTTATATGAAGCTACTACACTTGTCTAGTATCTATTATATGGAATAGTCCAGGTCCAGGTTATTAGGGCAATTTTAAGCAACAGATCTTTTTTATTTATCTTTTTCTATCAATTCTCACCCACAAAATCAGTCTAATAAAATCTATTAGAAATGTGTCATTCAGAATGTACCACAGTAATAGTAGTATATTTGCATTTTTCAAGTCTGAAACTAGGCGGATGCTATTCCACCATCCTTTAGCCTTAACAGTGAGAGTAATGACTGGGAAGAGGACTCACAGGGTCCATTGACCTGGATGTTTCCTGAAAGAGTTTTGACTTTGGAATTGGTAAAGATGTAGGAACAGAAGTCAGCAGCTTGTTGCACGAATTCGGGGTCCAGCTCATCATCATGCATTTTCTCAAGTTGGCCTAGCTTCTTCCGATGAGTGGGCTGATCAAAGATAAAACATTTCTTCTTTGGGAAGAACTTTTGGATACAGAGTCGGGGCAGGTTAAACTTTTCATCTTTAGGATTGGTACCTGTGGAAAGATAAATAAGGGCTTTGTATAATATAGGGGCTTGGAAATTTTTTCTGTAAATATCCAAATGGCATATATATTAGACTTTGCAGGTCACATATTTTCTAAGAATTCAATTCTGCTACATAGCATGAAAGCAGCCATGGACCTTCTAATAGTAGTCACCCAGTAAATCCTATTTGTATGATAGCTGATGGGCTGCATTGCCCATCATTTGCCTGTGGGCTATAGTTTGCCAACCCCTGGCCTAGCACATTGTTAAGCTTTAATGTATTTTTTTTTAAATAAATGCCCTTTCCATTCCATATTCTTTGGCTAATTACAGCATCACAAGCCTTAAGCAGGGAGATAAAAATCAAAATGAGCGCAGTACAGGGAAAAGTGAAAGAAAAAGAAACTTTTCTTAGAAGAGGGTAGAAGATAATTCAAAATTAATTATTAGACCTTGGCAGCTGAGAAGTAGAAAATTATACATGTAAAAACACTATGTAGAAAAATAAAAGATGATGGTTTCTCATGGCTTTTGGTTCCCAATAATCAGTTCTAAGTCCCCTTTACCTTGCTTGAGTTTGAGTGAATTCTGCAGGTACTCATCTGCTGAGATGGGTTTCCCATCTACTTTCAATTCTAGGGGAAAATCTCTCAGTGTCCACACAAAATCCGGAAAGAAGCTCACAAAGTCAGCTGAGTCCTCATCCTCATTTGCACCAGTTGAAGATTTTGCCTTTATCTTATCTGTCAGCTCTGTCACATAGCTGAGTAGCAAACTAAGGAAAATTGTGTGAATGAACAGTGCTTCTCATGCCATATTAGTCCCACATATTCCAAACCTTTGTTTTTGCTTTGTTTCTAACCCAAGTGTTATTTCTTCCTACCCTTGAGTTATTTTTTATACTTTCTCTTATTGTGCTTGATTCACCAGGATTCACATTCTGGGAGCTGGCTTTTAGGTACAGGGCTTCCTCCCTGGGTTCTTTTACCAGCCTTACAACGGGTTCAGCATTCTGGAGAAAAGGGCTGCTTGTAGATTCAAGAGGAGCCCAAAGATGATAAAAGATATTTTTGAAAGGCATTGGAGGTCACAGGAGTTTTAGCTAAAGGGAACTGGAGACTCCTCCTTCACTAAAGACCCAGCTTTTATTTAACACAATTTGTCCCAAGGCAAGTTGGAGAGAATACACTTGAAGTGTGTGGTATCTATGGGTAGAGAAACATTGTCAGTTTGGGGAATAGCGTACAGCTGTTCTGGTGTTTGACCAACAAGAGGCAATAAAATATCCTGAGCTGTCCGGCAGTTAACAATAATCCTATTCAGGTTTGAGGGAAGTGCCTTAGCTGTTTCCAACAGGTAAACTACATATGTGGCTCAGCCATTGTTGAGCCGCCCTTTTGGCGAAACTCTTGTAATTATTATAAGCTGGAATTTGTTTTTGGCACCTACCCTCTGATTTTTATGCTGTTCTGGATCACAAAAAGGATACTGCAGTTGGTCCATGGCCTGCTGGTTTATGGTCCCCATGATATTGTACACAAAAGTGCTGCTCAGCAGTATTGCCAGGGCAAAGATCCAGGAGTCACTTTTGTTGCTATTCTGGAAATCAGAACACATTTGGGCCAGGATAATGTTTTATTCTCATGGCACTTTCCAGATCAGCAGTAGTGAACATATACTCATTTAGTACAGTCGCTTTTTTTTAGATTAATGACTTATAAGAGGGAAACAAATCCAAAAGAAAATGACTGTTAGAAGGTCTTGGACTTTGAATACTCTTCTGATTAGTATTTTTGGTTACACATATTCTCACTAAGACCTCTTATGACCATTGGCAGATAATTGCAAAAGAAATAGTTCAGAATGGTGGGCACTCTAAAGCCTTAAATGTAATTTGGTTTTCTCTATTTTTTTATACTAAAATTGACTTATGTAAGAGTAATAATACTTATACCTATTATATCTAATCATTATTATTTACCTAACACTTTCCATTCTTATCCAACAGTCAAAACAGTACTATGAGGCAAATATCGACAGTTTGCATTGCATTACAAATCAGAAAGCTGAGGATAAAAGAAGTGAAATAATTTGCTAAGGCCAATGTGTTAATGACAGCATTTACATCTCCACAACAGTTTAGGTCTTCTGAACATTAATCCTTAATTAAAGTTCTCTGTAGGACAGTATTCATAGCTGATTTTGTTTGTAGTACCTATATGCATATGTGTTAACTGATTTAACTTATAGCCTCTTGTTAATAATTATAATATTACTATCTAATGATCACTATGCTCTTCTAAGATACTGCCTTATATTTTTATTATTTCTGATTGCAAAACTTGGTCTCTTAGCATGTAAACAGAAATGAAAATACACACATAAGGTTTAGTGCCAGCTCTTATTTGAATAATAAATAAAATAATAAAATTAAAAAAAAAATAGAAGTAAAAATATGAAATAGTGTAGACAATACCCAGAAATGAGGGGATTGTGTCCAAACTAAATCTTCAATGCTTACCTTCTCTACATTTCCCAGCCCCTCAGTGTCAAGCAGAACTAGGGTGTAGTTTGGTTCCTTAGGATGAGGCAAACACCACATCCAGATGCCTTTGGTGTGAGACTGAACTGTGGAGCCCAGAGAGAAGCCTTCAGGGGATAGGAGAGAGAGGGAGTTGAGTTTTCATAGCAGATGTGTCTTAAAATGAAAATAAATGTGAACATAATCAAGGTAAGGAGAGACTATAACTAGTGGATTGTCTGGCATGTCTCAGAGCTTGAGTGTTGACCTAAGAACCAGGATGTCATGGTTCCACTTAGGGGGAAAGTACATGCCCTGGTTATTTACTCCATCCTTAGTGTGGGGTAAGCAGGAGGGAGCCGATCCATGATTCTCTCTTAATCACTGATGTTTCTAACTCTCTCTCCCTCTTTTTTTTTCTCTGAAATCAATAAAAATCTTATCTAATACAAGAGTAATATGCAAATTAACCATCACTACACTATACTCAGAAGCCATGCCCACAAACCAATTAGAAGCGAATATGCAAATAAACCCGACCAAGATGGCTATGGCCACAGAGAGCTGGAGGGAGGCTTGGGTTTCCCCAGCGATGGAGGAAGCCAAGCTTTCCATCTGCTCTTGCTGGCCTATACTTCCACTCAAGCCTACAAAGTTACAATGATAGAATATACATAAATTGAAACAGAAATGGTGGAAACCATGCAGGTATAAGAGCAGGAGGCTAGGTTTGCCTCCATTGATGTAGGAAGCCAAGCTTTCAACACACACTGGCCCGCCCAGGCCTTGGCTTCAGGCTACAAAGTTTCAATTATAGAATATTTACAAATTTCAACAGAAATGGCTGCTGTCAAAGAGCAAGCAGTAGGCTTGGCTCCCCTAGAGGCTACAAAGTTTCAGTTATAGAAGATAAATAAACCCCAGCCTCCTCTAGGGTCACTAGGGAGCATGGCCAGTCTGCAAACCACCACAGGCCCCTAGCCTAGGCTATTCCATGCCCCAAGGGAACCCCCACCCTTATCCAGGACACCCTTTAAGGCACGCCAGCTGGCCCCCATCCATGCAGCAGGCCTCTATTCTATGTAATAAAACAGTAATATGAAGATTGATCATCACTCCAACACACAGGAGGGCTGCTCCTATGTGGACACAAGATGGCCAGTTGGGAGGGACCAGGCCTGCAAGGGAGGGCAGTTTTGGGCCATCAAGCCTTCAGGGGAGGGCAGTTAGTGTTGTCAGGCTGGCAGAGGAGGGAAGTTGGGGGCGCCCAGGACTGTAGAGAAGGGCAGTTAGGAAGGACCCAGGCCTGCAGGGGAGAACAGTTGAAGGGAGACCAGGACTGCAGGAGAGAGATGGTAAGGGCAAACAGGCTGGCAGGAGAGCACTTAAGCATCAATCAGGCTGGAAGGGGAGTGGTTAGGGAGTGTCTCAGTTTGGCAGGCAGAGCGGTAGTAGCAACCAGGAAGGGATGCAGGCGAGCAGTTGGGAGCCAGCAGTTCTGGATTGTAAAAGGAATGTCCAACTGCTTGTTTAGGCCCGAACCCAGTAGGATTGGACATCCCTCGAGGTGTCCCAGATTGCAGAGGGTGTAGGCTGGGCTGAAGGACACCCCACCATGTCATAAAATAAATTTCATTCACTGGGCCTCTAGTACATTGATAAAAAAAAAACAAACCTACAGAGAAACAGGGAAATTCAAATATCCAGTACATAAAAACATTCAACACCTTTTTATTATAGAACCATTAGCAAGTTAGGAGTAAAAGAAAACTAACTCAACATAATAAAAGTTATATATGAAAATTCTTCAGCCAGCATCACACTCTATGATGTAAGAGAGAAAGCTTTTCCTCCAACAAAATTAACCAAAAGAGTTCAAAGACATATAAATAAGAGCTAAAACTATAAATTTCATAGAAGAAAACATAGGGGGAAAACTTCATAATATCGAATTTAGAATAATTTCTTGGATATGACACCAAATGCATAAACAACAAAAGAAAAATAGATAAGTTGGATTCAAAATTAAAACTTTTGTGTTTCAAAGGATACTATCAACAGAGTTTCATAGGTATCCTATGGAATGGGGGGAAATACTTCTTAGTTAAGGGATTAATATCCAGAATATATAAAAAAGGTCCTGCAATGCAACCCCAGAAAAGAAACAAGACAATGAAAACGTGAGCAAAGGATTTGAACAGACATTTCCTTAAAGAAAAATACAAATACCAATTATTACATAGAAGATAATAAATAGCACTAGCTATCAGGGAAATACAAATTAAAACCACAAAGAGATAGCATTTGATAACGTTAGGATGATCACTATCAAAAAAATAAATAACAGCCTCGTTTGTGGCTTGTGGTTGAGAGTGGACCTATGAACCAGGAGTTCATGGTTCAATTCTTAGTTTGGGTTGTGAGCTTGATCTCCAGTGTGGGGTTTTCAGGTGGCAGACAATGTTTCTCTCTCATTATTAATGTTTCTATATATCTCTCTCCCTGTCTGAAGTCAATAAAAACAAACAACAACAAAAAACACCACACACACAGAGCTAAATTACAGGTCTTGGCAAGAATTTGGACAAATTAGAATCCTGTGCATTTCTGGGAAATATGTAAAATGGTAGAGATGTTGGAAATGATACGGTGATTCTTTAAAACATTAAACAGATTTCCAGGAAAAGAATACAAATTGTGCTTTTCAAAGGAAAATTAATAAAAGTGGGAAGAGACAATGAATTGGCTCTTTCAGATCATAGTAAAGATAAGAGGATAACTATAGATTAAAAGCTCGCTTTCAATATTCCTCCCCATCTCTACCTTGCTCTTCCTGTAGCACCATACTCAAAGCTGGGAGTGTGGGTGGAGAGAAGGGATCTGGCAGAGCTTAGCTGGTGCCCCTCACCTTTTTTCTGCCCAGCCAGCTTGTTCATCAGGTAGGATTTGCCTGTGCGGTAGGGACCCACAATGGCCACCACCACCACAGGCTGTGTAATGGCAGACAGGATCTTCAAAGCTTCTGGGTTAACCACTAGTTGTGTGTCAGTGTTCTCAATGAGGCACACCGGGCCTGGCATGTGCTTATCTGAGGCCATGTCCAGGGTGTCACCTTATCTGCAAGCAAGGAGATGGGATGGATTAGAACTTCCATTCTAAGTAGATAAAAAACTTTCACCAGGTATTTTGATCCAGAGTCATAAAATTCGCCAACATGGCCAGAAGAACTGGTCAACAGTGAGATGGATGAGGGGAAGATTTGTATTATTTTAGTAAGTTATGGAAGTACAATTGAAGGAAGTAATTAAAAAAAATATTGGTATGACAAGGACATCAGCATTTAACCGCTTTCATGAACAAAATCTTTAATTTACCATAGAAAACTTTCTTTTTAGATTCTCAATAAAATATTCATACTAGAGCCTTCCTGGTGTGGCTCAGTGGTTGAGCATGGGCCCTTGAACCAGGAGGTCTTGAGGTTTCAGAATCTTGATGTTTCAGGCTTGATCCCCAGTAGGGGATGCATAAGAGGCAGCCAATCAATGTTTCTCTCTCATTATTGATGTTTCCACCTTTCCATCTCTGTCTCTCTAGAAATCAATAAAAATATATAAAAAATATTTGCTAGACATGAAATATATAACATTTTATTCAATATTTATTAATTTAATTTAATATTTATTTGTTAATTAATTATACTATGAATAAAGACTTTGGGAAATAAATGTTTCATCATTTGATGTATGCTCTTTGGACAATTTTCATGGATGTTTGTTGTTGGTAATCCTCATTGGAGGATATTTTTCATTGATTTTGAAGGAGAGGGGGAGGGAAGGGAGCGAGACAGAGAGAGAGAAACATTGATGTGAAACAGACACTTGGATTGGTTTCTTCCTGCACATGCCCCCACCACAAACATTCAATATACCCTTCATCCAAAGGTTAACACTATAACTACTATGTAAAAACAGGAAGGACATTTTTCACAGATATGAAACCTGTGGGTTTTTTTTTTACTAGATCTTATTTTGCAGAAGTGAGGGTTCACAGAACTGTTTATACCACTATTCTGGAAGTGGAACCAATAAACATAGATCTGCTAATTTGATAAAAATGTATTACTGTATGAAAAACATTACTAAGGACCTGTCCAAAGCCTTGATATGGGCTTGTGCAAACAATGGTCCCTACACATT
The DNA here is from genome assembly GCF_964339955.1 of Pipistrellus hanaki. Lineage (NCBI taxonomy): Eukaryota > Metazoa > Chordata > Mammalia > Chiroptera > Vespertilionidae > Pipistrellus > Pipistrellus hanaki. The sequence goes on along the minus strand of NC_140504.1, from coordinate 137,335,798 downwards.
AACTTCATTAGCTTCACAAAAAATTAGCCTCCAACTAAAAGGGAGTAAGACTGCACAACTGCAAATAGTGAATGTTGTCCAAAACCATGTTTGTGTATACATGAGTGTGGTGTAAGGTAACAAAAGACTATGAAATGTGGATTAAAAAATCAGGAGAGCCTAGGTTGTTTGATGAAAATATATTTCCAGCCATACACTTGTAGGTTTTCTGTTTTGTTCTGTTTTTCCATTTGGTAGAGGAAAAGAAGAAGCAGGAAGAACACAGGAGGGGAGAATACTGGGGAGGAGAGAGAGAGGAAGAGCTGAAAGGAAAGAGAGAGAGGGTTGTCAGACAAGTTGGTGATGGCTAAAGTTTATGCAAAGCCAAAGAATTCAGAAGCAGTTTCCAGAAAGCAAGAGCAATTCTACTTGAGAGCACAGAGATGTCAGGTGAACAAAATGTTGGCTTTAGCAATGCAGGTTCATTAAAGAGAAAACATTTTAGTAAAGTAGTGGGGCCAAATTCTACTTGCAAGGGATATGAAAGAAGTTGGCCCTAAGAAATTGCATCTAGTAAACTGGGGCAATTTTTAATTTAATTTAATTTTTAAAAATTGTTTTTTTAAAATTACAGTTGATGATCAATATTATATGAGTTTCAGTGCACTACATAGTAGTTAGACATTTGTATACCTTAAAGGGATCCCTTCTATGGGTCTAGTATCTACATGTCAGCATACATAATTTTTACATTACTAGAGGCCTGGCGCACAAATTTGTGCATGGGTGGGGTCCCTCAGTCTTGCCCGTGATAGGGGCTCATCAGAGTGTCTAGCTGAGTCTGGATCTGTACTGATCAGGGCCGGCTGGACAGGGTAAGGGGCTGAGGGTGATTGGCCAGCCAGGGTAAGCGGCCTGGGAGGTTGGCCAGATGGGAGTGAGAAGGGCTGAAGAGGCTGGCTGGCTGTCTGGGGAAAGGGCAGCAGGAAGTTGGTCAGTTGCAAGAGGTTGGCTATGGAAGCACACTGACCACCAGGATGCAAATGCTGCATTGAGCTTCTGTCCCCGATGGTCAGTGTGCATCATTGCAACCGGTCATTCTGGTTGTTTCAAAGTAATAGTTGCTTACACTTTTATTAATTAGACTAGATGCCCTATGAACAAAAATGTGTGCAAGAGTAAGCCTTCCTTCCCCCAGCTACTATTACCAGCATCTCTCTGGCACTTGAGACCCAGGCTTCTGTCCTCTGGCCACCTGCAGGCACCAAGGACCCTAGCTGGCTTCCCTGAGGCCCCCGCAGGCACTCAGGATGCGAGCTGACTTCTGTCCAGCTAGAGCTTCATCAGGAAAGATGTCTGTTCTAATTAGCATATTGCCCTTTTATTATTATAGATTAGTGACTATATTCTCTAGGCTTTACTTTTCATCCCTTTGACTGTTTTATAACTGCCAATTTGTATTTCTTAATCCCTTTCCCATTTTCACCCAGCCCCCAGACTCCCTCACATCTGGCAAGTAGAACCTGGGTTACTTTTAAATGAGCAATCCACTGTGAAACAAAGCTCTTCTATATGATTAAAATTTATGCTGTTTTTGTGAATCTTTGTCTTTTAGTCTGAGTTTCAGGTTTTTCTTTTTTAACAGTGTCAGGTGGCTGTTTAAGTTGCATCTCATTTTATATGCTTCGTTCTCATAAAAATAACATATCTGTAGCCCTTTCAGTGTGTCAGCTGCAGTCAGAGGAGATTACAAGTTCTGTCAAAGACAATGCTCATTTAACTGAGTCTGCAGGCAACACAATGTTGGCAAAAAGAAAGACAACCGTAATGCATTTCAAACTCTGAGATTAGCCCCATGTGTGCTGCTGTCTAATTCCTCCAAGCACAGTAGAGATTCTTAGGGATTGCTGCCACATGATATCGATAGGTTTGGATTTCATCGTTTGCCCCACACAGGCTCTGCTTCAACCTGATCTTCATGCTCATTGTTTTTTGGAAAATGAACTGACCCGTATAATTTTCTCCCACCCTGCCCCAACCTTATCCTGGAGTTTGTTTCTCAGAGTACAGTTCCTGTAGACATGGGGAGAAAGCTGCCTAATGAGAAAATAATTTTTACCTTTTTTTTCTCCTCAGTGTAGTTGCAGTGGTGTTTCTTCTCTGCCTTTCACTGGATGGGATGTTTGGGCTTTTATTTAAACTCTGATGTGACGTGGCTGTCTTGACTTCCTAAAGTTCTTAACTAGAAATTAAGGGTTTAGAGTAATGTGAAACTGAAAGCACTGAATAACCATGAAAGGAATTTCTGCAGGCTCTGAAAACGGGAGGGTAGGATTTCATAACTAGTTCATGACAGGCCAGCCAAGGACATTTGGCAAAGGTGGACTAGAAAGTCTCAAAAGGACTTTCATGGAACAACCTGGGGTCACCCTATCTGGTGCAACAGGAGGCAGTCACACTGAGGGCGAGGCAGCAGGATAACAGCAGTTTACAGTCCACAGCCTCAAGGGCAGCACTAATTGTGTTGAAGGAAATGGACTCCATCTTATCACACTAGAACAGTTATTATATCCCCAGCCTCTGCCCCTTGTGATTTTGCACATAAAATTCAACCCTAAGGAAAGCAGAGACTGAGTTCTTACCTTCCCCTATTGTGGCTCCATCCCCCCATTCCTTCTAATAAACTTCCCTCCTGCTTTCTTGCTGAGTCAGCCTAATTCATTGAATGACTCTAATATTACAGTTCAGTTTGACCAAAGCTCCATTGCTGGTGCCTGGTGAGTGTGGTAAACAAGATGCGGCCCAATCTTCCCTCTTTCAAGCAGGTTAAAGTATGTCACTGGGAGTGGCAAACCACCAGTATTTCTCATCCCCGCCAATGCTGAGTTGGTTAGTGTTGGCAAGGATGCAGAGAAAAAGGAACCCTAGTGCACTGCTGGTGGGAATGCAGACTGGTGCAGCCACTGGGGAAGACAGTATTGAGTTTTCTCAAAAAGTTAAAAATGGAACTCCCATTTGACACAGTAATCTCACTGATAGGACTATATCCCAAGAAATGAGAAACAGCAGTCAGGAAGGATATATGTGCCCCTATATTCATAGCAGAAAAATTTATCATAGCTAAGATTGAAAACAGCCTAAATGCCCACCAGCAGATGAGTGAATTAGAAAACTATAGTACATCTACACAATGGAATACTATGCTGCTGTAAAAAAGAAGGAATTCTTACCATTTGCAACAGCATGGATGGAACTAGAGAGAATTATACTAAGTGAAATAAGCCAGGCAACGAAAGAAAAATACTACATGATCTTACACATTTATGGATAATAAAACTTTATAAACTGATGAACAAAAATAGATACAGAGGCAGAGTGGCATTGAACAGAGTGTCAAAACTACAATGGGAAGGCTGAGGAATGTTGGGATGGGAGGTAAGAGATCAATTGAAGGACATGTATGCATGCATATATGCATAACCAATGGATGCAAAATACTGGGTGGTAGGAGAGGCCAGGGGAAGGTCAATGGGGAAATAAAGGAAACATATATACTACTCTTTGTAATACTTTAAGCAATAAAATTAAATTAAAAAAAAAGAAAATTTACAAATAACCAATAAACATCTAACAAGATAATTAACAGCACTAGCTATCAAGGAAATACAAATCAAAGCCATAATGAGATACTGTTTCACACCCATTAGGATGATCACTACCAAAATCAAAATAGCAACCTGGCCAGAGTGGCTCATGGTTGAGTGTAGATCTATGTACCAGGAGGTCCTGGTTCTATTCCCAGCTTGGGTTATGAGCTTGATCCCCAGTGTGGAGCATGCAGGAGGTAGATAATCCATGTTTTTCTCTCATTATTAATGTTTCTATATATCTCTCTCCCTGTCTGAAGTCAATAAAAAAAAACAACAATAAAAAATACCACATACACAAGGAAATAACAGGTATTGGCAAGAATGTGGAGAAATTAGAATCCTGTGCATTTCTGGGAGAATGTAAAATGGTAGAGTTGCTATAGGAAATGATACGTTGATTCTTTAAAAAATCAAACATAGAATTCTAGGAAAAGAAAACAAATTATGCTTTTAAAAGGGAAATTAAGGAAAGTGGGAAGAGACATTGCATTGACTCTTTCAGAACACAATAAGGTAAGAAAGCAACATTAGATAGATTAAAAACTCACTTTCAAGATGCCTCCCCATCTCTACCTTGCTCTTCCTATAACACTGAACTCAGAGCTGAGAGTGTGGGTGGGGAGAAGGGATCTGGCAGAGCTTAGCTGGTGCCCCTCACCTTTTTTCTGCCTAGCTAGCTTGTTCATCAGGTAGGATTTGCCTGTGCGGTAGAGACCCACAATGGCCACCACCACCACAGGCTGTGTAATGGCAGACAGGATCTTCAAAGCTTCTGGGTTAACCACTAGTTGTGTGTCTGTGTTCTCAATGAGGAGGCACACTGGGCCTGGCATGTGCATGTCTGAGGCCATGCCCAGGGTGTCATCTTATCTGCACGTAAGGAGATAGGATGGATTAGAACTTCCATTCTAAGTAGATCAAGAACTTTAACCATGTTCTTTTGATCCAGAAGATAGTCATGAAATTCCCCAACATGGCCAGAAGTTCTGTCAACACTGGGATGGATAAGGGGAAGATTTGTATTATTTTAGAAAGTTATAGAAGTACAATTGAAGGAATACATTAAAAAATATTGTTATGACAATGACGTTGACATTTAACCACTTTCATGAACAAAGCCTTTAATTTACCCTAGGAAAAATTTTTTTTTTTTTAGATTTCAATTAAAAATTTCAGAGTAGAACTTGCCTAGTGGCTCAATGGTTGAGCATGGGACCATGAACGAGGAGGTCAGAATTCAATTGCTGGTCAGGGTACATGCCTGGGTTGTAGGCTTGATCCCCAGTAGCGGCAGCATAGGAAGCAGACAATCAATGTTTTGCTCTCATTATTGATGTTTCCATCTTTCCGTCTCCCTTCCTCTCTCTAAAATAAATACAAATATATGAAAAATATATTTTCTAGACATGAGATATAAAATAGAATAGGGTTTAGAGAGTAGTTTACATCATGGCCATATGTAAGAAATTTAATATTTATTTGTTAATTATTTCTCCTATGAATAAAGACTTTTGGGAATAAATGTTTCGTCATTTTATGTATGCGCTTTGGCAAATTTTCAGAGATTTTGTTGCTGTTGTCAATTCTCATTGGAGGATATGTTTACATTGATTTTTAGGAAGGGTGGAAGAGAGGGGGCAGAGACAGAGAGAGAGAAACATCAGCCTGAAACAGACACTTGGATTGGTTGCCTCCTGCACATGTCCCACCGCAATCATTCAATCCACCCTTCATCTAAGTGTCTACACTCTTGATTACTGTTCAAAAACAGGAAGAACATTTTTCACAGGCTTGAAATGTGTTTGTTTTCTACTAGTTGTGCTTATTTTGCAGAAGCCAGGTTTCACAGAACTGTTTATACTGCTATTCTGGAAGTTGGAACCAATATAACTTACATTTGCTAATTTTATAAAAATGTATGACTGTATGAAAAAGATGACTAGGGACCTGCCCAAAGCCTTGATATGGGCTTGTGAAAGCAAGGGGATATATGCTTCAACTTCATTAGCTTCACAAAAAATTAGCCTACAAGCAAGAGGGGGTAAGACTGCAAGGCTGCAAATTCTGAACGTTGCCAAAAACCATGTTTGTGGATACATGTGTGTGGTGTAAGGGAACAAAAGACTATGAAATATGGTTTAAAAGATCAGGAGAGCCTAGGTTTTATTTTTTTCTTTCTTAATAAATCTTTATTGTTCAGATTATTATAGGTGTTTCTCTCCTCCCCTCCCATAAGTCCCCTCCACCTGATTCCCCACCCCACCCCATGCCCTTACCCCCACCACTTCTTTATCCATAGGTGTTAAGATTTTTGTCCAATCTCTTCCCACACCCCTCAGACCCCTTTCTCCCTGAGAATTGTTAGTCAACTCCCTTTCTATATCCCTTGATTTTTAGATTCACTTGTTGGTAGGCATGTATTTGATGTCTTTTTGTTGTTCATAATTTTTACCTTTACCTTTTCTTCTTCTTCCTCTTCTTAAAGAATACCCTTCATGCCTAAACCGGTTTGGCTCAGTGGATAAAGTGTCAGCCTACAGACTGAAAGGTCCCGGGTTCGATTCCTGTCAAGGGCATGTATATTGGTTACGGGCACATCCCCAGTAGGGGTGGTGCAGGAGGCAGCTGATCAATGATTCTCTCTCATCGATGTTTCTAACTCTCTATCCTTCTCTCTTACTCTCTGTAAAAAATGAAAATAAAAATAAAAATAAAATAAAATAAAATAAAATAATACCCTTCAGCATTTTATGTAATCCTGGTTTGGTGGTGATGAACTCCTTTAACTTTTTCTTATCTGTGAAGAGCCTAGGTTGTTTTATGAAAATATATTTCCAGCCATACACTTATAGGTTTTTGTTTTTCTGTTTGGTAGAGGAGAAGGAGAAGCAGGAAGAAGACAGGAGGGAAATAAACTGGGGAGGAGAGTGAAAGGAAGAGCTGAAAGGAGAGAAAGAGAGGGTTGTCAGACAAGTAGGTGATGAGTAAAGTTCATGCCAAGCCAAGGAATTCAGAGGCAGTTTTCAGAAAGCAAGAACAAAACTGCTTGAGAGCACAGAGAGGTCAGGTGAACAAACTGCTGGGTTTAGCAATGCAGGTTCTTTTAAGAGCAAACATTTTAGTAAAGTAGTGGGGCCAAATTCTGCATGTAAGCCGTAAGAAAGAAGTTGGTCCTAAGAAATCGGATCAAGTGAACCAGGCTATTGTTTGTTTTATTTTATTAAAAAACTAAAAGCCCAATTCACGAAGATTCGTGCTAGAATGGACTTTCCTTTCCCTGGCTGCCAGCACTGCCTTTCCAGCCTAGTTCAGGCCCTTTCTGCTCAGGCCCTTGAGCCGCCTCTTTTTGTTCAGAGAGCCACCTCTTTATGCTCTAGGAGCCACCTCTGTCCACTCCATTCCTGCTTTTCCACGATGCCCAAAGGCCCTAAGAGACTGGGAATGGGGCTGTCTTTTTTGGGTTAATTTACGTATCACTCCTTATTGGCGTGGAGGAGGTATGGTCAATTTCCATGTTTGTCTATTATTAGGTAAGATTGTTATTTTTCAGTTACAGTTGACAATCACTATTATGGGAGTTTCAGTGCTCTACATAGTGGTTAGACATTTGTATACCTTTAAAGGATCCCTTCAGGTAGGGGAGGGTGGGGGTAAGGGGGAGAGGTCAACAAAAGCACTTGTATGCATGCACATAAGCCTAACCAATGGACACAGACAACAGGTGGGTGAGGGCATAACTGTGGGGTAATGGAGGGATAAGGACACATATGTAATACCTTAATTAATAAAGAAATTAAAAGTAAAAAAAGTCGATTCCTTCTATGGGCTTCTAGCGGTCTAGAACCTACATGTCAGCATCCATAATTATTACATTACTAGAGGCCTGATGCTCGAATTTGTGCACGGGTGGGGTCCCTGGGGTTGGTTGGCAATTGGGGCTCATTGCGGCATCTCACCTAGTCCTGATCAGTGATGATCAGGGCCGACCAGACAGGGAAAAAGGAGCTGAGTGAGACTGGCAGGACAAGGGGAGGAGCCTGGGAGGTTGTCTGGATGAGGGGGATGGACTGCAGAGGTCGGCCAGTTGGCCAATGAAGGAGTTGCAGGAAGTTGATCAGCTGTGAGTAGTTGGCTATGGGAGCACACTGACCACCAGGGGGCAGCTCCTGCATTGAGCCCCTGCTCCCTGGTGGGCAGTGCTCATCATAGCAACCAGTCTTTTTGATTATTCTGCTGTAATGATTGCTTAGCTTTTATTATATAGATTATTGACTATATTCCCTAGGCTCTGCTTTACATCCCTATGACTGTTTTGTAAGTACCAATTTGTATTTCTTAATTCCTTTCCCATTTTCATCCAGCCCCCATCCTCCCTCATAAATGGCAACCAGAACCTGAGTTACTTTTCAAAGAGTAATCCTCTTTGATACAAAGCTTATCTATATGTCTAAAATGTATGGTGTTTTTGTGAAACTTCATCTTTCAGTCTGAGTTTCAGGTTTTTCTTTCTTCTTTTTAACAGTGTCAGGTGGCTGTTTACACTGCATCTCAATTTCATTGCTCTTTCTCATGAAAATAACTCATCTGTAGCCTTTTCAGTGTGTCAGCTGCAGTCAGATCAGAATTGAGAAAACTCCATGAAAGACAAGCATAGGGAAGGCCTACATGGCAGTCTTGCAAACTCAGAGACCTAAAGTAACCACAAAGGATGGTCTGAAATTAACTGTGTATGCAGCCAACACAATGTTGGCAAGAAGGAAAACAATTGTAATGCATTTTAAACTCTGAATGTAGCCCCATGTCTGCTGCTGTGTAATTCCTCCATGCACAGTTTTGATACTTAGAGATGCACTGAGACTGCACCTCACCGTCTGTCACACAAGGGCTCCACTGCAACCTACCTTCATGCTCATCGTTCTTTGAAAAATGAACTGACCCTTGTAAAACCTTCCCACCTTGCCCCAGCCTTATACTGGACTTCATTCTCAGAGAACAGGTTCTTTAGAGGTGGAGAGAAAGATGCTTTAATAAGTAAATAAAGTTCTTACCTGTTTTTCCCCCTCAGTGTAGGTTGGTTTGTTACTTCTCTGCCTCTCACTGGATGGTTGGGCTTTTATTTAAACTCCAATGTGATGTGGCTGTCCTGATGTCCTAAAGTACTTAATTAGAAATAAAAGCTTTAGAGTAATGTGAAACTGAAAGCACTGAGTAAAAAGCAGTGACTCTACAACCATAAAAGGAATTTCTGAAAGCTATGCAAATGGGAGAGTACATGGACTGTACAGCATTTCTTTCCTAGTTTGTGACAGGCCAGCAGAGGACATTTGGCTCAAGTGGACTAGTAGGTCCTGAAAAGAGAACGTGGCCCCAGTCTCACTTCATGGAACAACATGTGGTCACACTCTCTGGTTCAACAGGAGGCAGTAGCACTGAGGGAGACACAGCAGGCCAAGGATAACAACAGCAGCTTACAACCCACAGCCTTGTGGCCTGTCTCTCGCAGCACAGCTACCACTGCCTCTGCCATTCTCTTGTTCTGCTTCTCCTTCAGGATGTCTCTATGGTTAAGGACCTTCTGGGCTACTTCTACTAATTGTGACCTATTCAATCCTTCAAGTCCTTCCAGTTTTTGAAGTTTATTTCTGATATCTGGGGCTGACTGTGTTGCAAGGCCACATTGATCGCTCTCAGGTTCTCCAGAGCCTCTGGGTCAATGGGAGTATAGACTCCATAAGCCTCGCATAAACGGCCCAGAAGAGCTGCAGGTGACTCCTGCGGCCCTGGACAACTTCACTGACTTTAGATAGATTTGTGGGTTTTCTGGCTGCTGCTTTTAAGCTCCTTAGGCGAATGTGGTGAAAATTGTCCAAGGAAGCCCTTACTCCTATTGGTATTGGGGTCCTCTTGGGGGCAAAGAGAAGGAAATGCTTCCTCAATCTGGTCCAGGTTTTCCTCAAGCGACCAGACCCTACAACAGCCTTCTAGGCTTCTGAATGCATCTGTTCTTGTTCCTCTGAGGTAAAGAAGGTAGGCAGGAGTTGCTGACAATCCTCCCAGGTTGGCTGGTGGGTAAGGAAAACAGTTTCAAGCAGATCAATTAAAGCCCGAGGCTTCTCAGAGACCTGGGGGTTTCATGCCTTCTGATTATAGAGGTGCTCCTGGAGAACAGGACATAACCATAAAGGGATGTCCTCCCATTTCCCCATCCGTTGGCACTGCACTTCTCTCAAGGCCAAGATGGCCGAGGAGACTGTTCCCTCTTGTGGGAGTCCTTCAGAGCTTGCATAAACTTAGCTGGTCTCAGTGTTTGGTGGTGAAAGGGAAGTGTCCTGTTTTGGCTCTGGCATGGCACTTTGGTGGAGGAAGGACTGGAAGTTCTGGAGTGGGAAGCAGAGCAGGGGGTTCAGGTTTCTGGATTTTCTTAGAAACAGCCTTAGGTCCCGCTACTAAAACTTGGGCCCCTGCTTGCAAGGCACAATTCTTAAACCAGGATGGGGGATTCTGGACTAGGGTCAGCAACTGATCTATGTATGTAACTGGCCAGGGTGCCCTTCATCCCCAGTAATGGTATTCCAGGTTACCCGAATAAACTGGGGATCAAAAGAGCCTGTTCCTGGCCAGTACACACCAAAAGCAGGCCATTCTGACTCAGGCAGTGTTCTGAGTCTTCCCACTGAATAAAGCTTAACACCATAGTCAGCCCCTTCCACATAATCTTCCTTAAAATTCTTCAGGATGTAGCCCAAGGGGCTCTTCTGAGAGCTGGGTCCTCCTCCCACAAAAACTGGCTCCAGCTGGTGGGAGAGGTGGCTCTGGGAGAGGTTATAGCCAGAAGGAGGGGAGGGGTTTGCAGTTTGTTGGTGAATGTGTGGTGAGTGCTCAAGGAGGAGAGAAAGAAAAAAGTTAAAACCACTGCTTGGCCTGCCTGGGGCTGTGAGGAGAAGTCCACATTAACCTGTGAAATGGGATCTTTAGTCAGGGAGAGACAATATACAGATTAGGAGGAAAGAATATAGAGTCACCTTATCTGGTGTGAAGTCCCTTAAAGATCCTTGAAAAGCTAGATCAGTAATCCATTCATCCAATCCTTTGATAGTTAAAAAGGCTGGATAGAACCATGAAATGTCTCCCAAGAGACTTTGATCAAAATAGTGAAAATGACACACAGTCACATAGGGCCCACAGACAAAAAAAACAAAAACCAAAATTGACCTCTGACATCTCAGGGCACTTTGAGTATGGGGAAGTTTCAGCTGCATCCAGCTCTTCTCCTAATCCCCAAATGACCGATCCCAAGAACCAAAACTCACCTTCTGGAGAGTTTCCAGATGGCTCCAAGAAAATATTTTAGGGACGGGCCAACGTTCCCTGTCCACCTGCTGGATCTGAATGGAAGTTCTCTGGGGCCCTGGAACACCTCAGATTGTGCACCACCTAGAGATCCCCAGGTTTGCACAACCAGCCCAGGGGAGATAGGCCTCCCTTGGTGTCAGAACCAGCGCCTGCTAGTGGCTGGATCTGGCTGGGGCCTCCAAATGTTGTGATGTACCCCGGGAGTAAATACTCAAATTAATGAATCATGTAATCAATAAGCCGGCAACTGAGAGGGAGTTATGGCTCCAAATCTCACAGTCCCAAAATGGTGGAAACATCATGCTTATATAGGCAAATATCACAAAGGTATCGATTACATCTTTAGGTTTGGAATGAGGAACCTGGTTAGCAAAAAGCAGTTACAGAAGCTACATTGAGCAAGGGAGATATCTACAAAGATTAATTATAGTTTTGCTTCTTGGGACCACTGAGTCAATCGGAATACATTATCTGGAGCCATTGAGGCAATTCAGAGCAATTGTGCTGTCCTCATCTCTAGGTGCAGAGGAATGTGTTTCAAAAGATCAGTAAGATCACAATCAATGGGATATTCAAACTACAATCAATGGAGTATTCAATCTAATGTGATAACTTATATAAGTTCAGAAAATCAAAATAATTTTGCTATTATTTTAGCAAGCAAATAAGTACAGAAGCCAGAACAGCAGGGTTAAACTTAACAGCAGTTTTTACCCATGAGGATTGCTACCATGCTTAACAGAATGTCTCAATATTCTACTGTATATTTGTTTAAAAATTTACCCAGAAGAGTAATTTTTTTTAAGGAAATACAACTTCTGCTTCCAATTACAAAGTCCATTTCCTTCTATCAATATATCACTTGTCTGCTGATGTCCTTGTAGACACTTGTCTTTTTGATTGTGTGAAGCAAGTGTATGTGATGGAAAAACTGCTTGATCTTACAGAACTTCACGAGCTCTTTTCCTACTTTGTTTCTGACACCAACTCCAAATTTATCAATGATGCTTGATTCTGATATTTGATTTCCTACCTGTGCATTCTAGTCACCGATGGTTATCAGCAGGTCTTGTTTTGATGTGTGGTCAGTTTCTTCTTGAGTATTTGCATGAAAGCATTCAATTTAATTTTATTCAGCTCAGTAAAATGAAAAGGAAGAGAGGGGGAAAGAATAGAAAAACACAGCAATGGTTTGCCACTTCCTTCTGCTGTGCAGTGTGTGGGTCCAAACCCCACATATGCTGGGTTCCTGTTGTGGTTCTATACTCTTTACAGGTGTTATTAACCAAATTCAATTTATTCTTCAGCTCATGCATATAATGCAAATATTATTTGCATTTTACACACAAGTAAGTACCATTTAAATATATTTCATGTTTTTGTTTGCTTGTTTTTTATTTTCAGGAAGAAAGGAAGAGAGAGTGAGAGAGGAAGAAACGTTGACATAACGCAAAACCTTTTACATGCCCCAGACCAGGGACCAAGTGCACATCCTGGCAAGTTTACTGACCTCGAATTGAACCTGAAACCTTTTGCTGGACAGGACAACACCTGACCAACTGAGCAATAGTGGTCAGGGCTAGCAGTTTGTTTATAGTGTTAGGGTCACTGAAGAAGGAACACATGAGGCCAAAAGGGGTAAACAATTATGAATTTACTATAGGCCTGATGCATGCATTCATGCATGGGTGGGTTCCTCAGCCTGGATGGCAATCAGGGCTGATTTGGTTTGTCTTGGCCAGTCCTGATCTGGGCTGATCAAGGTCTACCCGCCTGAGGGAGGAACTGTAGGAGGTTGGCCAGACACGGAAAGTTGGCTATGGAAGCACACTGATCAACAGGGGACAGCTCCTGCATTGAGCCACTGCTCCCTGGTGCTCAGTGCACATTTTAGTGACTGGTGGTAATGGTTGCTTAGGATTTTATATATATATTAGAGGACTGGTGCATTTAATTTGTACATATGGTGGTGGTTTCCTTCAGCCCAGCCTGCACCCTCTCTAATCTGGGACCCCTTGAGGGATGTCTGACTTCCCATGTAGGCCCAAAGCTACCAGGATCGGGCCTAAACAGGCAATTGGACATCCCTCTCACAATAAAGGACTGCTGGCTCCCAATAGCTCACTTGCCTGTCTTCCTGATTGTCCCTAACCACTTCTTTCTGCCAGCCTGATCACCCTCTAATCACTCCCATGCCAGCCTGATTGATGTCTAACTGCTCCCCAAGAGGCATCCATCTTGTGTGTTGAAGTGATGATCAATTTGCATATTACTTTTTTATTAGGTAGGTTATATAAATTAGGTTATCTGGATACCAGAAGGGCTGAGCCCCCAAATGGTGCCAGCACCCAAAGATAGAAGTCAGAGATTTTTAAAGGACTACAGGAAGGCTTTTTTCAGGTGCAGAATTCTCTGGGCAGGTCCAGATTCTGGGACAGCACAGAGGAAAGAGATAATGATCTTAGCAAGTGGAATGTCCATTGTGAAGTGGCCTGAAGGTCAGTTCCCAGGGTAGCAGGTATCAATTCAATTATTTGATCAGACTTAATACATAGCAGTTCATTGAGTTACAAGGCCCTGATGATTGATTTGGGATTTCCTCAAATGATGAGTCAGTGTGAAAAGGAAAGTCAGAGGACATAAAGAAGGCCAAGAGACATATGAAGACATGGTCAAAGTCACTAATAATCCAAGGGATGCAAATCAAAAAGCAATTACATATGTATCCTGCCAGAATGACTATCATCAACAAATTAACAAATGACAAGTCTTGGCGAGGATGATGAGAAAAAGGAACCCTGATGCACTGCGGGTGGGAATGCAGACTGGTGCAACCACCTTGGGAAACAGTATGGAGTTTCCTCAAAAAATAAAAAAATCAACTCCCATTTGACCCAATCATTCCATTTCTAAAAATATATCCCAAGGAATCAGAAACACCAGTCAGAAAGGATATATGCATTGCTATGCTCAAAGCAGCACAATTTACAATAACTAAAGTTTGGAAACAGCTTAAATGCCTATCAGCAGATGAGTGGATCAAAAAAGATGGTATATCTTCACAATGGAATACTACACTGCTATAAAAAAGAAGGAACTCTTACCATTTGTAACAGTGTGGATGGAACTGGAGAGCATTATGCTAAGTGAAATAAGCCAGTCGGAGAAAGATAAATATCACATGATTTCTCTGCCTTACTTCTTTAATAAATATGCATGCTTTAATAAATTGTCTTGCCCTGGCTGGTTAGTTCAGTGTATAGAGCTTCTGCCCGCAGCGTGAAGGGTCCCAGGTTCAATTCTGGTCAAGGGCACATGCACAGGTTGTGGTCTCAATCCTCAGTAGGGGGCTTGCAGGAGGCAGCCAATCAAGGATTCTCTCTCACCATTGATGTTTCTATCTCTTCCTTTCTCTCTGAAATCAATAAAAATATATAGAAAAATAAATAAATTTACTTTATCACAATGGAACAACCTGGAGTTTTCTGATATAAATTCACTTTTAAGAGATGACAAGCATGGAGGTTGGGGACAGTTTTCTACCTCTGACTAAGGGCAATTTGGTGTCTGTGTGAGGTATCTGTAATGACTCTTTAAAGTTTTTGATGAGCTATCATGCAGGTTTCCATAGCAGCTGTAACATTTTTCATTCCTACTCACATTTCACAAGAGTTCTAATTACTCCATATCCTTACCAATATTTGTTATTTTTTTACTTAAAGACAGTGGCCATCCTAATAGGTGTGAGGTGATGTTTGATTTTCATTTCTGTAATAATTAAGGATATTGAGCACCTTTTCATATGTACAGTATATTTTCTTTGGAGAAATATCTATTCAAGTCCTTTGACTATTTTTAAACTAGGTTGTTTTGAACTTTAGAAATTCTTTATATATTCTATGTATCAGATGCGTAATTTTTAAATATTTTCTCTCATTCTGTGAGTTGCCTTTTGACTCTGTTGATAGTTTTGTTTGATGCACAGAAGTTTTAAAATTTGATCTGGTCTTATTTATCTACTAGAGGCCTGATGTACAAAATTCGTTTATGGGGGCGGGGGAGAGGAGGTTTCTCAGCCCAGCCTGCACCTTCTCCAATCTGGGATCTCTCTCACAATCCAGGACTGCTGGCTCCCAACTGCTCACCTGCCTACCTTCTTGATTGCCCCTAACCACTTCAGCCTGCCAGCCTGATCACCCCCTAACCACTCCCATTCCAGCCTGATTGATGTCTAATTGCTCCCCTGCCAACCTATTTCCCCCCAACTTCCTCCTCTGCCAGCCTGGTCACCCCTAACTGCCCTCCCCTGCAGGGTTGATTGCCCCCAACTGCCTTTCCTTGCAGGACTGGTGCTTCCCAACTTCCCTCCTCTGCTAGCCATCTTGTGGTGGCCATCTTGTGTCCACATGGGGGCAGGATCTTTGACCACATGGAGGCAGCCATTTGTGTGTTGGAGTGATGGTCAATCTGCATATCATTTTTATTTTTTTTTACTTTTATTTAGATATGATAGAGACCTGGTGCACGGGTGGGGGCTAGCTGATTTTCCCTGCAGGGTGTCCTGGATCAGGGTGGAGTATAACCTTTTTCCAGTCTCCTTAGGGCTCAACCTAATGTGTCTTGTGGCATGGGGTGGCCTGATTGAGGGGCCTGTGGTGGTTTGCAGGCCAGACAAGTCCCTGGAGACCCAAGTGGAAGCTAGAATTTATTTACCTTTGGTATCTAGAATTTATTTACCTTTGGTATCTAGAATTTATTTACCTTCTACAATTGAAACTTTGTAGCCTGGAGCGGAGCCTAGTCTCCTGCTTGCTCCATGACTGCCGCCATTTCTGTTTGGATTTGTTTACTTTCTATAATTGAAACTTTGTAGCAGGCGTAGGCTGGCAAGGGAAGGCGGAAAACTTGACTTCCTTTGTTGCCAGGGAAACCCAATCCTCCCTCCTGCTCTCTGTGGCTGTAGCCATCTTGGTTAGGTTAATTTGCATACTTGTTCTATTTGGCTGGTGGGCATAGCTTGTTGCTATAGCAGAATGATGGTTAATTTGCATATTACTTTTTTATTAAATAAGATATTTGTTTTGGTTTCTTGTACTGTTAGTGTCATATCTAATACAATTGCCAAATCCAATGTCATGAGGCTTTCTGCTATGTTTTCTTCTAGGAGTTTTATAGTTTTCAGTGTTACATTTAGATCTTTAATATATTTTTGAGTTAATTTATATATATGGCTTAAGGTTCCAACTTAATGCTTTTGTGTATGAATAATCCATTTTCCCAATATGATTTGTTGTTGTTTCACCATTTTCGGGGACTTGACGAGATTCTTTGATCTTATAGATGAGAGTTAATTCTGAAGATGGGTAGGGAGCCTGATTATATAGCTATTCAGTAAGAAACAACACAACACATTCAATAAAGGCTTCTTCTGAGAAAATACCACAGGCCCTGCCATGTGGCCTCCATATCACATGCCATAAATGCCATAAATGTCAGGTCTGAGAAACTGACTCTCCTGTGTAAGGGGCCACATGCTAACCTGGCAAGTTCAGGGAAGGCCTACATGGCAGTCTTGCAAACTCAGGGACCTCCAGTAACCACAGAGGATGGTCTGAAATTAAAGTTTAACTAAAATTGGTTATGGTTTGTAGTTATGACCTAGGCCTGTATCTTCACTGACAAGGTCAACCTTTACCTTAAGTGAATCTTTCTTTTAAAATCTACAATAATATATCTTGAAATGTCTGCATAACTTATAATTTCCCTTTTTCCAGATCCCTTGGGGCATAACCTAATGTGCCTGTTCGCTGGGACCGATACCCCAAATTCCTTCATTGTTATCACTTTAATTGTTCCTTTAACCACCTAAGTATGTGTCTTATCATTTTACTTCTTATCCAATCCCAGAGGTTTCCACCTCCCACCTACCCCCCAACCCACCCGCTTTGGTTTCTCCCCATCTCTAATCTATCACCAGTGGATTTCATGTGACTCACCTATGTCCCTCCTTTGATTTCAATGTATAAAAATAGATGTAAGACTGCCATTCTCCAAAGCACTACCCCAATCCATTGAGATATTGCTTCCTGGCAGTTGTTGACAGTTTGGCTCAAATAAACTCATAAAAATTCTTTACGGGTTTGAATGATTTTTTACATTAACACCTACCTTCATGTTTTTAAGAAAACAACTGCCCCATGAAAAAGAGCATCTTGTGGCGCTCACATCTGCATCTGAGTCTCACTGTGGTGAGTCTGCTTGGCAGAATGTAAGTCACATTGTGACCAGAAAGGGGACCTGGCCCTGAGTGTGTCTGCCTAGTGCCTGGCGGTAGTGGATAGTGTGTGTGTTCTTGACTTCATGCAGGAAAAGTTTCACAATATGAGTGCAAGTGAATTTTAGAGGATGTTTATTAGAGCTGGGAAGTGAATAAGAAAGGGCTGGGGAAATGAGCACAGGCTGGGATGATTTGGCTTACTAAGAAGTCAGAGAAATGGGGGCCTAGGGAACAGATTGAGGGAATTTCCCTGAATGATCTGATACTCCTCATTGCTGCTTAGTTGCAAACTTGGTGGGGTCCCTTAGAGATGAGGAGATTCCTGCCTGTGGGGAAAGATGGGGAGGGGGCGGTGTAGGCATTCTCATTGGAGAAGGGGGGGGGGAGAGGGGGAAGCTGCACCTTTAAAAAAATATATATATATTTTATTGATTTTTCACAGAGAGGAAGAGAGGGATAGAGAGTTAGAAACATCGATCACAGAGAATCATTGATCAGCTGCCTTTTGCACAGCTGCCTACTGGAGATGTGCCTGCAACTAAGGTACATGCCCTTGCCTGGAATCGAACCCGGGACCTTTGAGTTCGCATTCCGAAGCTCTATCCACTGAGCCAAACCGGTCCAGGTGGGACCTTTCTTTTGAGGGGTTTTAAAGGCTGGGATTTAGGGTAGGTGTTAGGGAGGATCTCATTAGAATATTCACCAGCTTCATGCTGATGTACCAACATAAGGTTTATTCTCTTACCTTCATCTGTCCTTGGGTGTGTTTGGAAAATGGGCCTACTGGATTTTTGCTGTTTGTCTTCCTGCATAGGGTGATTTAAGCTATTTACCCTCTGGTTGGGGAGGAAAATTGCATACCATTTACTCTTAAGTGTCCCAGATTTAGGGAAGATGGGATTTACTAAATGGCTCCCCACTGCTTGGCATCTAGATTTTCTAGACGGTTTCCATTGCTGTTTAAATATCTATCTCAGTTTCCCTATCCTGGTTTACTGGCTTTTCTCAGCTTGCTTCCCCATGGGAGGGTCTGGGAATGAGAGTTGTTTATCTCCTACTTTTAGAAATAAAGATGAAACAGAAGTTTTTGGGGGTGAAATAGATTTAGGAAATTTTAGAAATTTTAGAATTTTAGACCATGAAAAAAATACAGGGCTGCAAAGCAGCAGAAGGGATATTTGTATAGAACAGGAGAACCAAGAAGCTGCAACAGGTACATTTCCATAGCCTGAGGGAGCTGGGAACAGCAGAAGGTCTATAATTACAAAATAAAGCGAAGAAAGCCCCTCATCCAGAAGGAGAAGAAAGCCCAAAGGAAATAGGTAAACAATAAGGATGGAGGGGAGAATACCCTCACAGGTCCCATGTGAGGTTGGACCTTTGAGCTCAGAAGTTACTGTAATAACAAGTCCAAGGGAAGAGTGGCCAACCAGAGGGAATATCAAGGCACAGGCATCTGCAGCCTTTCTAAGCCACAGGGAAAAGGAACTCAGTGGGACTCTTTTCCTCTTCCCAAGTGGGAGTCTGTGCTGTGAGATTCTCTTCCCCTGTCCACATGGGAGTCTGTACTTGTTCTTGAATAAATTTCCTCCTTGGCTATAACATCTTCTTTCCCTGGATTAATTCTTCAACTCATATGGACAAGGAGTCTGGGAACCATTCTGCCCAGGGGAATACCCTGTGTTCCAGTCCAAAAATTCTGTTCCAAATATTAATAATGGGGAAAATTTCCATGCACACTAAGATCATTTAATCCAGCAGGTAGAAAGAGCATTCTATATAAAAGAGGTAATATGCAAATTTACCCTGCCTCTGTCATGCCATGACAAAATGACAGCACCCACAGCTGAGGCAGGGTTCGCATAACAAGATGGCTGAGTCCACAGTGGAGGCAAGGTTCTTGTATCAGGAAATAATGAGCAATCAGGAGGAACCTGAGGCTATGTGGTGCCAGGCTGGGAACGGGGACCTGAGGCTGCACCCCCTGCCTGGTGGGACTTTACAGGGAAACTCAGACTACCCCCTCAGCGCCTGTGCTGGGCCATGGGACCTGAGACCATGCCCCCTTCCCAGTGGTGCTAATAGGGGACCTGAGGCTGTGCACCCTGCCTGGTGGAGCTTGACGGGGGTGGGGCTGGCCAGGTATGGATCTTTCCCAATGGGGTTGGAGCTGTCTGAGTCTGGGTCTCCCACAAAATTGAGGTACACATGGGTGAGTGGGAACTTGACTCTGGGTCCCATGGCATGCCCAGACTCTTAGAGGAGGAAGGTTTTCATATATATTTTACTAATTTTCTTTCATCTCTGACACTTCCATTTAGAGTAAGTGCAAAATTAAAATATATCCTCTAATTAATTGCCTTTTTAAAAAATATATATTTTATTGATTTTTTTACAGAGAGGAAGGGAGAGAGATAGAGAGCTAGAAACGTCGATGAGAGAGAAACATTGACCAGCTGCCTCTTGCACACCCCCTACCGGAGATGTGCCCATAACCAACGTTCATGCCCTTGACCGGAATCGAACCTGGGACCCTTCAGTCTGCAGACCAACGCTCTACCACTGAGCCAAAAAGGTTTCGGCTAATTAATTCCCTTTTAATGTGCATGAATTTTGTGTACTAGGTCACCAGTTTGTATTATAAGGCTCTTGTTAATATTTTCATGCATATTAACATACAGTACTCTTTTTCAATTTTTCTCTTTGCAGTGGCATCTCAATATTTTAATTTGTTCCTTTATTTGTTTTTAAGTTCCACACATTATTAACATTCTTTATTTTTTTTCAACTTTTAACTTTGATACACATACACTCTCTTCCCTGTCTAACATATTATTTGCTCTGCATTTAACATTCATTTTGGTTTTATTCAAATTTTATGGGGAGCTGCCCTGAATGCAGAGGTCCTATATGCTTGAATGCTGGCATGGGTGTAGGACACAGCTCTCCATGTGCCCCTCTTTCCATTAACATAAGTGGAAAATTGCTACTACCCCTAGGAATGCTGCTAACTGCAGATGTCTTTGCTTTAGGGTAAAACAATTGATAGGAGACTGCTGACGCAGAAGGAGCTGCGAGTTAAGAGGAAGATAGGTGGTTGTAAAAGGTCAGGTGTTGAAGAAACTTATCTGTACAGGAACTCATCATGTTAACAGAAAGGCCACCTGCATGATTGCCTGAAATAAATATTTCCTCCTTCAGAATTGTATTTAAAGGTTGGAAAAATAAAATTCGTGTCTACAGACCTCGGCTCTGAGCCCTCCCTACCCCATTTGTTCTTGTCTGTCTTTTACTTATCCTCACCCCCTCATTCAGGTACTGTTCGTTGCAGGCAGGTTCTGGCAAAATTTGGCATTTCTCTTAATTTTTAATGCAGTTAATATTTTGTCTGTCTAAGAAGAAAGCAACTTTATTCATTTTTTAACTCATATGGGATGATTCTCTCATGCCACTAGTTTATTAGTCATTCAAGGAAAATGAATAGTGTCTTTTTTTTTTCATTGTCTAAAGCTTTACATATGTGTCCTTTTCCTCTAATTGACATCCTCCCAAGCCATTCCCACCCCAGGCAAGCCCCCCACCACTCTAGTGTCTGTGTCGATTGGTTATGCTAATATGCATGCATTTAAGTCCTTTGGTTGCTCTTTGAGAGACGCCCCTCCCCCTCTTCTCTACCATTTGTCTCTGGATTGGTTCTTATTCATCAAATTATGTTGATCATTATATTCCACATATAAGTGAGATCATGTGATATTTATCTTTTGACAACTGGCTTATTTCACTTAGTATAATTCTCTCCAGTTCCACCCATGCTGTTTCATATGGTAAAATTTTCTTTTTTTTCATAATGGCATAGTATTCCATTGTGTGGATGTACCACCGTGTTTTTTTTTTTTTTGTTTGTTTGTTTTATTTTGTTTTGTTTTTAAATATATTTTATTGATTTTTTACAGAGAGGAAGGGAGAGAGAGAGCTAGAAACGTCGATGAGAGAGAAACATTGATCAGCTGCCTCTTGAACACCTCTACCAGGCATGTGCCCGCAACCAATGTACATGCCCTTGACCTTAATCGAACCTGGGACCATTCAGTCCGCAGACCAATGCTCTACTGCTGAGCCAAACTGGTTTCGGCGTACCACCGTTTTTTAATCTACTCATCTGCTGATGGGTACTTATGCTATTTCCAAATCTCAGCGATTGTAAATTGTGCTGCTATGAATATGGGGTGCACACATCCTTTCTGATTGGTATTTCTGGTTTCTTGGGATATTTTCCTACTAGTGAGATTACTGAGTCAAATGGGAGTACCATTTTTAGTTGTTTTTCTTTTTTTTTTTATTTTTATTTTATTTTTTTTAGGAACTTTATACTGTTCTCCACAGTGGCTGCACCAGTCTGCATTTCCACAAGCAATGAATAAAGGTTCGGTTTTTCTCCGCATCCTCACCAGCACTTGTCATTTGTTGATGATAGCCATTCTGATAGGTGTGAGATGGTATCTCAATGTTGTTTTGATTTGCATCTCTTGGATGATTAGTGACTTTGAGCATGTTTTCATATGTCTCTGAGCCTTCTGTATGTCTTCTTTTGAAAAGTGTTGGTGCCCCACATTGGGTGCCTTAATGCCAGGGGTCTTTTTCCCATTCTTACAAAGGGTTCAGCATTCTGGAGAAAGGGCTGTGTGTAGATGATTAAAGCGTCCAAGGATGAAAGATTTTTTGAGAGCATTGGGGGTCAGAGGAGCTTCAATTGAAGGAGCTAGAAGACTCTTCCTTGACTCAGGACCCTGCCTTTATTCAACACAATTTGTCCTAAGGCAAGGTGGAAACGTACACTTCAAAGGGTAAGTTATCAAAGGATATACAGAAAAATTGTGAGTTTGGGAAATAGCCTACAGTTGTTCAGCTGTTTGGCCAACAGGAGACAATAAAATTCCCTGAGCTGTCTGGCAGTTAACAGTCCCACTCAGGTTTGGGGGAAGTGCCCTTTAGCTGTTTCCAACAGGTAAACTAGATGTGTGGCTCACCCTATTTGAGCCCCACAGGGTTCACCAACCTTTTGGTAAAACTCTTGTAATTATTACATGCTGGAATTGCTATAGGTGACCCCTGTGAAAGAAGTAGTGACTCACAGGTTGAGAACCACTGTCAGGGGTTCCTCAGACCATCGGAAAACACAGATATTTACACTAGGATTCATAACAGTAGCAAATTTACAGTTATGAAGTAGCAACAAAAATAATTTTATGGTTGGGGGTTACCACAAAATGAGGAACTATATTATTATTATTTTTAAAAAAATAAATCTTTATTGTTCAGATTACAAAAGTTCCTCATTTTTTTCCCCTCCACCAGGTTCCCACCCCACCCTCTGCCCTTTCCCCATTGTCCTCCTCTATAGGTGCACAGTTTATGTTCAGTCTCTTCCCGCACCCCCCACTCCTCTTTTCCCTGAGAATCATCAGTCCACTCCCCTTCCATACCTCTTATTAAATTATATTCAACAGTTAATATTACTCACCAGATTTTTTTTAATTCCCTTGGTTTTTAGATTCACTTGTTGATAGTTACGTATATGTTGTTCATAATTTTTAATCTTTATTTTCTTTCTCTTACAAAAGAACCCACTTCAGCAATTCATATAATTCAGGTTTGGCAGTGATGAACTCCTTTAGCTTTTTTTTTATTTTTTATTTTATTAGTGAAGCTCTTTATCTGGCCTTCAATTCTGAGTGATAGCTTTGCTGGGTAGAATATTTTTGGCTGTGGGTTCTTGTTATTCATCACCTTGAATATTTCTTGCCATTCCTATCTGATCTGCATGGTTCTGTTGAGAAATCAGCTGACAATCATATGGGTGCTCCTTTATAGGTAACTACTTGCTTTGCTTTTTCTGCTTTTAATATTCCCTCTTTGTCTTTTGCTCTTGGCATTTTAATTATGATGTGTCTTGGTGTGGTCCTCTTTGGGTTCCTTTTGCTTGGGGTTCTGTGTGCTTCCTGGATTTGTATGTCTATTTCTTTCCCCAGATGGGGGAAGTTTTCTTTCACTATTTCTTTGAATATGTTTTCGGTATCTTGCCCTCGCTCACCTTCTGGGACCCCCATAATTCTGATGTTGGTTCGCTTGAAGTTGTCCCTGAGGTTTCTTACACTATCTTCAACTTTTTGGATTCTCTTGTCTTCTTGCTTCTGTGGAGGAGTGTGCTCTGGTTCTTTGTGTTCCAAATCTTTGACTTGATTTTTGCGATCTTACATTCTGTTTTTAAGACTCTGTATAATATTTTTTATTTCAGAGAATGTATTCTTTATTTCTAGTTAATCCCTTTTCATATCCTCATACGTCTTATTTATTTTATTGGCCTTTTCTAGGAAATTCTTGAAAAACCTTATAAGTGTGGTTTTGAACTCTAATCCAGTTGCTTTTTGTCCTCCATTTCTTTTGTTTGTGACCTGTTTCTTTGTCTTGGCATTTTCACTGCTTCCCTGAGTTGGTAGGGTGGCTTTGTGTGTTAAGGTGTCCTATATGGTTCAGTGGGTCACCCTCCCAGTTATCTTGGTGCACCCCTTTGTGGACTGTGTGTACAGCCGTTTGTAGTTAAGTCTTAATTGTTGTTGGTATCACTGGGAGGAATTGATCTCCAGGCCAATTGGCTGTGAGGATCAGCTGTGTCTATGCCTTATTCAAGAGCCTCTGTGCTCAGCTTGGATGGGGCGGAGCTTCAGAGTGGAGCGTACAGCCTTGGCTTCCTGTCTGCCCCTCCCTATGAAGTTCCTGAGTCTGAGTGTTCCTCAGTGTCTTTTGGTACTCGCTGCTTTGGTACTCGCTGCAAGCACCTTTGAGAGAAAGGTGCCCTTGAGTTTTGCCCATTACCAGACAGTCTAGTTTCTCCCCCAATGAGCCCGGAAATGGGGTTCAGTGCAGTCCGGAGCTTTTGTCTACTTCCTGCTAGGGCAATCCAGCGGCACAGCCAACCTTCCATTCTCTGCAAGCAATATGCGCCCCTCCTGGACTTCCTTTTGCCGCTCCCCTGAGTTTCTGCCTTACAGCCCAGGCTCCCTCCATAGGAGCTTGGGTCCCCAGGGTCTGGTCTAGAACTGGGGCTCAGCACAGTTTGGAGCTTTTGTCTCCTTCCTGCTAGGGCAATTCAGTGGTACAGTCAACAGTCTGTCCTCTGTGCACAATGTGTCCTCAGCGACTCCTGGGCTCTGTTTTTCGCCACTCCCCTGCATTTCCCCCTTACAGCTCAGAATACCTCTGTATGAGCCTGGGTCCCCAGGGTCTCACCCAAAACTGGGGTTCAGTGCAATTGGAACTGGGGCTCAGCTCGGTCTGGAGCTTTTATCTCCTTCCCGCTATGGAACTCCAACCAGGCACTCGGCCGCTCCTCTTCTCCGGCTCCATCCTCTCCCCACGTGTGCACCTTGTCTCCGTATCTTAGGCTTTTACAGCTCCTCTGATTTTCCTTCTGGTTTTCTCTTTCCTTCTAGTTGTAGAATTTCCAGTCAGTCAACTTTCCTGTAGTTCTGGATGATGTCCATCTTATATTTTAGTTGTATATTTTGAAATTGTTGTGTGTGGCTGCAGTTAGGCATTTACCTATGCCGCCATCTTGGTTTCTCCCCCATGAGGAACTATATTAAAGGGTTTTAGCATTAATAAGGTTGAGAACCACTGCTCTAGGAGCTGTGTCTGTAAAGATATTGCTATAACATATGTCTGCTATTTTGCTGCTTAAGGAGTCTTGTATGATTTTTATGGTTTCCCATCTTACATTCAAGTCCTTTAGCCATTTTGAGTTTGTTTTTGTGTAAGGTGTAAGTTGGTGATATAGTTTAGTTTTTTTGACTGTATCTGTCCAAATTCCCAACACCATTTTTTAAAGAAACAGTTTTGACTCCATTGTAAGCTCTTACCTCCTTTGCCAAATATTAACTGAGCAGAGTGGTTTGGATCGATTTCTGGGTTTTCTGTTCTGTTCCATTGGTCTATACTGTATGTCTGTTCTTGTGCCAGTACCAGGCAGTTTTGAGAACCATGGCTTGATAAGATATCTTGATATCTGGTAATGTTATCCCTCCAACTTTGTCCTTTATCAGGATTGCTGTGGATTTTTTTTTTTTTTAATTCCAGGTGAATTTTTGGAGAGTTTGCTCTAGATCTTTGAAATATGTATTTTAATGGAGATTGTATTGAATCTGTAGATCTTTGGGTAGTATGGACATTTTAATGATGTTAATTATATCAATCCATGAACATGGTATGTTCTTCCATTTGCTAAAGTCTTCCTCTATCTCTTTTTTCAATATCCTATAATTTTCTGAGTACAGGTCTTTTATGTCTTTAGTTAAGTTTATTTCTAAGCATCTTAATTTTTTTTTTTTTGTGCATTGGCAAATGGGATTGTTTTCTTCATTTCTCTTTCTGTGAGTTCATTATTGGTATATAAAAAAGCCATAGAGTTTTGGGTGTTAATTTTGTATCCTGCTACATTGCAGGATAATAAATTCATTTATTAAGTCTAGTAGTTTTTTTATGGCATCTTTAGGGTTTTCTATGTATAGTATCATGTCATTTGCAAATAAGGACAGTTTTACTTTTTCTATTTTTAATTTGGATGCTTTTTATTTCTTTTTGTTTTTTGATCACAATGGCTAGTACTTACAGTACTATATCAAACAGGAGTGCGAAAGTGGGCATCCTGTTTTGTTCCTGTTCTTAGGAGAAATGAGTTTAATTTTTGCCCATCGAGTATCATGTTGGCTGTAGATTTGTCATATAAGGCTTTTATTATGTTGAGGTATGATTCCTCTATTCCCACTTTGCTGAAAGTTTTTTATCAAGAAAGGATGTTGAAATCTCTCAACAAGGTGGGAGTACAAGGATCATACCTCAACATAATAAAAGCTATATATGATAAACCCACAGCCAACATCATACTCAATGGGCAAAAACTAAAACCATTCCCTCTAAGAACAGGAACAAGACAGGGATGCCCACTATCACCAGTCCTCTTTGACATAGTACTGGAAGTTCTAGCCAATGCAATTAGACAAGAAGAGGAAATAAAAGGCATCCAAATTGGAAAAGAAGAAGTTAAGTTATCCTTATTTGCAGACAGCATGATATTGTATATAAAAAACCCAAAAGACTCCATTAAAAAACTAATTGGCTTAATAAATGAATTTGGCACTGTAGCAGGATACAAAATTAATGGCAAGAAATCTATGGCATTTCTATACACCAACAGCGAACTTATAGAAACAGAGACTAAAAAAGCAATTCCATTTACCATGGCACCAAAAAAATTAAGATACCTAGGAATAAACTTAACTAAGGAAGTAAAGGACCTATATGCGGAAAACTACACGACACTGAAAAAGAGATAGAGGAAGATGTAATCAGATGAAGAACATACCATGTTCATGGATTGGTAGAATCAACATCATCAAAAGGTCCATACTTCCTAAAGCAATCTATAGGTTCAATGCACTCCCCATTAAAATACCAATGGCATATTTCACTGACCTAGAAAGAACTCTCCAAAAGTTCATTTGGAACAATAAAAGACCCCGAATAGCCACAGCAATCCTGAGAAAGAAGAGTAAAGTAGGAGGGATCTCAATACCAGACTTCAAAATGTATTACAAAGCCACTGTTCTCAAAACAGCCTGGTACTGGCACAAGAACAGACATATAGATCAATGGAATCGAATTGAGAACCCAGATATCAACCCAAATCACTATGCTCAATTAATATTTGACAAAGGAGGCACGAATATACAATGGAGTCAAGACAGTCTCTTCAATAAATGGTGTTGGGAAAATTGGACAGATACATGCAAAAGAATGAAACTATATCACCAACTTACACCATACACAAAAATAAACTCAAAATGGATATAGGACTTAAACATAAGACGGGAAACCATAAAAACACTAGAAGCATCCATGGGCAGCAAAATCTCAGACATATGCCAAAAGAACTTCTTCACTGATACTGCCCCTAGGGCAGGTGTTGGCAACCTGAGGCTCAGCCGCCTCCAGCGCTCCTGGCTCTCTGTGTGGCAGGTTGCCAGCGACTTAGCATGGCTCACTAATTATTTTACAAAATATTGGGGGCCTGATGAATTATTATTATTATTTTTTTAAAAGGTGACTTGTTGTTGAGGCGGGCTCAGGGGCGGGGTGTGGAGGGAGTGGCCACGCTCACCAGCGGTCTCTTTCGGATTGCTCAGGCTCTGGTGGCGCGGACCCCCCCACGCTGAGGCGCTTCTCCTCCGAGCGCCCCCGGTCTGGTCCTGGTCCCAGCCCCGGCGGGGTTCAGGGATGCCCGCCAGCATGTTCAGCATGGACAATATCCTGGCCGCGTGGCCGCGCTGCAAGGAAGCGGTGCTGCAGGTGGCTACCGATCCTGCTGCCCCTGTCCTCTTCCTGGCAATGCACGTGGACTTGCTCTACAGCACCAGCAGCAGCACCGCCTCCTGGGGTGAGGATATCTGTAAGGCTGTCCTGGACTATTTAAGTGCTGAAAAAATAAATACCAACCACCTGGTCTCAGGGGCTACTGATGGGGCACCGAGCATGAGAGGAGCACAGAAGGGCTTTGTGGCTCTACTGCAGAAGGCTCTGGGTAGAACACTGCTCTTATTTCATTGCATCCTACACCAAAAGGCATTGTGTGCTCAAACATTTTTCCTGGAATGCACAAAAGTGATGGATGTGGTCATTCAGATTGTTAATAAGATAATGGCAAACAGTTTAAACCACTGCCAGTTCCGTTTGCTATTGGATAAGGTGGAAAGCATATATTCTGACCTCCTGCTCCACAATAAGGTCCGGTGGCTGTCCAGAGGCGAGGTGCTAAAACGCTTTGTCGCATGTTTGGAAGAAGTAAAAACTTTCCTGGCCAGCAAAGAGCTCACCTTTCCTGAGATGGAACAACCAGAGTGGCTGGAAAAATTACATTTTATGGTAGACATGACAACACATCTAAACACACTAAATACCACCCTTCAGGGGAAAGGAAGCACAGCCCTGCACATGCTGGAGGAGGTTTTGGCATTCGAGCGCAAGTTGACAGTGCTTGTCAAAGATTTACAGAGAGGTACACTGTCTCACTTTCCCTCTTTGAGAGAATTCAAACAAAGTCATGATACGATAAATTTGGAATATTTGAAGTCTGCAATCACCACAATGCAAAGTTCGTTTGGGAAACGATTCTGTGAGTTCGGAAAGGAAAAAAACACATTATCCTTCCCTGTCACTCCCCTGGTGATCGATCCATCCCCATTGAATATGACTGCATTTGCAGGTGTAAGTCTACCTGATCTTGAGATGGAACTGGCCAATATAGCCGACAAAGATATATGGGTGTCCAAGTTCAAATGCTTGGCCGCTACTCTTGAGGATGTTGTCCATCAGAAGGCCATTCTGGCTCAGAAAAATAAATGCAGTGTTATTGAAAACCTTCCCAAACAGGACAAACTTGCATTCGAAACATGGAATGCCATCCCCAACACTTATATAAACATAGAAAAAGTATGCATTTGGAGTCCTGTCGATCTTCGGCTCCACATATGTATGTGAGCAGGTCTTCTCCAACATGAACTATATTAAAAACAAACATCGATTATGCCTCACAGATGACAATTTGCAAGCCTGTGTGAAAATGAAGGTAACGTCTTACAGTCCTGATGTGCAAACACTGTGCACTGAGGTTCAGGAGCAAAAATCCCATTAATCAGGTAAATTAAATATTTTAATTAGCTATTAATTTGCAAAAATATATTTTACATTGTTAAGTGAAAAAACCCTTTTTTTTATTCAGATTGACAGCTAACTGCATGATCCGGTATATAGCATTAAGGTAAGAAACAATATATGCAGTGTTATATTTGTTTTAAATGTCGCAATGGTTTTGCGGCTCCCAGGTTTTTTTTTTCCTTCGAAAATGGGTCCAAGTGGCTCTTTATGTCTTAAAGGTTGCTGACCCCTGCCCTAGGGCAATGGAAGAAGCTAAAGAGAAAATTAACAAATGGGACTACATCAAAATAAAAAGCTTTTTTACAGCAAAAGAAACAATCAACAAAACAACAAGAAAGCCCACTATGTGGGAGAACATATTTGCAAATGTTACCATTGATAAAGGTTTAATCTCCAACATCTACAAACAGCTTATACAACTAAATAAAAGGAAGATGAATGATCCAATTAAAAAATGGGCAATGGACCTAAAGAGAATATGTTCAAAAGAAGACAGAAGGAAGGCCAGAAGGCACATGAAAACATGCTCAAAGTCACTAATTATCCGAGAGATGCAAATCAAAACAACAATGCAGTACCATCTCACACCTGTCAAAATGGCCAACATAAACAAATCAACAAACGACAAGTGTTGGCAAGGTTGTGAAGAAAAAGGAACCCTCGTGCACTGCTGGTGAGAATGCAGACTGGTGCAACCACTGTGGAGAACAGTGTGGAGTTTCCTCAAAAAACTGAAAATGGAACTCCCATTTGACCCAGTAATCCCACTCCTAGGAATATGTCCCAAGAAAGTAGAAACACCAATCAGAAAGGATATATGCACCCCTATGTTCATAGCAGCACAATCTACAATAGCTAAAATCTGGAAACAGCCTAGGTGCCTGTCAGCAGATGATGGGATCCAAAAACAATGGTACATCTACACAATGGAATACTATGCTGCCATAAAAAAGAAGGAATTCTCATCATTTGCAGCAACCTGGATAGAACTAGAGAACATCATGCTGAGTGAAATAAGCCAGTCAATGAAAGAGAAATACCACATGGCCTCACTCATTTATGGATATTAAAGAACATTATAAACTGACAAACCAAAAGTCAGATATAAAGACAATAAAGCAACAAGCAGACTGTAAAATTACAGTGGGGAGAGTAGAGAGATCTGGGGGAGATAAGAGATCAACCAAAGGACTTGTATACATGCATATAAGTACCACCAATGGACACAAAACTCTGGGGAGGGAGGGTATGTATGGGGGGGGGGGCAATGTTAAAATATGTACACAGATAATAATTTAATAAAAAAGGTTAAAAAATAAATTAATAAATAAATTAATAAAGAAAGGATGTTGTATTTTGTCAAATGCTTTTTCTGCATTGATTGATATGATTATGTGATTTTTTAAATCCCAATTTGTTTATATGATGTATCACATTTATTGTTTTGCAGATATTGTTCCATCCTTGCATCCCTGAAATAAATTCCACTTGGTCATGTTGTATGATCTTTCTATTGTAATGCTCAATCTGATTTGCTAGAATTTTGTTGGGGATATAAACATCTATATTTATCAAGGTTATTGGCCTGTAGTCCTATCTCTCTCTCTCTCTCTCTCTCTCTCTCTCTCTCTCTCTCTCTCTCTCTCTCTCTTTCGGTGTCCTTATCTGGTTTTGGTATTAGGGTAATGCTGGCTTCATAGAATGATCTTGGAAGTATGCCTTCCACAAGGATTTTTTGGAATAGTCTGAGGAGGATAGGTTTTAGTTCTTGGTAAAACTACCATGTAAAGCCAACCAGGTCAGGGCTTTTGTTTGCTGGAAGATTTTTGATTGCTGCTTCAGTTTCTTTGGTAGTTATTGGCAGATTCAGTATTTTTGATTCATCTTGGTTGAGTTTTGGGAGCTTGTATTTTTCTAAGAATATGTCCATTGCATCTTAGTTGCCCATTTTGTTGGAATAGAGTTGTTCATAGTATTTTTTCATAATCGTTTGTATTTCTGTGGGATTGATTTTACTTTGCCTCTTTCATTTCTGATTTTATTTATTTAGGCCCTCTCTCCTTGTTTCTTGGTGAGCCTGGCTAGAGGTTCATCAATCTAGTTTATCCCTTTAAAGGATCAGCTCTTGATTTTATTGATCTTTTGATTTTATGTCTTTTATCCCTGCTTTGATATTTATTATTTCCTTCCTTCTGCTTACGCTGGGGTTTTCTTGTTATGCTCTTTCTAACTCTTTGAATTGTAGGGTTAGATAATTTGTTACCATTTTTTCCCGTTTTTTGAGATAGGCCTGTAGAGCTATGAACTTCCCTCTCAAGACTACTTTCGCTGTGTCTCATAGATTTTGGATTGTTGTGTTTTATTGTCATTTCTTGCCAGGATGCTTTTTATTTCTTCTTTGATCTTTTTGGTAACACAATCATGTGTAATAGCATGCTATTTAGCCTCCAGGTGTTTGATTTTTTTAAAAATTGTTTTTATTGTCATTGATTTCTAGTTTTTTGCCATTTTGATCTGAGAAGATGCTTGATAAAATTTCCTTGAATTTGAAGAGACTTTGCCTGTGTCCCAGTATGTGGTGAATGTTTGAGAATAAACCATGTGCACTTGAGAAGAATGTTTATTCTGTGGCTTTGGTGAGAAATGTTCTCAAGATGTCAATTAATTTCATCTGATCTAGTGAGTTATTTAGAATTGATGTTTCCTTGCTGATTTTTTTGTTTATAGGATTTGTCCAGTGTTAGTGGGGTATTAAATGACTATATTGCTGTAAATCTCATCCTTGATATCTTTCAGAAATTTTTAATATATTTGGGTGCTCCTGTAATAGATGCATATACATTTACCAGAGTTATATCTTCTTGTTGAGTTGCTCTCTTTAGTATTATGAAATGAAATGGCTTCCCTTATCTCTTGCTGTAGCATTCACTTTGAGGTCTAATTTGTCAGATATAAATATTGCTTTTTTTTTTTTCATTGCCATTTGCCTTAAAAACCCTTTTCCAACCCTTCACCATTAGTCTGTGTGAGTCCTTTGTTCTGAGGTGAGTTTCCTATAGACAGAAGATATATGGGTCATATTTTCTTATGCACCCAGCTATCCCATGTATTTTCATTAAGATATTTAATCCACTTACATTTAAAGTTATTATTGATAGGTACTTGTTTGTTGCTATTTTTATTCTTTATGCCTGGGTTCTTTCTTTGCTTCCTATTTCTTCTTTTTACAGCAGGCCCTTTAGCATATTTGGCATTGCTGGTAATAAACTCCCTTAGTCCCTTTTTGTCTGTGAAGCTCCTGATTTCTCCTTCAATTTTTATTGATAGCCTTGCTAGGTACAGTATTCTTGGATTCAGACCATTGCTTTGCATGACTTTGTATATTTTATGCCATTCCCTTCTGGCCTGATTTATTTCTGTTGAGAAATCAGTTGCTAGTTTGATGGGACATCCTTTGTAGATAACTTTCTGTCTGTCTGTGGCAGCCTTTAAGATTTTTACTTTGTCTTTGGTGTTTTCAAATTAATTATAATATGTCTTGGTGTTAGTCTTTTGGAGTTCATCTTGTTTGGGATTCTGTGAGTTTTTTACTGTAGATTTGTGTAAGTTTTTTCTTCTCTGTATCAAGGAACTTTTCTGTTATTATTTCTTCAAACAGGATCTCTTTTCTTTTTGGTATTTCTTTTTTAATTGAATTCAGAGAGGAAGGGAGAGGGAGAAACCGAAACATAAATGATGAGAGAGAATCATTGACTAGCTTCCTCCCGAATGCCCTCCACTGTTGATCAAGCCCACAACCCAGGCATATGCCCTTGACCAGAATTGGTTCCGGGACCCTTCTATATACAGGCCGATGCTCCATCCACTGAGCCAAACTAGCTAGGTTTTCCATTTGTTGCTTGGATTCCTTTCCTCCTGGCACCCTGATTATGCAGATGTTTCATTTTGTGTTGTCTCAATTTCCATTAGGCTCTCCTCTGTTTTTTCTAAGTGTTTTTTTTGTTTGTTTGTTTGTTTGTTTGTTTGTTTTTCTAGTTGCTGCTCTGCTTGGGTATTTTTTCTTACCTTGTCTTCTCACTTACTGATGCGGTCCTCTGCTTCTTCTAGTCTACTTTTGATGCTTTCAATTGAGTTCTTTATTTCAGCGATAACATTTTTCATTTCTTCTGTGTTCTTCTTCATTTCCTCTTAATTCTTACACATATTGTTGAATTTGTCTTCCAGCCTTTTCAGTGACCTTATGACCATTGCTCTGCATTTTTTCTCTGATATATTGCTTGCCTCCATTTCATTTACTTCCTTTTCTGGTTATTCCTCCTTTTCTTTCATATTCGGGCTATTTATTTGTCTCCTCATGATTATATCTCTCTGGGTGTTTGGTAATGTAGCTCTTTCTCTCCTGTGTTGACTTAAAGGCACAAAATACAACACAATAGGAACACAACACACAGGACACCAAACACAAATGGATTCATGATACTAATAACCCCAAATAAAGATGACCACTAGAGAATAGAGAATTAGGGGATGGAAAAGAATGCAAAAATAATATTGGTACAAGGAAAAAATGTAAGAGAGAAAACAAAGAGAAGAAAAAAGGAGGAGAAAAATATATGTGTATGGGGAGAAAACCCCAATAAAAAAACAACTAATCCAATAAATGTAAACTACAACCATCCAAATAACAAACACCCAGATGCTTCTGAGGAAGAAGAGCTTATTTCCATAAGGTAAGATCAAGGAATTGAGTGCATGGGGAAATAGCCACAATTCAGTATAGAGGAGGTAGAATGAGAATGAGTATATAAGAAGAAAAGTAAAAAACAAAATACCCATATTTTCCGGCGTATAAGACGAATTTGGAAATGAAAAAAAGTCAACTGAAAATCGGGGCAAAAGACCAAAATTGCACAATAATTACCTGCAGATCTTGATGGCAAAGTAAGTCTTTTCTTTGATGTGGGGTGTAGTCTTATACAGCGAATATGGGCCTAAACCTATGTTTTAACTGTAAAATTAGGGAGTCATCTTATACACCGGAAAATATGGTTCAAAAAAGAAAGAAAATATTAAAATACATATTTTATAGAAAAAATCATATATATATATATTATATAAATAATTTCCCCTTCTTTAATCTATATCAGGTCCATAGGAGCCTGTAGAGCACATGTGTCAAACACAAGGCCCGCGGGCCAAATCCATCCCGCCAGGCCTTGCAATGTGGCCCGCACCGCGCTGTCATCACTGCACTCCACTGTCAGTTTATGACATTGTCAGTTTATGACTGTTCAGTAAACCATTCGGCCCGCGATTTAGGCTGGATTTTAGATTTTGGCCCCTTCTCTGATTGAGTTCGACACCCCTACTGTAGAGGATCTGGGAATGGAAACTGCCCAACTTTATCCCCTGGGGCCTAGCCAGCATCCAAGTGTCCCTGTTTAGGCGGTCTCCCTACCTGCCCTCTGCCCACTGGGTCAGTGGGCTTATGATGGCCAACCACTCCAGCATCTCCTCGCTATTTGAAAGTTCTTGCCAGCAGTGTGACAAGCTATGGAATTGGGAGGCCTTCCTGGAGCAGTTCTGAAAGGAGGACATCTTGAAGGAGAACTTTGATGAACTGGACAGATCCAGGGAGGTTGTGCAGGGGCTCATCGATGAGTACCATGCAGCCATGCAACCAGACTACATCTCCAGGGGCACCTAGGAGGCAGTGACTTCCTCACTATTCCCCCTGGAGAGTAA
Source organism: Pipistrellus hanaki (assembly GCF_964339955.1). Classification (NCBI taxonomy): domain Eukaryota; kingdom Metazoa; phylum Chordata; class Mammalia; order Chiroptera; family Vespertilionidae; genus Pipistrellus; species Pipistrellus hanaki. The sequence goes on along the minus strand of NC_140504.1, from coordinate 137,301,028 downwards.
GCACCATTCCCTCTGTCCCAGATTCCCTTCACCTATATTCCCTTCACCAGCAACCCTTTTAAGGTTCCTCTCCAGTCCAGAAGCTAGCCCTACTCCCTCTCCCATAACCTTTGATATGCTTGTTTACATCTAATAAATAATAAAGCTTGGTTGTGAATATAAAAAAAAGTTAAAATCAGTGCTCGCTTCGGAGCACATATACTAAAAAAGTTAAAATCAAGTGAGGAAAAATGTAGTTTCTTAAGTAAAAGATAAAAAATAAAAATGTAATGTAGTGAATGTGCGTACAAGATGGCCACCACAAGATGGCCAAGGGGAATGGCAGTTGGGAGGGACCAGGCCTGCAATGGAGGGCAGTTGGGGGAGATAAAGCCTGGAGGGGAGGGAAGTTAGGGGTGACAAGGCCTTCAGAGGTGACCAGGCCTGCAGGGAAAGGCAGGTGTGTGTGGGGGGGATCAGACCTACAAGGGAGGACAGTTAGGGGCAATCAGTCTGGCAGGGGAGCAATTAGGCATCAACCAGGCTGTCATGGGAGTGATTAGGGGTTATCAGGTTGGCAGTTAGGGCAATCAGGAAGGCAGGCATGTGAGCAGTTGGGAGCCAGCAGTCCTGGATTGTGAGAGGAATTCCAGATTGGAGAAGGTACAGGCTGAGCTGAGCAATGATATATATGATCATTACCTTGTACATTTTAAACACATACAATGTTATATGTCAATTATATCTCAATAAAACTGGAAGAAAAGAACAGTCAGGGATTGAAAGAAAAAAACAGGCAGGGATTTTGAAATGCTGTTATCCTAGGATATGATCCTAAATAAGTGCTTAATCAAAATTATTGCCAGTACAATAACAATCACACTTGAATAAAAACTAGATGCCTAGCTGAAACTGGTTTGGCTCAGTGGATAGAGTGTTGGTCTGGGGACTGAAGAGTCCCAGGTTCAATTCTGGTCAGGGGCATGTGCCTTGGTTGCAGGCACATCCCCAGTGGGGGTTGTGCAAGAGGCAGCTGATCGATGATTCTCTCTCATTGATGTTTCTGACTCTCTATCCCTCTCTCTTCCTCTCTGTAAAAATCAATAAAATATATTTGAAAAACCAAAAAACAAACAAAACAAAAACCAAAACAAAACAAAACATAAACCTAGATGCTTGATGCATGAAGATTCATGAAGAATGGGCCTTCCTTATCCTGGCTGCCAGCACAACCTTTGCTCTGCCTAGACCCACATTTTTGCCTTCCCACACTGCCCAGAGCAACTGGGGTAGTGTGAGTGTCCTGCCCTCAGCTACTGGGCATCTGTGTATGCAAATTAACCCACCATCTTTGTTGGGCTAATTTGTTTTTGTTTTGTTTTTTTAAATCAATCTTTATTGTTCATATTATTACAAAGGTTCCTCATTTCTTCCCCCTTCCACCAGGTTCCCACCCCACCTTCCACCCCCTCCCCATCCCCCATTGTCCTCCTCCATAGGTGCACAGTTTATGTTCAGTCTCTTCCTCCCTCCCTTTCCCTGATAGTAAATCCCTTTTCAGATAGTAAATCTGTTACTTAGCATTTTCTCATATCAATAATACCTCCACATTCCCAATGATACACTTCACACAAAAGACATTTCCAAATAGGTCAACCAGCCTCATCCAGGCCCCACCCAAGGCACTCACAGATCAACACCCCAGCGCTATACTAACTCAACACATCCAGATCTATGCCTTCATCACTTGATTCAGCAGACCCTCAAGTTCCCGCAAAAGTTTCCAGCCATGTCTGAGAGGCAGCCGTGGGACAGGGGCAGGCGAGGAGCGAGCTGTTCCGGGCCTGGCTGCTCCGGGCCTGGCCTCTGTTGCTCTGGTTCGTTCCACAACCAGCTGCTCCGGGTCTGGTCACTGCCGCTCCCGATCTAGTTGCTCTGGGTTTGGCTGCTGCTGCTCTGGGCTGTTGGGCTAATTTGTATACTCACTCCTGATTAGCTGATGGGCATTGCAAAGATATGGTCAATTTGCATCTTTCTCTTATATTAGTGTAGATAATACAGATGATGACTCAAGTCTAGACTCTTCCTAGTGTTTGTCCAGGAGAAAGATGTATGCACACCTACCTACCTTGGAATTGCAGGCTGCTCCCAGCTTTAATCCTCTCCTTTCCCCACTGTTGCCACACAGTGCTTTAGCAAGCCTCTCTCTGACTTTTAGATGTTTTTAGACATGACTTAGGCACAAATATATATATATTTTTAAATGAACTCCTACAGGCAGGATAGAAAGTAACTGAATCTGATATTAAAAAACAAACAACAACAATAAAAAAACAAACAAAAAAACCCCACACCATTTTCAGGGCATTGGCATAAGAGTACATTCATCCTGCAAGCTCAACCCAAATATCTGTGAGAAATCTTTCATAATTATGTTTTCACTCTTTCTACTTTTGTCAGAAACACCAAAAAGAGTTATGTCTTTTCTAATGCTTGTTTTACTACTGATTTAAAGTGGGCAAGGGGAAAAAAGCCAACGCCACAGACACTTTTTTGTTTAGTTTTATAATAAAAATTGTTTGAGTAATTAAATCTGCCTTATTACGGGGATGAGGGAATAAGGAGACCTCAGTTCTTGTCTTCTTGAGGAAAAGATTTTAATCAAGTGAAAAAGTGTAGAAAAGAAAGCAAGAATTTATTGGCCATGGCAAAAATATAATTAGGAGAGTGAAACAAGGGCATAGAAGAAGCAATAGGAGAATCTAGACTGGGCTACTTTGGCTCATTAGGAAGCCAGAGAAAAGGGGGCATTGGAGACAGGTTCAGGAGGTTAGTCTGGGACAAGCTGCTTCTGCCCATTGCTTCCTGGTTGCAAGTCTCCTGGGGTCCTTTATAAGTTAGGGGATTTATGTGGGCAGTAGTAGGAGGAGAGTTGGAAGGGAATGGCACAGGTGTGCTCACTGGAGGGAGAGTGTTAGGCATAAATTTTAGTGTCCCAAATTCTAGGAAGCATATGTCAGCTTTCAAGAGGATCTTTGAAGTTCTAATTCTACTGAGGTTATGGAGGGAGAGAGCAAGCAATAGCATTCATTGTGCTATGCGGAAGGTATAAGGAGAAAAGCAAAATGGAGCAGGGTTGGGGAGATAGCAACATACCAGTAACTCTCTCCAGTGGAATTTTCTACTACAATCTCATCTGATTAGTTGCTTCATCTCCTACATACCCCAGAGTTTGATTTTGGTCTAAAGTGTACAAAAAAAGTTTCACACCATTAGTAATGTAAGATAGTAATATTGCATCTATGGTTGACACTCCTGGTAAATTCCCTCTGATAAAAAGCCTAGGAAATGGAAAACAAAAAGGCACTATGTAATGGATAAGGACATCATCGATGATTATAGGAGCAGTGTAAAGACAGCTTAACCCAGCCCCCAGCAATGACAGGATGCTTGCTTATCTATAGTCAGTCTATTCATGTGCAGAGCAAACCCACATCCTGGAACAAGTTTGCAGAGGCTTGAACTAAAACCAAGATACTAGCGTAGATGTTTGCATCCGGTGGCAAGCAGGCGTCAGCTAGAAGATATTTTACGACCTAATTTTCAGCAGAATAGCTTTTAGTTAGGCCTCACCTTCCCCAAAACAGAATCTGGGGAATATATAATATATATATTAGGGTTCATCAGAATAGGGTTGCTAAGCTTTTGGGGAACTGATGCCCCCTGAGCCAGCATTTGGAATAAAGGTGAACTTCTGCATCTCCCCAGTGCTTGCCTGGTTTTTCTGGTTACTTTGCCCTAACACTTACAGTCTTATTATATATGTTTACATGAACCCATATGTTTGCTGTTATCTGTCTTTTTTTACTTACTGCACCCAGACCTTCCTTCTGGAATCATCTACATGATCTTGAAATTTGCTTTTTAAAAATATCTTTCCTGAGAATTTCTTGTTTAAATAACTGCCTTCATGTTTTTCGTCCCTCACTAAACCCCCCTGCCACTCTGGTTGCCCCTCGTGGCCTGCTGTTTGGTCGTTATTGTTACTGTGCGGCTCCCTGACAACTTGCATATTCCTCTATTTTTAGTATAGATACCTATGCATTAAAGTTTTAAAAAATAAACAGATCTTTTTGATAATTTAATGATGGATCTCCATGGGTGAGTTGTTTTTTGAAAATGTATTTTTATTGGTTTCAGAGAGAAAAGCAAAGGGAAAGAGAGAGAGAGAGAGAGAGAGAGAGAGAGAGAGAGAGAGAGAGAGAGAGAGAGAGAGAGAGAGAAACAGCAGTGATGAGAGAGAATCATTGATCACCTGCCTACTGCACACCCCCTACTAGGGATCCAGCTGGTGATTTGGATATGTTCCCTGACTTGAACTGTGACCTCCTGGTCCGTAGGTTGATATTCAACCATTGGCCCACACCAGCAGGGCTACCAGTGAGTTCTGAGCTGCATCAAAGGCATATGATTTTGTTAACTTAAAAACATTCAAACCTGTAAATAATTTTTGTGACTTTATTTGATCCAAACTGTTGACAATTGCCAGGAAGCAGAATTTCAATGTATTGGGATAATGCTCCAGAGAATGACAGTTTTTCATCTTGTTTTTTACTGGCTGGTGTTGGCAGGCTGCTTGTGTAGCTGCTGCTCCTTGGATGGGGGTGGGCTACTCAAAGGGCTACTGCTCCTGGACATGGGCAGGCTGCATTAAGATGCTGCCCCTCATATGGGGGTGGGCTGCTCATGTGATTGCTGCTCCACAAACGGAGAAGGCTGCTCACAGGGCTGCTGCTCCTTGGACAAGGGCAGGTTGCTCGCAGGGCTGATGCTCCTCCAGTGGGCATAGGCTGCTCACATGGCTTGCCACTCGCATGGTTTCAGTGCCCTGGGAAAGTGTTGGGCAGGTCAGAGAGGAGCGTGCTTAGGAACTCACAGGAGCTTGTGCCCAGGGAGGCTGGAGTCTCAGTTACCATGGTACTGCAGCTGAGTTAGCAGGTCCCTGGCAGAGGTGGCTGTAGAGTCCTGGATGTTATCTGATGGCACCCTGAGTGGAGGTGAGGCTGGGCTCCCTGTCACCGCAGCTCTCTTCTTCAAAAAGGCAAGGCCTTTGAGGAAGACCTAGAGTCTCTGGGACTGTTTGCAGTGGTAGTTTAGGCTGCCTAATTACTCGAGCCCAGCTAGCCTGCCTCCAAAGATCCTGTGGTATCTAATTGTGCCTCAGTCACTCACACACCCACCCCACATGACCACACACTCCTCTTTTGTTCCTTTACTCACTCAAGCTCTCACCCTCACTGCTGCCTTCTTCCTGCCTCCGTAGTTTTGTCTGGAGTGTTATTGACCTGTTCGTGGATGAAGTCTCCTCTCATGGCTTGCTCTCTAGCACATTACTGGACAGGGTAAAATTTGCCTCCAGCCAAATCCAGTTTGGCTCAGTGGATAGAGAGTAGGCTTGCAGACTCAAAGATCCCAGGTTCGATTCTGGTCAAGGGCATGTACCTTGGTTGTGGGCATATCCAGAATAGGCAGCTGATCAATGATTCTCTCTCATCGATGTTTCTAACCCTTTATTTCTCTTTCTTCCTCTCTGTAAAAAAAATCAATAAAATATATTTTAAAAAATTCACCTCAACAAGACACTACACAAGGGAAAAAAACAATGAATGTACTCACAACACAGATAACCACAATATAAATGAACACCATTGAAAGAGAATTAGAGGAGAGAAAAGATAGCACAAATGATATTGAAGAGAGAAAATAATGGTATGAGTGCAGGCTATATAACCACCACATGAGTGCAGGCTATATAACCTTAAAAAAACTCAGACAAGTTTATGGGTATATAGATCATATATACCCAGACAAGTTTATGGGTATATAGATCATATGCCATACAATTCACAGATTCAAAAGGTACAATTCAATGGATTTATATATATTTGTCTAACCATCACTATAATAAATGAGAAAATTTTATTACCCCACCAACTCCCCCCAAAACAATTCATGAACCAAGATGTCATTAGATTGATTCCTGTTGAATCCACATGTCTGGGTTATGAGCTCAATCCCCATTAGGCAGCGGATCTATGTATCTCTATTATTGATAGTTCTATCTCTCTACCACTTTCTCTTCTCTCTCTAAAAATCAATAAAAACATTTACAAATAATAAAAAATAAAATCATATTTAACCTATTAAGTATATATAATAATACTTATTAAAAAAGAGTTATGTTCATTTTCAACCTCATATCATTATTTTATTTTATTATTTATTTTTAAAAAATAAATCTTTATTGCTCAGATTACTACAATTGTTTCTCCCCCCTTCCATAGCTCCCTTCCACCCGGTTCCTGCCCCAGCCTCTGCCCTTACCTCCCCCCACCCCCATTGCCCTCTTCCATAGGTGTACGATTTTAATCCAGTCACTTCCTGCACCCCCCACACCCTTATCCCCATGATAATAATCAATCCACTCCCTTTCTTGGCCAATGATTCTATATATTATATTTGTCTCAGTGGTAGAGCATCAGCCTGTGGGCTGAAAGGTCCTGGGTTTGATTCCCGTCAAGGGCATGTACCTTGGTTGCGGGCGCATCCCTGGTGGGAGGTGTGCAAGAGGCAGCTGGCCCATGTTTCTCTCTCATTGACATTTTTAGCTCTCTATCTCTTTCCCATCCTCTCGGTAAAACATCCATAAAATATATTTTTTTAAATTCCATTTTCTTTCTTTTTTCGTAAAATTTAAAAAATATATATTTAATTGATTTTTTTACAGGGAGGAAGAGAGAGGGATAGAGAGTTAGAAACATCTATGAGAGAGAATCATTGATCAGCTGCCCCTTGCACACCCCCTACTGGGGATACGCCAGCAACCAAGGTACATGCCCTTGAGCAGAATCAATTCTGGGACCTTTCAGTCTGTAGGCTGAAGCTCTGTCCCCTGAGCGAAACCGGTTTCAGCTAACTATTCCATTTTCAAAAAACAGCTATTGTAAAAGGTATTGTTTTTTAATTTTTGGTATCAATACTTTATTGCTTTTATATAAAAATACAGTTGAAAGTTCATTTTTGTGAATTGACCCTGAATCTTAGATCCTTGTTAAACTCACATATTTGTGCCAAGAGTTTATGTTGCTGTTTTTGGCTTTTTTGTTGTAGATTCCCTGTGATTTATCTATGTGCATAATCATTGTGTGTGAGAATGAAAGCAGTTTTATTTTTTCCTTTCTTCTCCCTCCCTCCCTCCTTTCCTCTTTCTCTTCCTTTCTTCCCCTCTTTCCTTCTTTTGCCATATTGTAGGAAGCCTTAATTATGCTGTTTTCTGGAGAGGAGAGACTGCACATTCTTGCTTTATTCCTGAGTTAGGGGCAAAGCATTCCATTTATTATCAATCAGTATGTATGTTAGGTGAAGGATTTTTTTTTTTTTGTAGATTTCTTTTATCAGCTTAAAGAGGGTCATTTTCTCAAGTTGTGACATTTTTCAAGTTTCTTCAACTGCTTGAGTTATGCCTTGGGTAGAGTGACCGGGGAAGCTCTTTTCCTTAGGTCATAAGTTTATGGCACAGGGGTTCGGTGGTTGTATTGCCATTCTTTCCTTGAGATTATCTATTTCTCTCTGAAGTTGTCTGCTCTTATTTTGGAATCCTTCCTTTAGTAACAAGGTCTGTTCCTAAAAAGGGACAAAAAAAGAGTAAATAAAGCACAGCAGTAAGCAAATCTCAACTTCTAGCTAGTTTCCACATTCATAGTTCTTTTTTTTTTGTTTGAGTATTTTATTTCTTCTTGAAATTTTCTTTATTATAAATATTCATTCAAAGAGGTGTGGTGCATGGAATCCAAGCACAGGTGTGATTGGTTACTAGGCTTGGCCAGCAATTGAAGCAAAGGATCTGGTGTGGAAGGGCAGGTCCCAGCTGGCCTCTGGGTCCTGGGCAGCATCTGGGCCTCTGCATAACCCCCTCCTTCTGAGTCATTGGGCCCCACCAGGCTACCTCAGTGCCATTGGTCACACTACCTGGACTGGTGGGGTGATGGGGCCCCGTTCACACTCAACTTGGCCTGGCGCTGCCCACTTACCTGGTCTACCATCCTGCTGCAGTCCCAATCTCATTGGGGCCAATCAGGGCTGGCAGCACCTCCACTGCCACCCTCTGCCAGCTCTGGGTCACAGATGCCCACCATGTTCCTCACTGCCCCATGGTGGTCAGTGCACATCATAGTGAGCAGCCAACTCCTGGTCAAACTCCCAGTAGAGGGGACAATTTGCATATCAGGCTTTTATTACATAGGATACTTTCACTTGGACATCCTAGCTCCATGATTGCTTATCTTGAACCTCCTTTAGGTAAGAGATATTTTGGCTTATACCTCTTAATATTTTGATAAACTTAAATTATAAGTCCCAATAATTGTATTTAACCTATGTGGGCTATCTTAATTATGTTTCTTTTCAAATCTTATAGACTCTTATACACACACAAACACACACACTCACACTCACACACACACACACACACACACACACACACACACACACATATATATATATATATATATATATATATATATATATATTCATACAAACACATAAAAAAAATAAAATTTCTCAAAATCAAAGGAAGTGGCTGAATCTTAGATCAGGGAATTTGATTTAAACCTCCACAGCTTGGTGGCAAGAGTAGCAGGATATAAATAAGGACATCAAGGCCCCTAACTGTCCATACTGGATTTCTTCAGAAAACTCACTACACAAACTAGGAGTAGGGCATAGCAAACAGGCAGGAGTGGCTGACACAGGAGTGAGAGGCAAAGAGTCTTTCTGCTTATAAAGGTTCTCTGAGAACCAAAGTCACACCAGGTGTGACAAACAGTGATTGTAGATTCCTCTAAGTCTGAAAGTGGTTCAGATATGTTACCGATCTGTTTGACCCTGTAAAAACTCATCTTTTCTGAACCTTTGTTTCTTCTAAGAAACAGCAATTCTTGCTTCATATAATAGTCAGCAAGAGATACAGATAAGATATATTTACAATGCCTGAAATATAATAGATACCATTGATTAAATAATTTATATAATAAAAGGGTAATATGCAAATTGTCCCCTCGGAAGTTCGGACACTCACCATGATGTGTGCTGACCACCAGTGGAAGCCCCAGCTATAAGCTGGCAGCCAGAGGAGAGAAAGCTCCAGCCAGCAGCTGGCAACTGGGGAAGGTTTGTTGCTGGGGCAGCCAGAGCGAGGCCCTGATTGGCCCTGATTGCCAGCTAGGCCGAGGGACCCTATCCATGCACAAAATTTTGTGCACCAGGCCTCTTGTCTATATATGTAAAAGCCTAAATGACCATTGAACAATTTGACTGTTCAACTGGTAGCTATGACATGCACTGATCATCAGAGGGCAGCAGCTCAATGAACAGGCATGGAAACTTAGAGCAGACTGATGAATCTCATAAAAAAGAGGAGACAGGGGAGATTGAGAAGAGATTAAGCAAAGATCTTATGTACATACTAGAGGTCTGGTGAATGGATTTGTGCACTGGTGGGGTGCCTTGGCCTGGCCTGTTGGGATTTGGCCAAAATCATTGTTCTGACATTCCCAAATACATTCTGCAATTCCTAAATTGCGAGATGGTGCAGGTCAGGCTGAGAGACCGAAACATTGCATGAATCCATGCACGGGACCTGTAGTTTACTGATAAAGGACTGGATTTGTGATAAAGGATAATAAATTTTGTTAAATAACCAGATGTAGGCAGGCTCCAAATAAGGGAGACAGAGTTTGAAATACATAAGTGGGCAAGCAAGACCCTTAGGGGTTTTCTATTCTAATAGACACACAAACAAGTCAGGGAGAGTGGACACAAAACAGAAAAGAGACACCTCTAGGTGATATCATTACAAACCTTAAGTTTAAGAGACATAGTCCTCTCTTGCTCTGCCATTAATTGGGCCCTCTTCTGCTCCATATTCTCAATCAGTTGTTTCACACGTTCCTGATAACTCTTTTCTTTCTCCTCCATCATCTGCTGATTCTTCTTTTGCATTTCCTCCAGCATTTTTGCTGCAGCCTCTGCAGATTCAGTTTTCACACGTTGCCCTGCCAGGAGGAAAGGAAGAAGTCAAATTCATGTGGGTGCCCACCTCGCTGTTTCTTCTTTGTGAACTCACCTGACATTGTTGCTGCTGACTGCATTTGCCCACTGAGACTGACTTTGGCTAGCAGTAGGCATCTTTGCTCATCTGGCTTTTGTTTAAGGACCCCAGGTTCTCCAAGCCAAATTATTTAAACTTTTAAAAGCTGTTGAGGCTATCTAGTCTCTTGACTTGCACCTCACCTTCAAACTCCTTTTCCTTAACTGTGAGAGTCTGGTCTGTCTGTAGAATTGTAGCCATAGCCCTCCTTTGCTCTGCCTTTAATAGGGCTCTCTCCTGCTCCATCTTCTCAATCAGTTGTTTCACGTGTTCCTGAAGGCTCTTTTCGCTCTCCTCCATCATCTGCTGATTCTTCTTTTGCATTTCCTCTGGCATTTTTCCTGCAGCCTCTGCAGATTCAGCTTTCACAGGTTGCCCTGCCAGGAGGAAAGAAAGAAGACAAATTCATGTGGGTGACCACCTCGGTGAACTTACCTGTCGTTGTTGCTACTGACTGCATATGCCCACTGAGACTGACTTAGGCTAGTAGTAGGCATCTTTGCTCATCTGGCTTTTGTTTAAGGATCCCAGGTTCTCCAAGCCAAATTATTTAAGCTTTTAAAAGCTGTTGAGGCTATCTATTCTCTTGACTTGCTCTTCATCTTTGATCCCCTTTTCCTTTACTGTGAGAGTCTGGTCTGTCTGTAGAATTGTAAAGCCAAATTATTTAAACTTTTAAAATCTGTTGAGGCTATCTATTCTCCTGATTTGCTCCTCACCTTCGATCTTCTTTTCCTTTATTGTGAAAGTCTGGTCTGTCTGTAGATTTGTAGCCATAGCCCTCTTTAGCTCTGCCATTATTAGGGCCCTCTCCTGCTCTATCTTCTCAGTCAGTTGTTTCACATGTTCCTGATAACTCTTTTCTTTCTCCTCCATCATCTGCTGATTCTTCTTTAGCATTTCCTCCAACATTTTTGCTTTAGCCTCTGCAGATTCAGCTTTCACACGTTGTACTGCCAGGAGGAAAGGAAGAAGACAAATTCATGTGGGTGACCACCTCGGTGAACTCACCTGTCGTTGTTGCTACTGACTGCATATGCCCACTGAGACTGACTTTGGCTAGTTGTAGGCATCTTTGCTCATCTGGCTTTTGTTTAAGGATCCCAGGTTCTCCAAGCCAAATTATTTAAGCCTTTAAAAGCTGTTGAGGCTATCTATTCTCTTGACTTGCTCTTCATCTTTGATCCCCTTTTTCTTTACTGTGAGAGTCTGGTCTGTCTGTAGAATTGTAAAGCCAAATTATTTAAACTTTTAAAAGCTGTTGAGGCTATCTAGTCTCTTGACTCGCTCCTCACCTTCGATCTCCTTTTCCTTTACTGTGAGAGTCTGATCTGTCTGTAGAATTGTAGCCATAGCCCTCCTTTGCTCTGCCTTTAATAGGGCCCTCTCCTGCTCCATCTTCCCAATCAGTTGCTTCACATGTTCCTGAAAACTCTTTTTGCTCTCCTCCATCATCTGCTGATTCTTCTTTTGCATTTCCTCTAGCATTTTTGCTGCAGCCTCTGCAAATTCAGCTTTCACACATTGCACTGCCAGGAGGAAAGGAAGAAGACAAATTCATGTGGGTGACCCCCTCGCTGTTTCTTCTTTGTGAACTCACCTGACATTGTTGCTGCTGACTGCATTTGCCCACTGAGACTGACTTTGGCTAGTTGTAGGCATCTTTGCTCAACTAGCTTTTGTTTAAGGACCCCAGGTTCTCCAAGCCAAATTAATTAAACTTTTAAAAGCTGTTGAGGCTATCTAGTCTCTTTACTTGCTCCTCACCTTCGAACTCCTTTTCCTTTACTGTGAGATTCTGGTCTGTCTGTAGAATTGCATCAATCACAGATTCCTTGGACTTCAGGTATGTCTGAAGAACTTCTTCACTCTAGGACACCGATAAAATGGCATTAGTGATAGGAAATTGCTGGAAATGCTAATTCCTATTTTCCCACCATCTTTTCTTGTAGGAATAACTTCGCTTGGCCCTGTTCTTTGTGCTGGTCAAGGTGCCCCTGTCACTGGTTGGGCACATTCTCCAGCTTGGCCAACCCTGGCACCCGATGAAGCAGAATCCTTTGTAAGAAATTGGTATAAATATAGATTCAGAGTGTCTCTTCTCATGTGAAGGCTCTATTTTTTGAGCTGTTGGTGCTGTGATTTCATATGGAGTGAGGATGAAGCCATCATGGAGAGAGCAGATCCAAGGAAAGGAGGTTGAGGGAGACTGCGTAGAAGGCTAGTGTGGGGTTGAAGGGAGAAACAGAGAGATAGATAAATGCTGGTTAACTCTATTCCCTTCTTGGGTTCCTGAAGATACTTTTTCTTGAGCTCATTCACAGTTTGCATTAAGAGATGATATCCTACTGGTTTAGAATAAACCCCCTGCTTTATATCTTCTTCTAAAGAATGGAAGATTTCCTTAAGTAAAGCTGAGCAGCGACCCAATGGTGCTTTTATGTTTTCTTTATAAAAGTCTTCCCGTCTTTTTTCTAGCTGGGCCTTTAATGTGAAAATAGGAAGTAGAAAGAATACAGAGGAAATGTTAGCTCAACCTCAGGATTTTGGAAAGGCTTCTCCAAAACCAGTCTGTGATCCTGCAAAAACTTACAGGCACCTTTGCAGGACCACATCCTTTCTCCTGATCCTGTCTTTCTACTGAAGTCCCTTTCTCCTTGGAGGTGAAGTTCATGGTAGAGATTGCTAGCTTTATGTTAGCATTTATGTTACCGATCTGCGGGTCATAGGGGGCCACAGCCTTTTGCACTGCAGCTGAGTTCTCTATCTGGTCTGAGGCCAGGACTGCATTCTCCATGCAGGGTATTTCCCCACTGCTGATGGCATTGACATAGGTCAGGACTAGGTTCTCTATTCCTACACATACACCTTTAGAAACTTCTGCTTTCAGATTGGAACAGCAATTGCAAATGGAAGAAATGTGACTCAATGTAAGCCTGCTCAATATAACTAAAACTACATATTTTTTTTTTCTTTTTGTTATAGTAGTGGTCAGCAAACTCATTAGTCAACAGAGACAAATATCAAAAGTACAACTATTGAACTTTTTTTTGAGAGTTAAATTTTTTAAATTTAAGTCTTTCTAACACAACTTCTTCAAAATGGACTTGCCCAGGCTGAGGTGTTTTGTGGAAGAGCGACACTCAAGGGGCCAAAGAGGTGCATGTGGCTCAAGGGCCACAGTTTGCCAACCACTGCCCTAATACATATAAACATTGGAAAAAAAATTAACTCTAATTCCTTTAGAAATAAATGGTCTACATTCTTGAAGGAATTCTTCATGAAAACTTCATTGGCCTCTTTCCCACTGGCCGTGTGCAGGTCCGGGAGCTCTCGGAGGGTTTCTGTGGGTAGTTCAACCTTCTCCCCCATCTGCTGGTCATAGTGGGCAATGGCCTTTTTCACTGCAGCCAAGTTCTCTTTCTGGGCCAAGGCCAGGACTGCGTTCTCCATGCAGGGCAGGTCTCCACTGCTGATGGCATCGACATAGGTCATCAGCAGAGTCTTCAGCCCTACAAATAGAGAACGAAAGATAACTTTGTTGTAGGTGGGGTGAGGCAACTCTCCATCATGCGTAAATCTGGTGATATCTCTCAACACTCATTTGGCTCATAGCATCGATGTACTCAGCATCACCTAGAAGTTTGTTAAAAATGCAGACTCTCAGCCTCTGCTCCAGATGAACTGAATTAAATCCTCCTCTGGCGAGATCTTGGGTGATATGGATCCACATCAAATGGTGAGAAACTCTGTTCTTGGCACCATAGACCTGTGTCTATTGAGCGCATGTGCTTTACCCCAAAGCATCTTTACAACAGGAAATGTACCTCTCATTCATGTCTCTATCATCAGTTCTGGTCCATGGTAAGTATTTATAAAATGAATATTTGTGAAACAATTAAAAAGAACTCCTTTGCCCTGGCCAGGTGGCTCAGTTGGTTGGAGCATCATTACATGCACCAAAAAGTTGTGGATGTGATACTTGGTCAGGGCACACACCTAGGTTCAATCCCAGTTGGGGCGCATGCAGGAGGTAACTGATTAGTGTTTCTCTCTCACATTGATGTTTCTCTCTCTTAAATTCATGGGAAAACTTCCTTGGCTGAAGATTAAAAAACTAAAAATATATTTAAAGGAGTCCTCCATTTTAATCATTCTGGAAGAACACTGTCCAAAAGAACTTTCTGTGATGATGGTCCTGTACTATTTGTGCTGACCAATAGTTCAGCCTCTAGACATGTAATCAGAATTTTTAATTTTCTTTAATTCTAATTATTCTACATGTTTTTTTAGTTATATGAAGCTACTACACTTGTCTAGTATCTATTATATGGAATAGTCCAGGTCCAGGTTATTAGGGCAATTTTAAGCAACAGATCTTTTTTATTTATCTTTTTCTATCAATTCTCACCCACAAAATCTGTCTAATAAAATCTATTAGAAATGTGTCATCCAGAATGTACCACAGTAATAGTAGTATATTTGCATTTTTCAAGTCTGAAACTAGATGGATGCTATTCCATCATCCTTTAGCCTTAACAGTGAGAGTAATGACTGGGAAGAGGACTCACGGGGTCCATTGACCTGGATGTTTCCTGAATGAGTTTTGACTTTGGAATTGGTAAAGATGTAGGAACAGAAGTCAGCAGCTTGTTGCACGAATTCGGGGTCCAGCTCATCATCATGCATTGTCTCAAGTTGGCCTAGCTTCTTCCGATGAGTGGGCTGATCAAAGATAAAACATTTCTTCTTTGGGAAGAACTTTTGGATACGTACTCGGGGCAGGTTAAACTTTTCATCTTTAGTACTGGTACCTGTGGAAAGATAAATAAGGGCTTTGTATAATATAGGGGCTTGGAAAATTTTTCTGTAACTGTCCAAATGGCATATATATTAGACTTTGCAGGTCATGTATTTTCTAAGAATTCAATTCTGCTATATAGCATGAAAGCAGCCATGGACCATCTAATAGTAGTCACCCAGTAAATCCTATTTGTATGATAGCTGAAGGGCTGCATTGCTCATTTGCCTGTGGACTATAGTTTGCCAACCCTTGGCCTAGCACATTGTTAAGCTTTAATCTATTTTCTTTAAATAAATGCCCATTCCATTCCATATTCTTTGGCTAATTACAGCATTACAAGCCCTAAGCAGGGAGATAAAAATCAAAATGATCACAGCACAGGGAAAGGTGAAAGAAAAAGAAACTTTTCTTAGAACAGGGGAGAAGATAATTCAAAACTAATTATTAGAACTTGGCAGTTGAGAAGTAGAAAACTATACATGTAAAAACACTAAGTAGAAAAATAAAAGATGATGGTTTCTCATGGCTTTTGGTTCCCAGTAATCAGTTCTAAGTCCCCTTTACCTTGCTTGAGTTTGAGTGAATTCTGCAGGTACTCATCTGCTGAGATGGGTTGCCCATCTACTTCCAATTCTAGGGGAAAATCCCTCAGTGTCCACACAAAATCCGGAAAGAAGCTCACAAAGTCAGCTGAGTACTCATCCTCATTTGCACTATGTGAAGATTTTGCCTTTATCTTATTTGCCAGCTCTGTCACATAGCTGAGTAGCAAACTAAGGAAAATGGTGTGAATCACAGTGCTTCTCATGCCATATTAGTCCCACATATTCCAAACCTTTGTTTTTGCTTCGTTTCTAACTCAAGTGTTATTTCTTCCTACCCTTGAGTTATTTTTTATACTTTCTCTTATTGTGCTTGATTCACCAGGATTCACATTCTGGGAGCTCCTTTTAAGTACAGGGCTTCCTCCCTGGGTTCTTTTACCAGCCTTACAAAGAGTTCAGCATTCTGGAGAAAAGGGCTGCTTGTAGATCAGTGATTCCCAACGTGGTCTATATCGACCCCCACGGGTCTATGACAACCTGCAAGGGGTCTACGTCAGCGAAAAAAAAATTTGGGGGTCCATGAAATTAAAAAGGGGGTCCATGATAGTGGATCTCAACATACAATGATAGTACCTATTTACTTACATCATATTATCTTATAATATAAAAACATATAAATTATTTATAAAAGTACCTATGAAGTAAAAAATTTATTATATATGTTTATAAAATTGTGTAAGTTGTAGGATAAAAACCTGCACATAATGATATACCAGTATCATCTTGTTACAAGCATACACGCAGTAAACATTCTTGCCAATTTTTGTCTCAAAGCTTCGCGAACTTGCACCGACTTGTTCAATTTGTCACTCTATAAATATGAATGTGAGAAAAATACGTTAATTTGTTTCCTGAATCTTGAATAGGAAAGTGCTGAGAAAATATTTAAAAAAATATAAACTGGTAGTTTATCATACAAATTATAGTGAATCAGTGTTATTTTGTTTGAGAATGCCAGAGAAAAGTAGGTACATTATTTTTTATTAAATTTTAACACTAAACTTCACTACAGTTAGAAATTTACAAAAAAAATCAATATCAGGTGAGTAGAGGGTCTACCAAAACCGAAAAACATGGCAAGGGGTCTACGGCACAAACAAGTTTGGGAACCTCTTTTGTATATTCAAGAGGAGTCCAAAGATGATAAAAGATATTTTTGAAAGGCATTGGAGGTCACTGGAGTTTCAGCTAAAGTGAACTGGAAATTCCTCCTTCACTTAAGACCCAGCTTTTATTTAACACAATTTGTCCCAAGGCAAGGTGGAGATAATACACTTGAAGGGTGTGGTATCTATGGGTAGAGAAGCATTGTCAGTTTGGGGAATAGCCTACAGGTATTCTGGTGTTTGACCAACAAGAGGCAATGAAATATCCTGATCTGTCTGGCAGTTAACAATAATCCTATTCAGATTTGAGGGAAGTGCCTTAGCTGTTTCCAACAGGTAAACTACATATGTGGCTCAGCCATTGTTGAGCCGCCCAAGCTTCACCAACCTTTTGGCGAAACTCTTGTAATTATTACAAACTGGAATTTGTTCTTGGCACCTACCCTCTGATTTTTATGCTGTTCTGGATCACAAAAAGGATACTGCAGTTGGTCCATGGCCTGCTGGTTTATGGTCCCCATGCTGTTGTACACAAAAGTGCTGCTCAGCAGTATTGCCAGGGCAAAGATCCAGGAGTCACTTTTGTTGCTATTCTGGAAATCAGAACACATTTGGGCCAGGATAATGTTTTATTCTCATGGCACTTTCCGGATCAGCAGTAGTAAACGTATACTCGTTTAGTACAGTGGCTTTTTTTTAGATTAATGACTTATAAGAGGGAAACAAATCCAAAAGAAAATGATTGTTAGAAGGTCTTGGACTTTGAATACTCTTCTGATTAGTATTTTTGGTTACACATATTCTCACTAAGACCTCTTATGACCATTGGCAGATAATTGCAAAAGAAATAGTTCAGATTGGTGGGCACTCTAAAGCCTTAAATGTAATTTGGTTTTCTCTATTTTTTTATACTAAAATTGACTTATGTAAGAGTAATAATACTTATACCTATTATATCTAATCATTATTATTTACCTAACACTTTCCATTCTTATCCAACAGTCAAAACGGTACTATGAGGCAAATATTGACAGTTTGCATTGCATTTACAAATCAGAAAGCTGAGGATAAAAGAAGTGAAATACTTTGCTAAGGCCAATGTGTTAATGACAGCATTTACATCCCCAGAACATTTTAGGTCTTCTGAACATTAATCCTTAATTAAAGTTCTCTGTAGGACAGAACTCATAGCTGATTTTGTTTGTAGTACCTACGTATATGCATATGTGTAAACTGATTTAACTTATAGCCTTTTGTTAAAAATTATAATACCATCTAATGACCACTATGCTCTTCTAAGATACTGCCTTATATTTTTATTATTTCTGATTGCAAAACTTGGTCTCTTAGCATGTAAACAGAAATGAAAAAACACATATAAGGTTTAGTGCCAGCTCTTATTTGAATAAAAATTAAAATAATCAAATTAAAAAAAGAGATAAGTAAAAATATTAAATAGTGTACACAATACCCAGAAATGAGGGGATTGTGTCCAAACTAAATCTTCAATGCTTACCTTTTCTACATCTCCCAGCCCCTCTGTGTCAAGCAGAACTAGGGTGTAGTTTGGTTCCTTAGGGTGCGGCAAACACCACATCCAGATGCCTTTGGTGTGAGACTGAACTGTGGAGCCCAGAGAGAAGCCTTCAGGAGATAGGAGAGAGAGGGAGTTGAGTTTTCATAGCAGATGTGTCTTAAAATGAAAATAAATGTGAACATAATCAAGGTAAGGAGAGACTATAAACAGTGGATTGTCTGGCATGTCTCAGAGCTTGAGTGTCAACCTAAGAACCAGGATGTCATGGTTCCATAAAGGGGGAAAGTACATGCCCTGGTTATTTACTCCATCCTTAGTGTGGGGTAAGCAGGAGGGAGCCGATCAATGATTCTCTCTTAATCACTGATGTTTCTAACTCTCTCTCCCTCTTTTTTTTCCTCTGAAATCAACAAAAATCCTATCTAATACAAGAGTAATATGCAAATTAACCATCACTACACTATACTCAGAAGCCATGCCCACAAGCCATGCCTACCAGCCAATCAGAAGCGAATATGCAAATAAACCCGACCAAGATGGCTATGGCCACAGAGAGCAGGAGGGAGGCTTGGGTTTCCCCAGCGATGGAGGAAGCCAAGCTTTCCATCTGCTCTTGCTGGCCTATACTTCCACTCAAGGCTACAAAGTTACAATGATATACATAAATTCAAACAGAAATGGTGGAAACCATGCAGGTATAAGAGCAGGAGGCTAGGTTTGCCTCCAATGATGTAGGAAGCCAAGCTTTCAACACACCCTGGCTGGCCCAGGCCTTGGCTTCAGGCTACAAAGTTTCCATTATAGAAGATTTACAAATTTAAACAGAAATGGCTGCTGCCACAGAGCAAGCAGAAAACTTGGCTCCCCTAGAGGCTACAAAGTTTCAGTTACAGAAGATAAATAAACCCCAGAAACAAAGCCTCCACTAGGGTCACTAGGGAGCATGGCCAGTCTGCAAACCACCACAGGCCCCTAGCCTAGGCTATCCCACGCCCCAAGGGAACCCCCACCCTTATCCAGGACACCCTTTAAGGCACACCAGCTGGCCCCCACCCATGCACCAGGCCTCTATTCTATATAATAAAACAGTAATATGCAGATTGATCATCACTCCAACACACAGGATGGCTGCTCCTATGTGGACACAAGATGGCCAGCAGGGAAGGACAGTTGGGAGGGACCAGGCCTGCAAGGGAGGGCAGTTTTGGGCCATCAAGCCTGCAGGGGATGGCAGTTAGTGTTGTCAGGCTGGCAGAGGAGGGAAGTTGGGGGCGACCAGGCCTGTAGGGAAGGGCAGTTAGGAGGGACCCAGGCCTGCAGGGGAGAGAAGTTGAAGGGAGACCAGGACTGCAGGAGAGGGAAGGTAAGGGCAAACAGGCTGGCAGGAGAGCAGTTAGGCATCAATAAGGCTGGCAGTGGAGTGGTTAGGGAGTGTCTCAGTTTGGCAGGCAGAGCGGTTAGTAGCAACCAGGAAGGGATGCAGGTGAGCAGTTGGGAGCCAGCAGTTCTGGATTGTAAAAGGAATGTCCAACTGCTTGTTTAGGCCCGAACCCAGTAGGATTGGACATCCCTCGAGGTGTCCCAGATTGCAGAGGGTGTAGGCTGGGCTGAAGGACACCCCACCCTGTCATAAAATAAATTTCATTCACTGGGCCTCTAGTATATTGATAAAAAAAAAAAAAACCTACAGAGATACAGGGAAATTCAAATATCCGGTACATAAAAACGTTCAACTGCTTTTTAATATAAACCATTAACAAATTAGGAGTAAAAGAAAACTAACTCAACATAATAAAAGTTATATATGAAAATTCTTCAGCCAGCATGGTGTAAGAGAGAAAGCTTTACCTCCTACAAAATTAACCAAAAGAGTTCAAAGACATATAAATAAGAGCTAAAACTATAAATTTCAAAGAAGAAAACATAGGGGGAAAACTTCATAATATCGAATTTAGAATGATTTCTTGGATATGACACCAAAAGCATAAACAACAAAAGAAAAATAGATAAGTTGGATTCAAAATTAAAACTTTTGTGTTTCAAAGGATACTATCAACAGAGTTTCATAGGTATCCTATGGAATGGGGGGAAATACTTCTTAGTTAAGGGATTAATATCCAGAATATATAAGAAAAGGTCCTGCAATGCAACCCCAGAAAAGAAACAAGACAATGAAAACGTGAGCAAAGGATTTGAACAGACATTTCCTTAAGGAAAAATACAAATACCAATTATTACATAGAAGATAATAAATAGCAGTATCTATCAGGGAAATACAAATCAAAACCACCAAGTGATAGCATTTGATACCGTTAGGATGCTCACTATCAAAAAAATAAATAACAGCCTGGCTTGTGGCTTGTGGTTGAGAGTGGACCTATGAACCAGGAGTTCATGGTTCAATTCTTAGTTTGGGTTGTGAGCTTGATCTCCAGTGTGGGGCTTTCAGGTGGCAGACAATGTTTCTCTCTCATTATTAATGTTTCTATATATCTCTCTCCCTGTCTGAAGTCAATAAAAACAAACAACAACAAAAAACACCACACACACAGAGCTAAATTACAGGTTTTGGCAAGAATTTGGACAAATTAGAATCCTGTGCATTTCTGGGAAAAATGTAAAATGGTAGAGATGTTGGAAATGATACGGTGATTCTTTAAAACATTAAACAGATTTCCAGGAAAAGAATACAAATTGTGCTTTTCAAAGGAAAATTAATAAAAGTGGGAAGAGACAATGAATTGGCTCTTTCAGATCATACTAAAGATTAGAGGATAACTATAGATTAAAACCTCACTTTCGATATTCCTCCCCATCTCTACCTTGCTCTTCCTGTAACAGCATACTCAGAGCTGGGAGTGTGGGTGGAGAGAAGGGATCTGGCAGAGCTTAGCTGGTGCCCCTCACCTTTTTTCTGCCCAGCCAGCTTGTTCATCAGGTAGGATTTGCCTGTGCGGTAGGGACCCACAATGGCCACCACCACCACAGGCTGTGTAATGGTGGACAGGATCTTCAAAGCTTCTGGGTTAACCACTAGTTGTGTGTCAGTGTTCTCAATGAGGCACACTGGGCCTGGCATGTGCATGTCTGAGGCCATGTCCAGGGTGTCACCTTATCTGCAAGCAAGGAGATGGGATGGATTAGAACTTCCATTCTAAGTAGATCAAAAACTTTCACCAGGTATTTTGATCCAGAGTCATAAAATTCCCCAACATGGCCAGAAGAACTGGTCAACAGTGAGATGGATGAGGGGAAGATTTGTATTATTTTAGAAAGTTATAGAAGTGCAATTGAAGGAGGTCATTAAAAAAATATGGGTATGACAAGGACATCAGCATTTAACCACTTCATGAACAAAATCTTTAATTTACCATAGAAAACTTTCTTTTTAGATTCTCAATAAAATATTCATACTAGAGCCTTCCTGGTGTGGCTCAGTGGTTGAGCATGGGCCCATGAACCAGGAGGTCTTGAGGTTTCAGAATCTTGAGGTTTCAGGTTTGATCCCCAGTAGGGGATGCATAAGAGGCAGCCAATCAATGTTTCTCTCTCATTATTGATGTTTCCACCTTTCCGTCTCTGTCTCTCTAGAAATCAATAAAAATATATAAAAAATATTTGCTAGACATGAAATATATAATATTTTATTTAATATTTATTAATTTAATTTAATATTTATTTGTTAAAGAATTATACTATGAATAAAGACTTGGAAGAATAAATGTTTCATCATTTGATGTATGCTCTTTGGACAATTTTCATGGATGTTTGTTGTTGGTAATCCTCATTGGAGGACATTTTCCATTGATTTTGAAGGAGAGGGGGAGGGAGTGGAGCGAGACAGAGAGAGAGAAACATTCATGTGAAACAAACACTTGGATTGGTTTCTTCCTGCACATGCCCCCACCACAAACATTCAATACACCCTTCATCCAAAGGTTAAAACTATAACTACTGTGTAAAAACAGGAAGGACATTTTTCACAGATATGAAACCTGTGGTTTTTTTTTTTTACTAGATCTTATTTTGCAGAAGTGAGGGTTCACAGAACTGTTTATACTGCTATTCTGGAAGTGGAACCAATAAACATACATCTGCTAATTTGATAAAAATGTATTACTGTATGAAAAACATTACTAAGGACCTGTCCAAAGCCTTGATATGGGCTTGTGCAAACAAGGGTCCCTACACATTAACTTCATTAGCTTCACAAAAAATTAGCCTCCAACTAAAAGGGAGTAAGACTGCACAACTGCAAATAGAGAATGTTGTCCAAAACCATGTTTGTGTGTACATGAGTGTGGTGTAAGGTAACAAAAGACTATGAAATGTGGATTAAAAAATCAGGAGAGCCTAGGTTGTTTGATGAAAATATATTTCCAGCCATACACTTGTAGGTTTTCTGTTTTGTTCTGTTTTTCCATTTGGTAGAGGAAAAGAAGAAGCAGGAAGAAGACAGGAGAAGAGAATACTGGGGAGGAGAGAGAGAGGAAGAGCTGAAAGGAAAGAGAGAGGGTTGTCAGACAAGTAGGTGATGAATGAAGTTCATGCAAAGCCAAGGAATTCAGAGGCAGTTTCCAGAAAGCAAGAGCAATTCTACTTGAGAGCACAGAGATGTCAGGTGAACAAAATGTTGGCTTTAACAATGCAGGTTCATTAAGGAGAAAACATTTTAGTAAAGTAGTGGGCCCAAATTCTACTTGCAAGGGATAAGAAAGAAGTTGGCCCTAAGAAATTGCATCTAGTAAACTGGGGCTATTTTTAATTTAATTTAATTTTTAAAAATTGTTTTTTTAAAATTACAGTTGATGATCAATATTATATGAGTTTCAGTGCACTACATAGTAGTTAGACATTTGTATACCTTAAAAGGATCCCTTCTATGGGTCTAGTATCTACATGTCAGCATACATAATTTTTACATTACTAGAGGCCTGGTGCACAAATTTGTGAATGGGTGGGGTCCCTCAGTCTTGCCTGTGATTGGGGCTCATCAGAGTGTCTAGCTGAGTCTGGATCTGTACTGATCAGGGCCGGCTGGACAGGGTAAGGGGCTGAGGGTGATTGGCCAGCCAGGGGAAGGGGCCTGGGAGGTTGGCCAGATGGGAGTGAGAAGGGCTGAAGAGGCTGTCTGGCTGTCTGGGGAAAAGGCAGCAGGAAGTTGGTGAGTTGCAAGAGGTTGGCTATGGAAGCACACTGACCACCAGGATGCAAATGCTGCATTGAGCTTCTGCCCTCAATGGTCAGTGTGCATCATAGCAACCGGTCATTCTGGTTGTTTCAAAGTAATGGTTGCTTAGGCTTTTATTAATTAGACTAGATGTCCTATGAACAAACTGTGTGCAAGAGTAAGCCTTCCTTTCCCCAGCTGCTAGTACCAGCATCTCTCTGGCACCTGAGACCCAGGCTTCTGTCCTCTGGCCACCTGCAGGCACCAAGGACCCTAGCTGGCTTCCCTGAGGCCCCCGCAGTCACTCAGGACGCGAGCTGACTTAGACTTCATCAGGAAGGATGTCTGGAATGATGTCTGTTCTAATTAGCATATTGCCCTTTTATTATTATACAATAGATTAGTGACTATATTCTCTAGACTTTACTTTACATCCCTTTGACTGTTTTATAACTGCCAATTTGTATTTCTTAATCCCTTTCCCATTTTCACCCAGCCCCCAGACTCCCTCACATCTGGCAAGTAGAACCTGGGTTACTTTTAAATGAGCAATCCACTGTGAAACAAAGCTCTTCTATATGATTAAAATTTATGCTGTTTTTGTGAATCTTCGTCTTTTAGTCTGAGTTTCAGGGTATTATTTTTTCTTTTTTAACAGTGTCAGGTGTTGCATCTCATTTTATATGCTTCGTTCTCATAAAAACAACATATCTGTAGCCCTTTCAGTGTGTCAGCTGCAGTCAGAGGAGATTGAACAAGTTCCATCAAAGACAATGGTCATTTAACTGAGTCTGCAGGCAACACAATGTACTAGCCAAAAAGAAAGACAACTGTAATGCATTTCAAACTCTGAGATTAGCCCCATGTGTGCTGCTGTCTAATTCCTCCAAGCACAGTAGAGATGCTTAGGGATTGCTGCCACATGATATCGATAGGTTTGGATTTCATCGTTTGCCCCACACAGGCTCTGCTTCAACCTGATCGTCATGCTCATTGTTTTTTGGAAAATGAACTGACCCTTATAAATTTCTCCCACCCTGCCCCAACCTTATCCTGGACTTTATTTCTCAGAGTACAGTTCCTGTAGACATGGGGAGAAAGCTGCCTTAATGAGAAAATAATTCTTACCTTTTTTTTTTTTTTCCCTCAGTGTAGTTGCAGTGGTGTTTCTTCTCTGCCTTTCACTGGATGGGATGTTTGGGCTTTTATTTAAACTCTGATGTGACGTGGCTGTCTTGACTTCCTAAAGTTCTTAACTAGAAATTAAGGGTTTAGAGTAATGTGAAACTGAAAGCACTGAATAACCATGAAAGGAATTTCTGCAGGCTCTGAAAACGGGAGGGTAGGATTTCATAACTAGTTCATGACAGGCCAGCCAAGGACATTTGGCAAAGGTGGACTAGAAAGTCTCAAAAGGACTTTCATGGAACAACCTGGGGTCACCCTATCTGGTGCAACAGGAGGCAGTCACACTGAGGGCGAGGCAGCAGGATAACAGCAGCTTACAGCCCACAGCCTCAAGGGCAGCACTAATTGTGTTGAAGGAAATGGACTCCATCTTATCACACTAGAACAGTTATTATATTCCCAGCCTCTGCCCCTTGTGATTTTGCACATAAAATTCAACCCTAAGGAAAGCAGAGACTGAGTTCTTACCTTCCCCTATTGTGGCTCCATCCCCCCATTCCTTCTAATAAACTTCCCTCCTGCTTTCTTGCTGAGTCAGCCTAATTCATTGAATGAGTCTAATATATTACAGTTCAGTTTGACCAAAGCTCCATTGCTGGTGCCTGGTGAGTGTGGTAAACAAGATGCGGCCCAATCTTCCCTCTTTCAAGCAGGTTAAAGTATGTCACTGGGAGTGGCAAACCACCAGTATTTCTCATCCCCGCCAATGCTGAGTTGGTAAGTGTTGGCAAGGATGCGGAGAAAAAGGAACCCTAGTGCACTGCTGGTGGGAATGCAGACTGGTGCAGCCACTGTGGAAGACAGTATTGAGTTTTCTCAAAAAGTTAAAAATGGAACTCCCATTTGACCCAGTAATCCCACTAATAGGACTATATCCCAAGAAATAAGAAACAGCAGTCAGGAAGGATATATGTGCCCCTATATTCATAGCAGAAAAATTTATCATAGCTAAGATTGGAAACAGCCTAAATGCCCACCAGCAGATGAGTGAATTAGAAAACTATAGTACATCTACACAATGGAATACTATGCTGCTGTAAAAAAGAAGGAATTCTTACCATTTGCAACAGCATGGATGGAACTAGAGAGCATTATACTAAGTGAAATAAGCCAGGCAACGAAAGAAAAATACCACATGATCTTACACATTTATGGATAATAAAGAACTTTATAAACTGATGAACAAAAATAGATACAGAGGCAGAGTGGCATTGAACAGACTGTCAAAACTACAATGGGAAGGCTGAGGAATGTTGGGATGGGAGGTAAGAGATCAATTGAAGGACATGTATGCATGCATATATGCATAACCAATGGATGCAAAATACTGGGTGGTAGGAGAGGCCAGGGGAAGGTCAATGGGGAAATAAAGGAAACATATATACTACTCTTTGTAATACTTTAAGCAATAAAATTAAATTAAAAAAAAAGAAAATTTACAAATAACCAATAAACATCTATTATAACAAGATAATTAACAGCACTAGCTGTCAAGGAAATACAAATCAAAGCCATAATGAGATACTGTTTCACACCCATTAGGATGATCACTACCAAAATCAAAATAGCAACCTGGCCAGCGTGGCTCATGGTTGAGTGTAGATCTATGTACCAGGAGGTCCTGGTTCTAGTCCCAGCTTGGGTTATGAGCTTGATCCCCAGTGTGGGGAATGCAGGAGGCAGACAATCCATGTTTTTCTCTCATTATTAATGTTTCTATATATCTCTCTCCCTGTCTGAAGTCAATAAAAACAAACAACAATAAAAAACACCACAAATGCATATAAGTACAACCAATGGACATAAAACTATGGGGAGGGAGGGGATGTGTGGGAGGGAGAGAGGGGGGCAATAAAAAAAAAATCAAGAAAATATGTAAAAAATAAATAAAAAAAAAAAAAAAAAAAAAACACCACACACACAGCTAAATAACAGGTATTGGCAAGAATATGGAGAAATTAGAATCCTGTGCATTTCTGGAAGAATGTAAAATGGTAGAGTTGCTATGGGAAATGATACGTTGATTCTTTAAAAAATCAAACATAGAATTCTAGGAAAAGGATACAAATTATGCTTTTAAAAGGGAAATTAAGGAAAGTGGGAAGAGACATTGCATTGACTCTTTCAGAACACAGTAAGGTAAGAAAGCAACCATAGATAGATTAAATGCTCACTTTCAATATGCCGCCCCATCTCTACCTTGCTCTTCCTGTAACACTGAACTCAAAGCTGGGAGTGTGGGTGGAGAGAAGGGATCTGGCAGAGCTTAGCTGGTGCCCCTCACCTTTTCTCTGCCCAGCCAGCTTGTTCATCAGGTAGGATTTGCCTGTGGGGTAGAGACCCACAATGGTCACCACCACCACAGGCTGTGTAATGGCAGACAGGATCTTCAAAGCTTTTGGGTTAACCACTAGTTGTGTGTCAGTGTTCTCAATGAGGAGGCACACCGGGCCTGGCATGTGCATGTCTGAGGCCATGTCTAGGGTGTCATCTTATCTGCACGCAAGGAGATGGGATGGATTAGAACTTCCATTCTAAGAAGATCAAGAACTGTAACCATGTTCTTTTGATCCAGAAGATAGTCATGAAATTCCCCAACATGGCCAGAAGTTCTGTCAACACTGGGATGGATAAGGGGAAGATTTGTATTATTTTAGAAAGTTATAGAAGTACAATTGAAGGAATACATTAAAAAATATTGTTATGACAATGACGTTAACATTTAACCACTTTCATGAACAAAGCCTTTAATTTACCATAGGAAAAAAATTTTTTTTTTAGATTTCAATTAAAAATTTCAGAGTAGAACTCGCCTAGTGGCTCAATGGTTGAGCATGGGACCATGAACGGGGAGGTCAGAATTCAATTGCTGGTCAAGGTACATGCCTGGGTTGTAGGCTTGATCCCTAGTAGGGGCAGCATAGGAGGCAGACAATCAATGTTTTGCTCTCATTATTGATGTTTCCATCTTTCTGTCTCCCTTCCTCTCTCTAAAATAAATACAAATATATGAAAAATATATTTTCTAGAAATGAGATATAAAATAGAATAGGGTTTAGAGAGTAGTTTACATCCTGGCCATATGTAAGAAATTTAATATTTATTTGTTAATTAATTCTGCTATGAATAAAGACTTTTGGGAATAAATGTTTCGTCATTTTATGTATGCACTTTGGCAAATGTTCAGAGATTTTGTTGCTGTTGTCAATTCTCATTGGAGGATATGTTTACATTGATTTTTAGGAAGGGTGTAAGGGAGGGGGCAGAGACAGAGAGAAACATCAGCGTGAAACAGACACTTGGATTGGTTGCCTCCTGCACATGTCCCACCGCAATCATTCAATCCACCCTTCATCTAAGTGTCTACACTCTTGATTACTGTTCAAAAACAGGAAGAACATTTTTCACAGACTTGAAATGTCTGTGTTTTCTACTAGTTGTGCTTATTTTGCAGAAGCCAGGTTTCACAGAACTGTTTATACTGCTATTCTGGAAGTTGGAACCAATATAACTTACATTTGCTAATTTTATAAAAATGTATGACTGTATGAAAGAGATGACTAGGGACCTGCCCAAAGCCTTGATATGGGCTTGTGCAAGCAAGGGGATATATGCTTCAACTTCATTAGCTTCACAACAAATTAGCCTACAAGCAAGAGGGGGTAAGACTGCAAGGCTGCAAATTCTGAACATTGCCAAAAACCATGTTTGTGGATACATGTGTGTGGTGTAAGGGAACAAAAGACTATGAAATATGGTTTAAAAGATCAGGAGAGCCTGTTTTTTTTTTTTCCTTTTTAATAAATCTTTATTGTTCAGATTATTATAGGTGTTCCTCTCCCCCCCTCCCATAAGTCCCCTCCACCTGATTCCCCACCCCACACCATGCCCTTACCCCCACCACTGCTTTATCCATAGGTGTTAAGATTTTTGTCCAATCTCTTCCCACACCCCTCAGACCCCTTTCTCTCTAAGAATTGTTAGTCAACTCCCTTTCTATATCCCTTGATTTTTAGATTCACTTGTTGGTAGGCATGTATTTGATGTCTTTTTGTTGTTCATAATTTTTACCTTTACCTTTTCTTCTTCTTCCTCTTCTTAAAGAATACCCTTCATGCCTAAACTGGATTGGCTCAGTGGATAAAGTGTCGGCCTACAGACTGAAAGGTCCCGGGTTCAATTCCTGTCAAGGGCATGTATATTGGTTACGGGCACATCCCCAGTAGGGGTGGTGCAGGAGGCAGCTGATCAATGATTCTCTCTCATTGATGTTTCTAACTCTCTATCCCTCTCTCTTCCTCTCTGTAAAAAATGAAAATAAAAATAAAATAAAATTAAATTAAATTAAATTAAATAATACCCTCAGCATTTTATGTAATCCTGGTTTGGTGGTGATGAACTCCTTTAACTTTTTCTTATCTGTGAAGAGCCTAGGTTGTTTTATGAAAATATATTTCCAGCCATACACTTATAGGTTTTTGTTTTTCTGTTTGGTAGAGGAGAAGGAGAAGCAGGAAGAAGACAGGAGGGAAATAAACTGGGGAGGAGAGTGAAAGGAAGAGCTGAAAGGAGAGAAAGAGAGGGTTGTCAGACAAGTAGGTGATGAGTAAAGTTCATGCCAAGCCAAGGAATTCAGAGGCAGTTTTCAGAAAGCAAGAACAAAACTGCTTGAGAGCACAGAGAGGTCAGGTGAACAAACTGCTGGGTTTAGCAATGCAGGTTCTTTTAAGAGCAAACATTTTAATAAAGTAGTGGGGCCAAATTCTGCATGTAAGCCGTAAGAAAGAAGTTGGTCCTAAGAAATCGGATCAAGTGAACCAGGCTATTGTTTGTTTTATTTTATTAAAAAACTAAAAGCCCAATGCATGAAGATTCATGCTAGAATGGACTTTCCTTTCCCTGGCTGCCAGCACCGCCTTTCCAGCCTAGTTCAGGCCCTTTCTGCTCAGGCCCTGGAGCCGCCTCTTTTTGTTCAGAGAGCCACCTCTTTATGCTCTAGGAGCCACCTCTGTCCACTCCATTCCTGCTTTTCCACGATGCCCAAAGGCCCTAAGAGACTGGGAATGGGGCTGTCTTTTTGGGGTTAATTTACATATCACTCCTTATTGGCGTGGAGGAGGTATGGTCAATTTCCATGTTTGTCTATTATTAGGTAAGATTGTTATTTTTCAGTTACAGTTGACAATCACTATTATGGGAGTTTCAGTGTTCTACATAGTGGTTAGATATTTGTATACCTTTAAAAGATCCCTTCAGGTAGGGGAGGGTGGGGGTAAGGGGGAGAGGTCAACAAAAGCACTTGTATGCATGCACATAAGCCTAACCAATGGACACAGACAACAGGCGGGTGAGGGCATAATTGGGGGGTAATGGAGGGATAAGGACACATATGTAATACCTTAATTAATAAAGAAATTAAAGGTAAAAAAAGTAGATCCCTTCTATGGGCTTCTAGGGTTCCAGTACCTACATGTTAGCATCCATAATTATTACATTACTAGAGGCCTGATGCTTGAATTTGTGCACGGGTGTTGTCCCTGGGGTTGGTTGGCAATTGGGGCTCATTGAGGCATCTCACCGAGTCCTGATCAGTGATGATCAGGGCCGACCAGACAGGGCAAAAGGAGCTGAGGGAGACTGGCTGGACAGGGGGAGGAGCCTGGGAGGTTGTCTGGATGAGGGGGATGGGCTGCAGAGGTTGGCCAGTTGGCCAATGAAGGAGTTGCAGGAAGTTGATCAGCTGTGAGTGGTTGGCTATGGGAGCACACTGACCACCAGGGGGCAGCTCCTGCATTGAGGCCCTGCTCCCTGGTAGGCAGTGTTCATCATAGCAACCAGTCTTTTTGATTATTCTGCTGTAATGATTGCTTAGCTTTTATTATATAGATTATTGACTATATTCCCTAGGCTCTGCTTTACATCCCTGTGACTGTTTTGTAACTACCAATTTGTATTTCTTAATTCCTTCCCCATTCATCCAACCCCCATCCTCCCTCACAAATGGCAACCAGAACCTGAGTTAATTTTCAATGAGTAATTCTCTTTGATACAAAGCTTATCTATATGTCTAAAATGTATGGTGTTTTTGTGAAACTTCATCTTTCAGTCTGAGTTTCAGGTTTTTCTTTCTTCTTTTTAACAGTGTCAGGTGGCTGTTTACACTGCATCTCAATTTCATTGCTCTTTCTCATGAAAATAACACATCTGTAGCCCTTTCAGTGTGTCAGCTGCAGTCAGATCAGAATTGAGCAAACTCCATGAAAGACAAGCATACGGGAGGCCTACATGACAGGCTTGCAAACTCAGAGACCTAAAGTAACCACAAAGGATGGTCTGAAATTAACTTTGTCTGCAGCCAACACAATGTTGGCAAGAAGGAAAACAATTGTAATGCATTTTAAACTCTGAATGTAGCCCCATGTCTGCTGCTGTGTAATTCCTCCATGCACAGTTTTGATACTTAGAGATGCACTGGGACTGCACCTCACCGTCTGTCACACAAGGGCTCCACTGCAACCTACCTTCATGTTCATCGTTCTTTGAAAAATGAACTGACCCTTGTAAATCCTTCCCACTTTGCCCCAGCCTTATCCTGGACTTCATTCTCAGAGAACAGGTTCTTTAGAGGTAGAGAGAAAGCTGCTTTAATAAGTAAATAAAGTTCTTACCTGTTTTTCCCCCTCAGTGTAGGTTGGTTTGTTACTTCTCTGCCTCTCACTGGATGGTTGGGCTTTTATTTAAACTCCGATGTGATGTGGCTGTCCTGATGTCCTAAAGTACTTAATTAGGAATAAAAGCTTTAGAGTAATGTGAAACTGAAAGCACTGAGTAAAAAGCAGTGACTCTACAACCATAAAAGGAATTTCTGAAAGCTATGCAAATGGGAGAGTACCTGGACTGTACAGGATTTCTTACCTAGTTCATGACAGGCCAGCAGAGGACATTTGGCTCAAGTGGACTAGTAAGTTCTGAAAAGAGAACGTGGCCCCAGTCTCACTTCATGGAACAACATGTGGTCACCCTCTCTGGTTCAACAGGAGGCAGTAGCACTGAGGGAGACACAGCAGGCCAAGGATAACAACAGTGGCTTACAACCCACAGCCTTGTGGCCTGTCTCTCGCAGCACAGCTACCACTGCCTCTGCCATTCTCTTGTTCTGCTTCTCCTTCAGGATGTGTCTATGGTTAAAGACCTTCTGGGCTACTTCTACTAACTGTGACCTATACATTCCTTCAAG
Organism: Pipistrellus hanaki; assembly: GCF_964339955.1. Taxonomy (NCBI): domain Eukaryota; kingdom Metazoa; phylum Chordata; class Mammalia; order Chiroptera; family Vespertilionidae; genus Pipistrellus; species Pipistrellus hanaki. The sequence continues at coordinate 137,269,195 of NC_140504.1, read as the reverse complement.
TCCTTCCAGTTTTTGGAGTTTTTTTTCTGATATCTGTGGCTGACTGTGTTGCAAGGCCACATTGATCGCTCTCAGGTTCTGCAGAGCCTCTGGGTCAATGCGAGTATAGACTCGATAAGCCTCGCATTAACGGCCCAGAAAAGCTGCAGGTGACTCCTTTGGCCCTGGACAACTTCACTGATTTTAGATAGATTTGTGGTTTTTCTGGCTGCTGCTTTTAAGCTCCTTAGGAGAATGTGGTGAAAATTGTCCAAGGAAGTCCTTGCCCCTATTGGTATTGGGGTCCTCTTGGGGGCAAAGGGAAGGAAATGCTTCCTCAATCTGGTCCAGGTTTTCCTCAAGCGACCAGACCGTACAACAGCCTTCTAGGCTTCTGAATGCATCTGTTCTTGTTCCTCTGAGGTAAAGAAGGTAGGCAGGAGTTGCTGACAATCCTCCCAGGTTGTCTGGTGGGTAAGGAAAACAGTTTCAAGCAGATCAATTCAAGCCCGAGGCTTCTCAGAGGCCTGGGGGTTTTATGCCTTCTGATTATAGAGGTGCTCCTGGAGAACAGGACATAACCATAAAGGGATGCCTTCCCATTTCCCCATCCCTTGGCACTGCACTTCTCTCAAGGCCAAGATGGCAGAGGAGACTGTTCCCTCTTGTAGGAGTCCTTCAGAGCTTGCATACCCTTAGCTGGTCTCAGTGTGGGGCGGTGAAAGGGTAGTGTCCTGTTTTGGCTCTGGCATGGCACTTTGGTGGAGGAAGGACTGGAGGTTCTGGAGTGGGAAGCAGAGCAGGGAGTTCAGGTTTCTGGATTTTCTTAGAAACGGCCTTAGGTCCCACTGCTAAGACTTGGGCCCCTACTTGCAAGGCACAATTCTTAAACCAGGATGGGGGATTCTGGACTAGGGTCAGCCACTGATCTATGTATGTAACTGGCCAGGGTGCCCTTCATCCCCAGTAATGGCATTCTAGGTTACCCGAATCAACTGGGGATCAAAAGAGCCTGTTCCTGGCCAGTACACACCAAAAGCAGGCCATTCTGACTCAGGCAGGGTTCTGAGTCTTCCCACTGAATAAAGCTTAACACCATAGTCAGCCCCTTCCACAAACTCTTCCTTAAAATTCTTCAGCATGTAGCCCAAGGGGCTCTTCTGAGAGCTGGGTCCTCCTCCCACAATGACTGGCTCTGGCTGGTGGGAGAGGTGGCTCTGGGAGAGGTTATAGCCAGAAGGAGGGGAGGGGTTTGCAGTTTGCTGGTGAGTGTGTGGTGAGTGCTCAGGGAGGAGAGAAAGAAAAAAGTTAAAACCACTGCTTTGCCTGCCTGGGGCTGTGAGGAGAAGTCCACATTAACCTGTGAAATGGGATCTTTAGTCAGGGAGAGACAATATACAGATTAGGAGGAAAGAATATAGAGTCACCTTATCTGGTGTGAAGTCCCTTAAAGATCCTTGATAAACTAGATTAGTAATCCATTCATCTAATCCTTTGATAGTTAAAAAGGCTGGATAGAACCATGAAATGTCTCCCAAGAGACTTTGAGCAAAATAGTGAAAATGACACACAAGACACATAGGGCCCACAGACAAAAAACCAAAAACCAAAATTGGCCTCTGACATCTCAGGGCACTTTGAGTATGGGGAAGTTTCAGCTGCATCCAGCTTTTCTCCTAATCCCCAAATGACCGATCCCAAGAACCAAAACTCACCTTCTGGAAAGTTTGCAGATGACTCCAAGAAAATATTTTTAGGGACGGGCCAACGTTCCCTGTCCACCTGCTGGATCTGAATGGAAGTTCTCTGGGGCCCTGGAACATCTCAGGTTGCGCACCCCCTAGAGATCCCCAGGTTTGCACAACCAGCCCAGGGGAGATAGGCCTCCCTTAGTGTCAGAACCAGCGCCTGCTAGTGGCTGGATCTGGCTGGGGCCTCCAAATGTTGTGATTTACCCCGGGAGTAAATACTCAAATTAATGAATCATGTAATCAATAAGCCGGCAACTGAGAGGGAGTTATGGCTCCAAATCTCACAGTCCCAAAATGGTGGAAACATCATGCTTATATAGGCAAATATCACAAAGGTATCGATTACATCTTTAGGTTTGGAATGAGGAACCTGGTTAGCAAAAAGCAGTTACAGAAGCTACATTGAGCAAGGGAGATATCTACAAAGATTAATTATAGTTTTGCTTCTTGGGACCACTGTGTCAATCGGAATACATTATCTGGAACCATTGAGGCAATTCAGAGCAATTGTGCTGTCCTCATCTCTAGGTGCAGAGGAATGTGTTTCAAAAGATCAGTAAGATCACAATCAATGGGATATTCAAACTACAATCAATGCAGTATTCAATCAAATGGGATAACTTATATAAGTTCAGAAAATCAAAATATTTTTTCTATTATTTTAGCAAGCAAATAAGTACAGAAGCCAGAACAGCAGGGTTAAACTTAACAGCAGTTTTTACCCATGAGGATTGCTACCATGCTTAACAGAATGTCTCAATATTATACTGTATATTTTTTTAAAAATTTACCTAGAAGAGTAATTTTTTTAAGGAAATACAACTTCTGCTTCCAAGTACAAAGTCCATTTCCTTCTATATCACTTGTCTGCTGATGTCCTTGTAGACACTTGTCTTTTTGATTGTGTGAAGCAAGTGTATGTGATGGAAAAACTGCTTGATCTTACAGAACTTCACGAGCTCTTTTCCTACTTTGTTTCTGACCCCAACTCCAAATTTATCAATGATGCTTGATTCTGATATTTGATTTCCTACTTGTACATTCTAGTCACCGATGGTTATCAGCAGGTCTTGTTTTGATGTGTGGTCAGTTTCTTCTTGAGTATTTGCATGAAAGCATTCAATTTAATTTTATTCAGCTCAGTAAAATGAAAAGGAAGAGAGGGGGAAAGAATAGAAAAACACAGCAATGGTTTGCCACTTCCTTCTGCTGTGCAGTGTGTGGGTCCAAACCCCACATATGCTGGGTTCCTGTTGTGGTTCTATACTCTTTACAGGTGTTATTAACCAAATTCAATTTATTCTTCAGCTCATGCATATAATGTAAATATTATTTGCATTTTACACACAAGTAAGTACCATTTAAATATATTTCATGTTTTTGTTTGCTTGTTTTTTATTTTCAGGAAGAAAGGAAGGGAGAGTGAGAGAGGAAGAAACGTTGACATAACGCAAAACCTTTTACATGCCCCAGACCAGGGACCAAGTGCACATCCTGGGCAAGTTTACTGACCTCAAATTGAACCTGAAACCTTTTGCTGGACAGGACAACACCTGACCAACTGAGCAATAGTGGTCAGAGCTAGCAGTTTGTTTATAGTGTTAGGGTCGCTGAAGAAGGAACACATGAGGCCAAAAGGGGTAAACAATTATGAATTTACTATAGGCCTGATGCATGCATTCATGCATGGGTGGGTTCCTCAGCCTGGATGGCAATCAGGGCTGATTTGGTTTGTCTTGGCCAGTCCTGATCTGGGCTGATCAAGGTCTACCCGCCTAAGGGAGGAACTGTAGGAGGTTGGCCAGACACGGGAAGTTGGCTATGGGAGCACACTGATCAACAGGGGACAGCCCCTGCATTGAGCCACTGCTCCCTGGTGCTCAGTGCACATTTTAGTGACTGGTGGTAATGGTTGCTTAGGATTTTATATATATATTAGAGGACTGGTGCATTTAATTTGTACATATGGTGGTGGTTTCCTTCAGCCCAGCCTGCACCCTCTCTAATCTGGGACCCCTTGAGGGATGTGTGACTGCCCATGTAGGCCCAAAGCTACCGGGATCAGACCTAAACAGGCAGTCGGACATCCCTCTCACAATACAGGACTGCTGGCTCCCAATTGCTCACTTGCCTGTCTTCCTGATTGTCCCTAACCACTTCTTTCTGCCAGCCTGATCACCCTCTAATCACTCCCATGCCAGCCTGATTGATGTCTAACTGCTCCCCAAGAGGCATCCATCTTGTGTGTTGAAGTGATGATCAATTTGCATATTACTTTTTTATTAGGTAGGTTATATAAATTAGGTTATCTGGATACCAGAAGGGCTGAGCCCCCAAATGGTGCCAGCACCCAAAGATAGAAGTCAGAGGTTTTTAAAGGACTCTAGGAAGGCTTTTTTCAGGTGCAGAATTCTCTGGGCAGGTTCAGATTCTGGGACAGCACAGAGGAAAGAGATAATGATCTTAGTAAGTGGAATGTCCATTGTGAAGTGGCCTGAGGGTCAGTTCCCAGGGTAGCAGGTATCAATTCAATTATTTGATTAGACTTAATACATAACAGTTCATTGAGTTACAAGGCCCTGATGATTGATTTGGGATTTCCTCAAATAATGAGTCAGTGTGAAAAGGAAAGTCAGAGGACATAAAGAAGGCCAAGAGACATATGAAGACATGGTCAAAGTCACTAATTATCCAAGAGATGCAAATCAAAAAGCCATTACATATGTATCCTACCAGAATGAATATCATCAACAAATCAACAAATGACAAGTCTTGGCGAGGATGATGAGAAAAAGGAACCCTGATGCACTGCTGGTGGGAATGCAGACTGGTGCAATCACCTTGGGAAACAGTATGGAGTTTCCTCAAAAAATAAAAAAAATCAACTCCCATTTGACCCAATCATTCCATTTCTAAAAATATATCCCAAGGAATCAGAAACACCAGTCAGAAAGGATATATGCATTGCTATGCTCATAGCAGCACAATTTACAATAACTAAAGTTTGGAAACAGCTTAAATGCCTATCAGCAGATGAGTGGATTAAAAAAGATGGTACATCTTCTCAATGGAATACTGAACTGCTATAAAAAAGAAGGAACTCTTACCATTTGTAACAGTGTGGATGGAACTGGAGAGCATTATGCTAAGTGAAATAAGCCAGTCGGAGAAAGATAAATATCACATGATTTCTCTGCCTTACTTCTTTAATTAATGTGCATGCTTTAATAAATTGTCTTGCCCTGGCTGGTTGGCTCAGTGTATAGAGCTTCTGCCCGCAGAGTGAAGGGTCCCAGGTTCAATTCTGGTCAAGGGCACATGCACAGTTTGTGGTCTCAATCCTCAGTAGGGGGCTTGCAGGAGGCAGCCAATCAAGGATTCTCTCTCACCATTACTGTTTCTATCTCTTCCTTTCTCTCTGAAATCAATAAAAATATATAGAAAAATAAATAAATTTACTTTATCACAATGGAACAACCTGGAGTTTTCTCTTATAAATTCACTTTTAAGAGATGACAAGCATGGAGGTTGGGGACAGCTTTCTACCTCTGACTAAGGGCAATTTGGTGTCTGTGTGAGGTATCTGTAATGACTCTTTAAAGTTTTTGATGAGCTATCATGCAGGTTTCTATAGCAGCTGTACCATTTTTCATTCCTACTTACATTTCACAAGAGTTCTAATTACTCCATATCCTTACCAATATTTGTTATTTTTTTACTTAAAGACAGTGGCCATCCTAATAGGTGTGAGGTGATGTTTGATTTTCATTTCTGTAATAATTAAGGATATTGAGCACCTTTTCATATGTATATTTTCTTTGGAGAAATATCTATTCAAGTCTTTTGACTATTTTTAAACTAGGTTGTTTTGAACTTTAGAAATTCTTTATATATTCTATGTATCAGATGCGTAATTTTTAAATATTTTCTCTCATTCTGTGAGTTGCCTTTTGACTCTGTTGATAGTTTTGTTTGATGCACAGAAGTTTTAAAATTTGATCTGGTCTTATTTATCTACTAGAGGCCTAATGTACAAAATTCGTTCATGGGGGCGGGGGAGAGGAGGTTTCTCAGCCCAGCCTGCACCCTCTCCAATCTGGGATCTCTCTCACAATCCAGGACTGCTGCCTCCCAACTGCTCACCTGCCTACCTTCCTGATTGCCCCTAACCACTTCTGCCTGCCAGCCTGATCACCCCTAACCACTCCCATGCCAGCCTGATTGATGTCTAATTGCTCCCCTGCCAACCTATTTCCCCCCTACTTCCTCCTCTGCCAGCCTGGTCACCCCTAACTGCCCTCCCCTGCAGGGTTGATTGCCCCCAACTGCCTTCCCTTGCAGGACTGGTGCTTCCCAACTTCCCTTCCCTGCTAGCCATCTTGTGGTGGCCATCTTGTGTCCACATGGGGCAGGATCTTTGACCACATGGATTTAGCCATTTGTGTGTTGGAGTGATGGTCAATCTGCATATCATTTTTTTTTTTTTTTTTTTTTAAGATATGATAGAGACCTGGTGCATGGGTGGGGGCTAGCTGATTTTCCCTGCAGGGTGTCCTGGATCAGGGTGGAGTATAACCTTTTTCCAGTTTCCTTAGGGCTCAACCTAATGTGTCTTGAGGCATGGGGCAGCCTGATTGAGGGGCCTGTGGTGGTTTGCAGGCCAGACACGTCCCTGGAGACCCAAGTGGAATCCCTGGTATCTAGAATTTATTTACATTCTACAATTGAAACTTTGTAGCCTGGAACGGAGCCGAGCCTCCTGCTTGCTCCATGACTGCCGCCATTTCTGTTTGGATTTGTTTACTTTCTATAATTAAAACTTTGTAGGAGGCGTAGGCTGGCACGGGAAGGCGGAAAACTTGACTTCCTTTGTTGCTCAGGAAACCCAACCCTCCCTCCTGCTCTCTGTGGCTGTAGCCATCTTGGTTAGGTTAATTTGCATACTTGTTCTATTTGGCTGGTGGGCATAGCTTGTTGCTATAGCAGAATGATGGTTAATTTGCATATTACTTTTTTATTAAATAAGATACTTGCTTTGGTTTCCTGTACTGTTGGTGTCATATCTAATACAATTGCCAAATCCAATGTCATGAAGCTTTTCCCTGTTTTCTTCTAGGAGTTTTATAGTTTTCAGTCTTACATTTAGATCTTTAATATATTTTTGAGTTAATTTATATATATGGCTTAAGGTTCCAACTTAATGCTTTTGTGTATGAATAATCCATTTTCCCAATATGATTTGTTGTTCTTTCACCATTTTCGGGGACTTGACGAGATTATTTGATTTTATAGGTGAGAGTTAATTCTGAAGATGGGTAGGGAGCCTGATTATATAGCTATTCAGTAAGAAACAACACAACACATTCAATAAAGGCTTCTTCAGAGAAAATACCACAGGTCCTGCCATGTGGCCTCCATATCACATGCCATAAATGTCATAAATGTCAGCTCTGAGGGACTGACTCTCCTGTGTGGATGTAAGGGGCCACAGGCTAACCTGACAAGTTCAGGGAAGGCCTGCATGGCAGTCTTACAAACTCAGGGACCTCCAGTAACCACAGAGGATGGTCTGAAATTAAAGTTTAACTAAAATTGGTTTATGGTGGGTAGTTATGATCTAGGCTGCTATCTTCACTGACAAGGTCAACCTTTACCTTAAGTGAATCTGAATCTGTCTTTTAGCATCTATAATAATATATCCTGAAATGTCTGCATAACTTATAATTTCCCTTTTTCCAGATTCCTTGGGGCATAAGCTAATGGGACAGATACCCCAAATTCCTTCTTTGTAATCACGTTAATTGTTCCTATAACCACCTAAGTATGTGTCTTTTCATTTTACTTCTTATCCAATCCCAGAGGTTTCCACCTCCCCCTTCCCCTCCCTCTCATCCCACCTGCTTTGCTTTCTCCCCATCTCTAATCTATCACCAGTGGATTTCATGTGACTCACCTATGTCCCTCCTTTAATTTCAATGTATGAAAATAGATGTAAGACTGCCATTCTCCAAAGCACTATCCCAATCCATTGAGATATTGCTTCCTGGCAGTTGTTGACAGTTTGGCTCAAATAAACTCATAAAAATTCTTTACGGGTTTGAATGTTTTTTTTTACATCAACACCCACCTTCACGTTTTTAAGAAAACAATTGCCCCATGAAAAAGAGCATCTTGTGGGGCTCACATCTGCATCTGAGTCTCACTGTGGTGAGTCTGCTTGGCAGAATGTAAGTCACATTGTGACCAGAAAGGGGACCTGGCCCTGAGGGGGTCTGCCTAGTGCCTGGCAGTAGTGGGTAGTGTGTGTGTTCTTGACTTCATGCAGGAAAAGTTTCACAACATGAGTGCAAGTGAATTTTAGAGGATGTTTATTAGAGCTGGGAAGTGAATAAGAAAGGGCTGGGGAAATGAGCACAGGCTAGTCTGATTTGGCTCACTAAGAAATCAGAGAAATGGGGGTGTAGAGAACAGGTTCAGGGAATTTCCTTGGATGAACTGCTCCTCCCTATTGCTTCTTTAGTTGCAAACTTGGTGGGGTTCCTTAGAGATGAGGAGATGCCTGCCTGTGGGGAAAGATGGGGAGGGGGAGGTGCAGGCGTGCTCCTAGGGGAGAGGGGGGAGAGGGGAAAGCTGGACCTTTTTAAAAAATATATATTTTATTGATTTTTCACAGAGAGGAAGAGATAGGGATAGAGAATTAGAAACATCAGAGAGAATCATCGATCAGCTGCCTCTTGCACACCCCCTACTGGAGATGTGCCCGCAACCAAGGTACATGCCCTTGCCTGGAATTAAACCTGGGACCTTTGAGTCCTCAGGCGGAATCTCTACCCACTGAGCCAAACCAGTCCAGGCGGGACCTTTCTTTTGAGGGGTTTTAAAGGCTGGGCATTTAGAGGATGTGTTAGGGAGGATCTCATTAGAATATTCACCAGCTTCATGCTGATGTACCAACATAAGGTTTATTCTCTTACCTTCATCTGTCCTTGGGTTTGGTTGGAAAGTGGGCCTTCTGGATTTTTGCTGTTTGTTTTCCTGAATAGGGTGATTTAAGCTATTTACCCTCTGGTTGGGGAGGAAAATTGCAAACCATTTATTCTTAAGTGTCCCAGATTTAGGGAAGATGGGATTTACTAAATGGCTCCCCACTGCTTGGCATCTAGATTTTCTAGACGGTTTCCATTGCTGTTTAAATATCTATCTCAGTTTCCCTATCCTGGTTTACTGGCTTTTCTCAGCTTGCTTCCCCATGGGAGGGTCTGGGAATGAGTTGTTTATCTCCTACTTTTAGAAATAAAGATGAAACAGAAGTTTTTGGGGGTGAAATAGATTTAGGAAATTTTAGAAATTTTAGAATTTTAGACCATGAAAAAAATACAGGGCTGCAAAGCAGCAGAAGGGATATTTGTATAGAACAGGAGAACCAAGAAGCTGCAACAGGTACATTTCCATAGCCTGAGGGAGCTGGGAACAGCAGAAGGTCTATAATTACAAAATAAAGCGAAGGAAGCCCCTCATCCAGAAGGAGAAGAAAGCCCAAAGGAAATAGCTAAACAATAAGGATGGAGGGGAGGAAACCCTCACAGGTCCCATGTGAGGTTGGACCTTTGAGCTCAGAAGTTACTGTAATAACAAGTCCAAGGGAAGAGTGGCCAACTAGAGAGAATGTCAAGGCACCGGCATCTGCAGCCTTTCTAAGCCAAAGGGAAAAGGAACTCAGTGGGACTCTTTTCCTCTTCCCAAGTGGGAGTCTGTGCTGTAAGACTCTCTTCCCCTCTCCACATGGGAGTCTGTACTTGTTCTTGAATAAATTTCCTCCTTGGCTATAACATCTTCTTTCCCTGGATTGATTCTTCAACTCCTATGGACAAGGAGTCTGGGAACCATTCTGCCCAGGGGAACACCCTGTGTTCCAGTCCAAAAATTCTGTTCCAAAGATTGATAATGGGGGAAAATTTCCATGCACACTAAGATCATTCAATCCAGCAGGTAGAAAGAGCATTCTATATAAAAGAGGTAATATGCAAATTGACCCTGCCTCTGTCATGCCATGGCAAAATGACAGCACCCACAGCTGAGGCAGGGTTCGCATAACAAGATGGCTGAGTCCACAGTGGAGGCGAGGTTCTTGTATCAGTAAATAATGAGCCATCAGGAGGAACCTGAGGCTGTGTGGTGCCAGGCTGGGAACGGGGACCTGAGGCTGCACCCCCTACGTGGCGGGACTTTACAGGGGACCTCAGACTATGCCCCAGGCCCTGTGCTGGGCCATGGGACCTGAGACCATGCCCCCTTCCCAGTGGTGCTAATAGGGGACCTGAGGCTGTGCTCCTTGCCTGGTGGAGCTTGACGGGGGTGGGGCTGGCCAATTCTGGATCTTTCCCAATGGGGGTGGTGCTGTCTGAGTCTGGGTCTCGCACAAAATTGAGTTACACGTGTGTGAGTGGGAACTTGACTCTGGGTCCCATGGCATGCCCAGACTCTTAGAGGAGGAAGATTTTCATATACATCTTACTAATTTTCTTTCATCTCTGACACTTCCATTTAGAGGAAGTGCAAAATTAAAATATTTCCTCTAATTAATTGCCTTTTTAAAAAAATATATATTTTATTGAATTTTTACAGAGAGGAAGGGAGAGAGATAGAGAGCTAGAAACGTCGATGAGAGAGAAACATCGACCAGCTGCGTCTTGCACACCCCCTTCTGGGGATGTGCCCCCAACCAACGTTCATGCCCTTGACCGGAATCGAACCCTGGACCCTTCAGTCCGCAGAACAGTGCTCTACCACTGAGCCAAAAAAGGTTTTGGCTAATTAATTCCCTTCTAATGTTCATGAATTTTGTGTACTAGGTCACTAGTTGGTATTATAAGGCTCTTGTTAATATTTTCATGTATATCACATACAGTTCTCTTTTTCAATTTTTCTCTTTGCAGTGGCATCTCAATATTTTAATTTGTTCCTCTACTTGTTTTTAAGTTCCACACATTATTAACATTCTTTATTTTTTTTCAACTTTTAACTTTGATACATATATACTTTCTTCCCTGTCTAACATATTATTTGCTCTGCATTTAACATTTATTTTGGTTTTATTCAAATTTTGTGGGGAGCTGCCCTGAATGCAGAGGTCCTATATGCCTAAATCCTGACATGGGTGTAGGACACAGCTCTCCATGTGCCCCCCTTTCCATTAACCTAAGTGGAAAATTGCTACTACCCCTAGGAATGCTGCTAACTGCAGATGTCTTTGCTTTAGGGTAAAACAATTGATAGGAGCCTGCTGACGCAGAAGGAGCTGCGAGTTAAGAGGAAGATAGGTGGTTGTAAAAGGTCAGGTGGTTGTAAAAGGTCAGTTGCTGGAGGAACTTATCTGTACAGGAACTCATCATGTTAACAGAAACAGCCACCTGCAGGATTTCCTGAAATAAATATTTCCTCCTTCAGAATTGTATTTAAAGGTTGGAAAATAAAATTCGCGTCTACAGACCTCGGGTCTGAGCCTTCCTGACCCCATCTGTTCTTGCCTGTCTTTTTCTTATCCTCACCCCCTCATTCAGGCACTGTTCGTTGCTGGCAGGTTCCGGCAAAATTTGGCATTTTTCTTAATTTTTAATGCAGTTAATATTTTGTCTGTCTAAGAAGAAAGCAACTTTATTCATTTTTTAACTCATATGGAATGATTCTCTCATGCCACTAGTTTATTAGTCATTCAAGGAAAATGAATAGTGTCCTTTTTATTTTTTTATTTTTCATTGTCTAAAGTAGGGGTGTCGAACTCAATCAGAGAAGGGGCCAAAATCTAAAATCCAGCCTAAATCGCGGGCCAAATGGTTTACTGAACAGTCATAAACTGACAATGTCATAAACTGACAGCGGAGTGCAGTGATGACAGCGCAGTGCGGGCCACATTGCAAGGCCTGGCGGGCTGGATTTGGCCCGCGGGCCTTGTGTTTGACACATGTGGTCTAAAGCTTTACATATGTGTCCTCTTCCCCTAATTGACATCCTCCCAAGCCATTCCCAGCCCAGGCAAGCCCCCCATGACCCTAGTGTCTGTGTCGATTGGTTATGCTAATATGCATGCATTTAAGACCTTTGGTTGCTCTTTGAAACCCCCCCCCCCCGCCCCCTTTCTCTATCATTTGTCTCTGGATTGGTTTTTTTTTTTCAGCTTTTATTTATTTATTGATTTATTTTACATATTTTAAAATTGCCCCACCCTCCCATACATACCCTCCCTCCCCAGAGTTTTGTGTCCATTGGTTGTACTTATATGCATGTATACAAGTCCTTCCGTTGATCTCTTATCTCCCCCAGATCTTCCTACCCTCCCTGCTATAATTTTACAGTTTGCTTGTTGCTTTACTGTATTTATATCTGACTTTTGGTTTGTCAGTTTATAATGTTCTTTAATATCCGTAAATGAGTGAGGCCATGTGGTATTTCTCTTTCATTGACTGGCTTATTTCACTCAGCATGATGTTCTCTAGTTCTATCCAGGTTGCTGCAAATGATGAGAATTCCTTCTTTTTTATGGCAGCATAGTATTCCATTGTGTAGATGTACCATTGTTTTTTGATCCAATCATCTGCTAACGGGCACGTAGGCTGTTTCCAGATTCTAGCTACTGTAGATTGTGCTGCTATGAACATAGGGGTGCATATATCCTTTCTGATTGGTGTTTCTAGTTTCTTGGGATATGTTCCTAGGAGTGGGATTACTGGGTCAAATGGGAGTTCCATTTTCAGTATTTTGAGGAAACTCCACACTGTTCTCCACAGTGGTTGCACCAGTCTGCATTCTCACCAACAGTGCACGAGGGTTCCTTTTTCTTCACAACCTCGCCAACACTTGTCTTTTGTTGATTTGTTGATGTTGGCCATTCTGATAGGTGTGAGATGGTACCGCATTGTTGTTTTGATTTGCATCTTTCGGATAATTAGTGACTTTGAGCATGTTTTCATGTGCCTTTTGGCCTTCCTTCTGTCTTCTTTTGAAAATATTCTATTTAGGTCCATTGCCCATTTTTTAATTGGATCATTCATCTTCCTTTTATTTAGTTGTATAAGCTGTTTGTAGATGTTATAGATTAAACCTTTATCAGTGGTAACATTTGCAAATATGTTCTCCCACACAGTGGGCTTTCTTGTTGTTTTGTTGATGGTTTCTTTCGCTGTAAAAAATCTTACTATTTTGATGTAGTCCTATTTGTTTATTTTCTCTTTAGCTTCCATTGCCCTAGGGGCAGTATCAGTGAAGAAGTTCTTTGGGCATATGCCTGAGATTTTGTTGCCTGTGTATGCTTCTAGTATTTTTATGGTTTCCCGTCTTATGTTTAAGTCCTGTATCCATTTTGAGTTTATTTTTGTGTATGGTGTAAGTTGATGATCTAGTTTCATTCTTTTGCATGTATCTGTCCAATTTTCCCAACACCATTTATTGAAGAGACTGTCTTGATTCCATTGTATATTCGTGCCTCCTTTGTCAAATATTAATTGAGCATAGTGATTTGGGTTGATATCTGGGTTCTCAATTCTTTTCCATTGATCTATATGTCTGTTCTTGTGCCAGTACCAGGCTGTTTTGAGAACAGTGGCTTTGTAATATAGTTTGAAGTCTGGTATTGAGATCCCTCCTACTTTTCTCTTCTTTCTCAGGATTGCTGTGGCTATTCGGTTCTTTTATTGTTCCAAATGAACTTTTGTAGAGTTCTTTCTAGGTCAGTGAAATATGCCGTTGGTATTTTAATGGGGAGTGCATTGAACCTATAGATTGCTTTAGGAAGTATGGACATTTTGATGATGTTGATTCTACCAAACCATGAACATGGTATGTTCTTCCATCTGTTTACATCTTCCTCTATCTCTTTTTTCAGTGTCGTGTAGTTTTCCGTGTATAGGTCCTTTACTTCCTTAGTTATGTTTATTCCTAGGTCTCTTAATTTTTTTGGTGCGATGGTAAATGGAATTGCTTTTTTTAGTCTCTGTTTCTATAAATTCGCTGTTGGTGTATAGAAATGCCATAGATTTCTTGCCATTAATTTTGTATCCTGCTACATTGCAAAATTCATTTATTAAGTCAATTAGTTTTTTAATGGATTCTTTTTTTATATATATATACAATATCATGTCATCTGCAAATAAGAATAACTTTACTTCTTCCTTTCCAATTTGGATGCCTATATTTCCTCTTCTTGTCTAATTGCAACGGATAGTATTTCCAGTACTATGTCAAAGAGGAGTGGCGATAGTGGGCATCCCTGTCTTGCTCCTGTTCTTTGAGGGAATGGTTTTAGTTTTTGCCCATTGAGTATGATGTTGGCTGTGGGTTTATCATGTATAGCTTTTATTATGTTGAGGTATGATCCTTGTTCTCCCACCTTGTTAAGAGTTTTTATCAGGAAAGGGTGTTGGATTTTATCAAATGCTTTTTCTACATCAATTGATATGACTATATGATTTTGATCTTTCAATTTGTTTATGTGATGTATCACGTTTATTGATTTGCGGATATTGTACCAACCTTGCATTCCTGGAATAAATCCTATTTGGTCATGTTGTATAATCTTTGTGATGCTGTGCTGGAGCTGATTTGCTACAATTTTGTTGAGGATTTTGGCATCTATGTTCATGAGGGATATTGGCCTGTAATTCTCTTTCATTGAGTTGTCTTTATCTGGTTTTGGTATTAGGGTGATGCTGGCTTCACAGAAGTAATTTGGAAGAGTTCCTTCATCTTGAATTTTTTGGAATAGTCTGAGGAGGATAGGTTTTAGTTCTTCCTTGAATGTTTGGTAAAACTATCCTGTGAAGCCATCTGGCCCCGGGCTTTTGTTTGCTGGAAGCTTTTTGATGACTGTTTCAATTTCTTCCCATGTCACTGCTCTATTGAGATTTTTAGATTCTTCCTGATTGAGTTTTGGAAGGTTCTATTTTTCTAGGAATATGTCCATTTCCTTCAGGTTGCTCAGTTTGTTGGAATAGAGTTGTTCGTAGTATTTTGTAACAATCCTTTGTATTTCGGCGGGGTCTGTTGTTATTTCACCTCTTTCGTTTCTGATTTTGTTTATTTGGGTCCTCTCTCTTTGTTTCTTGGTTAGCCAGGCTAGAGGTTCATCTATCTTGTTTATTCTTTCAAAGAACCAGCTCTTGGTTTTGTTGATCTTATGTATTGTTTCTTTGGTCTCTATGTTGTTTATCTCCGCTCTGATTTTTGTTATTTCCTTCCTTCTGCTTACACTGGGCTTTTCTTCTTTCTCTTTTTCTAACTCATTGAGTTGTAGAGTTAGATCATTTGTTACAATTTTTTCTAGTTTTTTGCAATAGGCTTGTAAGGATATGAACTTCCCTCTCAAAACTGCTTTTGCTGTGTCCCATAGATTTTAGATTGTTGTGTTTTCATTGTCATTTTTTTCCAGGATGTTTTTAATTTCTTCCTTGATTTCTCTGGTAACCCAGTCCTTGTTTAATAGCATGCTATTTAGTCTCCATATGTTTGATTTCTTTGAATTATTTTCATTGTAGTTAATTTTCAGTTTTATGCCACTATGATCTGAGAAGATGCTTGATATGATTTCTATCTTCTTGAATTTGAAGAGACTTTGCCTATGTCCCAAAATGTGGTCTATCTTTGAGAATGTCCCATGTGCGCTTGATGAGAACGTATATTCTGTGGCTTTGGGGTGGAATGTTCTGAATATGTCGATTAATTCCATCTGGTCTAGCGAGTCATTTAGGATTGATATTTCTTTGCTGATTTTTTGTTTAGATGATTTGTCAAAGGGTGACAGTGGGGTATTAAAATCTCCTACTATGATTGTATTGCTATTAATCTCTTCCTTAATGTCCTCCAGCGGTTTCTTTATATATTGGGGTGATCCCATATTGGGTGCATATATATTTACCAGGGTTATTTCTTCTTGTTGGATTGCTCCCTTTAGTATTATGAAGTGGCCTTCATTATCTCTTGTTATGTCCTTCACTCTGAGATCTAATTTGTCAGATATAAGTATTGCTGCCCCAGCTTTTTTTTCATTTCCATTTGCCTGGAAACCTTTTTCCATCCCTTCACCCTCAGTCTGTGTGCATCTTTTTTTCTGAAGTGGGTTTCTTGTAGAAACAGATATATGGGTCTTGTTTTCTTATCCAATCCGTTACCCAATGTCTTTTGACTGGAGCATTTAGTCCATTTACATTTAAAGTTATTATTGATACAGGTTCCTCGTTAGTGCAGTAGGTAGTGCGTCAGTCTCATAAAGTTATTATTGATAGGTACTTATTTGATGCCATTTTTATTCTGTACCCCTGTGTTCCTTCTTTGCTTTCTATTTCTTTAATTTTACAGTAGACCCTTTAGCATTTCTTGCATTGCTGGTTTGGTGGAGATAAATTCCCTTAGTCTGTTTTTGTCTGTGAAGCTCCTGATTTCACCTTCGCTTTTGATTGATAGCCTTGCTGGGTACAGTATTCTTGGATTCAGACCCTTCCTTTGCATGACTTTGTATATTTCATCCCATTCACTTCTGGCCTGATAAGTTTCTTTGGAGAAATCAGTTGCTAGTCTGATGGGGGTTCCTTTATATGTAACTTTCTGCCTCTCTCTGGCTGCTTTAAAAAAAAATTTTTTTGTCCTTAGTGTTTGCCAGCTTAATTATTGTATAATGTGCTTAGGGGTCGGTTTTCTGGGGTTCATTTTGCTTGGGACTCTCCGACCATCTTGGATTTGTGTGGGTTTTTTCTTCTCTATCTCATGAAAGTTTTCTGTCATTATTTCTTGAAATATGTTTTCCATGTCTTCCTCAGTTCCCTTTCCTTCTGGAACCCATATTAATCTATATTGTTTTGTTTTGTATTGTCCCAAAGTTCCCTTAGACTTTCCTCCTGCTTTTTAATTTTTTTTTCCAGAAGCTGATCTAATTGGGTATTTTTTTCCATCTTGTCTTCTAGCTCGCTGATGCGGTCCTTTGCTTCTTCTAATCTACTCTTGATGCTTTCTATTGAGGTCTTTACAGTCGCAATGTCATTTTTCATTTCTTCTTGGTTCTTCGTCATTTCCTCTTGGTTCTTACTCATATTGTCAAATTAGTCTTCCATTCTTTTTAGCCATCTTATGATCATTACTCTGAATTCTTGTTCTGGTAGGTTGCTTGCCTCTATCTCGTTTACTTCCTTTTCCGGTGAAGCCTGCTTTTCTTTCATATGCGGGCTGTTTTTTTGTTTTTTTGTTTTTTGTTTTTTTTTTGTCTCTCCATGATCTCTCTTTTTAGGATGTCTGTTTATGTAGTTCTCTCTCTCCTGCTTTGATTTAAAGGCACAAAATATAACACAACCAGGTTCAACACACAAGGCACTGAATAGAAATGTGTTTCCGATATTAATAACCACCAATAAAGGTGACTAGAACCCAGCTAACAAAAACATACATTCAAACAAAAGGAATAGGCAAATCAATCTTATAAAAAAAAGCATACAACTTCAGTATAGTTAACATTCAACATATAACTTCAAAGAGTTAGAGAGAAAGTCTGTTTTGTTTTGTTTTGTTTTTAGGACAGCTGCGAGGGAGGTGTGAATGGGCTTGGAGCAGGGAGTTGGAAATTAGATATATACAAGTAGGGTGAAATTTTAGGAGGGGGTAGACAGAGGGAATGGGGAAAATCTAGAGCAGGAAAGGGTTAAGATAAACAAGGTACCAAAGGAAAAGGTCGGAAAGAGAGTGAAGGCATAAAGGTAGGGTTGAGATAGAATAAAGCATTGGAGAAGGAAAGATAGATAAAGACTGTAGAACAGTAATCCTGAAATAAATATATATATATATATATAATAAAATAAAATAAAAATAAGAAAAACAAACAAAAGAAAATAAGATGAAAAAGGTAAATTAGTAGTAGTAATAATGTTGATTACGTATGCAATGTAATAATTATAAAGATAAAATCAAGTGAGGAAAAAGAAAAAAAAGTAGTTTCTTTAGTAAACATTGTAAATAATGAAAACAAAAATAAAAAACAAAAATTTAAAAATTTTAAAAAATAATAAAATTTTAAAAATTTAAATAAAATTTGCAGTAATGAAGGTCATTTGCTTCCTCTATTGTTATGATCTAGTCCTGATTTTTAGGCAGGTATTGCTTTGCTTTTATTACACTAGAGTCAATTTGTGAATTAGCCTCTGGATGGCAGTGTTTCTAGGTTGACTTCCCAGACTCTAGAGCCTCTCCAGCTTCCCCCCCCCCCCCCCCCCCGTCCTCTCTGCAGCAGGAACTATGGAGGGGGGAGGGGGAAAGTCCGAGCAACTGCAATCTCCCGCAACTCTCCGAGCCAGATCCAAATGTGTTGCTCTTTAGATATCTCCCCTGTTAGGTGCCCTGTCCACTTTCACGGGTGACACCTGCCCAACAGCTAGGGCTTCTACTTGTAATCACTGCCCTTTTCCTCCAGCTTCTGCGCGCTCTGTGTGCGCAGGCTTCTGTCTTCACCGGAAGCACTCTCCACCCTCTCCCCTCGAAATCCGACCTTTTCGCCATGCAGTGGGGCACTCCTGTGAGGCCAAGTGTTCGCGCCGCCTGGGATCCATGTTATGGGGGTCACAGCTGCTTGGTGGTCGCTGCGGCTGTAGATATTCAGGCCTCTGACACGATCCAATTTTCCTCTTAAGATGGCGAGATTTCCCGTCCAAGCAGGTAGGTAGCTCCGGGAAGGGACGTAGCCCAAGTGGGTGCTTCCCTGTGAGGGGTATCCCTGTCAGCGGCCCCCCAGCAGTTTCTTCTGGTGTTCGCTGTCTCCCAACTTGCTAATAAACACTCACAGCTCAAGGGTGCTTCCCTGTGAGGGGTATCCCTGTCAGCGGCCCCCCAGCAGTTTCTTCTGGTGTTCACTGTCCCCCAGCTTGCTAATAAACACTCACAGCTCAAGACCATTAGCTGCTCTCTTTCTGCTTCGGGACAGGGCTCAGAATCCACCCATCTATTCTTCCACCATTTTGTCCCTGGATTGGTTGTTATTCATCAAATTATGTTGATCATTATATTTCACATATAAGTGAGATCATGTGATATTTATCTTTTGACAGCTGGTTTATTTCATTTAGTATAATGCTCTCTAGTTCCACATACTGTTTCATATGGTAAAATTTTCTTCCTTTTCATAATGGCATAGTATTCCATTGTGTAGATGTACGACTGTTTTTTTAAAATATATTTTATTGATTTTTTACAGAGAGGAAGGGAGAGAGATAGAGAGCTAGAAATGTCAATAAGGGAGAAACATTGACCAGCTGCCTCTTGCACACCACCTACCAGGCATATGCCCGCAACCAACGTACATGCCCTTGACCCAAATCGAACCTGGGACCTTTCAGTCCGCAGACCAATGCTCTACCGCTGAGCCAAACCGGTTTCGGCATACCACCTTTTTTAATCCACTCATCTGTTCATGGGCACTTATGCTATTTCCAAATCTCAGCGATTGTAAATTGTGCTGCTATAAATATGGGGTGCACACATCCTTTCTGAATGGTATTTCTGGTTTCTTGGGATATATTCCTACAAGTGAGATTACTGAGACAAATGGAAGTTCCATTTTTAGTTTTGTTTTTTTTTAGGAAACTCCATACTGTTCTCCACAGTGGCTGCACCAGTCTGCATTTCCACCAGCAGTGAATAAAGGTTCGGTTTTTCTCCGCATCCTCGCCAGCACTTGTCATTTGTTGATGATAGCCATTCTGATAGGTGTGAGATGGTATCTCAATGTTGTTTTGATTTGCATCCCTTCGATGATTAGTGACTTTGAGCATGTTTTCATATGTCTCTGAGCCTTCTGTATGTCTTCTTTTGAAAAGTGTTGGTGACCCACATTGGGTGCCATGATGCTAGGGTTCTTTTTCCCATTCTTACAAAGGGTTCAGCATTCTGGAGAAAGGGCTATGTGTAGATGATTAAAGTGTCCAAAGATGAAAGATATTTTTTAGAGCTTTGGGGGTCAGAGGAGCTTCAATTGAAGGAGCTAGAAGACTCTTCCTTGACTCAGGACCCTGCCTTTATTCAACACAGTTTGTCCCAAGGCAAAGTGGAAATATACACTTCAAAGGGTAAGTTATCAAAGGGTATACAGAAAAATTGTGAATTTGGGAAATAGCCTACAGCTGTTCAGGTGTTTGGCGAACAGGAGGCAATAAAATTCCCTGATCTGTCTGGCAGTTAACAATCCCATTCAGGTTTGGTGGAAATGCCCTTTAGTTGTTTCCAACAGGTAAACTAGATGTGTGGCTCACCCTATTTGAGCCCCCCAAGTTTCACCAACCTTTTGGTAAAACTCTTGTAATTATTACATGCTGGAATTGGTATAGGTGACCCCTGTGAAAGAAGTAGTGACTCACAGGTTGAGAACCACTGTCAGGGTTTCCTCAGACCATTGGAAAACACAGATATTTACATTAGGATTCATAACAGCAGCAAATTTACGTTATGAAGTAGCAACTAAAATAATTTTATGGTTGGGGGTTACCACAACATAAGGAACTATATTATTATTTTTTTAAATAAATCTTTATTGTTCAGATTATTACAAAAGTTCCTCATTTTTTCCCCCTCCACCAGGTTCCCACCCCACCCTCTGCCCTTTCCCCACCCCCACATTGTCCTCATCCATAGGTGCACAGTTTATGTTCAGTCTCCTCTCGCACCCCTCAGTCCTCTTTTCCCAGAGAATCGTCAGTTCACTCCCGTTCCATACCTCTGATTCTATTATATTCAACAGTTAATATTGTTCATCAGATTTTTTTTAATTCCCTTGGTTTTTAGATTCACTTGTTGATAGTTACATATATGTTGTTCATAATTTTTAATCTTTATTTTCTTTCTCTTACAAAAGAACCCCCTTCAGGAATTCAAATAATTCTGGTTTGGTGGTGGTGAACTCCTTTAGCTTTTTTTTTTTTTTTTTTTTTTTTTTTTTTTTTTTTTTAGTGAAGCTCTTTATCTGGCCTTCGATTCTGAGTGATAGCTTTGCTGCGTAAAGTATTTTTGGCTGTAGGTCCTTGTTATTCATCACCTTGAATATTTCTTGCCATTCCCATCTGGCCTGCATGGTTTCTGTTAAGAAATCAGCTGACATTCGTATGGGTGCTCCTTTATAGGTAACTACCTGCTTTGCTTTTGCTGCTTTTAATATTCCCTCTTTGTCTCTTGCTCTTGGCATTTTAATTATGATGTGTCTTGGTGTGGTCCTCTTTGGGTTCCTTTTCTTTGGGGTTCTGTGTGCTTCCCGGACTTGTAAATCTATATCTTTCCCCAGGTGGGGGAAGTTTTCCTTCACTATTTCTTTCAATATGTTTTCGGTATCTTTCTCTCTCTCATCTTCTGGGACCTCCATAATTCTGAGGTTGGTTCGCTTGAAGTTGTCGCAGAGGTTTCTTACACTATCTTCAACTTTCTGGATTCTATTTTCTTCTTGCTTCTGTGGAGGAGTGTGCTCTGGTTCTTTGTGCTCCAAATCTTTGACTTGATTCTTGAGATCTTCCATTCTGTTTGTAAGACTCTGTATAATATTTTTTATTTCAGACAATGTATTCTTTATTTCAAGTTAATCCCTTTTCATAGCCTCATAGGTCTTGTTTATTTTATCAGCCTTTTCTAGGAAATTCTTGAAAAACCTTATAAGCGTGGTTTTGAAGTCTATATCCAGTTGCTTTTTGTCCTCCATATCTTTCGTTTATGATCTGTTTCTTTGTCTCGGCATTTTCACTGCTTCTCTGAGTTGGTAGGGTGGCTTTGTGTGTTAAGGTGTCCTATATGGTTCAGTGGGTCACCCTCCCAGTTATCTTGGTGCACCCCTTTGTGGACTGTGTGTACAGCCTTTTGTAGTTAAGTCTTAATTGTTGTTGGTATCACTGGGAGGAATTGATCTCCAGGCCAATTGGCTGTGAGGATCAGCTGTGTCTATGCCAGGAGACAGCCTTATTCAAGAGCCTCTGTGCTCGGTTTGGATGGGGCGGAGTTTCAGGGTGGAGCCTACAGCCTTGGCTTCCTGTCGGCCCCACCCTATGAGGTTCCTGAGTCTCAGTGTTCCTCAGTGTCTTTTGGTACTCGCTGAAAGCACCTTTGAGAGAAAGGTGCCCTCGAGTTTTGTCCACTACCAGACAGTCTAGTCTCTCCCCCAATGAGCCCGGAAATGGGGTTCAGTGCTGTTGGAAGTGGGATTCAGTGCAGTCCGGTGCTTTTGTCTACTTCCTGCTAGGGCAATCCAGCGGCACAGCCAATCTTCCATTCTCTGCATGTAATATGTGCACCTCTGGGACTTCCTTTTGCCGCTCTCCTGAGTTTCTGCCTTACAGCGCAGGTTCCCTCCATATGAGCCTTGGTCCCCAGGGTCTAGTCTAGAACGTGGGTTCAGTGAAGTTGGAACTGGAGCTCAGCACAGTTTGGAGCTTTTGTCTCCTTCCTGCTAGGGCAATCCAGTGGCACAGTCAACATTCTGTCCTCTGCGCATCTCTGGGGCTCTGCTTTTCGCCGTTCCCCCGAGTTTCCCCCTTACAGCTCAGAATCCCTCTGTATGAGCCTGGGTCCCCAGGGTCTCACCCAGAACTGGGGTTCAGTGCAGTTGGAACTGGGGCTCAGCTCAGTCTAGAGCTTTTATCTCCTTCCCACTAGGGAACGCCAACCACGCACTTGGCCGCCACTCCTCTCCCGCTCTGACCTCTCCCCATGTGTGCACCATGTCTCCATATCTTAGGCTTTTACAGCTCCTCTGATTTTCCTTCTGGTTTTCTCTTTCCTTCTAGTTGTAGAATTTCCAGTCAGTCAACTTTTCTGTAGTTCTGGATGATGTCCACCTTATATTTTAGTTGTATATTTTGAAATTGTTGTGTGAGGCTGCAGTTAGGCATTTACCTATGCCGCCATCTTGGTTTCTCCCCCATGATGAACTATATTAAAGGGTTTTAGCATTAATAAGGTTGAGAACCACTGCTCTAGGAGCTGTGTCTGTGAAGATATTGCTATGACATATGTCTGCTATTTTGCTGCTTCTGGAGTCTTGTATGATTTTTATGGTTTCCCATCTTATATTCAAGTCCTTTAGCCATTTTGAGTTTGTTTTTGTGTAAGGTGTAAGTTGGTGATATAGTTTAGTTTTTTTGACTGTATCTGTCCAAATTCCCAACACCATTTTTTAAAGAAACAGTTTTGACTCCATTGTAAGCTCTTATCTCCTTTGTCAAATATTAACTGAGCAGAGTGGTTTGGATCGATTTCTGGGTTTTCTGTTCTGTTCCATTGGTCTATACTGTATGTCTGTTCTTGTGCCAGTACCAGGCAGTTTTGAGAACCATGGCTTGATAAGATATCTTGATATCTGGTAATGTGATCCTTCCAACTTTGTCTTTTATCAGGATTGCTGTGGATTTTATTTTTTTAATTCCAGGTGAATTTTTGGAGAGTTTGCTCTACATCTTTGAAATATGCCGCTGGTATTTTAATGGAGATTGTATTGAATCTGTAGATTGCTTTGGGTAGTATGGACATTTTAATGATGTTAATTCTATCAATCCATGAACATGGTATGTTCTTCCATTTGCTAAAGTCTTCCTCTATCTCTTTTTTCAATATCCTATAGTTTTCTGAGTACAGGTCTTTTATGTCTTTAGTTAAAGTTCTTTATAGGCATCTAAATTTTTATTTTTTATTTTTATTTATTTATTTTTTTGTGTGCAATGGCAAATGGGATTGTTCTCTTCATTTCTCTTTCTGTGAGTTCATTATTGGTATATAAAAAAGCCATAGATATTTGGGTGTTAATTTTGTATCCTGCTACATTGCAGGATAATAAATTCATTTATTAAGTCTAGTAGCTTTTTTGATGGCATCTTTAGGATTTTCTATGTATAGTATCATGTCATTTGTAAATAAGGACAGTTTTACTTTTTCTTTTTTTTAATTTGGATGCTTTTTATTTCTTTTTGTTGTCTGGTCACTATGGCTAGTACTTACAGTACTATATCAAACAGGAGTGGTGAAAGTGGGCATCCTGTTCTGTTCCTGTTCTTAGGAGAAATGAGTTTAATTTTTGCCCATTGAGTATCATGTTGGATGTATATTTGTCATATAAGGCTTTTATTATGTTGAGGTATGATTCCTCTATTCCCACTTTGCTGAAAGTTTTTATCAAGAAAGGATGTTGTATTTTGTCAAATGCTTTTTCTGCATTGATTGATATGATTATGTGATTTTTTAAATCTCAATTTGTTTATATGATGTATCACATTTATTGTTTTGCAGATATTGTTCCATCCTTGCATCCCTGAAATAAATTCCACTTGGTCATGTTGTATGATCTTTCTATTGTAATGCTCAATCTGGTTTGCTAGAATTTTGTTGGGGATATAAACATCTATATTTATCAAGGTTATTGGCCTGTAGTCCTCTCTCTCTCTCTCTCTCTCTCTCTCTCTCTCTCTCTCTCTCTCTTTCTCTCTCTCTCTTATGATGTCCTTATCTGGTTTTGGTATTAGGGTAATGCTGGCTTCATAGAATGATCTTGGAAGTATGCCTTCCACTTGGATTTTTTGGAATAGTCTGCGGAGGATAGGTTTTAGTTCTTGGTAAAACTACCATGTAAAGTCAACCAGATCATGGCTTTTGTTTGCTGGAAGATTTTTGATTGCTGCTTCAGTTTCTTTGGTAGTAATTGGCTGATTTAGTATTTTTGATTCATCTTGATTGAGTTTTGGGAGCTTGCATTTTTCTAAGTATATGTCCATTGCATCTTAGTTGCCCATTTTATTGGAATAGAGTTGTTCATTGTATTTTTTCATAATCGTTTGTATTTCTGTGGGATTGATTTTACTTTGCCTCTTTCATTTCTGATTTTATTTATTTAGGCCCTCTCTCTTTGTTTCTTGGTGAGCCTGGCTAGAGGTTCATCAATCTGGTTTATCCATTCAAAGGACCAGCTCTTGGTTTTATTGATCTTTTGGTCCTATGTCTTTTATCCCTGCTTTGATCTTTATTATTTCCTTTCTTCTGCTTATGCTTGGGTTTTCTTGTTATGCTCTTTCTAACTCTTTGAATTGTAGGGTTAGATAATTTGTTACCATTTTCCCCCATTTTTTGAGATAGGCCTATGTAGAACTATGAACTTCCCTCTCAAGACTACTTTCGCTGTGTTTCATAGATTTTGGATTGTTGTGTTTTATTGTCATTTCTTGCCAGGATGTTTTTTATTTCTTCTTTGATCTTTTTGGTAACACAATCATGTTTAATAGCATGCTATCTAGCCTCCTGGTGTTTGATTTTTTTAAAAATTGTTTTTATTGTCATTGATTTCTAATTTTTTGCCATTTTGATCTGAGAAGATGTTTGATAAAATTTCCTTGAATTTGAAGAGACTTTGCCTGTGTCCCAGTATGTGGTGAATCTTTGGGAATAAACCATGTGCACTTGAAAAGAATGTTTATTCTGTGGCTTTTGTGAGAAATGTTCTCAAGATGTCAATTAATTTCATTTGATCTAGTGAGTTACTTAGAATTGTTGTTTCCTTGCTGATTTTTTGTTTATAGGATTTGTCCAGTGGTGTTAGTGGTGTATTAAATGACTATATTGCTGTAAATCTCATCCTTGATATCCTCCAGAAATTTTTCATGTATTTGGGTGCTCCTGTAATAGGTGCATATACATTTACCAGAGTTATATCTTCTTGTTGAGTTGCTCTCTTTTGTATTATGAAATGCAATGGCTTTCCTTATCTCTTTCTGTAGCATTCACTTTGAGGTCTAATTTGTCAGATATAAATATTGCTTTTTTTTGTTTTTCCATTTCCATTTGCCTTAAAAACCCTTTTCCAACCCTTCACCATTAGTCTGTGTGAGTCTTTTGTTCTGAGGTGAATTTCCTATAGACAGAAGATATATGGGTCATGTTTTCTTATACACTCAGCTACCCCATCTATTTTCATTAAGATATTTTTAATCCACTTACATTTAAAGTTATTATTGATAGGTACTTGTTTGTTGCTATTTTTATTCTTTATGCCTGTGTTTTTTCTTTGCTTCCTATTTCTTCTTTTTACAGCAGACCCTTTAGCATATTTGGCATTGCTGGTAATAAACTCCCTTAGTCCCTTTTTGTCTGTGAAGCTCCTGATTTCTCCTTCAATTTTTATTGATAGCCTTGCTAGGTACAGTATTCTTGGATTCAGACCCTTGCTTTGCATGACTTTGTATATTTTATGCCATTCCCTTCTGGCCTGATTTATTTCTGTTGAGAAATCAGTTGCTAGTTTGATGGGACATCCTTTGTAGATAACTTTCTGTCTGTCTGTGGCAGCCTTTAAGATTTTTACTTTGTCTTTGGTGTTTTCAAATTAATTATAATATGTCTTGGTGTTAGTCTTTTGGGGTTCATCTTGTTTGGGATTTTGTGAGTTTTTTACTGTAGATTTGTGTACGTTTTTTCTTCTCTATATCAAGGAACTTTTATGTTATTATTTTTTCAAACAGGTTTTCTTTTCTTTTTAGTATTTTCTTTTAATTGAATTCAGAGAGGAAGGGAGAGGGAGAAACAGAAACATAAAAGATGAGAGAGAATCATTGACTAGCTTCCTGCTGAATGCCCTCCACTATTGATCAAGCCCATAACTCAGGCATATGCCCTTGACCAGAATCGGACCCGGGACCCTTCTATATACAGGCCAATGTTCTATCCACTGAGCCAAACCAGCTAGGGTTCAAACAGGTTTTCCATTTGTTGCTTGGTTTTCTCTCCTCCTGGCACCCTGATTATGCAGATGTTGTTTCATTTTGTGTTATCTCAAAGTTCCCTTAGGCTCTCCTCCTTTTTTTCTAAGTGGTTTTTTTTTTTTGTTTTTTTGTTTTTTTTCCCTTAGATGCTGCTCTGCTCGGGTATTTTTTCCTACCTTGTCTTCTCACTGATGGAGTCCTCTGCTTCTTCTAATTTACTTTTGATGCTTTCCTTTGAGTTCTTTATTGCAGCGATAACATTTTTATTTCTTCTGGGTTCTTCTTCATTTCCTCTTAATTCTTACACATATTGTTGAATTTGTCTTCCAGCCTTTTCAGTGACCTTATGACCATTGCTGAGTTTTTTCTCTTATACTATTGCTTGCCTCCATTTTATTTACTTCCCTTTCTGGTTATTCCTCCTTTTCTTTCATATGCGGGCTATTTATTTGTCTCCCCATGATTGTGCCTCTCTGGGTGTCTGGTTATGTAGCTCTCTCTCTCCTGTGTTGACTTAAAGGCACAAAATACAACACAATAGGAACACACAGGACACCAAACACAAATGGATTCATGATACTAATAACCCCAAATAACGATGACCACTAGAGAATAGAGAATTAGGGGATGGAAAAGAATGCAAAAATAATATTGGTACAAGGAAAAAATATAAGAGAGAAAACAAAGAGAAGAAAAAAGGAGGAGAAAAATATATGTGTATGGGGAGAAAACCCCAATAAAAAAACAACTAATCCAATAAATGTAAACTACAACCATCCAAATAACAAACACCCAGATGCTTCTGAGGAAGAAGAGCTTATTTCCATAAGGTAAGATCAAGGAATTGAGTGCATGGGGAAATAGCCACAATTCAGTATAGAGGAGGTAGAATGAGAATGAGTATATAAGAAGAAAAGTAAAAAACAAAATACCCGTATTTTCCGGCGTATAAGACGACTTTGGAAACGAAAAAAAGTCAACCGAAAATCGGGGCAAAAGACCAAAATTGCACAGAAATTACCTGCAGATCTTGACGGCAAAGTAAGACTTTTCTTTGATGTGGGGGGTAGTCTTATACAGCGAATATAGGCCTAAACCTATGTTTTAACTGTAAAATTAGGTCGTCTTATATGCCGGAAAATATGGTACAAAAAAGAAAGAAAATATTAACATATATATTTTAAAGAAAAATCATATATATAAAAATCACATATATTAAAATTATAATTATATATATATATATATATATATATATATATATATACATATAATTTCCCATTCTTTAATCTATATCAGGTCCATAAGAGCCTGCAGAGGATCTGGGAATGGAAACTGCCCAACTTTATCCCCTGGGGCCTAGCCAGCATCCAAGTGTCCCTGTCCAGAGAATTAGGGGATGGAAAAGAATGCAAAAATAATATTGGTACAAGGAAAAAATGTAAGAGAGAAAACAAAGAGAAGAAAAAATAATTCTTTTGCATTGCTCTGAGTTTTTTCTCTTATAATATTGCTTGCCTCCATTTTATTTACTTCCCTAAAATTAGTCTTCCTACCTGCCCTCTGCCCACTGGGTCAGTGGGCTTATGATGGCCAACCACTCCAGCATCTCCTCGCTATTTGAAAGTTCTTGCAAGCAGTGTGACAAGCTGTGGAATTGGGAGGCCTTCCTGGAGCAGTTCTGAAAGGAGGACATCTTGAAGGAGAACTTGATGAACTGGACAGATCCAGGGAGGTTGTGCAGGGGCTCATCGATGAGTACCATACAGCCAGGCAACCAGACTACATCTCCAGGGGAACCTGGGAGGCAGTGACTTCCTCACTATTCTCCCTGGAGAGTAAGCACCATTCCCTCTGTCCCAGATTCCCTTCACCTATATTCCCTTCACTAGCAACCCTTTTAAGGTTCCTCTCCAGTCCAGAAGCTAGCCCTACTCCCTCTCCCATAACCTTTGATATGCTTGTTTACATCTAATAAATAATAAAGCTTGGTTGTGAATATAAAAAAAAGTTAAAATCAGTGCTCGCTTCGGAGCACATATACTAAAAAAGTTAAAATCAAGTGAGGAAAAATGTAGTTTCTTAAGTAAAAGATAAAAAATAAAAATGTAATGTAGTGAATGTGCGCACAAGATGGCCACCACAAGATTGCCAAGGGGAAGGGCAGTTGGGAGGGACCAGGCCTGCAATGGAGGGCAGTTGGGGGAGATAAAGCCTGGAGGGAAGGGAAGTTAGGGGTGACAAGGCCTTCAGAGGTGACCAGGCCTGCAGGGAAAGGCAGGTGTGTGTGGGGGGGATCAGACCTAAAAGGGAGGACAGTTAGGGGCAATCAGTCTGGCAGGGGAGCAATTAGGCATCAATCAGGCTGTCATGGGAGTGATTAGGGATTATCAGGCTGGCAGTTAGGGGCAATCAGGAAGGCAGGCATGTGAGCAGTTGGGAGCCAGGAGTCCTGGATTGTGAGAGGAATTCCAGATTGGAGAGGGTACAGGCTGGGCTGAGCAATGATATATATGATCATTACCTTGTACATTTTAAACACATACAATGTTATATGTCAATTATATCTCAATAAAACTGGAAGAACAGAACAGTCAGGGATTGAAAGAAAAAAAACAGGCAGGGATTTTGAAATGCTGTTTTCCTAGGATATGATCCTAAATAAGTGTGTAATCAAAATTATTGCCAGTACAATAACAATCACACTTGAATAAAAACTAGATGCCTATCTGAAACTGGTTTGGCTCAGTGGATAGAGCGTTGTCCTGGGGACTGAAGAGTCCCAGGTTCGATTCTGGTCAGGGGCATGTGCCTTGGTTGCAGGCACATCTCCAGTGGAGGTTGTACAAGAGGTAGCTGATCGATGATTCTCTCTTATCGATGTTTCTGACTATCCCTCTCTCTTCCTCTCTGTAAAAATCAATAAAATATATTTAAAAAGCAAAAAAACCCAAAACAAAAACCAAAACAAAACAAAACAAAAACCTAGATGCCTGATGCATGAGGATTCATGAAGAATTGGCCTTCCTTACCCTGGCTTCCAGCACAAACTTTGCTTTGCTTAGAGCCACATTTTTGCCTTCCCACACTGCCCAGAGCAACTGGGGTAGTGTCAGTGTCCTGCCCTCAGCTACTGGGCATCTGTGTATGCAAATTAACCCATCATCTTTGCTGGGCTAATTTGTATACTCACTCCTGATTAGCTGATGGGCATTGCAAAGATATGGTCAATTTGCATCTTTCTCTTATATTAGTGTATATAATACAGATGATGACTCAAGTCTAGACTCTTCCTAGTGTTTGTCCAGGAGAAAGATGTATGCACACCTACCTACCTTGGAATTGCAGGCTGCTCCCAGCTTTAATCCTCTCCTTTTTCCACTGTTGCCACATAGTGATTTAGCAAGCCTCTCTCTGACTTTTATATGTTTTTAGACATGACTTAGGCACAAATCTTTTTTTTTTTTAATGAACTCCTCCAGGCTGGAGAGAAAGTAACTGAATCTGATATTAAAAAAACAAACACCAACAATAAAAAAAAAAAAAAAAAAAACACCATTTTCAGGGCATTGGCCTGCAAGCTCAACCCAAATATCTGAGAGAAATCTTTCATAATTATGTTTTCACTCTTTCAACTTTTGTCAGAAACACCAAAAAGAGTTGTGTCTTTTCTAATGCTTGTTTTACTACTGATTTAAAGTGGGCAAGGGGAAAAAAGCCAACGCCACAGACACTTTTTTGTTTAGTTTTATAATAAAAATTGTTTGAGTAATTAAATCTGCCTTATTACGGGGATGAGGGAATAAGGAGACCTCAGTTCTTGTCTTCTTGAGGAAAAGATTTTAATCAAGTGAAAAAGTGTAGAAAAGAAAGCAAGAATTTATTGGCCATGGCAAAAATATAATTAGGAGAGTGAAACAAGGGCATAGAAGAAGCAATAGGAGAATCTAGACTGGGCTACTTTGGCTCATTAGGAAGCCAGAGAAAAGGGGGCATTGGAGACAGGTTCAAGAGGTTAGTCTGGGACAAGCTGCTTCTGCCCATTGCTTCCTGGTTGCAAGTCTCCTGGGGTCCTTTATAAGTTAGGGGATTTATGTGGGCAGTAGTAGGAGGAGAGTTGGAAGGGAATGGCACAGGTGTGCTCACTGGAGGGAGAGTGTTAGGCATAAATTTTAGTGTCCCAAATTCTAGGAAGCATATGTCAGCTTTCAAGAGGATCTTTGAAGTTCTAATTCTACTGAGGTTATGGAGGGAGAGAGCAAGCAATAGCATTCATTGTGCTATGCGGAAGGTATAAGGAGAAAAGCAAAATGGAGCAGGGTTGGGGAGATAGCAACATACCAGTAACTCTCTCCAGTGGAATTTTCTACTACAATCTCATCTGATTAGTTGCTTCATCTTCTACATACATCAGAGTTTGATTTTGGTCTAAAGTGTACAAAAAAGTTTCACACCATTAGTAATGTAAGCATAGTAATATTGCATCTATGGTTTACACGCCTGGTAAATTCCCTCTGATAAAAAGCCTAGGAAATGGAAAAAAAAAGGCACTATGTAATGGATAAGGACATCTTCGATGATTATATTATAGGAGCAGTGAAAAGACAGCTTAACCCAGCCCCCAGCAATGACAGGATGCTTGCTTACCTATAATCAGTCTATTCATGTGCAGAGCAAACCCACATCCTGGAACAAGTTTGCAGAGGCTTGAACTAAAACCAAGATACTAGCGTAGATGTTTGCATCCGGTGGCAAGCAGGCGTCAGCTAGAAGATATTTTATGACCTACTTTTCAGCAGAATAGCTTTTAGTTAGGCCTCACCTTCCCCAAATTAAAATCTTGGGAATATATAATATATATATTAAGGTTCATCAGAATAGGGTTGCTCAGCTTTTGGGGAACTTATTCCCCCCCGAGCTAGCAAAGCTGCATTTGGAATAAAGGTGAACTTCTGCATCTCCCCAGTGCTTGCCTGGTTTTTCTGGTTACTTTGTCCTAACACTTACAGTCTTATTATATATGTTTACATGAACCCATATATTTGCTGTTATCTGTCTTTTTTTACTTACTGCACCCAGGCCTTCCTTCTGGAATCATCTACATGATCTTGAAATTTGCTTTTTAAAAATACCTTTCCTGAGAATTTCTTGTTTAAATAACTGCCTTCATGTTTTTCATCCCTCACTAACCCCCCTGCCACTCTGATTGCCCCTTGTGGCCTGCTGTTTGGTCATTACTGTTACTGTGCAGCACCCTGGCAATTTGCATATTCCTCTATTTTTAGTATAGATACCTATGCATTCAAGTTTAAAAAAATAAACAGATCTTTTTGATAATTTAATGATGGATCTCCATGGGTGAGTTGTTTTTTGAAAATGTATTTTTATTGGTTTCAGAGAGAAAAGCAGAGGGAGAGAGAGAGAGAGAGAGAGAGAGAGAGAGAGAGAGAGAGAGAGAGAGAGAGAGAGAGAGAGAGAGAGAAAGAGAGAGAGAAAGAGAGAGAGAAAGAGAGAGAGAAAGAGAGAGAGAAACAGCAGTTATGAGAGAGAATCATTGATCACCTGCCTACTGCACACCCCCTACTAGGGATCCAGCTGGTGACTTGGATATGTTCCCTGACTTGAACTGTGACCTCCTGGTCCGTAGGTTGATATTCAACCATTGGCCCACACCAGCAGGGCCACCAGTGAGTTCTGAGCTGCATCAAAGGCATATGATTTTGTTAACTTAAAAACATTCAAACCTGTAAATAATTTTTGTGACTTTATTTGAGCCAAACTGTTGACAATTGCCAGGAAGCAGAATTTCAATGTATTGGGATAATGCTCCAGAGAATGACAGTTTTTCATCTTGTTTTTTACTGGCCAGTGGTGGCAGGCTGCTCATGTAGCTGCTGCTCCTTGGATGGGGGTGGGCTGCTCAAAGGGCTACTGCTCCTGGACATAGGTAGGCTGCATTAAGATGCTGGCCCTCATATGGGGGTGGGCTGCTCACAGGGCTGCTTCTTCACAAATGGAGGATGCTGCTCACAGGGCTGCTGCTCCTTGCAGGGGGCGGGCTGCTCACGAGGCTGCTGCTCCTCGGACAAGGGCAGGTTGCTCACAGGGCTGATGCTCCTTGGACAAGGGCAGGTTGCTCGCAGGGCTGATGCTCCTCCTGTGGGCATAGGCTGCTCACATGGCTTGCCACTCGCATGGTATCAGTGCCCTGGGTAAAGCGTTGGGCAGGTCAGAGAGGAGCGTGCTTAGGAACTCACAGGAGCTTGTGCCCAGGGTGGCTGGAGTCTCAGTTACCATGGTACTGCAGCTGAGTTAGCAGGTCCCTGGCAGAGGTGGCTGTAGAGTCCTGGATGTTATCTGATGGCACCCTGAGTGGAGATGAGGCTGGGTTCCCAGTCACCACATCTCTCCCCTTCAAAAAGGCAAGGCCTCTGAGGTAGAGCTGGCCTCTATGGGACTGTTTGCAGTGGTAGCTTAGGCTGCCTAATTACCTGAGCCCAGCTAGCCTGCCTCCAAAGGTCCTGTGGTATCTAAATGTGCCTCAGTCACTCACACACCCACCCCACATGACCACACATTCTTCTTTGTTCCTTTACTCACTCAAGCTCTCACCCTCACTGCCGCCTTCTTCCTGCCTCTGTAGTTTGGTGTGGAGTGTTATTGACCTGCTCGTGGATGAAGTCTCCTCTCATGGCTTGCTCTCTAGCACATTACTGGACAAGGTAAAATTCGCCTCGAGCCAAATCCAGTTTGGCTCAGTGGATAGAGAGTCGGCCTGCAGACTGAAAGGTCCCAGGTTCGATTCTGGTCAAGGGCATGTACCTTGGTTGTGGGCACATCCTCAATAGGGGGTGTACAAGAGGCAGCTGATCGATGATTCTCTCTCATCAATGTTTCTAACTCTCTATTCCTTTTTCTTCCTCTCTGTAAAAAAAAATCAATAAAATATATTTTTTTAAAAATTCACCTGGACAAGACACTACACAAGGGAAAAAAAACAACGAATGTACTCACAACACAGATAACCACAATATAACTGAACACCATTGAAAGAGAATTAGAGGAGAGAAAAGATAGCACAAATGATATTGAAGAGAGAAAAAAATGGTATGAGAGAAAATAAAAAGAAGAAAAAGAAAGAAAAAAGAAAAAAATATATATGGGAAGAAAATACCAGAGATAAACTAAGCAGGTAAATCACAATAAAGACCAAATACCCAATAAAGAGGGTGGGGGCAGGATCTTATATACAGAAAGTAAGGTTAACAAATGGATGAATATGGGGGACCTCAGTTCAGTACAGAGGAAGTAGAAAGGGGATGAGTGGTTAAGAAGAAAGTGAAGAAAATAATAGTAATAATAATGATAATAATAATGATGATAATAATGATAATGTTAATAAATTTATAAAAAATGTTTTAAAAATGGGATAAAAATAAAAAAATAAAATTAGAAATAAATTAGAATGATAGAACAATAACATGAAAAGAAATAGAAACTAAAAGAAACAAATGAAAAAGGGAAAATATAGAAATAAGTGAAGTAAGATAACAAAGTAATAATAAAATGAAAAAATGAAGTGTCATTCTTTTGGCTGGTTTAAGATCCCACTCTTCCATACTGTCTTCAGACTCTCAGTTTTCTATTGCTGGGACTGAAGGTCTCTCTTTAGACTAGTCCCTATGGACTCTCAGGGACTCTTCAGATTTTTATTTATTTATTTATTTATTTTTATCCTTTGTACCATTCAGAGGGTATTCTGGATGTGGCTCTCTTGGTTGCCTGGAGACTGCAGGGAGGGGCTATCTTTTCAGGATAAAATGGCTGCCCAGGTCCTGTGTGTCCGGTATGACTCAGTGCCAGACTTGTGGCCACCTCTCTCCTGGACCCTCTCCTCTCCCCAGTCTCCACAAGTCTGCACCTCACCCATGGGTGAATGTCCTTATCCAAAAGGTCCTATGAACTAGGTTCAGAGAAGGAAAGGAAAGACCACAGAGAGGGGAAGAGCTGGGCCTTTGCCAGTCACTCTCTTCCAGGCACAGCATGCTCTGGGCAGCCATCCAGAATGCCCCCTCTGACAGTGCACTCTGATCTAGAATCCCCTGCCACCAGCAGACCTACGGACCTCCTTTCCACAGTCAGACTCTAGGCTCGTCCCAAGTGCCACTGCCTCAGTACTGAGCCCTCTTATCCTCTGGGCTCTGATGTCTCATAGTTCTCTACAGACCAGAACCGTGGTTTTACCATCATCCTCAGCCCTTCCTGGCTGTGGATTGTCTCACCAGCTGTGTCCACTTCACCAATTCGGGGTGGATATTGTTTGATATAGCTGTCTGCTCTATCTGCTCGGGGGCAAGGCTTGGGATATGTCTGTCTATTCTGCTGCCATTTTGCCTCCTCTGACACATACTTCGTTTACTTAAGTGGGCACGTGATAGTTAGTCATCAACAATTAAGATGATAGCTATAACAATGAAGGTTATTATCTTGAAAAAAGATTAATTATATTATCCATTCAAGAAAAACTTTTTCTGCTTAATTTTTTTTTATTTTCAAAATCTGCTTTATAGTATTTTATGATATCTTGTCTCTTGGAATATTATTTCTTATATTATTAAACAGTATAATCATTTTATTTTATCACCTGAGCTCAAAATTACAGCGTCTGATCCTAGTGGGTCTTTCTGCCGTTTGTCTGTTACTTTGTATCTCTTGCTTGTGTGATTGCACCCTTTTTTGAGTTTGCGTTTTGGACCCAGGTTTCCAGGAATTATTCTGTGGGAATCTTCTGATTTCAAGTGGAACACAGCTTTCCAAAATGGAGTTGCTGCTGCCAGATGTTCTGGGCACCCATCAATGAAGGACCATTTTAAGTAGTTTCTGAAACCACACCTGTAATGTAGGTAAGTTCAATCCAACATTCAGGTAAAGGAAAGGTTTTATTTTTAAACTAGAGACCTGGTGCATAAAATTCGTGCGTGGTGGGTAGGGGGTGTCCCTCAGCCAGCCTGCACCCTCTCTAATCTGGGACACTTCGAGGGATATCCAACTGCCTGTTCAGGCCTGATCCCAGTAAGATTGCCCCTAACTGCTTCTGCCTACCAGCCTGATCACACCCTAACCACTCCCCTGCCAGCCTGTTGGCCTCTAACTGCCCTCCTCTGTAGGCCTGGTCATCCCTAACTATCCTCCCCTGCAGGCCTGGGTCCCCACCAAATGCCTTTCCCTGCAGGGCCGTTTGCCTCCAACTTCTCTCCTCTGCTAGCCTGGTCACCCCTAATTGCCCTCCCCTGCTGGCCTGATGGCTCCCAACTGCCCTCCCTGTAGGCCTGGTCACCCCTAACTGCCCTCCCCTGCTTGGCCTGATGGCCCCCAACTGCCCTCCCAACTACTCTCTCCTGCTGGCCATCTTGTGGTGGCCATCTTGTGTCCACGTGGGGCCAGAATTTTTGACCACATGACACAGCCATCTTGTGTGCTGGAGTAATGGTCAATCTGCATATTACTCTTTTATTATGTAGCATTCTAATGCAGGTCAACAGGTAATTTTTCCTCTGCTATAAACTGTAGAGAGCCTGAGAAGGCACATGGACATTCTTTTTATTTTTATCAGCTGAGCCCGAAGGTAACATGTATCTACAATATGTATCTATCTGCCTTCTTTTCTGTCTGTCTATCCACATGCGAATTTGGCTGGATTTACAGCAACTTAATATTACCAGTGGTTACTTGATCAGTGAGAAACTTTTTTCAGTCTCTGAACAATTTTTATTTTAATTTAAAAAATATATATTTTATTGAGTTTTTACAGAAAGGAAGGGACAGGGTTAGAGAGTTAGAAACATCAATGAGAGAGAAACATAGATCAGCTGCCTCTTGCACACTACTGTGTATGTGCCCTTGACCAGAATCGAACATGGGACTCTTGAGTCCCCAGGCCAATGCTCTATTCCCTGAGAGAGCCAAACTGGGTAGGGCTCTCTACACAATTTTTAAAAAGGCATGGAATCAGTGTGTGGATTCTGGCTAATAGTGTTTAAACATGTCACTGCACAAGTGAGAATCCCTGACAGCACCTGGTAGGAATTGCCCTTCTCAGGAAGGGTATGTTTCCTCTGTCAGTGTGGCTTCGCCTCCTGAATTCCTGGTTCACATGCAGGATGGAGCTCTAAAGCTTTTAAAGGCCTCTCTCTTTCAGGCTTTTTGCAGGCTCTCAGCTCCTGGAGGGTTTCAGTGGGGCTGCCCTTTGCTCCTTCAATTTGTCCTAGGGTGCAGTGTCCTCTTGGCACTGCTGCTGGTCAGCACTATCAGCTTCCAGATATTCCAAAAATATGAGATCAATGCCCGGGCCTTGCCTGCAGGTGAGGGGATCACAAGGCAGGTGCTGGGTGTGGAGCCCATGAGGGCATAGGCTACCAAGGAGACAGAACTAAACCTCACATCACCCTGCTTGGCCCTGTAGGATGGCTGGTTATCCAAAGATGGGTAAGATCCCTCAGGGAAGGAACAACCTAAGACAGGCAGTTGCAGAGGGGCCATCAGGAGAAAACTTGGGGGTCAACAGAGGTGGGGCACAGACCCTTACCACCCCCCCTGCAACGTGGCCGACTCCTGAATCTTCTCCCATTCTGAGGGAGGTCTCCTTCCCCCATGGCTGCTTAGCTTCCCATGCACAGCTCAAATTGGGATCCAGGTAACAGACAGAGATTGGTTGATAGCAGCTGCCCTCTCACTTGTTTGAGAGGTCTTGTACCCATAGGGTGGGCAAATGGGTTTTTAATATCCAGGTCCAGCCTAGTAGCAGGAATACTCAGGCCCTTCTCAAGAAGGCAAATAATCAATTCCACTAATACACACATGGTAAATAAGATTGTTGCTAGAGTGTTGAGTTTGACACATGAATAGTAGCCAATTTATCAGAGGAAATTATTGTGGCTAATGGAAATAAATGAATATTCTAGAAAAACTGATTGTACTGTACAAAAAGCTGTTCCTAAAGTGTTAACAAAAATTCTTATTGGAATAGCGTCTCATGGTAAAATTGCACAACATGTTATGAACCTAAAGCAGTCATAGTGTAGCACAAATAATTAAAATGTAAAAGCTATTAAGACTACATTATAAAATTTCCAAAAGTCTCCTATTATTTAAATTAAAAAAGGGGGTGACAGTGGAAGAATATCATGTAAGGAAAAATATCCTGAGAATAATTTACATCTAAAAAATTTGTACTTTAGAAAATTAACCTTCATTCGAAACGCTAACAGCAGGATACCCATGAAAATACACACATGGTGTCAAAACAAGCCAGAGGAAAATTATTTGGGGAAAAAAAATGAAAAAGAATCCCAAGTCAAATTTAAAGAGAATATCCCTTTATTAACATTTGGTTGAGAATATGTTTGTATATTTTCAGAAAACAACTCCGAAATCATCTGGAATCCTGTAACATAGAGGAATAGACAGAAATGCTCCAGCCATGAAGACAGAAGAGACACAATTCAGAGATGGAAGATACTGACGATGCCTCACCATACCAGCAGACAGCAGCTGCGTGTTGCTGAAGGATGCCCAGGACCAAACCAGAGATGGTCAGACCTGCATCACCACCATTTGTCCACCAACCAGATCTGAAATATCATGGCTGACATGTACACATAAGGAACTATTTGACATTGAAATTGGGATTCAAAAGAACTGTTGGCCCAGAAAAGAACTCACTACAGACTGATTCATTTGCCTCTCAGCATAACCATTATGGCTTGTCGCAGTTTAGGTTCTTACAAGGATATTTCTTGGATCACATGATCTCACACATCTAGAGGAAATAATGAATAACATAAACTGATGAACAAAACAGACTCAAAGAAAGAAAAGCAGCGATCAGACTCTCAAACCTCTGAGGGAAAGAAGGGGAGGGTGGGGGTAAGGGGAAGAGACCAACCAAAGGACTTGTGTGCATGCATATGGGCCTAGCCAGTGGCCATGGACAACAGGGGGGTGGGGGCATATGTAGGGAGGGGTTTGGGATGGGAATGGGGGGATGAGGACAATTATGTGATACCATAATCAATAATAAAATAAAATAAAATAAAAAACAACTATTGTAAATAGTATTATTTTTTAATTTTTGATTTTCAATAGATTATTGCTTCTATATAAAAATACAGTTGAAAGTGGATTTTATGAATTGACCTTGAATCTTACAACCTTGTTAAACTCATGTATTTGTGCCAAGAGTTTATATTGCTGTTTTTGGCTTTTTTGTTGTAGATTCTCTGGGATTTATCTATGTACATAATCATTGCATGTGAGAATGAAGTCAGTTTGATTTTTTCCTTTCCTTCTCCCTCCCTCCCTCCCTTCCTTCTTCCTTCTCTCCTTCTCTTCCTTTCTTCCCTTCTTTCCTTCTTTTGCCACATTGTAGGAAGCCTTCGTTATGCTGTTTTCTGGAAAGGAGAGACTGCACATTCTTGCTTTGTTTCTGAGTTAGGGGCAAAGAATTTCATTTATTATCATTAAGAATGTATGTTAGGTGTTGGTGGTTTTTTTTTTGTTTGTTTGTTTGTTTTTTGTAGATTTCTTTTATCAGCTTAAAGAGGGTCACATTTTTTTCAAGTTGTGACATTTGCCAAGTTTCTTCAACTGCTTGAGTTATGCCTTGGGTAGAATGAAGAGGGAATCTCTTTTCCTTAGGTCATTAGCTTATGATACATTTATTCTTATTCATTCTTGCCATGTCATTTTTGAGTCTGTCTATTTCTCTCTGAAGTGTTCTGCTCTCATTTTGGAATCCTTCCTTTAGTAACAAGGCCTGTTCCTAAAAAGGGACAAATAAAGAGTAAATAAAGTACAGCAGTAAGCAAATCTCAACTTCAGGCTAGTTTCCACATTTATAGTTCTTTATTTTTTTGAGTATTTAATTTCTTCTTGAAATTTTCTTTATTATAAATATTCATTCAAAGAGGTGTGGTGCATGGAATCCAAGCACAGGTGCGATTGGTTCCTAGGCTTGGCCGGCCAAAGGATCTGGTGTGGAAGGGCAGGTCCCAGCTGGCCTCTGAGTCCTGGGCAGCACCTGGGCCCCTGTACATATAACCCCCTCCTTCTGAGTCATCGGGCCCCACCAGGTTACCTCAGTGCCATTAGTTGCTATCTAGACTGGTGGGGTGATGGGGCCCAGCTCATACTCAACTTGGCCTGGTGCTGCCCACTTACCTGGTCCACCATCCTGCCACAGTCCCAATCTCATTGGGGCCAATCAGGGCTGGCAGCACCTCCACTGCCACCCTCTGCCAGCTCTGGGTCACAGACTCTCGCCATGTTCCTCACTGCCCCATGGTGGTCAGTGCACATCATAGGGAGCAGTCGAACTCCTGGTCAAACTCCCAATAGAGGGGACAATTTGCATATCAAGCTTTTATTCTATAGGACACTTTCACTTGGGCATCCTAGCTCCATGATTGCTTATCTTGTTTTTTAATTTTTTAAAAATTATTTTTTATATATCTCATTGATTTTTTACAGAGAGGAAGGGAGAGAGCTAGAAACGTCGATGATAGAGAAACATCGACCAGCTGCCTCCTGCACACCCCCTACTGGGTATGTGCCAGCAACGAAGGTACATGCCCTTGACCGGAATCGAACCCGGGACCCTTCAGTCCGCAGGCCGACTCTCTGCCAATGAGCCAAACCGTTTTCGGCATGATTGCTTTTCTTGAATCTCCTTTAGGTAAGAGAAATTTTGGCTTATACCTTTTAATATTTTGATAAACTTAAATTATAAGTCCCATTAATTCTATACAACCTATGTGGGCAATCTTAATTATGTTTCGTTTCAAAACTTATAGACCCTTATACACACACACACACACACACACACACACACATAATCAGACTTTTATATACATACATAAAATTTCTCAAAATCAAAAGAAGTGCCTGAATCTTAGATCAGGGAATTTGACTTACCAGTATTTTCCGGAGTATAAGACGAACCCCTAATTTTACAGTTCAAACATAGGTTCAGTCCTATATTTGCTGTATAAGACTACCCCCCCCCCACCCCACTTCAAAGAAAAGACTTACTTTGCCATCAAGATCTGCAGGTAATTTTTGTGTAATTTTGGTCTTTTGCCCCCGATTTTCGGTTGACTTTTTTTCGTTTCAAAAGTCGTCTTATACGCCGGAAAATACGGTAAGCCTCTACAGCTTGGTGGCAAGAATAGCAGGATATAAATAAGGACATCAAGTCTCCTAACTGTCCATTCTGGATTTCTGCAGAAAACTCACTACACAAACTAGGAGTAGGGCATAGCAAACAGGCAGGAGTGGCAGACACAGGAGTGAGAGGCAAAGAGTCTTTCTGCTCATAAAGGTTCTCTGAGAACCAAAGTCACACCAGGTGTGACAGAAAAATAGTGATTGTAGATTCCTCTAAGTCTGAAGGTGGTTCAGATATCTTATCGATCTGTGTGACCCTGTAAAAGCTCATCTTTTCTGAACCTCTGTTTCTTCTAAGAAACAGCAATTCTTGCTTCATATAATATTCAGCAAGAGATACAGATAAGATATATTTGCAATGCCTGAAATATAATAGCTACCATTGATTGAATAATCTTCTATAATAAAAGGGCAATATGCAAATTGTCCCCTTGGAAGTTCGGACACTCACCATGATGTGCGCTGACCACCAGTGGAAGCCCCAACTGTAAGCTGGCAGCCAGAGGAGGGAAAGCTCCAGCCAGCAGCTGGAAACTGGGGAAAGTTTGTTGCTGGGGCAGCCAGAGGGAGGCCCTGATTAGCCCTGATTGCCAGCTAGGCCGAAGGACCCTATCCATGCACAAAATTTTGTGCACCGGGCCTCTTGTTTATATATGTAAAAGCCTAAATGACCATTGAACAATTTGACTGTTCGACTGGTAGCTATGACATGCACTGACCCTCAGAGGGCAGCTGCTCAATGCACAGGCATGGAAACATGGAGCAGACTGATGAATTTCAGAAGGAGGAGGGGACAGGGGAGATTGAGAAGAGATTAAGCAAAGATCTTATATACATACTAGAGGCCCAGTGCATAGATTTGTGCACTGGTGGGGTGCCTTGGCCTGGCCTGTTGGGATTTGGCCAAAATCATTGTTCTGACATTCACCGACACGTCCTAAATTATGAGATGGAACAGGTCAGGCCAAGGGACCTAAACATTGTATGAATCCATGCACTGGACCTGTAGTACACTGATAAAGGACTGGATTTAGAGATAAAGGATAATAAATTTTGTTAAGTAACCAGATGTAGGCAGGCTCCAAATCAGGGAGACAGACAGGGCTTGAAAGTAATAAGTGGGCAAGCAATAACCTTATGGTATTCCTGCTCTAATAGGCACACAAACAAGTCAGGGAGAGTGGACAGAAAACAGAAAAAGAGAAACCTCAAGGTGACACCATTACATACCTTAAGTTTAAAAGCCATAGCCCTCTCATGCTCTGCCTTTAATAGGGCCCTCTCCTGCTCCATCTTCTCAGTCAGTTGTTTCAAATGTTCCTGATAACTCTTTTCTTTCTCCTCCATCATCTGCTGATTCTTTTTTTGCGTTTCCTCCAGCATTTTTGCTGCAGCCTCTGCAGATTCAGCTTTCACACGTTGCACTGCCAGCAGGAAAGGAAGAAGACAAATTCATGTGGGTGACCCCCTCGCTGTTTCTTCTTTGTGAACTCACCTGACATTGTTGCTGCTGACTGCATTTGCCCACTGAGACTGACTTTGGCTAGTTGTAGGCATCTTTGCTCATCTGGCTTTTGTTTAAGGACCCCAGGTTCTCCAAGCCAAATTATTTAAACTTTTGAAAGCTGTTGAGGCTATCTAGTCTCTTGACTTGTTCCTCACCTTCGATCTCCTTTTCCTTAACTGTGAGATTCTGGTCTGTCTGTAGAATTGCATCAATCACAGACTCCTTGGACATCAGGTATGTCTGAAGGACTTCTTCACTCTAGGACACCGATAAAATGGCATTAGTGATAGGAAATCACTGGAAGCGCTTATTCCATCTTTTCTTGTAGGAATCACTTCGCTTGGCCCTGTTCCTTGTGCTGGTCAAGGTGCCCCTGTCACTGGGTGGGCACATGCTCCAGGTTGGCCAGGCCTGCCACCCGATAAACTAGAATCCTTTGTAAAAGATTGGTATAAGTACAGATTGAGAGTGTCTCTTCTCATGGGAAGGCTCTACTTTTTGAGCTATTGGTGCTGTGATTTCACATGGAGGGAGAATGAAGCCATCATGGGGAGAGCAGACCCAAGGAAAGGAGGTGGTGGGAGACTGGGAGGAAGGGAAGTGTGGGGTTGAAGGGTGGAACAGAGAGACAGATAAATGCTGGTTACCTGTATTCCCTTCCTGGGTTCCTGAAGATACTTTTTCTTGAGCTCATTCACAGTTTGCATTAAGAGACCATATCCTCCTGGTTTAGAATAAACCCCCTGCTTTATATCTTCTTCTAAAGAATGGAAGATATCCTTAAGTAAAGCTGAGCAGCGATCCGATGATGCTTTTATATTCTCTTTATAAAAGTCATCTCGCCTTTTTTCTAGCTGGGCCTTTAATGTGAAAATAGGAAGTAGAAAGAGTACAGAGGAAATGTTAGCTCAACCTCAAGATTTTTGGAAAGGCTTCTCCAAAACCAGTCTGTGATCCTGCAAAAACTTACAGCCACCTCAGCAGGACCACATCCTTTCTCCTGATCCTGTCTTTCTACTGAAGTCCTTTTCTCTTTGGAGGTGATGTTCATGGCAGAGATTGATAGCTTTATGTTAGCATTTATGTTACTCATCTGCCTGTCATAGGGGGCCAGGGCTTTTTTGCTCTGTAGCCGAGTTTTCTATTTGGGCCGAGGCCAGGACTGTGGTCTCCAGGCAGGGTAGGCCCCCATGCTGATGGCATTGACATAGGTCAGGACTAGGTTCTCTAGTCCTACACATACACCTTTAGAAAGAAACTTCTGCTTTCAGATTGGAACAGCAATTGCAAATGGAAGCAATGTGATTCAATGTAAGCCTGCTCAATATAACTATACTACATCTTTTTTTTTTTTCTTTCTATTGGCTAAAAAGTGATCAGCAAACTCATTAGTCAACAGAGCCAAATATCAACAGTACAAAGATTCAAATTTCTTTTGAGAGTCAAATTTTTTAAAGTTAAAGTTTTTCTAACGCCACTTCTTCAAAATAGACTTGCTCAGGCTGTGTTGTTTTGTGGAAGAGCCACACTCAAAGGACCAAAGAGCCACATGTGGCTGGCGAGCCACAGTTTGCTGACCACTGGGCTATAACATTAAATTGTCTGATAACAACAAGCATGTAACTTGCTGAAAAGTTCTAATGATTACCTGCATGCATTCATATAAATTATGAGAAAGATTGTTAGTTTATGCATGAAAGAAAAAAAAAGTTCAAACTTTAAGTCAATCGAAATAAAATTGGTTCTTCTAACTATACTAATAACAAATAGTGGTTTTTATCATTTTGCAGTCTTGTAGGAATTCCTTTTCTCCTGATAAATAACCGTTTTGTTTTCTAGTAGTACTTTGCTTTCTGAGACCACAATCCAGTGGTAGGCAAACACATTAGTCAACAGAGCAAAACATCAACAGTACAATGATTAAAATTTTTGAGAGCTAAATTTTTTAAACTTAAAGTATATAGGTAGGTACATTCTTATTCACTTAATTAGGGTACTCCTTCAATCGCACTGTACGTGAGTGTGCCCACGTGGTATTTTCTGGAAGAACCACACTCTAGAGGCCAAAGAGCCACATGTGGCTCGAGAGCCAGGTTTGCTGACCATTGTCCTAATACATATAAACATAAGAAAAAAATTACCGCTAATTCCTTTTGAAATAAATTGTCTACATCCTTGAAAGAATTCTTCATGAAGACTTCAATGGCCTCTTTTTCACTCGCCATGTGCAGGTCCAGGAGCTCTTGGAGGGTTTCTGTGGGCAGTTCAACCTTCTCCCCCATCTG
Source organism: Pipistrellus hanaki (assembly GCF_964339955.1). NCBI lineage: Eukaryota > Metazoa > Chordata > Mammalia > Chiroptera > Vespertilionidae > Pipistrellus > Pipistrellus hanaki. The sequence continues at coordinate 137,224,719 of NC_140504.1, read as the reverse complement.
CTGGTCATAGTGCGCAATGGCCTTTTTCACTGCAGCCGAATTCTCTATCTGGGCCAAGGCCAGGACTGCGTTCTCCATGCAGGGCAGGTCTCCACTGCTGATGGCATCGACATAGGTCATCACCAGACTCTCCAGCCCTACAAATAGAGAACAAAAGATAACATTTGTTGTAGGTTAGGTGAGGAAACAGTCCATCATCTACAATCTGGTGATATCTCTCAACACTCATTTGGCTCACAGCATCAATGTCCTCAGCATCACCTAGAAGTTTGTTAAAAATGCAGACTCTCAGCCTCTGTTCCAGATGAACTGAATTAAATACTCCTCAGGCGAGATCTTGGATGATATGGATCCACATCAAAGGGTGAGGACCTCTGTTCTAGGCCCCATAGACCTGTGTTTATTGAGTAGATGTGCTTTACCCCTAAGCACCTTTATGACAGGAAATTTACCTCACATTCATGTCCCTATCATCAGTTCTGGTCCGTGGTAAGTATTTATAAAATGAATATCTGTGAAACAATTAAAAAGAAGTCCTCTGCCCTGGCCAGATGGCTCAGTTGGTTGGAGCATCATCCCATGCTCCAAAAGGTTGTGGATGTGATTCTTGGTCAGGGCACACACCTAGGTTCAATCCCAGTTGGGGCACATGCAGGAGCAACTGTTTAATGTTTCCCTCACACATTGATGTTTCTCTCTCTTAAATTCATGGAAAAACTTCCTTGGGTGAGGATTAAAAAACTAAAAATAAATTTAAAAAGGAGTCCTCCATTTTATTCATTCTGGAAGAACACTGTCCAAGAGAACTTTCTGTGATGATGGTCCTGTGCTATATGTGCTGACAAATAATGCAGCCCCTAGACATGTAATCAGAATTCTTAATTTTCTTTAATTCTAATTATTCTACATGTAAGTTCAGTTATATGAAGCTACTACACTTGTCTAGTAGCTATTATATGTGATAGTACAGGTCCAGGTTATTAGGGCAATTTTAAGCAATAGAGATTTTTTACTTCTCCTTTTCTATCTATTTTCACCCACAAAATCTGTCTAATAAAATCTATTAAAAATGTGTCATCCAGAATGTACCACAGTAATAGTAGTATATTTGTATTTTTCAAGTCTGAAACTAGGCGGATGCTATTCCACCTTTCTTTAGCCTTAACGGTGAGACTAATGACCGGGAAGAAGACTCACGGGGTCCATTGACCTGGATGCCTCCTGAAAGAGTTTTGACTTTGGAATTGGTAAAGATGTAGGAACAGAAGTCAGCAGCTTGTTGCACAAATTCGGCGTCCAGCTCATCATCATGCATTGTCTCAAGTTGGCCTAGCTTCTTCCGATGGGTGGGCCGATCAAAGATAAAGCATTTCTTCTTTGGGAAGAACTTTCGGATACAAAGTCGGGGCAGGTTAAAGTTTTCATCTTTAGGACTGGGAACTGTAGAAAGGCAAAAAAGGGCTTTGTTTAATATAGGGACTTGGAAACTTTTTCTGTAAATGTCCAAATGGTACATATATTAGGCTTTCAGGTCAAGTGGTTTGTTTTCCAAGTATTCAATTTTGCTATTATAGCATGAAAGCAGACATGGACCATCTACATAGTATTCACCCAGTAAAAACATTTTTTTTTTTTTAAGAGAGCTGGCAGGCTGCATTGCCCATCATTTGCCTGTGGGCTATAGTTTGCCAACCCCTGGCCTAGCACATTGTTATGCTTTAATCTAATCTCTTTAAATAAATGCCTACTCTACTCCATATTCTTTGGCTAATTATAGCATCACAAGCCCTAAACTGGGAGATAAAAATCAAACTGATCACATTACAGGGAAAGGTGAAAGAAAAAGAAATTTGTTCTTAGAACAGTGGAGAAGATAATTCAAAATTAATTCTTAGAGCTTGGCAGCTGAGAAGAAATAAAAAACTATACATGTAAAAACACTAAATAAAAAAAAAGATGATGGTTTCTCATAGCTTGTGGTTCCCAATAATCAGTTCTAATTCCCCTTTACCTTGCTTGAGTTTGAGTGAATTCTGCAGGTACTCATCTGCTGAGATGGGTTGCCCATCTACTTCCAATTCTAGGGAAAAATCCCTCAGTGTCCACACAAAATCTGGAAAGAATCTCACAAAGTCAGCTGAGTCCTCATCCTCATTTGCATCAGGTGAAGATTTTGCCCTTATTTTTTTTGTCAGCTCTGTCACATAGCTGAGTAGCAAACTAAGGAAAATGGTGTAAATGAACAGTGCTACTCATCCCATATTAGTCCCACATATTCCACACCTTTGTTTTTGCTTTGTTTCTTACTCAAGTGTTATTTCTTCCTGCCCTTGAGTTATTTTTTATACTTTCTCTTATTGTGCTTGATTCACCAGGATTCACATTCTGGGAGCTGGCTTTTAAATACAGGGCTTTCTCCCGGGGTTGTCTTACAAGCCTTATAAAGGGTTCAGCATTCTGGAGAAAAGGGCTGTGTGTAGATTCAAGAGGAGTCCAAAGATGATAAAAGATATTTTTGAAAGGCATTGGAGGTCACAAGAGTTTCAGCTAAAGGGAACTGGAGACTCCTCCTTCACTAAGTACCCAGCTTTTATTTAACACAATTTGTCCTAAGGCAAGGTGGAGATACTCAAAGGTATGGTATCAAAGGGTAGAGAAGCCTATCAGTTAGGGGAATAGACTACAGTTGTTCTGGTGTTTGACTAACAAGAGGCAATAAAATATCCTGAGCTATCTGGCAGTTAACAATAATCCTATTCAGGTTAGAGGGAAGTTTTCCAACAGGTAAACTACAAATGTAGCTCAGCCATTGTTGAGCTGCCCAAGCTTCACTAACCTTTTGGTGAAACTCTTGTAATTATTACAAGCTGGAATTTGTTCTTGGCACCTACCCTCTGATTTTGATGCTGTTCTGGATCACAAAAAGGATACTGCAGTTGGTCCATGGCCTGCTGGTTTATGGTCCCCATGCTGTTGTACACAAAGGTGCTGCTCAGCAGTATTGCCAGCGCAAAGATCCAGGAGTCATTTTGGTTGTCACCCTGGAAATCAGAACACATTTGGGCCAAGATTATGTTTTATTCTCATGGCACTTTCCAGATCAGCAGTAGTCCAGTGGCTTTTTTTTAGATTAATGACTTAGAAGAAGAAAACAAACCCAAAAGAAAATGATTGTTAGTAGGACTTGGACTTTGACTATTCTTCTGGTTATTATTTTTGGTTACACATATTCTCACTAAGACCTCTTATGACCACTGGCAGATAATTGCAAAAGAAATACCAGTAGTTCAGATTGGTGGGCACTCTAAAGCCTTAAATGTAATTTGGTTTTCTCTATGTTTTTACACCAAAATTGACTTATGTAAGAGTAATAAGACTTATACCTATAATATTATATCTAGTCATTATTGTTCACCTAACACTTTCTATTCTTATTAGATAGTCAAAACAATACTATGAGGCAAATATAGACTGTTTACATTACTTTTACAGATCAGAAAGCTGAAGTTAAAAGAAGTGTAATAATTTGCTGAGGCCAATGTGTTAATGACAGCGTTTACATCCCCACAACAGTTTAGGTCTTCTGAACATTAATCTTTAATTAAAGTTTTCTGTAGGACAGAATTCATGGCTTATTTTTTTTGTAGTACATTTATGCAGCTGTGCTAACTGATTTAGCTAATAGCCTCTTGTTAATAATTAGAATACTATCTAATGACCACTATGCTCTTCTAGGATTCTGCCTTATATTTTTATTACACCTGATAGCAAAACTCAGTCTCTTAGCATGTAATCAGAAATGAAAAAAACACATATGGTTTGTGCTAGCTCTTATTTGAATAAAAATTAAAATAATAAAATTAAAAAAAAAGAAAAAATATTAAATAGTGTAGACAATACCCAGAAATGAGGGGATTGTGTCCAAATTAAATCTTCAGTGCTTACCTTCTCTACATCTCCCAGCCCCTCAGTGTCAAGCAGAACTAGAGTGTGGTTTGGTTTCTTAGGGTGAGGCACACACCACATCCAGATGCCTTTGGTGTGAGACTGAACTGTGGAGCCCAGAGAGAAGCCTTCAGGGGGACAGAAGAGGGAAGGAGTTGAGTTTTCATAGCAGATGTTTCTTAAAATGAAGATAAATGTGAACATAATCAAGGTAATGAGAAACTATAACCAATGGCTTGTCTGGCTTGGCTCAGAGGTTGAGTGTTGACCTAAGAACCAGGAGGTCATGGTTCCACGACGGGATAAAGTACATGCCCTGGTTATGGGCTCCATCCCCAGTGTGGAGTGTGCAGGTGGCAGCCGATCAATGATTCTCTCTTATCATTGATGTTTCTAACTCTCTCCCTCTCCCTTCCTCTCTGAAATCAATAAAAATCTTATGTAATACAAGAGTAATATGCAAATTAATCAACACTACACTACACTCACAAGCCATGCTCACAAGCCATGCCCACCAGTCAATCAGAAGCAAATATGCAAATAAACCCAACCAAGATGGCTATGGCCATAGAGAGCAGGAGGAAGGCTTGGGTTTCCCTGGTGATGGAGGAAACCAAGCTTTCCATCTGCTCTTGCTCACCTCGGCTTCCATTGAAGCCTACAAAGTTTCAGTGATAGAATAGACATAAATCCAAACAGAAATGATGGCAGCCAGGCAGCTATAAGAGCAGGAGGCTAGGGTTGCCCCTGATGATGGAGGAAGCCAAGCTTTCAGCACACCCTGTATGGCCCAGGCTGGCCCATACCTTGGCTTAAAACTACAAAGTTTAAATTATAGAAGATACAGAAATCCCAGCAGAAATGGCTGCTGCCATAGAACAAGCAAAAGGCTTGGCTCTCCTACGGGCTACAAAGTTTCAATTGTAGAAGACAAATAAACCCTAGATACCACCGCCTCCACTTGGGTCACCTGGGAGCATGGCCAGTCTGCAAACCACCATAGGCCTCTAGTCTAGGCTACCCCATCCCCAAGGGAACCCCCACCTTGATCTGGGACACCCTTCAAGGCAAACCAGCTGGCCCTCACCAGGCCTCTATCCTATCTAATAAAAGAGTAATATGGAAATTTACCATCACTCCAACACACAAGATGGCTGTCCCTATGTGGACACAAGATGGCCAGCAGGGGAGGGCAGTTGGGAGGGACCAGGTTGGCAGAGGAGGGAAGTTGGGGGCGACCAAGCCTGTAGGAAAGGGCAGTTAGGAGGGACCTAGGCCTGCAGGGGAGAGCAGTTGGGGGGAGACCAGGCCTGCAACGGAGGGCAGTTATGGGCAAACAGGCTGGCAGGAGAGCACTTAGGCATTAATCATGCTGGCAGAGGAGTGGTTAGGGAGTGATCAGGCTGGCAGGCAGAAGTGTTTAGGGGCAACCAGGAAGGCAGGCAGGCCAGCAGTTAGGAGCCAGCAGTCCTGGATTGTAAGAGGGATGTCCACCTGCCCATTTAGGCCCAATCCCAGTAGGATTGGACATCCCTTGAGGTGTTCTATATTGGATAGGGTCTGGTCTGGGCTGAGGGACACCCTCTCCCCACACACTCCACCCCCCATGAAAAAATTTTGTGCACCGAGCCTCTAGTACATTAATAAAAAAATCTACAATCAGTATTGACTTTACAGAGAAACATGGAAATTCAAATATCCAGTACATGAAAACATTCAACACCTTTTTATTATAGAACTATTAACAAATTAAGAGTAAAAGAAAACTAACTCAACATAATAAAAGTTAAATATGAAAATCGTTCAGCCAACATCACACTCTATGGTGTAAGAGAAAAGGATTTTTCTCCTACAAAATTAACCAAAATAGTTCAAAGACCAACAAGTAAGAGCTAAAACTATAAATTTCATAGGAGAAAACATAGGGGGAAAACTTCATAATATTGAATTTGGAATGATTTCTTGGATATGACACAAAAAGCATAAACAACAAAAGAAAAATAGATAAGTAGGATTCAAAATTAAAATTTTGTTGTTCAAAGGATACTATCAACAGAGTTTCATAGGTATCCTATGGAATGGGGGGAAATATTTCTTAGTTAAGGGATTGATATCCAGAATATATAAAGAAGTCCTGCAATGCAACCCCAGAAAACAAACAAGACAATGAAAAAGTGAGCAAAGGACTTGAACAGACATTTCCTTAAAGAAAAATACAAATACCAATAATCACATAACAAGATAATAAATAGCTCTAGCTATCAGGGAAATACAAATCAAAACTACAATGAGATATTATTTGACACCATTAGGATGATCACTATCAAAAAAATAAAATAACAGCCTGGCTTGTGGTTTGTGGTTGAGTGTGGACCTATGAACCAGGAGTTCATGGTTCAATTCCCAGCTTGGGTTGTGAGCTTGATCCCCAGAGTGGGGCTTTCAGGTGGCAGACAATCAATGTTTCTCTCACATTATTAATGTTTCTATATATCTCTCTCCCTGTCTGAAGTCAATAAAAACAAACAACAACAAAAAACACCACACACACAGAGCTAAATTACAGGTTTTGGCAAGAATTTGGACAAATTAGAGTTCTGTACATTTCTGGGAGAAATGTAAAATGGTAGAGTTGTTAGAAATGATATGGTGATTCTTTAAAAAATCAAACATAGAATTCTAGGAAAATAATACAAATTATGCTTTTAAAAGGAAAATTAAGGAAAGTGGGAAGAGACAGTGAGTTGACTCTTTCACATCATAGTAAAGATAAGAGGATAACTATAGATTAAAACCTCGATTTCAATATACCTCCCCATCTTTACCTCACTCTTCCTGTAACACTGAACTGAAATCTGGGAGTGTGGGGGGGAGAAGGGATCTGGCAGAGCTTAGCTGGTGCCCCTCACCTTTTTTCTGCCCAGCCAGCTTGTTCATCAGGTAGGATTTGCCTGTGCGGTAGAGACCCACAATGGCCACCACCACCACAGGCTGTGCAATGGCAGACAGGATCTTCAAAGCTTCTGGGTTTACCACCAGTTTTGTGCTAGTGTTCTCAATGAGGCACACCGGGCTTGGCATGTGCATGTCTGAGGCCATGTCCAGGGTGTCACCTTATCTGCAAGCAAGGAGATGGGATGGATTAGAACTTCCATTCTAAGTATACCAAGAACTTCCACCATGCTATTTTGATCCAGAAGATAGAGTCATATAATTCCCCAACACGGCCAGAAGTTCTGTGTCAATAGTGAGATGGATGAAGGGAAGATCCGTATTATTTTAGAAAGTTACTGAAGTGTAATTGAAGGAGGTCATTAAAAAAATATTGATATGACAAGGACATCAGCATTTAACTACTTTCATGAACAAAATCTTGAATTTACCATAGAAAACTTTCTTTTCAGATTCTCAAAAAATATTCATACTAGAGCCCACCTGGTGTGGCTCAGTGGTTGAGCATGGCCCATGAACAAGGAGGTCTTGAGGTTTCAGAACCTTTAGGTTTCAGGCTTGATCCCCAATAGGAGATGCATAAGAGGCAGCCAATCAATATTTCTTTCTCATTATTGATCTTTCCACCTTTCCGTCTCCCTCTCTCTAGAAATTAATAAAAAAATATAAATTTTTTATAAAAAATATAAAAAATTAAATAAAATATATACTAGTATAATATTTAAAATTTTATTTAATATATAGTATGAAATATATAGTGTTTAATATTTTATTTTATGAAATATATAGTATTTAATATTTTATTTAATATTTACTTATTAATTTAATTTAATATTTATTTGTTAATTATACTATGAATAAAGACTTTTTGAATAAATCTTTCATCATTTGATGTATACTCTTTGGACAATTTTCACATTTTTTTTCGTTGGTAATCCTCATTGGAGGATATTTTCCATTGATTTTGAGGGAGGGTGGGAGGAAGTGGGGAGAGACAGAGAGAGAGGAACATCAGTGTGAAACAGACACTTGGATTGGTTGCCTCCTGCATATGCCCCTACCACAAACATTCAATCCATCCTTCATCCAAAGGTTAACACTGTAACTACTGTGCAAAAACAGGCAGGGCATTTTTCACAGAAATGAAATGTGTGTTTTTCTATTAGTTCTTATTTTGCAGAAGTGAGGCTTCACAGAACTGTTTATACTGCTATTCTGGAAGTGGAATCAATAAACTTATATTTGATAATTTGATAAAAATGAATGACTGTATGAAAAACATGACTAGGGACCTGTCCAAAGCCTTGATATGGGCATGTGCAAGCAAGGTTCTCTATACATTAATTTTATTAGAGTCACAAAAAATTAGTTTCCGACTAAAATGGAGTAAGACTGCACAACTGCAAATAGAGAATGTTGTCCAAAACCATGTTTGTGTGTACATGTGTATGGTGTAAGGGAACAAAAGACTATGAAATATGAATTAAAAGGTAAGGAGAGCCTAGGTTGTTTGATGAAAAAATATTTCCAGTCATACACTTGTAGGTTTTCTGTTTTGTTCTGTTTTTTCATTTGGTAGAGGAAGAGAAGCATGAAGCATACAGGAGGGGAAAATACTGGGGAAGAGAGAGGAAGAGCTGAAAGGGAAGAGAGAAGGTTGTCAGACAAGTAGGTGATGAGTAAATTTCATGCAAATCAAGGAATTCAGAGGCAGTTTCCAGAAAGCAAGAGCAATTCTACTTGAGAGCACAGAGAGTTCAGGTGAACAAAATGTTGGCTTTAGCAATGCAGGTTCATTAAAGAGAAAACCTTTTAGTTATGTAGTGAGGCCAAATTCTACTTGCAAGAGGTAAGAAAGAAGTTGGCTCTAAGAAATTGCATCTAGTAAACTGGTGCTATTTTTTATTTTATTTTGTTTAAAAAATTGTTATTTTTTAAATTACAGTTGATGATCAATATTATATGAGTTTCAGTGTACTACATAGTAGTTAGACATTTGTATACCATAAAAGGATCCCTTCTATGGGTCTACTATCTACATGTCAGCATACGTAGTTATTACATTACTAGAGGTCTGGTACACGAATTTGTGCAGGGGTGGGGTCTTTGGCCAGCAATCAGGGCTCCTCAGAGCGTCTCACTGAGTCTGGATCTGGGCTGATCTGGGCCAGCCAGACAAGGGAAGTGGCTGAGGGAGATTGGCCAGCCAGGGGATGGGGCCTGGGAGGTTGGCCAGATGAGAGTGGGAAGGGCTGCAGAGGCTGGCCAGCTGGCCGGGGAAAGGGTTGCAGGAGGTTGGTCAGTTGCACAGGTTGGCTAAGGGAGCACATTGACCACTAGGATGCAGCTGTTGCATTGAGCTTCTGCCTCCCCAGGCCCCCCAACCCCATGGTCAGGGAGCATTATAGCAACCGGTTGTTCTGGTTATTCCAAAGTAATGGTTGCTTAGGCTTTCATTATATAGACTAGAGGCCCTATGAACAAAAATGTGTGCAAGAATAAGCCTTCCTTCCCCCAGCTGCTAGTACCAGCATCCCTCTGGCACCTGAGACCCGGGCTTCTGTCCTCTGGCCACCTGTAGGCACCCAGGACCAGAGCTGGCTGCAATTCATCAGGAAGGATGTCTGATCTAATTAGCATATTGCCCTTTTATTATTATAGATTATTGATTATATTCTCTAGGCTTTACTTTATATCCCTTTGACTACCGTGTTTCCCCGAAAATAAGACATCCTCCGAAAATAATACCTACTTACAGGCTTCCTTCTGAGTGAAATATAAGGCATCCCCTGAAAATAAGGCCCCCCTAGCCTAAACATGAGAGATTTGGTCTATTGATTCTGAAAGAAATGGAGTCACAAGAAATTCACCAGGAAATTCAGGAATTTGATTGTTATGAGGATGTTCCAGAAGATGATGACATGATTGTCATTGAATAAATGAGTAAATTCTTGATACTGTAGAATTCACAGTTTGTCTGGTTTGTGTTGACAACTACCATACTACCGTACCGTATACAGGTAATAAATTTCCTTTATTTTCATTTAACAATAAATGTGTACCATATTCTTCTTCATGGAAAAACAAGACATCCCCTGAAAATAAGACCTAGCGCATCTTTGGGAACAAAAATTAATATAAGACACTGTCTTATTTTAGAGGAAACAGAGTAGTTTATAACTGCAAATTTGTATTTCTTAATCCCTTTTCCATTTTCACCCAGCCCCCATCCTCCCTCACATCTGGAAACCAGAACCTGAGTTACTTTTCAATGAGTAATCCACTGTGAAACAAAGTTCATCTATGATTAAAATTTATGGTGTTTCTGTGAATCTTCATCTTTCAATCTGACTTTCAGATTTTTCTTTCTTCTTTTTTAACAGTGTCAGGTGGCTGTATACGCTGCATCTCATTTTCTATGCTTCTTTGTCATGAAAATAACATATCTGTAGCCCTTTCATTGTGTCAGCTGCAGTCAGAGCAGATTGAACGATGCCGGGAGCCATCAGAGTTGAGACAAGCAACTCAGTCTTAAGAAAATAGAATTAAGTTCCTTCTAGCAGAAGTTATGCGGTGCCCTGAGGGTTTGGCCAGAAGATAAGATTAACCTGCCGCTTAACATCTTTGCAACTTCCCCTTCCTGATCCTCCCCCATAGATAACCCAGCCTTGGAATGTTACACCTTGGAATGTTACACTGCCCTGGCAGTTAGCCAATCCTGTGTTGCTAGATGCCAAAGACCCCTCTGCATAGGCAACCCAGCCCCCCTTTGTTTCTGCTGTATATATACAGCCATTTCAAAGAATAAAGTCGAGGCTTGATCAGAACCTTGTCTTGTCTCCGTTCTTCCGTGTTCCTTGTTTGTTTCATTCTCTTAGGTGGTTCCTGCGGACCCCCATTGTTGCCCCCGGGTTGGGGACAGAACAAGTTCCATCAAAGACAATGGTGATTTAACTGAGTCTGCAGACAACACAATGTTGGCAAAAAGAAAGACAACCTTAATGCTTTTCAAAGTCTGAGCTTAGCCGCATGTCTGCTGCTGTCTAATTCCTCCAAGCACAGTAGAGACGCTTAGGGATTGCTGCCACATGATATCAATGGATTTGAACCTCATCATCTGCCCTACACAGGCTCTGCTTCAACCTTATCTTCATGCTCATTGTTTTTTTTGAAAATGAACTGACCCTTATAAATCTCTCCCACCCTGCCCCAACCTTATCCTGGACTTTATTTCTCAGAGTACAGTTCCTGTAGACATGGGGAGAAAGCTGCCTTAATGAGAAAATAATTCTTACCTTTTTTTTTCTCCTCAGTGTAGGTTGCAGTGGTGTTTCTTCTCTGCCTTTCACTGGATGGGATGTTTGGGCATTTATTTAAACTCTGATGTGACGTGGCTGTCCTGACTTCCTAAAGTTCTTAAATAAAAATTAAGCGTTTAGAGTAATGTGAAACTGAAAGCACTAAATAAAATGCAGTAACTCAACAACCATAAAAGGAATTTCTGCAGGCTCTGAAAATGGGAGGGTAGGATTTTGTAACTAGTTCATGACAGGCCAGCCAAGGACATTTGGCTCAGGTGGACTAGAAAGTCTCAAAAGGACTTTCATGGAACAACCTGCAATCACCCTATCTGGTGCAACAGGAGGCAGTCACACTGAGGGCGAGGCAGCAGGATAACAGCAGCTTACAGTCCACAGCCTCAAGGGCAAGCACTAGTAGAACACTTATATCCCTCAGCCTCTGCCTCCTGTAGTTTTGCACATAAAATTCAACCTCAAGGACAGCGAAGACTGAGTGCTAACCTTCCCCTGTTGTGGCTCCGTTCCCCCCCTCCCCATTTCTTCTAATTAATTTCCCTCCTTTTTGCTTGCTGTGTCAGCCTAATTCCTTGAGTGACTCTAATCTTACAGTTCAGTCTGACCAAAGCTCCATTTCTGGTGCCTGGTGAGTGTGGTCACCAAGATGCATCTCCCTCTTCCCTCTTTTAAGCTGGGTAAGGTATGTCCCTGGGAGAGGCAGGCCACAGTATTTCTCATTGCCTCCAACACTGAGTTGCAGAGACTAAATTCCTGGAGGCTGTGGCTCCCAACCTGCACCCAGCTCCACTCAGAGTGAAGGCTCTGGCTGATGCATAGCAGGCTGAGATTGCCTGGCCTGTTCACCCTTCCTTTGGCTCACTTGTAGGAAGGAGTTTCCAAGCTGGGAGAGGCAAGTGGGGAGGACTAGAGGCTACCACCCCTGCCCAGGGAGGAGCAGTGGCTCAGAAATATTTACCCAGGGAGAGAGGCAGTGCATATCACAGAGTTCTCTGACAATCTCCCCCAAAGAATTGATTTTATTGAAACAGTGTGGGGACTTGAAGAAACTTTATTTCTAGCAAATGACTTTAGAAAAAACACAAAAGGAGGTTTTCAGGGAGGAAGCAAGTGACTTCAAATGGTAACACATATCCACGTAGAAAAAGAAAGTACAGCACTGAGGGAATTGTGTAATTATAAAAGACAGATTTATTTTCCTTTCTTCTCTTAACTGGTTGGAAAAGCAATTGTATACTACAATTATATTGCAGGGCCCATGACATACTTAAATGTAATATATTTATCAACAATAGAATACAGCTATGATACCTGATAGTAAGGTGAACTCAGGAAGAAAAGAGAACCAGAAATTCTAAGTCAGAAAGCTAATGTAACAAGCCCTATGCATTTATTTTTTCTCCCTCAGCTCTTTCAAGACATAAAATTACATAAGTGATTACCTTTGAAAATGTATTGTTGGGGTTGTTAACATATACAGATGTGATTTGTAATATATATGTAAAAAATAGCACTGAAAGGGGGAAAGGCAATATAATTTTTAGGAGTAATAGTTCTGAATATTACTGGAATTAATTTGGCAAAAATTCCAGGTATATTCTTTTTCCTTTTAATTTTATTGAATTTATTGGGGTGACATTGGTAAATAAAATTATACAGGTTTAAAGTGTACAATTCTGTAATATATCGTCTGTATATTGTATTGGGTTATGTTTCACCCAAACCCAAGTCTCCTGCCATCATCATTTAGCCCCTTTATCCTCTTGTACCTTTCCACCCCCTTTGCCTTTAGTTATCATAATACTGTTGTCTGTATATATGAGGGTTTTTGGTGTTTTTTTCCTCAATCTCTTCACCTCTTTCACTCAATATCTCAATCTCCCTCACCTGTGTGGTCTTGGAGAGTATTATGCTAAGTGAAATAAGCCACCAGAGGAAGACAAATACCATATGATTTTACTTATATGTGGAATCTAATGAACAAAATAACTAACAAACAAAATAGAAACAGAGTCATAGCTACAGAGAACAGACTAAAGTATATTCTGAGAAATATTTATATTCATGTCCAGGAGCACCACTAAGAAAACAACAGTTCTTAATTAATATCCTTTCACCTTAGGGCACTGTAAAATAAGAACAAACTAAATCCAAAGTTAGCAAAACGAAAAAAAAAAAGAGAGATTTATGTAAATGATATTAATGAAATAGGCAATGGGAAAATATACAAAAAAGAAAAGCAGTGAAAGCAAAAGCTGGATCTTTGAAAAGATAAGCAATTTTGACAAACTTTTAGTTGAACTGGAAATGAAGAACGATAGGAGACTCAAATTACTAAAATCAGGAATGAAAGAGGGGCCATTACTATTGACATCACAGAAATAAAAGAGATTATAGGACAATACTATGAACTACTGTATGCCAACAAATTAGATTAAAAATGGACAAATTCCTAGAATGACACCAAGTACTGAAACTGTTTCCAGAAGAAATAGCAAGAAGAAGAAGACGAAGACGAAGACGAAGACGAAGACGAAGACGAAGACGAAGACGAAGACGAAGAAGAAGAAGAAGAAGAAGAAGAAGAAGAAGAAGAAGAAGAAGAAGGAGAAATAGCTCATGTGAATAGACTTGTAGTAACAAGAGGTTGAAAACTACCACCAAGAAAAGCTCAGGCCTAAATGGCTTCACCGGTGATTTCTACCAAATACTCATTCCTTACAAACTTAGCCAAAAATATAAAATTTCCTTAATGTCATTTTACCAAATATTTTCTTTCTCTGTCTAAAGTATTTGAGAGTTACAGACATAATGCCTCAATAATCCACTATATATTTCCTTTAAAAAATGAGGGAAGAGTAATTTTTAAAGGAAATACAACTTCTGCTTCCAATTATTATAGTCCATTTCCTTCTATATTAGCAATCTGCTGATGTCTGTGTAAATAGTTGTCTGTTTGGTTGTGTGAAGCACGTGTTCGTGATGAACAAGTTGTTTGTCTCACAGAACTTTATGAGCTGTTTTCCTGCTTTGTTTCTGACCCCCACTCCAAATTTTCCAGTGACATTTGATTCTGCTTTATTTTCTACTTGTGCCTTCTAGTCACTGATTGTTATCAGCATGTCTTGTTTTGAATTTCTTCTTATACACTTGCATAAAAGCATTCAATTTCATTTTATTCATCTCAGTAAAATTAAAAAGGAAGAGAGGGGAAACAGCAATGGTTTAGCACTTCCTTTTGCTGTGCAGTGTGGTGGGTCCTAACCCCACATGTGCTGGGTCCCTTTGTTGAAGCAGAGGCACTCCATCTTGCTACCTTAATCTCTATTCTGTAAAAACTGCTGTTTGAAACTTTAACCCTGCTCTTCTTGGCGTCTATTAATATGCTTGCTTGCTTGAATAATAGGGAACATAAGCTCAACTATCTTACCTTGCAAGCTGCTCTGCCGCCATCCCTGGCTACTCGCCTAAACAAGTGTCCTCCAGTTATCTTGAAAATATACCATGCTCAAGGCTACTGAGTTGTGCTGTGCTCAAGGTTACAAGCTGCCTGGAAAACACCTACATAAAGCTCTTTGTAAAGTCTGCAAAAGGTCCAGAAAACCCATATTTGGGAGACAAAGGGACTGGAGGAAGGAATAAAGGGAAAACTTCCTCCATACTGTTTCAGTCTTGGGAGGTTACTCCTCTGAGACCGCTATCATAATAAAGGCTCTAAATTAATTAATTTGGCTTACTAATGCATCTTATGTTCAGCTCGCTCATTTACAATATAACAGTGTCACAGTCACCAAATGCCTAGTAAAAGCAAACACTGCTATGGTTCTAAACTCTTTATAAGTGTCATTAACTAAATTCAACTTACTCTTCAGTACCTGCATATAATGTAGGCTTTATTATTTACATTTCACACACCAGTAAATACAGTTTAAAGATATTTAATATTTTTGTTTGTTTGTTTTTAATTTTTTGAGAGAGAGGAAGGGAGGGGGAAAGGGAAAGAATGTGAGAGCAGAACATGGGCAAATGTCCTGACCTGGAATTGAACCTGCAATTTTTTTTTTTTTGTTTTTTTTTGTTTTTTGTTAATCCTCACTGAGGACATTTTCTCATTGACCTTTTTTAGAGAGAATGGGAGAGGGAAAAACATTGAGGTGAGAGAAACACAGCGATTGTTTGCCTCCTGCATGCATCCTGATCAGGGCTTGGCCAGGGAGCAGCCTGCAACCAAGGTATGTGCTCTTGACTGTAATCAGACCCGTCTGCAGGCTGACCCTTTATCCACTGAGCCAAATTGACTAGGCTGAACCTGCAACTTAAAAAAAAAAAAAAAAAATATATATATATATATATATATATATATATATATATATATATTTTTTAATTGATTTCAGAGAAGAGAAGAAGGGTGAGGGAGATACAGAAACATCAATGAAGAGAGAGAATCATTGATTGGCTGCCTCCTGCACAACCTCTCCTGGGCTTCCTTCACTGGAATGGAACCTGGGATCCTTCAGTCTGCAGGCCAATGCTCTATCCACTAAGGCAAACTGGCTAGGGCAGAACCTACAACTTTTTGCTGCACAGTACAACACCTGACCAACTGAGCCACAGTAGCCAGGGCTAATGGTTTGTTAATAACAGTTCATCGAATGACAAGGCCCTGGTGATTGATTTGGGATTTCCTCAAATGATGAGTACTTACTCAAATGATGAGTATTAAGAGGAAGGTCAAATTAGGTTCATCCATGGCTCTGTGTTTGCAAATGTGGACTGAAATATAGTGGTGCCTCGCATAAAGAACGCCTCGCACAGCGAACGCTGCACACAACGAACTTCATTTCATGATTCATACAACGAACTTCGTTTCACACAACGAAGTCGCCCGAGCTTCCACGACCGCTTTGCCCGAGCTTCCACGACTGCTTCGCCTGAGCTTCCATGATCCCTGCCGATGTATTGCATCCTTCCGTGCAGGCACTGTAGGCAGTCGTTAGTCACTGCGCTTAACTTAAGCACATATCGCGGCAATCGTTCTTCATTATGAATTAAATCACGCACGTATCACGGCAGTCGTCCTTTTAAGTTAAACTCAATATTTTTTTTATATCATGGCTTCTAAAAAAAGCAGGAAGGTGATTTCTGTTGAAATGAAACAGGAAATAATTAGAAGGAGTGAATGTGGGGTAGAACAGTGTGACCTCGTCAAAGAGTTTGGCCTCAGCAAGACCACCATTTTCACCATTTTGACAAATAAGGATGCAATCAAATCAGCCAAAGTAGCCAAAGGAGTATCAAAACTATTTCATGAAAAACATAGGTCTTCAATCCACGAGGAAATGGAGAGGCTATTAGCGATTTGGATTAAGGACAGGCAGGTGAAAGGTGACGTAACAACCCAAGATATTATCTGTCACAAAGCCAAGAGAATTTATGAAGATCTAAAGAAAAACGTCCCTGGAAGTAGCAGCAATCAAGATAATGAAGAAGAATTCAAAGCCAGCAGGGGGTGGTTTTTTAGATTTAAGAAAAGGTGTGGAATCCACAGCGTTACTATACATGGTGAGGCTGGCAGTGCTGACAAGAAAGAAGCAGAAAAGTTCTCTATTAACTTTCAAAAATGTATTAAGGATGAAGGATACTTCCCACAACAAGTGTTCAATGCCGATGAATCGGGTCTTTTCTGGAAAAGAATGCCGAGCAGAACCTTCATTACAAAAGAGGAGAAGAAATTGCCAGGACACAAAGCCATGAAGGACAGACTTACCCTTATGTTTTCGTCTAATGCCAGCGGAGACCTCAAGATCAAACCTCTATTGGTTTATCACTCTGAAAATCCAAGAATTTTCAAGAAAAATAACGTTATTAAGTCCAAACTGCCCATCCATTGGAAGTCCAATCAAAAAGCCTGGGTGACCCAAGTTATCTTCAACGAATGGATTCTGGAAACCTTTGCTCCTGCCGTGAAGAAATTCTTGCTGGAAAAAGAACTGCCGCTCAAAGCCCTTCTGATACTTGACAATGCCCCTTCTCACCCAAAAGACCTAGAGGAAATATTGCAGGAAAATTATCCTTTTATCAAGGTGCAGTATTTGCCACCAAACACCACATCCATTCTTCAGCCAATGGATCAGCAAGTTATTGCGAACTTTAAAAAACTCTACACTAGAGCCCTCTTTAATAAGGTGTTTGAAGAATGCGAGTTTGGTGGAGACAATATGACTGTCCGAAAGTTTTGGAAGGAGAAATTTGATGCCCTTATGGCAATACGACTTATACAGAAGGCCTGGGAAGAAGTGTCACAAAGGACCCTCATTTCTGCTTGGAAGATGCTTGTGCCTTCGTGGACCCAGGAAGAAGCAGTAGTTGATGACACAGAAGTGGTGAAGGACATCATCACAGTGGCCCAAAGGTTGGAATTAGAGGTAGAGGAAGAGGATGTAGAGGAGCTTATTGAGGAACACGAAGAAGAGCTGACACTTCTGGTCCAGCAACAGGACAATGCTCAAAGGGAAGCGTCATCTGATAACGAGGAGCAACAATCAAACAATCAACCAATCCCAACTGCTGACATCAAGAACATCCTGGTCAAATGGAAAGCAGTTCAGGAGTTTACCAATGCCCACTATCCGGATTCAGCTGAAGCAAACAGGATCAACGATCTTTACTCCGATACTCTTGTCCGTTATTTCCGGCAGATGTTGGAGAAAAGAAAAAAACAAAAGACTTTGGACAGGTTTTTCATGAAACCATCGGCCAAAAAGCAGAAAATGGATGAAGATGTGCAAGATTCAGTAGACTCTACTTTGTCTTAAAATTAAAAAAATGTGTGTTTTTTTTTTAAAAAAATTATGTTTTTAGATGTATCTAAATAAAAATAATAACAAAAAATTTATCTTTTTTATGTCATCTTAGCATATTTTATGCTACAGAACGAATTATTTTTTTTTAACATGTATTGTTATGGGAAAACGCGTTTCACATAACGAACTTTTCGCATAACAAACTTGCTCCTGGAAAGAATTAAGTTCGTTGTGTGAGGCACCACTGTACTGGTGCTTTGAGTCTCCCTTTATCCTCACTGCCTATGACAGTCTGATAGCCCTTTTGCCAATTCAAAGTCTCTGGCTCTTGTTTTTCTCATGAGTGAGTATTATCTTGTGTTCATTAAGGACAAATGGAAAGTATTTGTATTGAACACACATCCTTTGTAAGTGGAAGCAGGAAACAGGAAGTAGCTCTTATTTTCTCAGAAATAGACTAGATGTCAAGATTACAGCTCTTTCCTGTTTCCTACAATGAAGTCTGTGTAGTTTTTGTGCCTTCTGTTTTCATGTGAGGCTGTTTGAAAAACATTCTAGGGACTTTTCCTTTTAAATGCTGGGTAGAGAAAGGTATATTTCCTCTCTTTCCAATACTTGGAGTTTCAGTCTCTAGAATGCTTGTATTATTCTAAAAGATAGCCACAGATCCAATAATTTGCATGTTATTATTATTATATTAAAATTTATGTTTATTTATGTGTTAGGGATTTCAAAGGCTGTCCAGACAGACTCTGAATTTCAGGTGTGGGATGTTTTTATACTAAGCTGCTTTTCACATGAAGAACTCCATGCAGGATGTTCTAGGGTACTCAGGAGTAGGAAGTCATTGATTCAACTGGGGTCAGAGAGTCTCATATACAATGGAGGCAGGACCAATAATCAGCAGCATGTGCGTACAGAGAGTGTATGTGCGGTGTGCACAGCACTGTGCTAGGTGCTCAGGGGTGGATGAAGATTAATTACACATAGTCATTGCCCTAAAAATGACTTAATCTGGTGGGTGACACCGACTTGCACCCAAATAATAAAAGCAAATGAATTAGTGAGAGAGGGAAAGAGGAGCCCTCATTACTGAAGTAGCAAGTCTCCAAATCTCAAATGGTAACATTTAAAATTTTATCCTTGAGAAATTTATTTTGAGGTCAATGAGAGGAAATAGATTGATTTTTATTTTAAGGGGAAAAAATGGCCTGACAGTTGTTCTTATTCATATTTATATTTATTTCTTAACCACCTGTTCTGTTCTGTTGTTTATTCTAGTAAACTCAGCACTTTAAATGACTATTATTTTTAATTTGTTTTAATAATAGAGTCCATTATTTTCCAGTGCATTGTTTTGGCTCCCCTTACCAACCAATTCTTCTCAGTAAAAATCAGGGGCATTTCATGAAGTTCCTCCAGAATTGGAATTATATATACTAATAAAAGAGAAACATGCAAATTAACCATGCAAATTAACTCCACCACACCCATCAACCAAGCCCACCAGCCAATCAGGAGTGAGTATGCAAATTAACCCAACCAAAATGCCGGCTGGCCAAAGAGATGGAGCATGCAGGAGGCTTGGGTTATCCTGGCAATGAAGAAAGCCAAGTTTCCTGCCTGCCCTGGCCAGCTGTGGCCTCTGCTCAAGACTACAAAGTTTCAATTATAGAAGATAAATAAATCCTAGATACTTGCTTCTAGCCAGCAATGGCCTTCTCTCAAGAAGGCTCTGGGGGGAAAAAAAAGAAAAATGGAGGGGCTGGGACCTTGGATCACCAGGGAGTAATTAGGACAGGATGAGACTGCAGGGGCTGTTAGGGGTAAGCAGACCAGCAGGGGGCCAGTTGGGGGTAAGCAGGCTGTCAGTGGGGGTCAGTTAGAGGTGATCAGGACAGCAGGGGGGTGCAGTTTGGAGTGAGCAGACCAGCAGGGGGTAGTTGGGAGGGAGTAGGCCAGTGGGGAGGGGAGGTGGGGGCAAGCAGGCTAGGAGGGGGTCGGTTGGGGGCGAGCAGACCTGCAGGCATAATGGTTAGGGGCAATCAGGCAGGCAGAGAGGTCCGGTTTCTCAGAGGGATATCTGACTGCCAGTATTGGTCTGATCCCTGTAAACCGGCAGTAGGACATCCTTTGAGGGGTCCCAGATTAGAGAGAGTGCAGGCCAGGTTGAGGGACACCCACCCCACCATGCATGAATTTTATTCTCCTGGGCCTCTAGTATAGGATATAACAAGCAAATCTAAAATGATTTGTAGATACCATTTTTAGCTAATTGCTTTCATTTTGGAGTGTGAATTGTTGCTCTACTTATTTAAAAACCTATTTTTTTAATGAATTATATGTTTACCTTCCCTTCCTGTCTCTTAAATCAACAACAATTTTTTTTAAAAGGGTACATTTGAAACCTATATAATATTAACTAATATCACCACAATCAATTCAATAAAATTTTAAAAAGCAAAAAAGGGTCCATTTTGCTCAATAATTTGAGCGTTGGCCCATGGACCAGAAGGGTCAGGGTTTGATTCCCCATCAAGGGCATGTATCTGGGTTGCAGGCCTCCCCAACCTGGGTTGGGACCTGTGCAGGCGGCAACTGATCCATGTATCTTTCTCTCACATCAATGCTTCTCTCTCCCTCCCTCCCTCCCTTCCCTGCTCTCTAAAAACCAATGGGGACCTAGACAGTTTGACTCATTAAGTAGAATGTCGGCCTGTGGACCTGTGGACCTAAGGGTCTCAGCAAACAATTAATCCCATCAGCCCATTAGATGGATGGCCCAGGCTTAGATGGATTATACTTCTGAAGAACCCTTCTTAGTTTTTGACAGATGAGGCTTGGGTTTCTAGAAGGAGTTAGAACTTGAAAATTAATCTCTACCACTATATTCAGCAGAGGAATTTTGAAACCTATAGACACAGGAGGGTATATCACACCTCAGATGCCAGCTCAACTCACTCTTCAGATTAGCTGATATTCCCTCCGTGCTTCATAAGCCAGATGCATAGATTTATCTGCCTTACTACTTTAATAAAGGTGCATGCTTTAATAAATTGGCTTTATCACAATGCAACCACCTGGAGTTTTCTCATTTAAATTCATTTGTAAGAGATGACAAGCATGGAGGTTGGGGACAGCCCTCTCCCTCTGACTCAGGGCTCTTTGGTGTCTGTGAGTCATGACTTTTTAAAATTTTTTGATGAGCTATCATGAAGTTTTCCATAGCAGCTGCACCATTTTTCATTTCTACATACATTTCAAAACAGTTCTGGTTACTCCATATCCTTATCAATATTTGTTGTATTACTTTTTAGATAGTGGCCATCCCAATAGGTGTGAGGTGATATTTAATTTGCATTTCTGTAATAATTAATGATATTGAGCATCGTTTCATATTTATATTTTCATTGGAGAAATACCTGTTCAATTCCTTTGATTATTTTTAAGGTGGGTTGTTTTGAATTTTAGGAGTTCTTTATATATTCTGAATATCAGATATGTAATTTTTAAATATTTTCTCTCATTCTGTGAGTTGCCTTTTTACTCTGTCGATTGTTTTCTTTGATGCATACCACGACCTGCATGGTGAGTTCAGGAGGATTTGTAGGAGTGCTGATGCACAATGAAGACATTGCAGAAGAAATGCATTTTAGGCTTGGAGCCCACGTGGAACCTCTTTTTGGGAACCACAGGAGCCTAATCTTACCTGATTGCAGGTAATAGGGGCAAGAGATTCTAAAGAGCAGGTGCCTCCAGAACTAGGTGCCATGAGGGTATAAATCTTTTACATAATGATGGGCAGTTCTTGGAAGGAGGATGGACTGCATTCCCATGTTAGCTCCCATGTCTCAGGGCGTACAAATTTCAGTGAGTTCAGAATGTGCTTTCTCTAATCAGAACAGAACCATCATGGTTAACATAGCATGATTAATATTTCTTACAATTGTAGCTGGTTCCCAAAGTATTCTATTTCTGCCCCTAACAAATTCACCTTGCCATGTAATGACCTTTCAAGATGACTCAAATCTAGGGGATGGACAAAAATGGGTGAAAGTGGTCAAAAGGTACAAACTTCAGGTATTATAGAAGTAGAACTTTTATGAGCTACTTTTTTTAGTACATTATTGTATACTTGAAAGTTGCCTAAAAAGTCAATAATAAAAGTTAATAAAACTGGAAAAAAATAACAGCCAGAGATTCTGAAATCCTGCTATCCTAGGATATGATTCTATTCAGTGTTTAATCAAAATTATTGCCAGTGCAACAACAATTGCACTTTATGAAAAAAAATCCTATATAATAAAGAGGCAATATGTAAATTAACCCTCATGCCCTCATGTCACAAGATGTCCACTCTACATAGTCACAAGATGGCTGCCCCCATGTTGTCACAAGATGATAGCCCCACATGTTATAAGTTGGCTGGCAAAGGAGGGCAGTTGGGGGGGAACAGGCCTGAAGGGAGGGAAGTTGGGGGTGTTTGGATAGGCAGGGGAGCAGTTAGGTGTCAGTTAGACTGGCAGGGGAGTGGTTAGGCATCATTCAGGCCAGCAAGTAAGTGGTTAGGAGGCAGCAGTTCCAGGGTTCTAGATTGGGGAGGATATAGTCTGGGCTGAGGGGCACCCTGCCTCCTCCTCCCAGTGCACAAATTTCGTGATCCAAACCTCTTGTATACATATTATATGTCATGACTCAAGTCTAGAGACCTCCCAGTTTTTTCTCAAGGGAAAGATGTATGCACACCTATCTCCTTGGAATTGCAGGCTGCTCCCAGCTCTAATCCTCTCCTTTCCCCTCTGTTGCCACAAAGTGCTTTAGCCATCTGACTTTTAGATGTTTTTAGACATGTTCCCAAAATCTAGGAAGCACATGTTAGCTTTATAGAGAATCTTTGAAGTTCTAATTCTACTGCAGTTATGGAGGGAGAAGGCAAGCAATAGCATTCATTGTGCTATGGGGAAGGTATAAGGAGAAAGCAAGTTGGGGCGGGGGTAGGGAGATAGCAACAATAATTCTTCCCAGTGGAATTTTCTATTGCAATCTCCTCTGATTAGTTGCTTCATTTCCTATATACCCAGGAGTTTGATTTTGGTCTAAAGTGTACAAAAAAGGCTTCATAATCTTAGTAATGTAAGCATAGTAATATTGCATCTATGGTTTACACTCCTTGGAAACTCCCTTTGATAAAAATCCTGGGAAATGAAAAAAAAAATGCACTTGTAGTTCTATTATATATGTTTACATGATCCCATATATTTGCTGTTATCTTTCTTCTTTGTCACTTACTGTACCCAGGCCTTCATTCTGAAATCATTTACATGATGTTGAAATTTTCTTTTTGAAAGCACCTTTACTGAGAATTTCTTGTTTAAACAACTGCCCCTGTGTTTGGGGTATCTGAAAATGTATTTTATCTTAACAGTTCCTAATGGTTTATTTTTGGTATAAAATCTAGGATGATAGCTATTTTTCCAGACATTTCAAAAATATTCTGACCTCATGTTGTTGAAATCCTCATGAATTATGTTTTACTGCTTTAAAAAAAAAAAAAAAATATATATATATATATATATATATATATATAATTGATTTTTTACAGAGAGGAAGGGAAAGAGAGAGCTAGAAACGTCAATGAGAGAGAAACATCGACCAGCTGCCTCTTGCACACCCCCTACTGGGGATGTGCCCACAACCAACGTACATGCTCCTGACCGGAATCAAACCTGGGACCTTTCAATCCACAGACCGAAGCTATACCACTGAGCCAAACCAGTTTCAGCTTCACAATTGTTTTTTACAAAATTATGTTACTTTCTGACTTAATTGTCAAGGTTAATTATATTATCCATTCAAGAAAACCTTGTTTTGCTTTTTGTTACTAGGAGCCTGGTGCACAAAATTTATGCACTGGCCGGGGGAGTCCCTCAGCCCAGCCTGCCCCCTCTCACAGACTGGGAGCCCTCAAGGATGTCCTACTGGCAGCTTAGGCCCACTCCCTGTAGTCTACCTCCTGCTGTAAGAGGCAACCAGGCTGATCAGGGAAAGGCTGCAGCCCCATCACCCAGCTGCGGCAGTCACTGCCAGCCACTGTAGATGCCAAGGTGTTTTCATCAACATGGTCTCTAGTCCCTTCATCATGAAAAAAATGACAACTTCCTTCAGGTATTTTTAAGATATGACATTTCTCTCTCTCTTTCTCTCTTCCTTCCTTCCTTTCTTTCTTTTCTTTTTTTTTTAAATAAGTTTTTATTGTTCATATTATTACAAATGTTCCTTTTTTCCCCCCCACCATTGCTCTCCTCCACCAGGTTCCCACCCCACCCTCTGCCCTTTCCCCATTCTCCATTGTCCTCATCCATAGGTGCATAGTTTATGTTCAGTCTCTTCCCACGACCCCCTCTCCCCTTTTCCCCAAGAATCATTAGTTCACTCCCCTTCCATACCTCTGATTCTATTATATTCAACAGTTACTATTGTTCATCAGATTTTTTTTTTTAATTTCCTTGGTTTTTAGATTCACTTGTTGATAGTTACGTATTTGTTGTTCATAATTTTTATCTTTGTTTACTTTCTCTTCTGAAAGAACCCCCTTCAGCAATTCATATAATTCTGGTTTGGTGGTGATGAACTCCTTTAGCTTTTTTTTTTTATTAGTGAAGCTCTTTATCTGACCTTCGATTCTGAGTGATAGCTTTGCTGGATAGATTATCTTTGGCTGTAGGTTCTTACTATTCATCACCTTGAATATTTCTTGCCATTCCCTTCTGGCCTGCATGGTTTCTGTTGAGAAGTCAGCTGACAATCGTATAGGTGCTCCTTTATATGTAACTGCCTTCTTTGCTCTTGCTTCTTTTAATATTCTCTCTTTGTC
This sequence comes from Pipistrellus hanaki, assembly GCF_964339955.1. NCBI lineage: Eukaryota > Metazoa > Chordata > Mammalia > Chiroptera > Vespertilionidae > Pipistrellus > Pipistrellus hanaki. The sequence continues at coordinate 137,199,829 of NC_140504.1, read as the reverse complement.
TTTTGCTCTTGGAATTTTAATTATGAGGTGTCTTGGTGTGGTCCTCTTTGGATTCCTTTTGTTTGGAGTTCTGTGTGCTTCCTGGACTTGTAAGTCTAATTCTTTCACCAGGTGGGGGAAGTTTTCTGTCATTATTTCTTTCTGTATGTTTTCGATATCTTGCTCTCTCTCATCTTCTGGGACCCCCATAATTCTGATGTTGGTTCGCTTGAAGTTGTCCCAGAGGTTTCTTACATTATTTTCAATTTTCTGGATTCTCTTGCCTTCTAGCTTATGTGGACGAGTGTCTTCTGGCTCTTTATGTTCCAAATCTTTGACTTGATTCTTGCGATCTTCCCTTCTGTTTTTAAGACTCATAAAATATGTTTTATTTCAGACAATGTATTCTTTATTTCTTGTTGATCCCTTATCATTTCTTGATGACTCCTTATTAATTCTAGTTGATCTCTTTTCATATCCTCATAGGTCTTATCCATCTTTTCTAGGAAATTCTTAAAAAACCTTATAAGCGTAGATTTGAACTCTATATCCAGACGCTTTTTATCCTCCATTTCTTTCGTTTGTGATCTATTTTGTTGTCGTATTTCACAGTTACAGATGGGACGGGGTTTCAGGGTGGAGCCTGCAACTTTGGCTTCCATCAGCCCCACCTTATGAGGGTCCTTCAGTACTGGCTGCCAGCACCTCTGAGAGAAAGGTGCCCTCGATTTTCGCCTGCTGCCAAACAGTCTATGCTCTCCCCCAATGAGCCCGGTATTGGGGTTCAGTTCAGTTGGAAGTGGAGTTGGAGGTGGCGTTCAGAGCAGTCTGGAGCCCCAGTCTCCCTCCCGTCAGGGCAATCCCGAGGCACAGCCAACCGTCCCTTCTCTGCGCGCAGTGTGCGCGCCTCCGGGACCTCCTTTCGCCTCTTCCCAGGGGTCCCGCCTTACAGCTCGGCTCCCTATGGATGAGCCTGGGTCCCCGGGGTCTGGGGAACTGGGGTTCAGAGCAGTCGGGGGCCTAGCACAGTCGGAGTTTTATCTCCTTTCCGCTAGGGAACGCTCACCAGGCACTCCGCCTCCCCCTCCTCTCCGCGCACCGCGTCTCCGTACCTTGAGCTTTTCCAGCTCCTCCGCGCTTCCTTCTGGTTTTCTCCTTGCTTCTCGTTGTAGAATTTCCAGTCAGTCTACCTTCCTGTAGTTCTGGGCAATGTCCGTTTTATATTTTAGTTGTATTTTATTGAAATTGTTGTGTGCAGCTGCGGCTAGGTGTTCACCTGGGCGCAGCCATCTTGGATCCTCTCTTTCTTTCTTTCTTTCTTTCTTTCTTTCTTTCTTTCTTTCTTTCTTTCTTTCTTTCTTTCTTTCTTTCTTTCTTTCTTTCTTTCTTTCTTTCTTTCTTTTCTTTTTCCTTTTTTATCCTCACCTGAAGATGTTTCCATTGATTTTTAGAGAGTGTGAAAGAGAGAGGTAGAGACAGGGAGAAACATCAAAGTGAGAGAAACAATTCATTAGTTTTCTCCTGCAGGAGCCCTGACCTGGCCCCTGGCCAGGGAGGAACCTGCAACTTAGGTACATGCCCTTGATCAAAATCAAACCTGGACCCTGCTCTCAGCAAGCCGATGTTCTCTCCATTGAGCTACACAGGATCGGGCAGGATATGACATTTCTTAGCCCCTCCAGCAGCGAACCTTCATTTTTCCTTCTGGTAGTATTGAGGGAAAACCCTAGATCACCTTTTTGGATTCTTATTTCTCAAGTAACCAAGAACACTGCAAGTGGTGGCATACAGGATATTAGCCAATGAGTGGTCAAAAAAGGTTTTTACACTCAAACTGGTTTGGCTTAGTGGATAGAGCGTCAGCCTGCAGACTGAAGGGTCCCAGGTTTGATTCTTGTTTAGAGCATGTACCTTGGTTGGGGGCACATCACCAGTGGGGAGTGTGTTAGAGGCAACTGATCAATGTTTCTCTTTCATCGATGTTTTTTACTATCTATCCTTCTACCATCTTCTCTGTAAAAAAAAAAATCATAAAATATATTTAAAAAGAAAAAAGAAAAGGTGTTCCCTCTGCAGCTCATGCACAGAGGACTCCCTGTGTTGTGTCCACTGGACTAGGAGCATGTCCCTGCAGCCTGGGGGCATGCCCCCAAGGCTGGAAGCCCCATGTTGTGGGTGCTGGGCTGGGGTGTGGACCTGGGTTGCTGCTTGGTGCTGGCGCATGTGCAAGTGGCTGTGGTGTGAGAACATCAGTCACGTTGCCATGGTGATGCGGTGGCTATTCCCTCTCCTCCCCTAGCTGCTTGGTGCCTGTGCCCATAGTCCTAGAGGGCTGGGGGCATTCTGGTCCTCAGCCACTCAGGGCCTATGTGTGGGCCTATAGGCTAGGAGTGGCCTGGGTCTCAAGGATGTTCTCAGAATCCAAGCAGCTCGGTGCCTGTGTGTATGCAAATTAATCTGCCATTTTTGTTGGGTTACTTTGCATACTTATTCCTGATTGGCTGGTGAGTGTTGTGGAGTTATGGTCAACTTTAATCTTTCTCTTTTATTAGTGTAGATTTTATTTTATTTTTATTTTATTATTTTAAAAATATATATTTTATTGATTTTTTACAGAGAGGAAGGGAGAGAGATAGAGAGCTAGAAATGTTGATGAGAGAGAAACATCAACCAGCTGTCTCTTGCACACCCCCTACTGGGGATGTGCCAGCAACCAATGTACATGGCCTTGACCAGAATCAAACCTGGGACCTTTCAGTCCGTAGACTGATGCTCTACAACTGAGACAAAGGATCAATATATATTAATAAAAGGATAATATCCTAATTAGAGTGGATATCTTTGAGACATCCTTTTGGACAAAGTCTCAGCGGCTGCCTGAGGATCAGGAAAGCAGTGGATGGCAGCTGCTGATGCTCAGGTCTGGCCCAAGGCTCAGGAAAGCTACAGATGGAGGCCGCCACTGCCCAAGGCTGACTGGAGGCTCAGGCAAGCTTCAGTGGCTGGGAGGGCCAAGGCTCAGGCATCGAGGAGGCAGCCAGCAGTGGCAGCAGTAGAGTCATGATGGGATGTCACCTTCCCCTCATTGGCCCAGTCACCTCCCACAGAGGGAGGCCAGAGGCAGAAGCAGGGAGGGTGTAATGGGGGCAGTGCCTTCCCCTGATCAGCTGGTTGCCTCCTTCAGAGGGAGGCCAGACTGGGGCTTAGGACATCTCCTGAGGGTTCCCAGACTGTGAGAGGAGACAGGCTGGGATGAGAGACATTCCCCCAAGCCCCAAAATTGCATGAATTTTTGTGCACCAGACTTCTAGTTTATTTATATACACTAAGAAATACAACTTTCAGACAAACTGTGAAGATTTGAATCAATAGTGTTGGCTAATTGGTTCCCAGTGACCAACCTATGTGGCCATGCAATAAAGATAATAAAAGTTTATTTTATTGATTGTCTGTCAAATATTACAGTGACAAGGACCAAAAACAGAAAAGGAAACAGATTTCTTGGTTAGGATGAAATCAAAACAAAAGAGTTGGATGAATTGAATGTTTTATGGCAACAGGTGAGAATACTTAATTGTTCATGTCTCAGTAGAGTTGGACTTGGTATTCAGATCAGAAGACTTGAGGGCTCCCTGGATCAAAAGCTAAGGGTCAGCCTTGCCAGTGGGAGATCAATAACTTCCAGTCCAAAGATGAGGGTCCCCTTTTTCATTCATAATTTTTATCATTTGCAAGAAGGATATGGCTTCTCTTCTTGCATCTTCATGGTCACCTGATGCTACTTCTGTGGTCCCTTTTTTCTTTAAATATTCCAAACAGGAATATTTTTATATGGTATGGCATAAGTATGCTGATCTGTTAGCTAATATTGATTTATAATTTATATCCCAGAGAGCCAATCATTTACATCATTGTCAGCATTCCTAGTGGGCTCTTCATTGTAGCTCCTTAATACAAAACGAAAAACAAGGACATTAGAATGTGCAGTCAACAACTATTATATAAACATACCTATGCATTCAAGTTTTAAAAAATAAACATTTTTTATAAATTAATAATGGATCTCCACTGGTGAGTTGTTGTTTTTAACTTTATTGTTCAGATTATTACAGATGTTTCTTTTTTTTCTCCCCATAGCTCCTCTTCACCCAGTTCCCACCGCATCCCAGGCACTCACCACCCCACTGTCCACATCCACAGGTATTGCATACATGCATATAAGATCTTTGTTCCATGTCTTCCTGCACTTCCCACATTCTCTTCCCTCTGAGAATTGTCAGTCCACTGCATTTCCATGCCCTGTTACATTCTATTACATTTTCCTGTTTATTCTGTTTATCAGAATTTTTATTCATTTGATTTTTATTTTTATTTTTTAATATTTTCATTTTTTTAATTTTTTATTTCATTTTTTTATTAAATTATTATCTGTGTACATATTTTAACATTGCCCCCACTCCCATTCATACCCTCCATCCCCAGAGTTTTGTGTCCATTGGTTGTACTTATATGCATGTATACAAGTCCTTCGGTTGATCTCTTATCTCCCCCAGATCTCCCTACTCTCCCTGCTGTAATTTTACAGTCTGATTGTGCTTTACTGCAGGGGTCCTCAAACTTTTGAAAGTGGGGGCCAGATCACGGTCCCTCAGAGAGCTGGAGGGCCGGACTATATGAACTACTAATTCCTACTGTAACACCTTGGCTGCGCTCACTGCCCAAAAAACCTGGTGGGCAGGATCAGACTCCCCTGGGGGCTGCATGTGGCCCGCGGGCCGTAGTTTGAAGACCACTGCTTTACTGTCTTTATATCTGACTTTTGGTTTGTCAGTATATAATGTTCTTTAATACCCATAAATGAGTAAGGCCATGTGGTATATCTCTTTCATTGACTGGCTTATTTCACTCAGCATGATGTTCTCTAGTTCTATCCAGGTTGCTGCAAATGATGAGAATTCCTTCTTTTTTATGGCAGCATAGTATTCCATTGTGTAGATGTACCAAAGTTTTTTGATCCAATCATCTGCTGACGGGCACCTAGGCTGTTTCCAGATTGTAGCTATTGTAGATTGTGCTGCTATGAACATAGGGGTGCATATATCCTTTCTGACTGGTGTTTCTAGTTTCTTGGGATATATTCCTAGGAGTGGGATTACTGGGTCAAATGGGAGTTCCATTTTCAGTATTTTGAGGAAACTCCACACTGTTCTCCACAGTGGTTGCACCAGTTTGCATTCCCACCAGCAAGCAGTGCACGAGGGTTCCTTTTTCTTCACAACCTCGCCAACACTTGTCGTTTGTTGATTTGTTGATGTTGGCCATTCTGAAAGGAGTGAGATGGTTCAGCATTGTTGTTCTGATTTGCATCTCTCAGATAATTAGTGACTTTGAGCATGTTTTCATGTGCCTTTTGGCCTTCCTTCTGTCTTATTTTGAAAATATTCTATTTAGATCCATTGCCCATTTTTTAATTGGATCATTCAATTTCCTTTTATTTAGTTGTATAAGCTGTTTGTAGATGTTGGAGATTAAACCTTTATCAGTAATAACATTTGCAAATATATTCTCCCACACAGTGGGCTTTCTTGTTGCTTTGTTGATGGTTTCTTTTCCTGTATAAAAACTTTTTATTTTGATGTAGTCCCATTTGTTTATTTTCTCTTTAGCTTCCATTGCCCTAGGGGCAGTATCACTGAAGAAGTTCTTTTGGCATATGTCTGAGATTTTGTTGCCTGTGGATGCTTCTAGTATTTTTATGGTTTCCCGTCTGATGTTTAAGTCCTGTACCCATTTTGAGTTTATTTTTGTGTATGGTGTAAGTTGGTGGTCTAGTTTCATTCTTTTGCATGTATCTGTCCAATTTTCCCAACACCATTTATTGAAGAGACTGTCTTGACTCCATTGTAAATTCGTGCCTCCTTTGTCAAATATTAATTGAGCATGGTGATTTGGGTTGATATCTGGGTTCTCAATTCGATTCCATTGATCTATATGTCTGTTTTTGTGCCAGTACCAGGCTGTTTTGAGGACAGTGGCTTTGTAATATAGTTTGAAGTCTGGTATTGAGATCCCTCCTACTTTACCCTTCTTTCTCAGGATTGATGTGGCTGTTCAGGGTCTTTTATTGTTGCAAATGAACTTTTGTAGAGTTCTTTCTAGGTCAGTGAAATATGCCGTTGGTATTTTAATGGGGAGTGCATTGAACCTATAGATTGCTTTAGGAAGTATGGACATTTTGATGATGTTGATTCTATCAATCCATGAACATGGTATGTTCTTCCATCTGTTTACATCTTCCTCTATCTCTTTTTTCAGTGTCATGTAGTTTTCCATGTATAGGTCCTTTACTTCCTTAGTTAAGTTTATTCCTAGGTATCTTAATTTTTTTGGTGCCATGGTAAATGGACTTGCTTTTTTAGTCTCTGTTTCTATAAATTCGATGTTGGTGTATAGAAATGCCATAGATTTCTTGGCGTTAATTTTGTATCCTACTACATTGCCAAATTCATTTATTAAGCCAATTAGTTTTTTAATGGAGTCTTTTGGGTTTTTTATATACAATATCATGTCGTCTGCAAATAAGGATAACTTTACTTCTTCTTTTCCAATTTGGATGCCTTTTATTTCCTCCTCCTGTCTAATTGCAATGGCTAGTACTTCCAGTACTATGTCAAAGAGGAGTGGCAATAGTGGGCATCCCTGTCTTGTTCCTGTTCTTAGAGGGAATGGTTTTAGTTTTTGCCCATTGAGTATGATGTTGGCTGTGGGTTTATCATGTATAGCTTTTATTATGTTGAGGTATGATCCTTGTTCTCCCACCTTGTTAAGAGTTTTTATCAGGAAAGGGTGTTGGATTTTATCAAATGCTTTTTCTACATCAATTGATATGACTATATGATTTTGATCTTTCAATTTGTTTATGTGATGTATCACGTTTATTGATTTGCGGATATTGTACCAACCTTGCATTCCTGGAATAAATCCTACTTGGTCATGGTGTATGATCTTTGTGATGCTCTGCTGGAGCTGATTTGTTAGAATTTTGTTGAGGATTTTGACGTCTATGTTAATGAAGGGTATTGCCTTGTAATTTTCTTTCATTCAGTTGTCTTTATCTGGTTTTGGTATTAGGGTGATGCTGGCTTCATAGAATGAGTTTGGAAGTGTTCCTTCCTCTTGAATTTTTTGGAATAGTCTGAGGAGGATAGGTTTTAGTTCTTCCTTGAATATTTGGTAAAACTCTCCTGTGAAGCCATCTGGCCCTGGGCTTTTGTTTGCTGAAAGCATTTTGATGACTGTATCAATTTCTTCCTAAGTCACTGCTCTGTTTAGATTTTTAGATTCTTCCTGATTGAGTTTTGGAAGGTTGTATTTTTCTAGGAATATGTCCATTTCCTCCAGGTTGTTCAGTTTGTTGGAATAGAGTTGTTCGTAGTATTTTGTAACAATCCTTTGTATTTCGGCGGGGTCTGTTGTTATTTCACCTCTTTCATTTCTGATTTTGTTTATTTGGGTCCTCTCTCTTTGTTTCTTGGTTAGCCTGGCTAGAGGTCCATCTATCTTGTTTATCCTTTCAAAGAACCAGCTCTTGGTTTTGTTGATCTTATATATTGTTTCTTTGGTCTCTATATCGTTTATCTGTGCTCTGATTTTTGTTATTTCCTTCCTTCTGCTTACACTGGGCTTTTCGTGTTGCTCTTTTTCTAACTCTTTGAGTTGTAGAGTTAGATCATTTGTTACCATTTTTTCTAGTTTTTTTCCAATAGGCTTGTAGGGATATGAACTTCCCTCTCAAAACTGCTTTTGCTGTGTCCCATAGATTTTGGATAGTTGTGTTTTCATTGTCATTTTTTCCAGTTTGTTTTAAATTTCTTCCTTGATTTCTTTGGTAACCCAGTCCTTGTTTAATAGCATGCTGTTTAGTCTCCATGTGTTTGATTTCTTTGGATTTTCTTCATTGTAGTTAATTTCCAGTTTTATGCCACTATGATCTGAGAAGATGCTTGATATGATTTCTATCTTCTTGAATTTGAAGAGACTTTGCCTATGTCCCAAAATGTGGTCTATCTTTGAGAATGTCCCATGTGCGCTTGAGAAGAATGTATATTCTGTGGCTTTGGGGTGGAATGTTATGAAGATGTCGATTAATTCGATCTGGTCTAGCAAGTCATTTAGGATTGATATTTCTTTGCTGATTTTTTGTTTAAATGATTTGTCAAAGGGTGACAGTGGGGTATTAAAATCTCCTACTATGATTGTATTGCTATTAATCTCTCCCTTAATGTCCTCTAGCAGTTTTTTTTTATATATTGTGGTGCTTCCGTATTGGGTGCATATATATTTTCCAGGGTTATTTCTTCTTGTTGGATTGTTCCTTTTAGTATTATGAAGTGGCCTTCATTATCTCTTGTTATGTCCTTCACTCTGAGATCTAATTTGTCAGATATAAGTATTGCTACCCCAGCTTTTTTTTTCATTTCCATTCGCCTGGAAAACCTTTTTCCATCCCTTCACCCTCAGTCTGTGTGCATCTTTTTTTCTGAGGTGGGCTTCTTGTAGACAACAGATATATGGGTCTTGTTTTCTTATCCATTCCGTTACCCTATGTCTTTTGATTGGAGCATTTAGTCCATTTACATTTAAAGTTATTATTGATAGATACTTATTTGACGCCATTTTTATTCGATACCCCTGTGTTCCTTCGTTGCTTTCTATTTCTTTAATTTTACAGTAGACCCTTTAGCATTTCTTTCATTTCCGGTTTGGTGGAGATAAATTTCCTTAGTCTGTTTTTGTCTGCGAAGCTCCTGATTTCACCTTCACTTTTGATTGATAGCCTTGCTGGTTATAGTATTCTTGGATTCAGATCCTTTGCATGACTTTGCACATTTCATCCCATTCCCTTCTGGCCTGATAAGTTTCTTTGGAGAAATCAGTTGCTAGTCTGATGGGGGTTCCTTTATATGTAACTTTCTGTCTCTCTCTGGCTGCTTTTAAAATTCTTTTTTTGTCGTTGGTGTTTACCAGCTTAATAATAATGTGCCTAGGGGTCGGTTTTCTGGGGTACATTTTGCTTGGGACTCTGCGAGTATCTTGGATTTGTGTGGGTTTTTTCGTCTCTATCTCAGGAAAGTTTTCTGTCATTATTTCTTGAAAAACGTTTTCCATGTCTTCCTCAGTTCCCTTTCCTTCTGGAACCCCTATTATTCTAATATTGTTTTGTTTTGTATTGTCTCAAAGTTCCCTTAGACTTTCCTCCTGTTCTTTAAATTTTTTTTCCAGAAGCTGTTCTAATTGGGTATTTTTTCCCATCTTGTCTTCTAGCTCACTGATGCAGTCCTCTGCTTCTTCTAATCTACTCTTGATGCTTTCTATTGAGTTCTTTACAGTAGCAATGTCATTTTTCATTTCCTCTTGGTTCTTCTTCAATTCCTCTTGGTTCTTACTCATATTGTCAAATTAGTCTTCCATTCTTTTTAGCCATCTTATCATCATTACTCTCAATTCTTGCTCTGGTAGGTTGCTTGCCTCTATCTCGTTTACTTCCTTTTCTGGTGAAGCCTGCTTTTCTTTCATATGCGGGGTGTTTTTTGGTCTCCCCATCATCTTGGATGTCTGGTTGTGTAGTTCTCTCTCTCTGTGGGGCACTTCTGTGAGGCCAGGTGTTCGCGTCACCTGGGATCCGCGTTCTGGGGGTCACAGCTGCTTGGTGGTCACTGCGGCTGTGGATATTCAGGCCTCTGACACGATCCTATCTTCCTCTCAAGATGGCAAGGTTTCCCTGTCCAAGCCGGTAGGTAGCTCTGGGCAGGGATGTAGTCCACGTGGGTGCTTCCCTGTGAGGGGAACCTCTGTCAGCGGCCCCCCAGCAGTTTCTTCTGGTGTTCGCTTTCTCCCAGCTTGCAAATAAACACTCACAACTCAAGACCATCCGTTGCTCTCTGTTTCTGCTTCAAGACAGGGCTCAGAATCCATATATGCCATTGAAACAGCATGGAGGCACCTGGAGAGTATTTTGCTAAGTGAAATAAATTAGTCAGAGAAAGACAAGTATCAAATGATTTCAACTCATTTGTGGAATCTAGATAACAAAATAAACTGATGAACTTAGTGGATCCAGAGACATGGAATCATGGAACAGAGTGCCTCATTTGATTTTTAAATTCACTTGTTAATAGATATGTATTTGTTGTCACTTTGTTGATCATATTTATTTTTTTATCTTTACCTTTTTCTTCTTCCTCTTCTTAAAGAATCTTCTTCATCATTTCATATAATATTGGTTTGGCAGTGATGAACTTCATTAGCTTTTTCTTGTCTGTGAAGCACTTTATCTGACCTTCCATTCTAAATGGTAGCTTTGCTGGGTAGAGTAATCTTGGTTATAGGTTCTTTCTATTTATCACTTTTAATATTTCTTGCCACTCCCTTCTGGCCTGCATAGATTCTGTTGAGAAATCAGCTAATATTCATATGGGTACTCCCTTGTAGGTAACTAACTGTTTTTCTCTTGCTGCCTTCAAGATTCTCTCTTTGTCTTTTGCCCTTGGCATTTTAATTATGGTGTGTCTTGTTGTGGTCCTCTTTGGATTCCTCTTGTTTGGAGTTCTGTGTACTTCCTGGACTTGTAAGTATATTTTTTTCACCAGGTAGGGGAAGTTTTCTGTCATTATTTCTTCAAATAGATTTTCAATATCTAGCTCTCTCTCTTTTTCTGGCACCCCATAATTTGGATGTTGATATGCTTGAAGTTGTCCCAGAGCTCCTTACACTATCTTCAAATTTTTGGATTCTTCTTATTATTAATTTTTTTGCTTTTCCAGTTGGGTGTTTTCTGCTTCCTTGCATTTCAAATCTTTGACTTTATTCTTGGTATCCTCTATCCTATGGTTGAATCTCTGTGTATTAGTCTTTATTTCAGACAGTGTATGCTTAAGTTCTGACTCATTCTTTTCCATGTTATTTTTTTTTTTTTCATTTTCACTAAGATCCTTGAAGGTCTCACTAAGTTCCTCAAAGGTCTCAATAAGTTTCTAGGAGATTCTTGAGTAATCTTATAACTGGTTTTGAACTCTATATCCAGTAGTTTGCTGTCTTCCATTTATTTCATTTGTGACACATTTCTTTGTTTCCTCATTTTGGCTGCTTCCCTGTGTTTGCTTACTTTTGGCCAATTGACTGTGAGGACCAGCTATGTCTACAGTAGAAGAGCTGCTGTGCAGGAGACACCCTCATGGGGCGGGACTTGCTTCAGTGGGGCTTTGATGCTCACTGAGTCTGCACCTTGAGTGTGTCTCTTATGGATATGAAGAGTTGTAATCTGGTATGGTCTCACTCTGACCACTGGGTACACTGGTTCTTGGATCTCCAAAAAGGTGCAAAGTCAGCTACTGCCTGGGACCACCCAGCAGGAGCTACAGAGAGATCTGCAGATTTCTCTTCTTTGTATGGGGTTTGGAAGTGCCCAGATTAAGCTCAGCTGTGAAGCAAGGCAGGCTGATGCAGTGCTTGCCTTTTCCTTTTTTAGATAGCTTTGGAGTTTCCTGACCCAGCTGCAGTTTGACAGGTTTTAGGCTGAGAAAAGACAGGCCATTCATATGCAAAAGCCGCTGCCCACATCTTGGGTAGGGTTGTAAATTGGGTGGAGTGGGATCTCAGGGAATCTACAGGGTGGAGCAAACAGCAATGGATGCCAGTCAGTCCTGCAATAGAGAGCTGTGACCACTGCAGAGTAAACCTCTATCTGTAAGAAAGCTGCCCCTGCATTCCTGCCTTGATGCTAGACAGTCCCGTTTCTTCCCATATGTGCCTGGGTCTCCCAGAGTCTTGCCAGGCATTGGAGCTCAGAGCACATGGGAGCTTTAATCCTTCTTGATTAAAAAGCAGCACACCCAGGTACCAGCCCCCTATATACCTCTACACCTCCACACCCCCCTAAACTCCTACCAGTCTCAATAGTCTTCGTTCTTTATTTTTTTAGTTGTAGTTCTTCCACTCAGCCAGGTTTCCCGTGGTTCTGGATAATAGTTTTTATGTATTTTAGTTGTAATTTTGATATGGTTGTGGGAGGCAGCAAGTATAAGTGTTTACCTATGTTGCCATCTTTGTTCTCCAGAGTTGTTGTTTAAAAAAAATGTATTTTATTAATTTTTCACAGAGAGGAAGAGAGAGGGATGAGAGAGAATCATCGATCTGCTGCCTCTTGCACACTTTCCACCGGGGATGTGCCTGCAACCAAGGTACATGCCCTTGCCCGGAATTGAACCCGGGACCTTTCAGTCCACAGGCCGACGCTCTATCCACTGAGCCAAACTGGTCCCGGCTTAAAATATATTTTTATTGGTTTCAGAGAGGAAGGGACAAGGAGAGAGAGATAGGAACATCAGTGATGAGAGAGAATCACAGATCAGTTGCCTCCTGCACAACCCTACTAGGGATCAAGCTGGCAATCCAAGCATGTGCTTTGACTGGGAATTGAACTGCGACCTCCTGGTTCATAGCTCAACCATTGAGCCTCATCAGCCGGGCCACCAGTTAGTTTTGAACTGCATTAAAAGCATTCAAATCTGTAGAGAATTTCTGTAAGTTTTTTTTTTTTTTTTTTTTTTTTTTTTTTGCCAAACTGTTCACAATTGCTGGGAAGCAGAATTTCAATGTATTCGGATAATGCTTCAGAGAATGGCAGTTTTTCACCTGATTTTATACATTACAATCAAAGAGGGAGACATAAATGGGTTATATGAAATCCACTGGTAATAGATTAGGGAGGTGGGAGAAAGTAAAGTGAGGAAACCGCTGGGATTGAATAAAAAGTAGAATGATAGATACATACTTCTTTTACTTAGGTGGTTATGTGATAGTTAACAGTCAAAAATTAATGTGATAACTATAACAATGAAGGTTATTGTTATCTTGTAAAGATTAATTATATTATCCATCCAATAAAAACTTTTTTGCTTAAATAATTTTTTTTTCAAAATTTGCATTATAGTATTTTATGACATCTTGTCCCTTGAAATATTCTTTCTTATATAATATTATTAAATAGTGTAAACATTTTATTTTATAGCCTGAGCTCAAAATTACAGTGTCTGGAATCTAGTGGTTCTTTCTGCCATTGGTTTTTTACTTTGTATCTCTTGCTTGTGTGGGACTGCACCCTTGAGTTTGTGTTTTGGCCCCATGTTTCTTTGGACTCTTCTGTGGGAATCCTCTGAGTCCAAATTGAACACAACCTTACAAAAAGGATTTGCTTCCCAAGAAACTAGAAACACCAATCAGAAATGATATATTTACCCCTATGTTCATAGCAGCACTATTCACCATAGCTAAGATTTGGAAACAGCCTAAATGCCCATCAGCAGATGAGTGGATTAGAAAACTATGGTACATCTACATGATGGAATACTATGCTGCTATAAAAAAGAAGAAATTCTTACCATTTGCAGCAGCATGGATGGACCTGGAGAGCATTAAGTTACGTGAAATAAGCCAGGCAATGAAAGAAAAATACCACATGATCTCACTCATTTATGGAAAATAAAGAACATTATAACCTGATGAATAAAAAGATAAATACAGAGGCAGTAAAGCACTGAACAGATTTACAAATTACAGTGGGAAAGTTGGGGAGTGTTGGGGAAGGAGGGAAATAGATCAACCAAAGGACTCGTATGCATGGATATAAGCACACCAATGGACACAAAACACTGGGGTGGGGGTGAGATGAGGGCATGTGACAATGAATAGGGGAGGCTAGGGAAAGGTCAATGGGGGGTAAAAGAAGATATTATAAACATATATCTTATATGTTTATAATATATGTAATATTTTAAACAATAAAAACAAAACAAAAAACAAAAACAAAAAGAGAATAAAACAGAAAGGACTTGCTGCTGCCATGTGTCCTGGGGCCCCATCAATGCCAGCCTATTTTAAGCAGTTTCTGAAATCACACCTGTGATGTAAGTGAGTTCAATCCAATGCTCAGGTAAGGGAAAGGTTTTATTTTTAAATTCTAATGCAGGTCAACAGGTAATTTTTCCTCTGCTGTAAACAAATACTTATTAGCCTATCCTTTCCTGGGAAGATTTCCAATTCATTCTAAGTTTCCAATTAGGAAATCCTACCAATATCAGCACCAAGACTTCCTCCTCTGCTCTTCATATGGTCATTAAGAGTCAAAGATGGACACTTGCTTCAGAATGGTCACAGCTTCAGCTTCCAGGTATTACCATGATTTTCTTCTCATTTTCTATATTTGTTTCCTTCAACTTTATGTTCTTGCAAACACACTGATATATTTCAAAGTGCTGGTAATATTTCTTTTGCCACTTATAGGTGTTTTGTAGGGGGAAGGTTTCCACCATATCTAGCGTACCATAATTTAAAATCTTGTTATCAAATGTGTGTAGACAGAATAATTTGGGGGGAAAAAGAATGAAGGTAAGGAAGATAGTTTCTTATAAACTAGAGTCCCAGTGCATGAAATTCACCCGGGGTGGGGGTTGTCCCTCAACCCAGCCTGCACCCTGTCCATTCTGGGACCCCTCAAGGGATGTCCGACTACCAGTGGGATCAAGCCTAAATGGGCAGTCAGACATCCCTCTCACAATCCAGGACTGCTGGCTCCCAACTGCTTGCCTGCCTGCCTTCCTGATTGCCCCTAAGTGCTTCTGCCTGCCAGCCTGATCACACTCTAATCACTCCTATGCCAGCCTGATTGATGTCTAACTGCTCCTCTGCCAGCTCGTTTGCCCCCAACTTCCCTCCTCTGCCATCCTGGTCACACCTTACTTCCCTCCCCTGCAGGGTTGATTGCCTTCAACTGCCTTGCAGGCCTGATTTCTCTCAACTGCCCTCCCCTACTTGCCTGATCATCCATAACTGCCCTCCCTTGTAGGCCTGGTCCCTCCCAACTGCCCTCCCCTGCTGGCCCTCTTGTGGTGGCCATCTTGTGTCCATATGGGGGCAGGATCTTTGACCACATGGGGGCAGCCACCTTGTATGTTGGAGTGATGGTCAATCTGTATATTAATCTTTTATTAGATAGGATAGAAGCCTGCTCATGGGTGGGGGCCAGCTGGTTTGCCCTGAAGGGTGTCCAAGATCAGGGTGGGAGTTCCTTGGGGTATAAGGTAGCTGGAGCAAGGGGCCTGTGGTGATTTGCAGGCCAGCCACATCCCCCAGCAATTCAAGCAGAGGCCCTGGTATCTGGCATATATTTACTTTCTACAATTGAATCTTTATAGCCTGGAGTGGAGCCAAGCCTCCTGCTTGCTAAGTGGTGGCAGTCATTTCTGTTTGAATTTGTTTACCTTCTATAATTGAAATTTTGTAGCCTTGAGTGAAGGTTTACTCTGAAAAGGGCAGGCGGAAAGCTTGGTTTCCTCCATTGTCGGGGAAACGCCTCCCTCCTTCTCTCTGTGGCTGGTTGAGGTTAATTTGCATACTTGCTCTGATTGGCTGGTGAGCATGATTTGTGGGCATGGCTTGTGGAGTGATGGTTAATTTGCATATTACTATTTTATTAGGTAGGAGAAGTCATCTCTTAATTCCTTAGCTTTGGAGAAAAAGTAATGTACCTGATTAAGTAAGTACCCTGTTTCTATTAGAACAGACACAGTACTGCAAGGGGTTTTCACAGGTGAATAAAACTTACATGTAGAACCAATCCCATTCCTTTTGCTCAGTTCACCATAGATTCTGATTGAATCCACCACGAACTTCAGAGATGAGAATTATAGTGTGCATGCAGGGGTATGCTAATTTGGGAAGGTTTTCTATAATGATGATACATAGAAGATGACCTTTGCTTGGCAGAATATATTAAAAGGTTGTTGAATATACAAAGGTAGGACATAAACCTTGTTTGGAATAATGGACTAGTCACCTAGTCACCTATACTACTGTACATAATAATGAATAGTATTTAGGAACTACAGATAGATTAAAAAAAAAAAGTCTTAGAGAAAAAAAAGGAGGTCTCAGAAGATGACAAGATTGACTAAAGCACCCAGCACTGCATGAATGCAGGCTATATAATCTTAAAAAACTCAACCAGACAGGTTTATTGGGATATAGATCATATGGTGTACAATTCACAACTTCTAAAGGTACAATTTAATGGTATATATATATATATATATATATATATATATATATATATATATAGATATAGATATATATATATATATTTGTGCAACCATCGCTATAATCAATGAGAAATTTTCATCATCCCACCAACTCCCCCCAGAAAACAACCCATGAACCAAGATGTCATCAGATTGATTGCTGGTGAAGCCACATGTCTGGGTTGTGGGCTCGATCCCCAGTAGGCAGCCAATTCTTTTTTTTTTTTTTTTTAACCTAGAAAATAAGTGTAATTTTAATTCATACTGAACAGCCATTGTTGTGTTGACTCTTCTCATTTATGTGAGGTCTAAGGGAGGGTGCACTACATGCTTTAAAATTTTGTAGCTCATGGGTTGAAAATCGCTAACCTAGGTTACAGACAAGATAAATTGTCTTCGAACAGGGGCTGTGTCCACGTGAAGGCATTTTCCATCCGGCTGGCATGTTGGTCAATGGGAGGCCTCCACTTAGCCACCACGAGACACTTAGAAGGCGGGTGTCAATGTTCCATCCCAGGCGGGAGGGGGGAGGCAGTCTCCACATGTGCCTGTTGGGGTCCGAGGGTGGGCCTCCTTTGTTGCCTCCAACAGCACAAATATGTACAGAAGAGAAAAGGATGCGTTTGAAATGTGTGTGAAGGTTTTGCAGAAGGATGTTTGAGGAACTGACATGTGTTTTAACTGCCATTGGAAGTATGCTAAGTTATCATGTCAAGCCAACACTTCCTGTTGACAAGATGTGCTAGGTGTGTGGTGAGGCGCATGACCAGATTTCAGTGACACTTCCTAGCTCATATTTTGAGATCATGATGTTCAGACAAGGTCCTGTATCGTCATGAACCAGCAGACAATTCTTGTATCTCTATCATTGATGTTTCTCTCTATCCCTTTCTCTTATCTATTTAACAATCAATAAGAACATAGAAAAATAATAAAGAAATAAAATAATACTTCACATTAAATATATACAATTATATTTATCAAAAAAGAGTTATGTCCACTTTTCAACCTCATATCGTTATTTTAAATGCAAGATTTTTTTGGTAGGTAAGTTGATTCTTTACAGCCAGGTAATAATGTCCTTTATAAATAGGACATATTTCAAATATTGTAATAAACATTGTACATTACCCACAGAAAGGCAGTCCAGGGTAACTATGTATGTATTTATCTATCTGTCTGTTTTACTGTCTATCCACATGCTCATTTGACTGGATTTATAGCAATTTAATATAAGCAGTGGTTATTTGAGTCAGTGAGAAGTTTTTCACATTCTATGAAGTTTTTAAAAAGGCGTGGACTCGGTGTGTGGTTCCGGCTAATCGTGTTTGAATATGTCACTGCACAAGTGAGAATCCCTGTTAGAACCTGGTATGAATTGCCCTTCTCAGGAAGGGTATGTTTCCTCTCTCAATGTGGCTTAGCCTCCTGAATTCCTGGTTCACATGCAGGATGGAGCTCTAAAGTTTTTAAAGGCCTCTCTCTTTCAGGCTTTATGCAGGATCTCAGATCCTGGAGAGTTTCAGTGGGGACTGCCCTTTGCTCCTTCAATTTGTCTTAGGGTGCAGTGTCCTCTTGGCACTGTTGCTGGTCAGCACTACCTGCTTCCTGTCAGCTAGATCCCCAGAGCAATGGCAGGAACATAAATCAACACTAGGTTCTCTAGGCTATAAAGAAGGAATAATGATAATTTTTTTTTTATGGAGACAGAGAGGGAGAAGGAGAAGACTGCACTCTAAATAGTACAAGAATTTAGATAACTATCAAATTTCTCTAATATTCAAGTGATATTAAACAATCAAATGTTAAATTTTCAGGGAGAAGCATCAGGAATAGTGTTGGGATGATAAACTATTCATTAAGTTGTTCACTCCTGTGTTTTAAATTTTTATTGTTTGGATTACTACATGCCAGGAGCCCTTTTAGATGGCGGAGTTTGTGATAAACAAAATAGGTAGGGAGAAACCAATGTGGCAGCATAGGGTAGACACCTGAATGCAGCCTACCACAACAATTTTTAAAAAATATATTTTATTGATTTTTTTTGCCCCCCTCCCTCCCTCCCATATATACCCTCCCTCCCCAGAGTTTTATGTCCATTGGTTGTACTTATATGCATCTACACAAGTCCTTCGGTTGATCTATTATCTCCCCCAGATCTCCCTCCCTTCCCCACTGTAAATTGACAGTCTGCTTGTTGCTTTACTGTCTCTATATTTATCTTTTGGTTCATCAGTTTATAATGTTCTTTATTATCCATAAATGAGTGAGGTCATGTGGTGTTTCTCTTTCATTGATTGGCTTATTTCACTCAGCATGATGCTCTCCAATTCCATCCACTACCACAACAATTTTGAATTTAGAGCTGGAAAACGGGGAAACATCACCTTGAAGTGCCAGATGGCTGGCTGAGAGGAGGCTCTACCAACCGGGAAGGAGAGAGAAGGCAAGCTGAGCCTTGAGAACTGTAAAGATGCAGAAATCTATGCACAAGAAAAGGCAGCCGCCTGAGTTCGCTGCTGGCTTACTTGCAATGTGGAAAGGACGGGTTGAGATTGCTACTGGCTTACTCCAAGCATGCAGGGAGGGCGGACAGCTAATTCGTGGCTGGCTTTCTTGTTTAGGAGGAAATCAGAACCACCCTATTGCTCTGATAGACGGCCACAGTCAGGGAGAGGCCAGACTGTCAGGCAGTGGGCAGAGATCTCTTGGAGGTGTGTGAAGCCAGCAGCCATTACGAGAAACCAAAGCTTGTCGGCACCACTCTGAGACTCTGCCTCATCCAAGCGGAGCATGGAAGCCCTCCCTAAGGGTGGCTTTCTCATTCACCATGAATAGGACTCTCCTAAGGAGGGATGAATCCAAAGCTTGTCTGCTCCTATACCAAAGGGGTGCACACTCCTGCAACCAATCTTGTGGGACTCACCAAAGCTTGTCTAAGCCACCCTGAGACTCCACCTGATCCAAGCAGAGTACAGAAGCCCTCCTAGCTGAGACACTACTGATACTCATAGCCAATTGGCTTGGAAATCAACGCTTCCCAGTGATACCAACAACAATCAAGGCTTCACAACAAGACTGCACACACAGCCCACAAAGGGCTACACCAAGACTGTCCACCTCAGATAACTGGGAAGGCTGTGCTACTGGGCTCTACCAGAACACCTAGCACACAAAACTGTTCCATCATATCAGGGAAGAAGCTAAAATGCAGAGGAGAGGCAGGATACAAAGGAAGGAGATGGAGGAAAAGAAAAGAATGGACATTGAGTTCAAAACTACACTTAGAAGGTTTTTCAAGAATTTCCCAAAAAAAGGCCGATAAAATAAACGAGACCTATGGGGATATGAAAAGGGATCAACTAGAAATAAAAAGGGATCAACTAGAAATAAAGAATACATTGTCTGAAATAAAAAATAAAAAAAATTACACAGAGTCCTAAAAACAGTCTGGAAGATTCAAGAATCAAGTCAAAGATTTGGAACACAAAGAGCCAGAGGACACTCCTCCGCAGAAGCAAGAAGACAAGAGAATCCAGAAAATTGAGGATAGTGTAAGAAACCTCTGGGACAATTTCAAGTGAACCAACATCAGAATTATGGGGGTTCCAGAAGAAGAGAGAGAGCAAGATACCGAAAGAAGATTGGAAGAAATAGTGACAGAAAACTTCCCCCACCTAGTGAAAGAAATAGGCTTAGAAGTCCAGGAAGTACACAGAACCCCAAACAAAAGGAGTCCAAAGAGGACCACACCAAGACACCTCATAATTAAAATTCCAAGAGCAAAAGACAAAGAGAGAATATTAAAAGCAGCAAGAGAAAAGCAGGTAGTTACCTATAAAGGAGCACCCATATGATTGTCAGCTGATTTCTCAACAGTAACCATGTAGGCCAGACGGGAATGGCAAGAAATATTCAAGGTGACGAATAGAAAGAACCTACAGCCCAAAATACTATACCCAGCAAAGCTATCACTCAGAATTGAAGGCCAGATAAAGAGCTTCACAAATAAAAAAAAGCTAAAGGAGTTCATCACTGCCAAACCAGAATTATATGAATTGCTTAAGGGGGTTATTTAGGAAGAGGATGAAGATAAAAATAAAAATTATGAACAAAAAACATGTAAATATCAACAAGTGAAAATAAAAGCCAAGGGAATTAAAAAAAAATCTGATGAACAATATTATCTGGTGAATATAATAGAATCAGAGGTATGGAAGGGGAGTGGACTGATGATTCTCAGGGAGAAGTGGAGTGGGGGTTTGGGAAGAGACTGAATAAAAACTGTGCACCTATGGATGAGGACAATGGGAAATGGGGAAAGGGCAGAGGGTGGGGTGGAAACCTGGTGGAGGGGAGCAATTGTGGGGGGGTAGGGAAGAGGAACATTTGTAATAATCTGAACAATAAAGATTATTTTTTTAAAAAAATAGGCCGAAACCAGTTTGGCTCAGTGGATAGAGCATTGGCCTATGGACTGAAAGGTCCAGGGTTTGATTCCAGTCAAGGCCATGTACCTTTGTTGTGGGCACATCCCCAGTGGGGGTTGTGCAGGAGGCAGCTGGTTGATGTCTCTCTCTCACTGATGTTTCTAACTCTCTATCCCTCTATCTTCCTCTCTCTAAAAAATCAATAAAATATATTTTAAAAAATAGTTGCTTTTTCAAAATAATAATAATAATAATAATAATAATAATAATAAAACAGGTAACGTTCCTGCCCACTTGTACAGTAGGGGAGACAAACAATAAACATGAACAAACTGGTGATAAAAGGTAGTGATAAAGTACTGTGAAGAGTAATAATAATATTGGCCAGTAAATGGGACCCATTGCTTTCTTCATTTCTTCATTTCTTTACCAATAACTCCAAGAGAGACACAGTGAGCATGACACACTGTTAATTAAACAGGGTTTTTTGGGGCCAGGTGATAGGTGCTATCTCTCAATTTCTCCCTTGCAAATTTGATTTATTTTTTTCACTAAGTGCCTGATAAGGGAAATATGGTTAAGACATACTAAGGAGCCACCTGAGATATCCTGGGGTAGAGGGATTAGATCAACTCCTTCCTAAATCAGAAATCCTCTCCTCTCAATTTCTTGGGTATTTAGCTTTCTGTATTATTTAATTCCTGTTTTCCCCACTAGACTATGAGCTCCTTAAGAGAGGGATTACAACTATACTCCCATTCCTTGGCAGAATATATGATAGATATTAAACCAATGTTTTTTGAATGAATGAGCCATGTAGCCTAAGCAATGGCTGCTTTTCATGAAGCCTCATCTAACTCCCTAGGGACTCTGTTTTAAACATAGCTTTGGGGGAAAAACTCTAAGTTTTCCTGTCTTGTGTTCTGTGAAATCCTGTCTGTCAAAGGACTGACAATGAGTGAGAAGGGTAGGGTGTGTGTGTGTGTGTGTGTGTAATAGTAGTAGTAGTAGGCATATTATATGGCACTGAATTCTGAGCCATATTTTTTTCTTCTTATGTTTGGATAAAAGCCTAACACACAGTGGATATATATATTTAATTTATATTTATTGTTGTGTTATAGCTTTCCCTTTTTATTCCTCATTGAATCCTTCTATAATACCCCTGTCCCCCACAATTGAAATATTTTTAGTGCTCAGGGAAACAACTAATACTAGGCACATGCTTTTGTCAGAGATATGTTTAGAAGTAAGGGTCTTGAACCTTCTTCTCTACAATGAGTAAAAGCAACATCATTAAAACAACAATGCAGTTGGAATCTAAAGAAATTCATATATCATGATCAATCCCATAATCTCTTGGTCTTAGAATGCTTGACTTGCATTAGAATAGAAGATTGTGTGTCTGCTTAGTTATGTTTCTATATAAGTATTCCATTTTTAAAAACGGCTATTGTAAATGGTATTGTTTTTTTAATTTTTGGTTTCCAATAGTCCATTGCTTTAATATAAAAAAACAGTTGAATGTGGGTTTTTCTGTATTGGCCTGGAATCTTACAACCTTTTTAAACTCACATATTTGTCCCAAGAGTTTTTGTTTTTGCTGTTTTTTGCTTTTGCTGCAAATTTCCTGGGATTTTTCTGTGTGGATAATCGTATTGTGTGAGAATAAAGGCAGTTTTATTTTACACTTTCTGATCTTTCTTCCTCCCTCCCTCCCTTTCTTCATTTCATCAATCCTTCCTTCCTTCCTTATTTCTTTTTTTTAATTTATTTTTTTATTGCTTTCTTCTTTCTTTCTTTTGCCATATTGTAGGAAGCCTTCATTATACTGTTTAACAGTAGCAGAGGGACTGTACATCCTTGCTTTATTTCTGAGTTAGGGACAAAGCATTCCATTTATTACCATTAAGTATGTATGTTAGGGGATGGTTTTATTTATTTATTTATTTATTTATTTATTTATTTATTTAATCAGCTTAAAGAAGGTCACTTTTTCTCAAGTTGTGACATTTTTCCAGATTCTAAAACTGCTTGAGTTATGCCTTGGGCAGAGTGTCCGGGAAAGCTCTTCCCCTTAGGTCTTTAGATTATGGTACAAGGGTCCGATGATGGTCTTGCCATGTTATTCTTGAGACTGTCTATTTCTCTCTGAAGTTGTCTGCTCTCATTTTGGAATCCTTCCTTTAGTAACAAGGCCTGTTCCTAAAAAGGGACAAATAAAGAGTAAATAAAGTACAGCAGTAAGCAAATTTCAACTTCTAGTTTCCATATTTTTAGTATTTCATTTCTTCTTGAAATTTTCTCTACCATAAATATTATATTTCTCTTGGATATCCTAGAAGCATGATTGCTTTTCTTGAGCTTCCTTTAGCTAAGAGAGATTTTGGCTTATACCTTCTAATATATTGAAAAAAAATTAAATTATAAGCACCAATAATTCTATATAACATATATGAGCCATCTTAATCATATGTTTCTTTTCAAATCTTATAGATCCTCACACACACACACACACACACACACACACACACACACACAGACTTTCATATACATACACATGACAGAAATAAAAATTCTCAAAATCAAAGGAAGTGCCTGAATCTTAGATCAGGGAATTTGATTTAAGCCTCCAAAGCTTGGTGGCAAGAGTAACAGGATATAAGTAAGGACATCAAGGCCCCTAAGTTTCCACACTGGATTTCTGCAGAAAACTCACTACACAAACTAGAAGTAGGGCATAACAAATGTCAGGAGTGAGAGGCACGGAGTCCTTTTGCTAATAAAGGTTCTCTTAGAACCGAAGTCATACCAGATGTGACAGAAAAACAGTAATTGTAGATTCCTCTAAGTTTGAAGGTGGTTCAGATATCTTACCAATCTGTGTGACCCTGTACAAGCTCATCTTTTCTGAATCTCTGTTTCTTCTCCTAAGGTATAGGTACTCAGCAATTCTTGCTTCATATAATATTAAGCAAGAAATACAGATAAGACATATTTACAATGCCTCGAAGATAATAGCTACCATTGATTGAAGAATGTACTGATGAAGGACTGGATATGAGATAAAGGGTAAATTTATATACATATACATACATATATATATATATATATATATATATATATATATATATATATATATATATATTTTAATAACCACACATAGGCAAGCTTCGATTCAAGCAGATAGACAGATATTGAAAGGTATAATTGGGCAAGCAAGGTTCTTCTGGGTTTCATGTTCTAACAGATAGACCAGCAGGTCAGGGAGAGTGGACAGAAAACAGAAAAAGAGAAACTTCAAGGTGATGCCATTACATACCTTAAGTTTAAGAGCCATAGCCCTCTCGTGCTCTGCCATTAATTGGGCCCTCTCCTGCTCCATCTTCTCAGTCAGTTGTTTCACATGTTCCTGATAACTCTTTTCTTTCTCCTCCATCATCTGCTGATTCTTCTTTTGCATTTCCTCCAGCATTTTTGCTGAAGCCTCTGCAGATTCAGCTTTCACACGTTGCACTGCCAGGAGGAAAGGAAGAAGACAAATTCATGTGGGTGATCCCCTCGCTGTTTCTTCTTTGTGAACTCACCTGACAATGTTGCTGCTGACTGCATTTGCCCACTGAGACTGACTTTGCCTAGTAGTAGGCATCTTTGCTCATCTGGCTTTTGTTTAAGGACCCCAGGTTCTCCAAGCCAAATTATTTAAACTTTTAAAAGCTGTTGAGGCTATCTATTCTCTTGACTTGCTCCTCACCTTCGATCTCCTTTTCCTTTTCTGTGAGATTCTGGTCTGTCTGTAGAATTGCATCAATCACAGACTCCTTGGACATCAGGTATGTCTGAAGAATTTCTTCACTCTAAGACCGAGAGAAAATGGGCTTAAGGTAGGAAATTGCTGGAAGTGCTAGGCAATGCTGGGAGTACTTATTCCTATATTCCCATCATGTTTTCCTATTGAAATTGCTTTGCTGAGGCCTGGTCCTTGTGCTGGCCTAGTTGCCCCTATCACAAGCTGGGCACATATTCCAGGTTGGCCAAGCCTGGCACCCGATGAGGCAGAATCCTTTGTAAGAAATCGATATAAATATAGATTGAGAGTCCCTGTTCTCTGAGTGAGGGCTTTCTTTTGTTGGTGCTGTGGTCCCATATGGGATGAGGAATGAAGTAATCAAGGAGAGAGCAGATTTAAAGAAAGGAGGTGGAGGGAGACTGGAGGAAGGGAAGTGTGGGGTTGAGGGGAAGAACAGAGAGACAGATAAATGCTGGTTACCTGTATTCCCTTCTTGGGTTCCTGAAGATACTTTTTCTTGAGCTCATTCACAGTCTGCATTAAGAGACGATATCCTCCTGGTTTAGAATAAACCCCCTGCTTTATATCTTCTTCTAAAGAATGGAAGATATCCTTAAGTAAAGCTGAGCAGCGATCCGATGATGCTTTTATATTCTCTTTATAAAAGTCATCCCGCCTTTTTTCTAGCTGGGCCTTTAATGTGAAAATAGGAAGTAGAAAGAATACAGAGGAAATGTTAGCTCAACCTCAGGATTTTTGGAAAGGCTTCTCCAAAACCAGTCTGTGATCCTGCAAAAAAACTTACAGGCACCTTTGCAGGACCACAACCTTTCTCCTGATCCTGTCTTTCTACTGAAGACCCTTTCTCCTTGGAGGTGAAGTTCATGGTAGAGATTGCTAGCTTTATGTTAGCATTTATGTTACCGATCTGCGGGTCATAGGAGGCCACAGCCTTTTGCACTGCAGCTGAGTTCTCTATCTGGGCCTAGGCCAGGACTGCATTCCCATGCAGGGCAGGTCCCCACTGCTGATGGCATTGACATAGGTCAGGACTAGGTTCTCTAATCCTACACATACACCTTTAAAAAGAAACTTCTGCTGTCAGATTGGAACAGCAATTGTTTATGGAAGAAATGTGGCTCAATATAAGCCTGCTCAAGATAACTAAGACTACATCTTTCTTTGTTTTGGGCTATAATGTTTAATAGTCTAATAACAGCAAGCATGTAACTTGATGAAAAGCTCTGATTGTTACATGCATGCATTTAACCAAATTATGAGAAAGAGTGCTAGTTTATGCAAAAAAGGAAAAAATGTTCAAAACTTTAAGTCAATCATAATAAAATTGGTTCTTCTTACTATAATAATAAAAAATAGTGGTTTTTATCATTTTGAAGTCTTGTAAAAATTCCTTCTTTCCTGATAAATAACCATTTTATCTTCTAGTAGTACTTCGCTTTCTAACACCCTAATCCATATACACATAAGAAAAAAATTACCGCTAATTCTTTTTGAAATAAATGGTTTACATCCTTGAAGGAATTCTTCATGAAGACTTCAATGGCCTCTTTTTCACTCGCCATGTGCAGGTCCAGGAGTTCTTGGAGGGTTTCTGTGGGCAGTTCAACCTTCTCCCCCATCTGCTGGTCATAGTGGGCAATGGCCTTTTTCACTGCAGCCGCGTTCTCTATCTGGGCCAAGGCCAGGACTGCGTTCTCCATGCAGGGCAGGTCTCCACTGCTGATTGCATTGATATAGGTCATCACCAGATTCTCCAGCCCTACAAATAGAGAACAAAAGATAACATTTGTTGTAGGTGGGATGAGGAAACAGTCCATCATCTATAAATATAGTGATATCTCTCAACTCTCATTTGGCTCACAGCATCAATATCCTCAGCATCATCTAGAAGTTTGTTAAAAATGCAGACTCTCAGCCTCTGTTCCAGATGAACTGAATTAAATACTCCTCTGGCGAGATCTTGGGTGATATGGATCCACATCAAAGGATGAGAACCTCTGTTCTAGGCACCATAGACTTGTATTTATAGAGTGCATGTGCTTTACACCTAAGCACCATTAGGACCTAAAATTTACGTCTAATTCATGTTTTTATCATCAGTTCTGGTCTGTAAGAAGCATTTATAAAATCAATAATTGTGAAACAATTAAAAAGAAGTCCTCTGCCCTGGCCATGTGGTTCAGTTGGTTGGTGCGTTGTCTCATGCACCAAAATGTTGTGGGTTTGATTCCTCGTCAGGGCACACACCTAGGTTCTGGGTTCAATCCCTAGTTGGGGTGCACATGGGATTAATGTTTCTCTCTCCCTCTCAAATTCATGGAAAAACATCCTTGGGTGAGGATTAAAAAACTAAAAATAAATTTAAAAAGGAGTCCTTCATTTTATTCATTCTGGAAGAACACTGTCCAAGAGAACTTTCTGTGATGATGGTCCTGTGCTATATGTGTTGCCCAATATTGCAGCCCCCACCCATGTAATCAGAACTGTTAATTTTCTTTAATTCTAATTAATCTACATTTAATTTTAGATAAATATAGCTATTACACTTGTCTAGTAGCTATTATATGGAATAGTACAGGTCCAGCTTATTAAGGCAATTTTAAGCAATAGAGCTTTTTGATTTGTCCTTTTCTATTTTTACTCACACACGAAATCTGATTAATAAAATCTATTAGAAATTTTGTGTCATCTAGAATGTGCCACAGTAATAATAGTCTTAACAGTGTGAGTAATGACCAGGAAGTGGACTTACGGCGTCCATTGACCTGGATGCCTCCTGAAAGAGTTTTGACTTTGGAATTAGTAAAGATGTAGGAACAGAAGTCAGCAGCTTGTTGCACAAATTCGGCGTCCAGCTCATCATCATGCATTGTCTCAAGTTGGCCTAGCTTCTTCCGATTGGTGGGCCGATCAAAGATAAAGCATTTCTTCTTTGGGAAGAACTTTCGGATACAAAGTCGGGGCAGGTTAAAATTTTTATCTTTAGGACTGGTACCTGTAGAAAGGCAAAAAAGGGCTTTGTTTAATATAGGGGCTTGGAAACTTTTTTCTGTAAATGTCCAAATGGTACATATATTAGACTTTGCAGGTCAGGGGGTTTCTTTTCCAAATATTCAATTCTGCGTTATAGCATGAAAGCAGACATGGACCATCTCCATACCGTGTTTTCCGAAAATAAGACATCCTCCCAAAATAAGACCTAACTTTGGGAGAAAAAATTAATATAAGACACTGTCTTATTTTTGGGGAAACAGGGTAGTATTCATCCATTAAAACCTATTTTTATGATAGCTGGCAGGCTGCATTGGCCATCATTTGCCTGTGGACCATAGTTTTGAAACCCCTGGTCCAGTGCATTGTTATGCTTTAATCTATTTAAATAAATGCCCACTCTACTCCATATTCTTTGGCTAATTACAGCATCACAATCCCTAAGCAGGCAGATAAAAATCAAACTGATCACAGTACAGGGAAAGGTGAAAGAAAGAGAAACTTGTTCTTAGAACAGGGGAGAAGATAATTCAAAATTAATTCTTAGAATTTAGCAGCTGAGAAGAAGTAAAAAACTATACATGTAAAAACACTAAGTAGAAAAATAAAAGATCATGGTTTCTCATGGCTTGTGGTTCCCAATAATCAGTTCTAAGTCCCCTTTACCTTGCTTGAGTTTGAGTGAATTCTGCAGGTACTCATCTGCTGAGATGGGTTGCCCATCTACTTCCAAATCTAGAGAAAAATCCCTCAGTGTCCACACAAAATCTGGAAAGAATCTCACAAAGTCAGCTGAGTCCTCATCCTCATTTGCATCAGGTGAAGATTTTGCTCTTATCTTGTCTGTCAGCTCTGTCACATAACTGAGTAGCAAACTAAGGAAAATGGTGTGAATGAACAGTGCTTCTCATGCCATATTAGTCCCACATATTCCAAACCTTTCTTTTTGCTTTGTTTCTAACTCAAGTGTTAATTCCTCCTGCCCTTGAGTTATTTTTTATACTTTCTCTTATTGTGCTTGATTCACCAGGATTCACATTCTGGGAGCTGGCTTTTAGGTACAGGGCTTCCTCCCTGGGTTCTTTTACCAGCCTTACAAAGGGTTCAGCATTCTGGAGAAAAGGCCTGCTTGTAGATTCAAGAGGAGTCCAAAGATGATAAAAGATATTTTTGAAAGGGATTGGAGGTCACAGGAGCTTCAGCTAAACGGAACTGGAGATTACTCCTTCACTCAGGCCCTTGCTTTTATTCAACAAACACAATTTGTCCCAAGGCAAGCTAGAGATAATGCACTTCAAAGGTATGGTATCAAAGGGTAGAGAAGCCTTATCAGTTCGGGGAATAGCCTATAGCTGTTCTGGAGTTTGACCAACAAGAGGCAATAAAATATCCTGAGCTGTCTGGCAGTTAACAATAATCCTATTCAGGTTTGAGGGAAGTGCCTTAGCTGTTTCCAACAGGTAAACTACAAATGTAGCTCAGCCATTGTTGAGCTGCCCAAGCTTCACTAACCTTTTGGTGAAACTCTTGTAATTATTACAAGCTGGAATTTGTTCTTGGCACCTACCCTCTGATTTTGATGCTGTTCTGGATCACAAAAAGGATACTGCAGTTGGTCCATGGCCTGCTGGTTTATGGTCCCCATGCTGTTGTACACAAAGGTGCTGCTCAGCAGTATTGCCAGCGCAAAGATCCAGGAGTCATTTTGGTT
Organism: Pipistrellus hanaki; assembly: GCF_964339955.1. Taxonomy (NCBI): domain Eukaryota; kingdom Metazoa; phylum Chordata; class Mammalia; order Chiroptera; family Vespertilionidae; genus Pipistrellus; species Pipistrellus hanaki. The sequence goes on along the minus strand of NC_140504.1, from coordinate 137,170,774 downwards.
GTCACCCTGGAAATCAGAACACATTTGGGCCAAGATTATGTTTTATTCTCATGGCACTTTCCAGATCAGCAGTAGTAAATGGATTCTGGTTTAGTCCAGTGGCTTTTTTTTAGATTAATGACTTAGAAGAAGAAAACAAACCCAAAAGAAAATGATTGTTAGTAGGACTTGGACTTTGACTATTCTTCTGGTTATTATTTTTGGTTACACATATTCTCACTAAGACCTCTTATGACCACTGGCAGATAATTGCAAAAGAAATACCAGTAGTTCAGATTGGTGGGCTCTCTAAAGCCTTAAATGCAATTTGGTTTTCTCTATGTTTTTACACCAAAATTGACTTATGTAAGAGTAATAATACTTATACCTATTATATCTAGTCATTACTGTTCACCTAACACTTTTCATTCTTATTAAATAGTCAAAACAATACTTTGAGGCAAATATAGACTATTTGTATTATTTTTACAGATCAGAAAGCTGAGGTTAAAAGAAGTGAAATAATTTGCTAAGGCCAATGTGTTAATGACAGTGTTTACATCCCCACAACAGTTTAGGTCTTCTGAACATTAATCCTTAATTAAAGTTTTTTGTATTATAGGACAGGAGAAAGAAATCAAGATGGCGGCGGCATAGGGTAGACACCCGAATGCAGCCTACCACAACAAATTTGAATTTAGAACTGGAAAACAAGGGAAACTTCGCCTTAAAGTGCCAGATGGCAGGCTGAGAGGAAGTCCTACCATCTGGGAAGGAGAGAGAAAGCACGCTGAACCTCAGGAACTGTGAAGGTGGGGTGAATTGTGGGTGCAATAAGGTGGCTGCCCTACTTCGCTCCTGGCTTGCTTGTGGAGCACAGAGAGGGTGGGCCAAGTTCGCTACTAGCTTACTCCTGGCTCACGGAGAGGGCGGACAGCTAATGCCAGCTGGCTTTCCTGTTCAGGAGGAAAACAGAACCACCCTATTGCTCTGATAGAAGGCCCCAGACAGGGAGAGGCCAGAATGTCAGGCAGCAGGCAGAAATCTCTTGGAGGTGTGTGAAACCAGCGGTCATTACTGAGGGACTCAGAAACCAGACGCTCGTAGGGAAGGGCTGACCAAAGCTTGCCTTTACCACCTGAGACTCCACCCCCATCCAAGCAAAGCACAGAGCCCTTTCAGTGGCTAGCTTTCTCGTTTGCTAGGGAGGGACAGACAGGAATCCAAAGCTTGGCTGCGCCTATACCAAAGAGGTGTGTGCACCTTCAACCAATCTTGCGGGATTCACCAAAGCTTGTCTGTGCCACCCTGAGACTCTGCCCTATCCAAGCGGAATACAGAAACCCTCCCAGCTGAGACACTTCTGATCCTCACAGCCAATTGGCTTGGAGATCAACACTTCCCAGTGATACCAACAACAAGCAAGGCTTAACAACAAGATTGCATCACAGCCCACAAAGGGCTACACCAAGACTGTCCACCTCAGGTAAGTGGGAGGCTGATTCACTGAACCACATAGGACATCTTAGCACACAAAGCCACCTTACCAATTCAGGGAAGCTGTGAAAATGAAGAGAAAAGGAAACAGATCACAAACAAAAGAAATGGAGGACAAGAAGTGACTGGATATAGAGTTCTAAACCATGCTTATAAGGTTTTTCAAGAAATTCCTAGAAAAGGCCGATAAAATAAATGAGGCCTATGAGGATATGAAAAGGGATCAACTAGAAATAAAGAATACATTGTCTGAAATAAAAAATATTAGAGTCCTAAAAACAGTCTGGAAGATCGCAAGAATCAAGTTAAAGATTTGGAACACAAAGAGCCAGAGGACACTCCTCCGCAGAAACAAGAAGACAAGAGAATCCAGAAAGTTGAAGATAGTATAAGAAACCTCTGGGACAACATCAAGCAAACCAACATCAGAATTATGGGGGTCCCAGAAGATGACAGAGAGCAAGATACCAAAAACATATTAAAAGAAATAGTGACAGAAAACTTCTCCCATCTGGTAAAAGAAATAGACTTACAAGTCCAGGAAGCACACAGAACCCCAAACAAAAGGAATCTAAAGAGGACCACACCAAGACACATCATAATTAAAATTCCAAGAGCAAAAGACAAAGAGGGAACATTAAAAGCAGTAAGAGAAAAGCAGGTAGTTACCTATAAAGGAGCACCCATACATACGTTTGTCAGCTGATTTCTCAACAGAAACCATGCAGGTCAGATGGGAATGGCAAGAAAGATTCAAGGTGATGGATAGCAAGGACCTATAGCCAAAAATACTTTACCCAGCAAAACTATCATTCAGAATTGAAGGCCAGATAAAGAGCTTCACAAATAAAAAAAAAAAGTTAATGGAGTTCATCACTGCCAAACCAGAATTATATGAATTGCTTAAGGGGGTTATTTAGGAAGAGGAAGAAGATAAAGATAAAAATTATGATCAACAAAAACATAATTATCAACAAGTAAAACTAAAAGCCAAAGGAATTAAAAAACCTGATGAAAAATATTAACTGGTGAATATGATAGAATCAGAGGTATGGAAGGGGAGTGGAATGACGATTTTTGGGGAAAAGGGAAGTGGGGGGTGCAGGAAGATCCTGAACAAAAACTATGAACCTATGGATGAGGACAATGGGAAATGGGGAAGGGGCAGAGGGTGGGGTTGGAACATGGTGGAGGGGAGCAATTGTGGGGAGAGGGAAAGAGGAACATTTGTAATTAACTGAACAATAAATATTTATTTAAAAAATTAAAAAAAGTAAAAAAAAAAAGACAATTCATGGCTGATTTTGTTTGTAGTATCTTTATGCATCTGTGCTAATTGGTTTAGCTTATAGCCTCTTGTTAATAATTATAAACCTATCTAATGATCACTATGCTCTTCTAGGATTCTGCCTTATATTTTTATTATACCTGATAGCAAACTCAGTCTCTTAGCATGTAATAAGAAATAAAAAAAAACACATATGCTGTAGTGCCAGCTCTTATTTGAATAAAAATTAAAATAATAAAATTTAAAAAAAACGAAGTAAAAATATTAAATAGTGTAGACAATACCCAGAAATGAGGGGATTGTGTCCAAACTAAATCTTCAATGCTTACCTTCTCTACATCTCCCAGTCCCTCAGTGTCAAGCAGAACTAGGGTGTAGTTTGGTTTCTTAGGGTGAGGCACACACCACATCCAGATGCCTTTGGTGTGAGACTGAACCGTGGAGCCCAGAGAGAAGCCTTCAGGGGGACAGAAGAGGGAAGGAGTTGAGTTTTCATAGCAGATGTGTCTTAAAATGAAGATAAATGTGAACATAACAAGGTAATGAGAGACTATAACCAATGGCCTGTTTGCCATGGCTCAGAGGTTGAGCATTGACCTAAGAACAAGGAGGTCATGGTTCCACTGTGGGGCAGGGTACATGTCCTAATAATTGGCTCCATTCCCCATGTGGGATGTGCAGAAGGCAGCTGATGAATAATTTTCTCTTATCATTGTTGTTTCTAACTCTTTCTCCCTCTCCCTTCTTCTCTGAAATCAATAAAAATCCTATGTAATACAAGAGTAATATGCAAATTAACCATCACTACACTACACTCACAAGCCATTCCCACCAGCCAATGAGAAGCAAATATGCAAATAAACCCAACCAAGATGGCTATGGCCACAGAGAGCATATGGCCACAGAGAGCAGGAGGGAGACTTGGGTTTCCCTGGGGATGGAGAAAGCCAAGCTTTCTGCCTACCCTTGCTGGCCTAGGCTTCCACTCAAGGCTACAAAGTTACAATGATAGAATATACATAAATCCAAACAGAAATGGTGGCAGCCAAGCTGCTGTAAGAGCTGGAGGCTAGAGTTTTCCTCAGTGATGGAGGAAACCAAGATTTCCAAACATCCTGGTCGGTCCAGGCCAGCTTAGGCCTTGGCTTAAAGCTACAAAGTTTCAATTATAGAAGACACATAAATCCCAACAGAAATGGCTGCCACCACGGAGCAAGCAGAAGGCTTGGCTCCACTACAGAATACAAAGTTTCAATTGTAAAAGATAAATAAACCCCAGATACCATGGCCTCAACATGGGCTACCAGGGGGTGTGGCCAGTTTGTAAACCACCATAGGCCCCTAGCCTAGTATAGCCCATACCCCAAGGGAACCCCCACCTTGATCCGGGACACCCTTCAGGGCAAACAGCTGGCCCTTACCATGCACCAGGCCTCTATCCTATCTAATAAAAGAGTAATATGCAGATTGACCATTGCTCCAAAACACAAGATGGTTGCCCCCATGTGGTCAAAGATCCTTCCCCTATGTGGACACAAGATAGCCACCACAAGATGACCAGCAGGGGAGGGCAGTTGAGAGGGACCAGGCCTGCAGAGGAGAGCAGTTGGTAGGACCAAGCCAGCAGGGGAGGCCGATTAGGGGAAAACAGGCTGGCAGGAGAGCACTTAGGCATTAATCATTCTGGTAGGGGAGTGGTTAGGGTGTGATTATGCTAGCAGGTTAAAGCAGTTAGGGGCAACCAGGAAGGCAGGCAGGCAAGCAGTTGGGAGCCAGCAGTCCTAGATTATAGGATGTCCAACAGCCCATTTAAGTCTGATCCCAGTAGGATTGGACATCCCTCAAGGGGTCCCAGATTGGAGAGGGTGCAGGCTGGGCTGAGGGGACCCCCCCCACATGCACAAATTTCATGCACTGGGCCTTTAGTACATTAATAAAAAACTACAATCAATATTGATTTTACAGAGAAACAGGTAAATATATCCAATACATAAAAACATTCAACACCTTTTTATTATAGAACCATTAACATATTAGGTCTAAAAGAAAACTAACTCAACATAATTAAAGTTATATATGAAAATCCTTCAGTCAGCATCACACTTTATGGTGCAAGAGATAAAGCTTTTTCTTCTAGAAAATTAACCAAAATAGTTCAAAGACCTACAAGTAAGAGCTAAAACTATAAATTTCATAGAAGAAAATATAGGGGGAAAACTTCATAATATTGAATTTGGAATGATTTCTTGGATATGACATAAAAAGCATAAACAATGAAAAAAATAGATAAGTTGGATTCAAAATTAAAACTTTTGTGGGTCAAAGGATAGTATCAACAGAGTTTCATAGGTATCCTATGGAATGGGGAAAAATATTTCTTAGTTAAGGGATTGATATCCAGAATATATAAAGAAGTCCTGCAATGCAACCCCAGAAAACAAACAAGCCAATGAAAAAGCGAGCAAAGGACTTAAACAGACATTGCCTTAAAGAAAAATACAAATACCAATAATCACATAACAAGATAATAAATAGCATTATCTATCAGGGAAATACAAATCAAAACCACAATGAGATAGTATTTGACACCGTTAGGATGATCACTATCAAACAAATAAAATAACAGCCTGGCTTGTGGTTTGTGGTTGAGTGTGGACCTATGAACCAGGAGTTCATGGTTCAATTCCCAGCTTGGGTTGTGAGCTTGATCCCCAGAGTGGGGCTTTCAGGTGGCAGACAATCAATGTTTCTCTCTCATTATTAATGTTTCTATATATCTCTCACCCTGTCTGAAGTCAATAAAAACAAACAACAACAATAAAAACAAATCACACATGCCGAAACCATTTTGGCTCAGTAGATAGAGGGTCAGCCTGCGGACTGAAGGGTCCAGGGTTCAATTCTGGTAAGGGCATGTACCTTGGTTGTGGGCACATCCCCAGTGGGGGGGGGGGAGAGGGTGCAAGAGGCAGCTGATCGATGATTCTCTCTTACTGATGTTTCTAACTCTCTATCCCTCTCTCTTCCTCTCTGTAAAAAATCAATAAAATACATTAAAAACAAACAAACAAACACACACACACACACACACACACACACACACACACACACACAGCAAAATAGCAGGTATTGGCAAGAATTTGGATAAATTAGAGTCCTGTGCATTTCTGGGAGAAATGTAATATGGTAGAGTTGTTGGAAATGATACAGTGATTCTTTAAAAAATCAAACATAGAATTCTAGGAAAATAATACAAATTACGCTTTTAAAAGGAAAATCAAGGAAAGTGGGAAGAGACAGTGAGTTGACTCTTTCACATCATTGTAAAGATAAGAGGATAACTACAGATTAAAAGTTAGCTTTCAATATTCCTCCCCATGTCTACCTTGCTCTTCCTGTAACACTGAACTCAAAGCTGAGAGTGTGGGTGGAGAAGAAGGGATCTGGCAGAGCTTAGCTGGTGCCCCTCACCTTTTCTCTGCCCAGCCAGCTTGTTCATCAGGTAGGATTTGCCTGTGCGGTAGAGACCCACAATGGCCACCACCACCACAGGCTGTGTAATGGCAGACAGGATCTTCAAAGCTTCTGGGTTAACCACTAGTTGTGTGCTAGTGTTCTCAATGAGGCACACCGGGCCTGGCATGTGCATGTCTGAGGCCATGTCCAGGGTGTCACCTTATCTGCAAGCAAAGAGATGGGATGGATTAGAACTTCCATTCTCAGTAGACCAAGAACTTCCACCATGAAGATAGAGTCATAAAATTCCGCAACATGGCCATAAATTCTGTGTGAACAGTGAGATGGATGAGGGGAAGATCGATATTATTTTAGAAAGTTACAGAAGTGCAATTGAAGGAGTACATTAAAAAATACTGGTATTACAAGGAAATCAACATTTAACCACTTTCATGAACAAAATATTTAATTTACCACAGAAACCTTTCTTTTTCGATTCTCAATAAAATATTCAAAAAATGAGCCCACCTGGTGTGGCTCAGTGGTTGAGCATGGGTCCATGAACCAGGAGGTCAGGGATCAATTCCTGGTCAGTGTACATGCCTGGGTTTCAGACTTGATCCCCAATAGGAGATGCATAAGAGGCAGGCAATCAATGTGCCTCTCTCATTATTGATGTTTCCACCTTTTTGTCTCCCTCTCTATAGAAATCAATAAAAATATAATAAAAAAATTTATTTTCTAGACATAAAATATACAATATTTGATATTTTATTTAACATTTATTTGTTATTTTGGTTTAATATTTATTTGTTAATTAATTTTACTATGAATAAAGACTTTTGAGAATAAATCTTTCATCATTTGATGTATGTTCTTTTTGTTGGTAATCCTTATAGGGGGATATTTTTCCATTGATTTTTAGGGAGATTGGGAGGGAGGGGTCGAGATGGAGAGAGAGGAACATCAATGTGAAACAGACCCTTGTATTGGTTGTCTCCTGCACATACCCCTAACACAAACATTTAATCCACTCTTCATCTAAGGGTTAATTAGATGTGCAAAAACAGGCAGGGCATTTTTCACAGATATAAAATGTGTGTTTTTTCTACTAGTTCTTATTTTGCGGAAGCGAGGGTTCACAGAACTGTTTATACTGTTATTCTGGAAGTGGAACCAATAAGCTTATATTTGCTAATTTTATTTTAAAAAATGTATGACTGTATTTAAAACATGACTAGGGACCTGTTCAAAGCCTTGATATGGGCTTGTGCAAGCAAGGGTTCCTATACATTAACTTCATTAGCTTCACAAAATTAGCCTCCAACTAAAAGGGGGTAAGACTGCACAACTGCAAATAGTGAATGTTATCCAAAACCTGTATGTATGTACATAAGTGTGGTGTAAGGTAACAAAAGACTATGAAATATAAATTAAAAGATCAGGAGAGCCTAGGTGGTTTGATGAAAATATAATTCCAGTCATACAATTGTAGGTTTTCTGTTTTGTTCTGTTTTTCCATTTGATAGAGGAGGAGAAGCAGGAAGAATACAGGAGGGGAGAATATTGGGAAGGAGAGAGAGAGGAAGAGCTGAAAGGGAAGAGAGAGAGGGTTGTGAGACAAGTAGGTGATGAGTAAAGTTCACGCCAACCTAAGGAATTCAGAGGTAGTTTCCAGAAAGCAAGAGCAATTTTACTTGAGAGCACAGAGAGTTCAGGTGAACAAAATGTTGGCTTTAGCAATGCAGATTCATTAAAGAGAAAACCTTTTAGTAATGTAGTGAGACCAAATTCTACTCGCAAGGGGTAAGAACGAAGTTGGCCCTAAAAAATTGCATCTAGTAAACTGGTGCTATTTTTTATTTTATTTTATTTTAAAAATTGTTATTTTTTTAAAATTACAGTTGACGATCCATATTATATGAGTTTCAGTGTACTACATAGTGGTTAGACAGTCGTATACCTTAAAAGGATCCCTTCTATGGGTCTAGTATCTACATGTCAGCATACATAATTATTATAGCACTAGAGGCCTGGCGCACAAATTTGTGCACAGGTAGAGTCCCTCTGCCTGGTCAGAGATCAGGGCTCATCAGAGCATCTCACTGAGTCTGGATCTGGGCTGATCAGGGCCGGCCAGACAGGGGAAGGGGCTGAGGGAGATTGGCCAGCCAGGTGAAGGGGTCTGGGAGGTTGGCCAGATGAGAGTGGGAAGGGCTGCAGAGGCTGGCCGGCTGGCCGGGGAAAGGGTCGCAGGAGGTTGGTCAGTTGCACGAGGTTGGCTAAGGGAGCGCAATGACCACTAGGATGCAGCTTCTGCATTGAGTTTCTAAACCCTCATGGTCAGTGTGCATCATAGCAACCGGTTGTTCTGGTTGTTCCAAAGTAATGGTTGCTTAGGCTTTTATTATATAGACTAGATGCCCTATGATCAAAAATGTGTGCAAGAGTAAGCCTTCCTTCCCCGAGCTACTAGTACCAGCATCTCTCTGGCACCTGAGACCCGGGCTTCTGTCCTCTGGCCACCTGCAGGCACCAAGGACCCTAGTTGGCTTCCCTCAGGCCACTGCAGGCACTCAGGACCAGAGCTGGCTTCTGTCCAGCTGGAGCTTCATCAGGAAAGATGTCTGGAATGATGTCTGTTCTAATTAGCATATTGCCTTTTTATTATTATAGATTATTAACTATACTCTCTAGGCTTTACTTTACATCCCTGTGACTGTTTTGTAACTTCCAATTTGTATTTTTTTAATCCCTTCCCCATTTTCACCCAGCCCCCATCCTCTCTCACATCTGGCAACCAGAACCTGAGTTATTTTTCAATGAGTAATCCACTGTGAAACAAAGCTCATCTATATGATTAAAATTTATGCTGTTTTTGTGAATCTTTGTATTTCAGTCTGAGGTTCAGGTTTTTCTTTCTTCTTTTTTAACAGTGTCAGGTGGCTGTTTACACTGCATCTCATTTTCTATGCTTCTTTCTCACGAAAACAACATATCTGTAGCTCTTTCATTGTGTCAGCTGCAGTCAGAGCAGATTTAACAAGTTCCATCAAAGACAATGGTGATTTAACTGTGTCTGCAGACAACACAATGTTGGCAAAAAGAAAGACAATTGTAATACATTTCAAAGTCTGAGCTTAGCCCCATGTCTGCTACTGTCTAATTCCTCCAAGCACAGTAGAAACGCTTAGGGATTGCTGCCACATGATATCAATGGGTTTGGTTCTCATCGTCTGCTCCACACAGGCTCTGCTTCAACCTTATCTTCATGCTCATTGTTTTTTGGAAAATGAACTGACCCTTATAAATCACTCCCACCCTGTCCCAACCTTATCCTGGACTTTATTTCTCGGAGTACAGTTCCTGTAGACATGGGAGAAAGCTGCCTTGATGAGAAAATAATTCTTACCTTTTTTTTTCTCCTCAGTGTAGGTTGCAGTGGTGTTTCTTCTCTGCCTTTCACTGGATTGGATGTTTGGGCTTTTATTTAAACTCTGATGTGACGTGGCTGTCCTGACTTCCTAAAGTTCCTAACTAGAAATTAAGGGTTTAGAGTAATGTGAAACTGAAAGCACTGAACAGAATGCAGTGACTCAACAACCATGAAAGGAATTTCTGCAGACTCTGAAAACGGGAGGGTAGGATTTTGTAAAAATCAGCTATCATGACAGGCCAGCCAAGGATATTTGGCTCAGGTGGACTAGAAAGTCTCAAAAGGACTTTCATGGAACAACCTGCAGTCACCCTATCTGGTGCAACAGGAGGCAGTCACACTGAGGGTGAGGCAGCAGGATAACAGCAGCTTACAGTCCACAGCCTCAAGGGCAAGCACTAGTAGAACACTTATATCCCCCAGCCTCTGCCTCCTGTAGTTTTGCACATAAAATTCAACCTCAAGGACAGCGAAGACTGAGTGCTAACCTTCCCCTGTTGTGGCTCCATTCTCCCATTTCTTCTAATTAATTTCCCTCCTGCTTGCTTGCTGTGTCAGCCTAATTCCTTGAGTGACTCTAATCTTACAGTTCAGTCTGACCAAAGCTCCATTTCTGGTGCCTGGTGAGTGTGGTCACCAAGATGCATCTCCCTCTTCCCTCTTTTAAGCTGGGTAAGGTATGTCCCTGGGAAAGGCAGGCCACAGTATTTCTCATTGCCTCCAACACTGAGTTGCAGAGACTAAATTCCTGGAGGCTGGGGCTCCTAACCTGCACCCAGCCCCACTCACAGAGTGAAGGCTCTGGCTGATGCATAGCAGACTGAGATTGCCTGGCCTGCTCACCCTCCCTCTGGCTCACTTGTAGGAAGGAGTTTCCAAGCTTGGAGAGGCAAGTGGGGAAGACCAGAGGCTACCACCCCTGCCCAGGGAGGAGCAGTGGCTCAGAGATATTTACCCAGGGAGAGAGGCAGTCTGTTTCTGAAGTTCTCCCCCAAAGAACTGATTTTATTGAAACAGTATGGGGACTTGAAGAAACTTTATTTCTAGCAAATGACTTTAGAAAAAACACAAAAGAAGGTTTTCAGGGGGAATCCAGTGACTTCAAATGGTTATACAAATCCACGTAGAAAAAGAAAGTACAGCACTAAGGGAATTGTGTAATTATAAAAGACAATATAAATGCAGATTTATTTTCCCTTCTTCTCTTAACTGGTTGGAAAAGCAATTGTATACTACAATTATATTGCAGGGTCCATGACATACTTCAATGTAATATATTTATCAACAATAGAATACAGCTATGATACCTGATAGTAAAGTGAACTCAGGAATAAAGAGAACCAGAAATTGTAAGTCAGAAAGCTAATGTAACAAGCCCTATGCATTTATTCTTTCTCCTTCAGCTTCTTTCAAGACATAAAATTATATAAGTGAATAACTTTCAAAATGTATTGTTGGGGTTGTTACATATACAGATGTGATTTGTAATATATATTGATATGTAAAAAATAGCACTGAAAGGGGGAAAGGGAATATAATTCTCAGGAGTAATAGTTTTGTATATTACTGGAATTAATTTGGCAAAAATTCCAGGTATATTCTTTTTCCTTTTAATTTTATTGACTTTATTGGGGTGACATTGGTAAATAAAATTATACAGGTTTAAAGTGTACAATTCTATAACACATCATCAGTATATTGTATTGTATGTTTACCACCCAAACCCAAGTCTGCCATCTTCTTCTACCTTTCCGCCCCCTTTGTCTCTAGTTATCATATTACTGTTGTCTATGTATATGAGGGTTTTTTTCTTAACTACTCCTCTTCTACCTTTCCACCCCCTTGCCTCTAGTTATCATAATACTGTTGTCTATGTATATGAGGGTTTTTTTTTCTTAACTTCTTCACCTTTTTCACTCAATCTCTCAACCCCTCTCCCCTCTGAAGATCTGAGAGTATTATATTAAGCCAGTCAGAGGAAGATAAATACCATATGATTGTACTTACTTGTGAAATGTAATGAGCAAAATAAACTAACAAACAAAATAGAGTCATAGATAGAGAACATGAAGTGCATGCCCTGGAGCACAACTAAGAAAATAACGGATCTCAATATCCTTTCACCTTAGGACACTGTAAAATAAGAGCCACCTAAATCCAAAGTAAGCAAAATGAAAAGAAAAAAAAAATAGAGATTTATGTAAATGATATTAATGAATTAGATAATGGGAAAGTATAGGGAAAAAAATCCGTGAAAACAAAAGCTGGTTCTTTGAAAACATCAGCAATTTTGACAAACTTTAGCTAAACTGGCCATGAAGAGAAGACAGGAGACTCAAATTACTAAAATCAGGAATGAAAGAGAGGACAGTACTATTGACATCACAGAAATAAAAAGATTATAGGGAAATACTTTGAACAACTGTATGCCAACACATTAGATTTAAAAATGGGCAAATTTCTAGAAAGACACAAACTATTTAAACTGCCCCAAGAAGAATAGCTCATCTGAATAGACTTGTAACAAGTAAAGAGGTTGAAACTACCACCAAGAAAAGCTCAGATCCAAATGGCTTCACTGGTGATTTCTATCAAACCTTGAAAGAAAAATTAATATCCATTCTTCACAAACTTGGCTAAAAATACAAAATTCCTGTAATGTTATTTTACCACTCTGTCTGAACTACTTGAGAGGTAGTTACAGAAAGAATGTCTCAATAATCCACTGTATATTTCTCTAAAATATTAGCTGGAAGAGTAATTTTTTAAAGGAAATACATCTTCTGCTTCCAATCACAAGTCCATTTCCTTCTATATCAGCTGTCTGCTGATGTCCTTGTAGACACTTGTCCTTTTGGTTGTGTGAAGCACGTGTTTGTGATGGAAAAACTAGTTTGTCTCACAGAACTTCATGAGCTGTCTTCCTGCTTTGTTTCTGATGCCCAGTCCAAATTTACCAATGACATTTGATTCTGACATTTGATTTTCTACTTGTGCCTTCTAGCCACTGATGGTTATCAGCATGTCTTATTTTGGTGTGTGGTCAGTTTCTTCTTGAATACTGCCATAAAAGCATTCAATTTCATTTTATTCAGCTCAGTAAAATGAAAAAGGAAGGCGGGGGGGGGGAGGAAATGAATAGAAAAACACAGCAATGGTTTGCCACTTCCTTCTATTTCACAGTATGGGGCCTGTTGTCACAATCACCAAACACTACTGTGGTTCTAAACTCTTTACAGTTGTTATTAACTAAATTCAATTTATTCTTCAGCACATGCATATAATGTAAATATTATTTGCATTTTATACAGGAGTAAATAGAGTTTAAAGATATTTAATGTTTTTGTTTGCTTGGTTTTTGTTGTTGTTTTGTTGTTGTTTTTTGAGAGAGAGAGAGGAAGGGATAGGGAGAAAGAAAGAAAGAAACATTGACATAAAGCAAAACAACCTTCCATATGTCCCAGACCAGGGATCAAATGCATATCCCAGGCAAATGTCCTGACATGGAATTGAACCTGCAACCTTTTGCTGCACAGGACAGCACCTGACCAATTGAGCCACAGTAGTTTGTTGATTTTGTTAGGGTCGCCAAAGGAGGAACACAATGGGCAGAAAGGGCTAAAGAATTATGAATTCACTAGAGGCCTGGTGCACAAATTTGTGCACGGGTGGGGTCCCTTGGCCTGGCGGGGGATCTGGGCTAATCGGGGCCATCTTGCCCAGTCCTGATCGAGGCCAATCAGGGCCAGTTGGCTGGAGGAAGGAACTGTAAATGGTTGAGTGGATGCGGGAAATTGGCTTTGAGAATGCACAGTGCTCCAGGAGGCAACTCTTGCATTGAGCATCTGTCCCCTGGTGGTCAGTGCGTGTCATAGCAACTTATTGGTTGGTCAACAGGTTGTAACAGTGGCTTAGGCTTTTATAATATAGACTAGAGGCCTGGTGCATGAAAATATGTGCACTGGTAGGTGGGTCTCTCAGCCTGGCCTATACCCTCTCACAGTTCAGGAGTCCTAGAGGGTGTCCTACTGATGGCCTTAGACACAGTCTGGCCTCCCTCTGTGAGAGACGACCTGGTGGGCCAATTAGGAATAGCGGATGGCGCCACCCCCATCACCCTGCTGTGATCTTTGCCCAGCCTTTCTCTGTGAGATAGGTCCAGCGTCGCCCCCATCACTCTGCTGCAGATATTGCCAGGCTTATCTCTGTGGGGTCAGCCCACCACCACCCCCATTACCCCACTGCAGCAGCACTGGTGGCCTCCCTCTGTGGGAGGCGACCAGGCAGGCCCCCCCCAATTGCCCATCAGCCACAGTTGGTCACCACCCCTCACCCCCTTATTGCCATTCCCTCCCTCTGCCTGCTGGTAAGCACCTTGGCTGGTCTGATGCAGCCTGCTCTCTGGCCCCGCACCCTGCCAACTGATCATTCTGCTGTTTGGTCGATTTTCATACAGTATTATGCTTTTATTATATAGGATTATATAGGATTAGGTCACCTGGATACCAGATGGGCTGAACCTCAAAATGGCACCAGCACCGAAAGATGGGAGTCAGAGGTTTTTAAAGGACTCTAGGCAGGCTTTTTCTGGGTGGATAATTCTTTGTGCAGGTCAAGATTCTGGGAAAGCACAGAGGGGAGAGATAATGGTCTTAGCAAGTGGAATGTCCATTGTGAAGTGGCCTGAAGGTCAGTTCCCAGGGGAGGAGTATCGATTCAATTATTTGATCAGACTTAACATATAGCAGTTCATTGAGTCACAGGGCCCTGGTGATTGATTTGGGATTTCCTCAAATGATGAGTCAGTGTGTTAAAAAGAAGGTCAGACGACATACAGAAGGCCAAGAGATATATAAAAGCATGCTCAAACTCACTAGTCATCTGAGAGATGCCAATCAAAACAACAATAACATACATCTCACACCTATCAGAATGACTATCATCAACAAATCAACAAACGACAAGTTCTGACAAGGATGCAGAGGAAAAGGAACCCGCATGCACTGCTGGTGGGAATGCAGACTGGTGCAACCACTGTGGGAAACAGAATGAAGTTTTCTCAAAATATCAAAAATGGAACTTCCATTTGACCCAGTAATAATACACTTCTAGGAATATATCCCCCCAAATCAGAAACACCAATCAGAAAAGATATATGCACTCCTATGTTCACAGCAGTGCAATTTACAATAGCTAAGGTTTAGAAACAGCCTAATGCCCATCACCTGATGAATGGATTAATAAACTATGGTACATTTACACAATGAAATACTACACCATTGTAAAAAAGAAGGAACTCTTACCATTTGCAATAGCATGGATGGACCTAGAGAGCATCATGCTAAGTGAAATAAGCCAGTTGGAGAAAGATAAATATTACATGATTTCACTCATTTGTGGGAAATAATGAACAACAACATAAACTGATTAATAAAAATTGAGACAGAGGAAAAATACTTTTAAATATAATAAAAGCAATCCTGTTTTATGCAGATTTTTAATATTGCCTACAACTTTTATGATATCATACTATGTTAGTACAGTTTTGGTAACATTATTATACTTAAAATCCTCTTTTTCTTGGAGAAAAAAAAGGAAGGTCAAATTAGGTTCATCCATAGCTCTGTTTGCAAATGTGGACTGAAACACTGGTGCTGGGAGTTCCCCTTTATCTTCACTGCCTGCGACAGTCTGACCTTTTATTAATTAAAAGTCTCTGACTCATTTTCCTCATGAGTGAGGAATATCTTGTGTCCACTAAGAACAAATGGAAAGTATTTGTATTGAACACACATCCTTTGTAAGTGGAAGCAGGAATAGACTATATGTCAAGGCAACAGTTCTTTCTTGTTTAGTACTATGAAGTCTGTGCAGTTTTTGTGCCTTTTGTTTTCATGTGAGGCTGTTAGAAAAACATTCTAGGGACTTTTCCTTTTAAATGCTGGGTAGAGAAAGGTATATTTCTTCTCTTCCCAGTGTATTTGGAGTTTCAGTCTCTAGAATACTTGTATTATTCTAAAAGATAGCCACAGATCCAGTGAATTTGCATGTTAGTATTATTACATTAAAATTTCACATGAATTTATGTGCTTAGGGATTTCAAAGGCTGTTTAGACAGACTCTGAATTTCAGGTGTGGGATGTTTTTATACTAAGTTGCTTTTCACATGAGGAACTCCATGCAGGATGTTCTAGGCCCTAGAATCTAGGGTAGTGGTTGGCAAACTGCGGCTCGCTAGCCACATGGGGCTCTTTGGCCCCTTGAGTGTGGCTCTTCCACAAAATACCATGTGCGGGTGCGCCCATACAGTGTGATTGAAACTTCATGGCCCATGTGCAAAAGTCGGTTTTCGGCTCTCAAAAGAAATTTCAATCATTGTACTATTGATATTTGTCTTTGTTGATCAATGAGTTTGCTGACCACTGAGGTATTCAGCAACAGGAAGTCATTTACTTCAACTGGGGTCAGTGAGTCTCATATACTATGGAGGCAGGACCAATAATCAGCAGCATGTGCGTACAGAGAGTGTATGTGTGTGCACAGCACTGTGCTAGGTGCTCAGGGGTGGATGAAAATTAATTATACCTAGCCATTGCCCTAAAAACTACTTAATCTGGTGGAAAAGACTAACTTGTACTCAAATAATAAAAGCAAAGGTATTAGCGAGAGAGGGAAGGAGGAGCCCTGCTAATTGAAGTAGCTAGTCTCAAGATCTCAAATTGGAACATTTAAAATTTTACCCAAGAGAAATTTACTTTGATGTCATTCATAGGAAATAGATTGAAATTTGGTGGGTTTTTTTTTTTTTAAATGACCTGTTGTTCTTATTCAAATTAAAATTATTATTATTTTTTTTAAATATATTTTATTGATTTTGTACAGAAAGGAAGGGAGAGAGATAGAGAGTTAAAAACATCGATGAGAGAGAGTCATCAATCAGCTGCCTCTTCCACACCCCCTACTGGGGATATGCCCGCAACCAAGGTACATGCCCTTGACCAGAATCAAACCCGGGACCCTTCAGTCCCCAAGCCAACGCTCTATCCATTGAGCCAAACTGGTCTCGGCTAAAATTATTTCTTAACTATCTATTCTGTTCTGTGGTCCATTTATCCTAGTAAACTCAGCACCACACTTTAAATGACTATTATTTATATTTTGTTTTAATAATAAAGAGGCCATTAGTTTCCAGTGCATTGTTTTGCCTTCCCTTACCAACCAATTCTTCTCAGTAAAAATCAGGAGCACTTTGTAAAGTTCCTTCAGAACTGGGTTTATATTGGATATAACAGGCATATATAAACTGATTTGTAGATACCATTTTTAGTTAATTTCTTTAATTTTGGAGTATGGATTATTTCTCTACTTATTTAAAACCCTATTTAGGATATTATTTGTTTAGCACATTATTTCATTATTATTATCTTTTATTTTCATTATAAAAGCAAGATTAACAGCTATTTTCCCCCAACATTTCAAAAATATCCTGACCTTGTCTTATTGAAAACCTCATTAATTATAAATTCCTGCTTTTTAAAGAATGTATAATTTGTCTTTGGTTGCTTTTGACATCATATTGTTGTTTTTGTTTCAACAAAAACAAAACAAATCCATAATAAAGGCTTTTGTGATTGGATGAGAAATGCCTTAGTCAATCAAATTATTCTTGGCAGAAAGCCAAGTAACTAGAAAACAGACTGAAAGAAGCTAATCTACAATTCTATGGCCATACCTTCTGAACAATGTTCTGTATTTGACCATTCTTTACACTCTTCTCTATGTCTCTGCCCTCTGCTAAAAATAAGAATGAATTATGCTACCAAACACAAGAGGATTTTTAAAATGACTAAAGTATTTTCTCTAAAAAAATTCACGCCACTCATTCACAACAATGGTAAAGCAACTATAACACTCGCTATTTTAGAAAAATTTAAGGCTCAGTTAAAACTACTACTAGACGGGACTTTCAGATATTAAGGTCTCTACTTCCTTTTAGCACAATAGTTAATTCCCCTTCTCTCACTACTTTGTCAGGCCATTACAACTTAAAAGGACTTTTAAGTAGGGACTATTGAGAACTGTCTGACAGCCAAAGGCCCACTACCTCCCAAAACGTTTACTGTACTTTTTCAAAGCCCTGGCAGAATTTAATGTGGGGGACAGTTTAATATGTAACAATGCATTCCATGCTTTTGTTTTTCATCAGCGGTCTAAGCATGAAGATCCCAAAAGCATTTTAAGGTCAGCAAAACTGAATTCCTTTCAAGCGACTGGATGGTTTACATTTTAGCCTTCCTAAAATAGCTGCAGTCAATTTGGAGAACTGACACCATGAAAAGAGGAAGCTGACAGGGACAAGTCCTTCATGAGCCAAGTAAGGACAGATGATAAAGGAGTTCCCTAGTTTTTGCCACATCCCGCTTCCATCACTGGCACAGATAGCAATTGGTCCTCAGTTGATCTTTTGGCCAAAATCCGGTGTCAGGGTTTGAACACGTTTTCGCTGGCTGCCACCAATAGTGAAGGGTGAAATAAGACATTAAGAATATTCATCTCAGGTAAAAACTGCTGTTTGAATTTTAACCCTGCTATTCTGGCTTCTGCACCTGCTTAAACATAGGGTAGTTACCTCAGCTTCCAGGTGGAGACCTGGAGGCTAAGGCAATTTTCGTGTGCCTGGGACCAGAAATACAGGAGATTGATTCCCACTGACTCAGTAGCTTCAGGGGTAGAAACTTTAGATAACCTTTAGAGATTAACCACTGAGCTCTGCTTCTGTATTATCAGCTATTGCAAGATAGAGCCACATTCCAATGTCCCCAGCAGGCTGTTCCCAGCCTTTAGAATTTAGAATTTAGAACAAAGAAAAATTCCTGTGGTTGGTCATGTAGACTCCACCTGCGTGTGGTGCCCTCGCAGCTGTCCTGTCCAGTTTTTCAATAAATCTTTGCCTGCTTTTTTTAATCAATCATCAGCCTCCAGTGGTCTTATTTTCAACCCAGGGTTCAACCCCACAACAAAGGGCTTCCTGAGGACCCCTAGAGGGTGGAAACCAGGCAGGGAGCGGTCGCGGGAGGACAGGCAGCAATCCTTTCCCATTTTTTTGGCTGGACTTCCACCCCAGAAAGTGCTATCAGATGGAGAGCCTTTGTGTCCATCTATGTCCACTTTGCTCGGGGCCTACGCGGGGCTGGAACCATGAAAGCCCCCAACTGCGTACCAAAGAGGTGGCACCCACACGAGCCTGGGAACTTACTCTGTTCTCCCATGCGGCAAGGTGACAGTGAGGACGCCCCTGTGGATGGCAGCGCAAACCTTTGAGGCTAGGAGGAGGTGAATCCCTTCAGCTTCTGGATGAGACCCCACAGGAGCCCCCAGTCACACTGTGCTACCTCCAGCCTGTCATGCCCTTAACACATGGCAAAAAAAATAAATAAAATACACATCATCTGTGTGTTATGAACTTCTTCAATGATTGTGAATTATTTTATCATTATTTTAAATATATATATATTTTATTGATTTTTTATAGAAAGGAAGGGAAAGGGATCGAGAGCTAGAAACACCAACGAGAAACATCAACCAGCTCAATGCAGGAGCTGGCCCCTGGTGGTCAGTGCACTCCCACAGGTGGAATGCTGCTCTGCTGACTGGGATTAGTAGTGCTCCCACAGTGCCAGATCCCAGCAGGCCACGCCCCCGACCAGTGCACTAATCCTGTGCACCAGGCCTCTAGTATAGTCATAATTGGCAGCACTTAACCTGAGGCTGCAGAAGGAAAAGGAAGGCATCTAGCACTGTTTTGTCAATACTCCTGCTTTGATAAGCCTTTTCCTATATTGTAGGAGAAAAGGCACTTCTATTATTTTTAATATTTTTTATTGTATTTCTAAAGAGTTCCTGCATCTTATCCCCTCTGTACCACTTAGAATTACCATCCTATATAATAAAGAGTTATTATGCAAATTGACCATCACTCCAACACACAAGATGGCTCCCCCATGTGGTCAAAGATGGCTACCACAAGATGGCTAGGGGAGGGCAGTTGGGAGGGACCAAGCCTGCAGAGGAGGGCAGTTAGGGGTGATCAGGCCTGCAGGGGAGGGCAGTTAGGTGTGACCAGGCTGGCAGAGGCGAGCTGTTGGGGGTAATGAGGCCTGCAACAGAGGGCAGTTGGGGGCAACCAGGCCTATAGGGGAGGGCAGTTGGGAGCAACCAGGTCTATAGGGGAGGGCAGTTGGGAGCAACCAGGCCTGCATGGGAGGGAAGTTGGGAGGAACTAGGCCTGCAGGGAAGAGCAGTTGGGGGGGGGGGGGGGGGGGGACAGGCCTATAGGGGAGGGCAGTTGCGGGTGACCAGGCCTGCATGGGAGGGCAGTTGGGGATGACCAGGCCGGCAGGAGAAGGCAATTAGGGGTGACCAGGCCAGCAAGGGAGGGCAGTTAGGGGCAATTGGGCCAGCAGAAGAGCAGTTAGGTGTTGATCAGGCTGGCTGTGGAGTGGTTAGGGGCAATCAGGCAGGCAGGCAGGCGAGTGGTTTGGAGCAAGCAATCCTGGATTGTGAGAGAGATGTCCACCTGCCCGTTTAGGCCTGATCCCACCAAGATCTGGCCTAAATGGGCAGTCGGACATCCTTTGAGGGGTCCCAGATTGGAGAAGGTGTGAGGGACACACACACACACCCCTCATGCACAAATTTCTTGCATTGGGCCTCTAGTAATAAATAAATGTTGTGAGGATTAGACAATAGCAGTAGAAGATGAGATCACTGGTGAGGCAGGCTATAGCCACATCTGAGAATTAGTGAAAGGAATGTAAAAATGTCCAAAGTGGTTCACTTCTCACAATGAAAACCATGGTTGTGGCCTGCCTTCCCCCCCCCCCCCAAAAAAAAAAAAATTGTTGAAAACATTCTTGAATAGATCTTTTAATTTTTGATCAAATGGGGATTCCTCTTCCCCACTGGGTGCTGCTGGAGGTATATATCCAGAGAAAAATAATTTTCTGAGACTTGCACAGAACAAGTGATTATTATTTGCATGGAATTAAATCCCTGTGTTTCTAAAGTCCCACTTTCCTTAGTCCAGTCAGAAGTGTACCTGGGGTTTCCATACAGCATCAGGCTAGAGGCAAAGCCAGTGTCCAGAGTTTCTGTTCCACAGTGGAGCAAAGCCCAGTACAGCATCAGGCTAGCTGCAGTCCATCAGTCCACTGTGTGTGTGGGTTCATCAGTAGACATCAGGAAACCAAGCATAAGCCATGAGCCATAGGGGATTATGTATCCCAAATTTTTGTGCCCTTGCAACAACCACATCCATCTGGCCAATGACTTTTGTTCCCGAGGGTGACTGACAGATAAATACTTTTCCTATGTCATCCTCACTTTATTGGGCATGTGTCCATTTTCCCTTTGAATGTTTTGTGGGGAACATACCTATAATATCTGGCCTTCTCTTTGTTGCTTTTCTAATATTAATAACTAGTCAATTACAATGTTATCACTTTGATCTTTTCAATAACTTAAACACTTATTTATTAATTTTTAAGTATGGAAGAGGCCTTTTCCCTGAAGCCTATTCTTAAGATTTGTATAAACTTATTTCAAGGTAAGCCAATTTCTGACCATAGCTTAAAGATTATCTGCTTTTGCTGTCCTTCACCTCACTTCTGATTCTTCCTTTCTCTAAGTATGATTATTTTATATCACAATTATCTTGTTAACTGTTTATAATTCATGTTTTTATTCATGTGTGTGGAGGAGATTTGATTGGGAAGCAGAACTCATTACTGTGTCTCATCCCTTTACCCACCATCCAGATGTGCAGCATTCTGAACATTCCTATAGTGATACCAGTTGTCTGGGGGCTGGATCCAGTGCAGGGCTTCTGATTCCAGTGGCATTGAATGGGGAAAATGAAACGCTACTGAGCATGATCTCACCACCCTACATGATCTCACCAATCTACAGGCTGTGCTTGTAGATTCTGCCCCTCTGACAGCTGTGGGGATCATATTCAATGAGAAATTGATCTTTATAGCAAAAGCATAGTTTTCTTTCAACAAAGCACCTTAAAGCCACACAAGAATTAGGGTGCAAATGAGAATACAAAAAACTGCCTTTTTCTTTACTGTTTTAAATGTCATGACTGCACTTTGTGACCTCATTGCTAGGTAATTGTCATGGGAGAGAAGCTTGAGGAACCCAGAGAGCATGGAGGGTCCCATCCTTCAGAGAGGGCAGGACAGCAGGTCCAGACTGGTGTGCATATCCTTTCTGCCTCATTAAGTACATACTTCACCAGTTCCTAAAGCTGTGTCCTTTATTTTGAGAACCTAGAGAGCAGTTAATATAGTAAGAAAATGCTAATTGGGACCCTGATGGATGGCAGCTCATAGAATCACCCCTATTTTTTTGAACACCTGCTGTGTATGTGGTAGGAGCCAAATATATAGTGACAAAGATTACCAAGTAAGTAGATGAGATCACGAGATATTAAGAGAGACAATTGTAAACAGGTCATTTTAATTTTGTAGTTATATAAAAGTGCGGTAGCTGGGGAATCACAGCACAATGTTTAGCCCAAGGAAGAAACCTGATGCAATCTCAGGAAACCAGGAAATAGCAGTGGGTGAGGAGGAATAGAAATTGGCAAATAAAGGGAATAGGGTGAGCAGCCTGGTCTTTAAGAAGTCTGTGTCCTGTGTGCAAAGGTCCAGAGTCAATAGACTACACACAGTGTGTGGAATTACAAGCTGTTCACTGTAGAGGGCCCCTTGGGAATGCACATGGATGACCTTTAAATTAATGTCAGCTGAGTCCGAGGTGACTGGCATGGCTGTCCCTGGGAAACGGCCTCCCAAAATGTGGGAGACTATCAGTACAGATTTCTTATCTTTATCCACGTGCTTGGAATGAGGAACAAATAGGACCTTGACTTACCCAGGTCTTGATATGCTAAATCCCAGGAATGAGGGAATAAATAGGGCCTGGGCACACGGAAAACTTCTTTGACCTTAACCCCCCCTCTGGAAATCAATAAATGCGCTGTGTTGTCTGTGGTGGGTGTTGACCGTTCCTCCATCAGAGTGACAGCATCCACCCGGCAACCAGCTAGATGAATCTATTTCTGCCACCTTATCTCTTTCTTTCTTTTATTTCTTAATCCCCAGTTCCTCCACTCAGGAACCAGTCCTTCTCCCGTGCGGGATGCAGAAAAAGGAGAAGCAACCCACCGAAGTTCACTCTAACGACAAAGGTCTTAAGCCCTACACCACTGAACAGAATTCTTAAAGTGATGAGCTGACCCTGAAAAAAAATTTTTTTCTTCTAATTCACCATCTTTATAAATGTGGGGCAGGAACTTGGAGATGATTCCAATTGACATCCTAGTAGATATTATATCTGAACATAAATTTGGGAGAAATTCCAGGACCTATTGAGAGGCCCAACAGACAACAAAATTTAGATGCATATCTTGTAACTTCTGTTTCTTGCTGTAATAAGTACACTCTTTCTGTTGAGCATTTAAAATTTTAATGTGTATTTGCCCCTATGTGTATTGTCCCTAGCAAACAGGAGAGACTGCCAGGTTCCTAAAACCTTTGCCAACCTAATGTCCTATAAATATATCCTTCTAACAGAGGACACAAGTGCCTTCTACTTTTACTTTGCATATCTTTACAATCAGGAAAGTTAAATGTTTTATCTCTTATACTTTTGCCCATTTAAAAAATGTATTTGTTGCTCTTTGCTCCCACATTCATAAGGACCATTATAGCTAAAGAAATAAAAAACAATAATAATACAGATTGCCAATATTTTTCTCATCATACCATTTGTCTTTCTGCCTTTCTTAAACATTTAGTATGAATAAATCATCTTATACCTTGTTTTTCATTTCTTTAAATTAATTCAATCAAAATGGAGCTTGTTTTTCTTTTTTGTTTGGCACATCAAATTCTGGGGTTTTTTTTTTGTAATCACTTTATTTTTAAACTTTTCTTGGGCAAAACTACCATGGCACACATACAAATAAAATGAACCACAATGATATGCTATTATAATATAAGGAGCTCTTTATAATGTCTTTCCTAAACATTTTCAGCCTTTCTAAAAAAGAAAACTGGCCTGTTTTCTTCATTGGACCAGGGAGTGCTCCAGTAGTACGCTGGCTGCCATATAAAAGAGCTCTATAAAGATTGAAGGCCAGATGTTTTCAGTTTCTTGGATCTCTTCTTTTAGTTGATTTATCTCTTTCCTCATCTTCTCAGATTCATTTTCAAATCCCTCAATAAGTAGTTCTTCTAGAATCTATAGAAGAGGAGAGAATTCCATTTTGAAAATCCCAATTAGCAGCACTTTGTATTTAACAACTGCAACAGCTAAGCACATGTTCTATTTTTCCACTAACTTAGATGCTCTTTGATACATTTGTCCAAAATTTCCCAAATATTTGGATCTCATAGTGGGAGTATCCATGCTTTATGTCCTTCGAAAATCCCTCAGTGTGATTTCACTGGGAGTGAGGAGAAGCTGGGTTGGGTCAGCCTGACAACTATGTTTAGAATCTGTTCCAGCCCTGAGGATGCTCTTTGAAAAATTTGGAGGTTCAATTCAAATTATTTCTCAATTCCATTGAAGTAGAATGACTACGCACATGTAACTATAATGGGAATTTCTGACTTTCTATAGAACACTGGTTATAAAACTCCAGATTGGAACAGAGCATGCATTTTACTCTGGGTGCACAGAATAAATCAGGCAGATCTGGTAACAAATGCAGTGAACATTAGAGCTTTTTGCATCCTATATAGCATATCAGGCACAATCTGACACTTTCCACCAGATGGAGCTACTTGAAGTCTCTTTGATGGTTGTAGCAAACATCCTATTCACTAGGGGGCACAATGAGCCTGTTCAGGAGTCTGTGGCATGTCATTTGCACAGACTCTAGTGCCACAGAAGGTGCCAAGTCACAGACTTAGGGCTTTAGAATGACCCGATTAATTTGGCATTTCACTAACTTACATGCCTTTGGGTTTCCTTCAGGGTTTATGACTTCAGTTACGTGTTTTGTCCTCCCCTTCACGAGGATCCAGGTGATTGATTGTCCTCTATCCACAGCCCAGATCCCACCCAGACTTACCTTCTGCTTGTGCTCCAGTATTCTTTCCTGCTCCCTCAGGCGGCTTTCACTTTGTTTCCTAATCTTCTCCTTCAGTTGGACAAGGTGTTCCTGGAAGCTTTTGTCTTGAGCATCCAATTTTTCCTGCTGTTCCTTCTGTTTCTGTTTTAGCAGCTCCTGTTCCTTCTCAGCTTCCTGATTCTTGGCACGCTCAGCTGTTCCCCAAGGGTTTAATAGAGGAAAGAAAATAATTTATGCCCCGCTGTACCCTCCTAAGTGCAGAGACTAAAGGGACTTTAAAATGGTAAGGAAAATGTGATAGAAAGGCATTAATTGGCCAATTAAGCCACCAGAATTCCCCTGGTTAGTTTCAGTTTAGTTGACTTGTTTAACAGGACCGGAAGCGCCTTGTTTCAGGAGGGTTTTGCTCTCACACCTGTTGCAGGGCACTGCAGGAACCTCCCCTCCCATCTGTGATCAGAGCCCTGTCCTGTACCTTCTAGAGCCTTCTCCTCAGCCGTGAGGGCTTTGTCTGCCTGCAGGATGGATTCCTTTGTTGCAGCCTGTGACTGTACAAAGCTCTGGAGAACCTCATGTGCCTGGAAAAAAATAAAAATAAAAAACAGAAAAGGAGGAATTGACTGTGAATTCTTCATAATTCTTAGGATCCCACAGTGGTTCCCTTCCACAGTCACAATAAAAATTCCAGCCCTAGCCCATGTGGCTCAGTTGTTTGGAGCTTTGAACCTTATGCCAAATGGTTGTGGGATCGATTTCCACTCAGGACACATACTCAGGTTGTGGGTTCTATCCCCAGCCCATGCATGTGTGGGAGGCAACCAACTGATGTCTCTCTCTCTCTCTCTTAAATTAAAAAAATACATATATTTCATTTAAAAAGGCAAACCTCATTAGTTAGAATAAAACCCTTAATAGCAACCTTTTTCCTGTCTCTCCAGCTTCCTATCCTAATATGCCAGCCACCATCCACCCCAGGTTCCAGACATCCAGGCTTATGTACAGTTCTATACTCATCCTCCATTGTAATGAGTGCACTTTCCTTTTCTTCTGACTGGTTGCTCATCTACCCTTTACTCAGATAGCATATATTGATACTTCAACTTGTAGTTTCTCCCTCCTCTTCCAGGCAGCTTTGCTAAACTTCCTTCTGAGATTTGAATGGCTGCCAGGTACACAGACTTTTCCTACCAGCTCTGCCACTTGCTGCCTGTCTGCTCTTAGGAAACTTATTAGCTTCTCAGTGCAGCTCATTCATCAAGTGTATAATGGGGATGATATTATTCTAATAAACTGATAATCCAAACACAGCACTTAAGATGAAACGTGTAATAGAAAGTGAGTGCTCAATATATGTTAGGCATCACCATCATTATTATCATCAGCAGCATCACTGTCAGTGTATACTTGTATGCTGACCATATCTGATTATATCCAATTGACTATTTATATGTCCCTTTTCAGTAAGGTCATAAGCTACTTGAGAATGTTGTTTCTTTAATTATATATCTCCTATACTTAGCACAAAACTATTGCACTGTTTGTTAAATAAAACAAATGTTTTATTTCATCTAGACTTTGGATAATAGTAAAGCTCACATTTAGGAAGAAACATTTCTGGTTTATGTAAAAGTGTCTAACTTATTATGGATATAAAACACAAAAAATGTAGATCTTCCTATGCTTTGCGTTTCTCCATATATGGTGTGGTGTAGTCTTAGATTTAAAAAAAAAAAGCATCCACAAAGACCCTCTAACCCCAGTACCCTACATTCTCCCCTCTTTTTATATCTCACCTTCACTCCTTTCCTGGGCACCATGTTATACGACTGTTCCAGCTTATCCATTGCTTCTAAGTAGAGCTTGTATCCATCAGGCACAGAGAAAGTTCCTCTTGAAATACTTTCCATCAAGGGCTCTGAAAGCTGCTTAAGCTGAGCCTGGCTATATTTGCCAGAAGCCTCTTCATTCTGCAGCAAGAAATACTCCTTCTTCATGGTTATGGTTTCCTGTCATGGAAATGTGGAGAAACCCAAAGGAAAGAAGTTGTTAGAAGGGAAGGTCCAACTGTGATCCTCTTGTAAGAAGCGGTCTTCTTGCTGTCAAGATGGTGAAGTAGGAAACTGCTGTGCTCATCTCCTCTGGAACCACACTGAATTTACAACTAAATTATAGAACAACCCATCAAGACCCATCTGAAAAGAAGTTCTGTTATGGAAAATATAAAGAAGATGCCACGATAAGACTGGTAGGAGGCACAGGTCTCACACTTATGTGTGGCAATTAAGAATTGGGAGGGATAGCTCAGCAGCTGAGCGCCCTTCTGTGGAATAATGGGTCCCAGTCCACACTCCCTTGACTACTTCATGGAACCAGTACCAGGAAGAGGAATTCCCACAATGTCTGTCTGTGAAAACCTGTAGGGATTGTGAATGAACGAGGAGAGCTTTGGGAGTCTCAGGCATTCTCTTTGAAGGGCTTAGGAAAGGACTCACTTGCTCACAAACTCACTTGCCCTAGTCTTTCCAGGGCAGCATATAGGGAAGAATGTAGTGGATTAGTGTCAGGGCCAAGGTGCAGGGGCTGAGGTCAGGGTGGCTCTCTCTGGGGAGAAGTGGGGGCAGGTGTCCATTGCTCCTTTGATAAGCACTCTCCCACAGAGCTGGAAAACACAAGTGGGCACCAAATTTGAGCTCTCCAATAACACGGCTAACATAATTTATACTGGAGGTCCGGTGCACAAATTTATACACGGGTGGGGTTCCTCTGCAAGGCCTATCAGGGGCTGACACAGGAGTTTTACTGGCTCAGGGAAAGGGCAGGAGGAAGTTGGCCGGCTGGCCCCACCACTGATCAGGGTGGGGGAATCCAATCAAGGGTGGGGCTGGCTGGCCCAGCCCGAATCAGGATGGGTGGGTCTAGATCAGGGGCAGGGCTGGTTGGGAAGAGAGGCTGCGGGTAGTTGGGGGTGCCGATCAGGTCCTGGATCGGGCCAGTTGGGCGCCACAGTGGAACTCATAGAAACCAGTCATTCCAGTAGTTCTGATCATTGCACCATTTGGTCACTGGGCTTTTATTTATACAGACTAGTGGCATGGTGCATAAAATTCAGGCACATTAAAAGGGGATTAATTAGAGGAGATAATTTAATGTTGCTGTTTGCCCTTTCTCTATGATAGAAGTGTCAGAGATGAAAGAAAATTAGTAAAATGTATATGAAAACTTTCCTCCTATCAGAGTCTGGGGCTCACCATGGCACCCAGAGTCAAGTCCCCACCCACCCACATGCACATCAAAATTGCATGAGACCCAGACCGGGCTGGCTCCCCACATTCGACTAGATCCAGACCCAGCCAGTCCCACCCTTGTCAAGCCCTGCTGGGCAGGTGGCATAGCTTCAGGTCCCCTAGCTTGGTGCCAGGATAAGGGGTGTGGCCTGAGGTTCCTCAACCCAGACCGGGGCTGGGGGTATGCCTTGAAGTCCTCCATCAAGCCCTGCTGCGTGGGAAGCATGGCCTGAAGTCCCCTGTCAGTCCAGCTAGGCAGCAGGGTACAGCCTCAGGACCCCATCAAACCCTGCTGGATGGGGGTGTGGCCTGAGGTTCCCTAGCCCACCAGGATAGGAAGTGCAACTTGAGGTCCCCTGTCAAGCCCCACGGGGGCAGGGGAGGGCATAGCTTCAGGTCCCTGCTGATTGCTCATTAAGGCTCCGTATGGGAACTTGGCCTCAGCTGTGAGTGATGGTCTATTAGCATATTCCCTCTTTATTACATAGGATTACACTGGAAATTCCTTGAGATACTATTCCAACCAGTTTTTACTTGGTCCAATTGCTTCCAGTCATTTTTCCACACAAGCAGCCTGACTTAGCTCACAAAGATTTTAAAATCTTTGAAAAGCCTAGAAACCCCTACAAAGCAGTGGTTGGCCTTGGCATGTACTATACCTTTTGCTAAGCAACTCCAAGTCTGGTACAAGCAGTGACCTGAATAAGCGAAGCAATCTTGAGAAAGAAGAACAAAATTGGAAGTATCATGCTACTTGATATGAAACTATACAGTAAATTATAGTAACCTGAACAGCATGGTACACACATAAAAACAGACACATAATGTCAATGGAAGAGAATGGAAATACCAGATATAAACCTCCCCCTATATGGTCAATTAATGTCTGACAAAGGAAGCAAGAATATGCAATGGGGTAAAGACAGTCTCTTCAGTAAATAGTGTTGGGTAAACTGAACAGATCCATACAAAAAATAAACTCAAAATGTGTTACAGACTAAAATCTAAGATATAAAATCTAAAATAAATCATAGGCAGTAAAATCTTTGACATCACTCTTAGTAAATGTGTGTGTCTTTAAGCAAGGGAAACAAACAAACAAACAAACAAATAAACAAAAGAAATGTGTCTACATCAAACTAAATTATTTGAAACAATCTACAAAAACAAAAAGAAACACCCCAGTGAACAGAAGATATTTGCCAATAACACCTGATAGATCTGATAAGGGATCAATACTCAAAATTTTTAAGGAACACATACAATTTCACACACACACACACACACACACATCCAATTAATATATTGAAAGGAGACCTGAATAGATACTTTTCCAAAGAGGACATACAGAGGGCCAAAAGACATAAAAAGATGCTTAATATCACTAGTCATCAGGGAAATGCACATTAGAACCACAGTGAGATATCACCTCACACCTGTCAGAATGGCTATAATCAATGAGTCAACAAACAACAAGTGTAAGCAAGGATGTGGAGAAAAGAGAACCATCATGTACTGTTAGTGGTATTTTAAGTTTGTGCAGCCACCATGGAAAACAGTGAGGAGACTCCTCAAACAACTAAAAATAGAACTACTGTATGACCCAGCAATGCCACTGCTGTGCATTTATCTGAAGAAATCCAGAACACTAATTTGAAAAGGTATATGCACCCCCACATTATTGCAGGATTATTTACAATAGCCTAGATATGAAAGCAACTTAAGTGTCTATCAACAGGTAATTGGCAAAGAAATGGTACATATATACAATGAATATCATCAAGCCATATAAAGGAATGAAATGTTGCCATTTGTGACAACATGGATGGACTGAGAAGGTATTATACTAAATGAAAGAAGACAGACAGAGAAAGACAAATACCATATGATTTCACTTGATGTGGGATCTAAAAACTAAAGGAAATGTAAAAACAAAATGGAAACAAACTTATACAGAGAACAAGTTGATGATTGCCAGATGGGAAGCAGTTTGGGATGATGGGGAAAACAGGAAAAGGGATTATGAAGTACAAATTATCAGTTATGAAAACAGTCACTAGGATTTAAAGTACAGTATAGGGGATAAAGCCAATAATACTGTAATAACTTTGTCTGGTGCTAGAAGGGTACTAGACTTATTGGGGCGATAACTCTGTCAGTTATATAAATTTCTAATCACTATATTGTATACCTGAAACTAATATAATATTGTATGTCAACTGTAATAGGAAAAAGTAAAAGGAAAACAAGCAGTGCGATGGCATCAGGGCGGACTGGGAATTGGAATGACCAGGCATCATGGAAAGTCCCTTATTCACTTTGGCTCAGGCTCAACCCCTGTGAAATTATGAGGTCTGTAGACATGGTGCCTCCCCCTCCTCCCAATTGATATATTATTGACACATGACATTATAATAGTTTCAGGTATACAACTTAGTGAACCATTATTTGTATACATTGTGAAGTGATCACCACAATAAGTCATTAACATCACTCACTTTATCTATCTATATATAAACGACTGATATGCTAACTGTCTATCTGGGTAATGACATTACTTGGCAATGCCCAGCTTCCTCTCTCTAGCAATGACTAGCCTCTTTGGAGTTTCTTCAGCCCAGGCTTTATAACCAGGTGGAAATATTTCTTACTTTAACCAAATGTCTGTGAAGTGTTTTCCCATGCTTTATTTCATTTTATCCTTCCAGAAGTCCTGGAGTTGGTAGATAGGAGACTCAGTGGAATCCTATTTTCTTTTCATTAGCCAGAAAACAGAGATTTAGAAAGCTTAAAAACTCGAGCCATATGAAAAGAAGTAAGAAATGGTGGACCTTGAAAATGACGTCAGGTTTTCTCACTGCACAGAATATAGTCAAACACTGCTGCAGTTAAATATTTCATTTACCCTTTGAAAAATCTACAACAATAATCTGTTTCATGTTGATATTTACTGCTGTGTTGCTGACAATTACTGAAAGAGAAGTTGGGATGCTTCACTGGGCTGGAAAAAATTTAGCTACATCAGAAAGCAGGTCTAATTAAGCAAGTTTATTCTATATATCTATAAAAGGCTAAGTTGACTTGCACATGCATGATACATATAAAGCACTCACTGGTGCCAATCAATTGCATTCATGTCTCTATCATTGTTGATCATAATTTGGTTGACACGTTTATTATAGAGACAGAGTGAATAGTGATATATTTCTTCTAATTAATTTTCTTTCAATGTGCACAAATTCATGCACTGAGCCACTAGTATAGTTATAAACATTTATTTTTCTTTGGATGAGAAGTTGTAGGATTTACTCCCTAGCATTGTTCAATTATGCAACCCAGTTTTATGTATGGTTTCTTTATCAGTAGTAGGGTTGACCAAAAATGAGCAATGGAGACTTCAATATGACTTTCTTCTACAAACTTGGGTTGCTATGGATAAAATATATGCATAGCAAATCAATTGCCTACTAAGGAGTTCAGTGGTCTGTGAACAGAGTTTTAAACTGCTCATACTTTTTTTCAATGAGGGTCTGATTGTACAAAAATATAGAAACAAAATGTATTTGCTGTACTTCGACATTTTAATGAAGTTGGTTTTATTCTATATGAACTGAAAGATTTTTGTAACCTGTAAAATAATCAAAGGCACACTCAGATAAACTTTCAGTGAAGGTGATGATAGTGGGTAGAATGTTAATGCTTTTCAAGAGTTCTCTCCCCTGGTGTCAACTCCCTAGATAGTACTTGGATCCATGGGTGTGATGAATATTAATCATATGACTAGATTATGTTATACAACCCAGCTTGAATTTAAGATAGAAATTTTTAGGTGGGCATTACCTAACTACATGAGCCCCTTAAAAGATTTTTCCAGTTAATGGCAGAGTAGGTAGTCACAGAAATTAGAAACAATACAAAAAGATATGATGAGTCATTGCTGGCTTGAAGATGGAAAGAAGTTTCCCAGAACGTTCAGTTAATCATATAAGCCCATTTTAACCTTGTTTTCAGCATGTGGTACATATATTGTTTTAGAATCTGACCTGAAGAACTGTGTGTTTTTGAACTCTGCTAAGCACACAATCTTTTGTTTTGCAAAAAATAGAAGATAAAAAATAATCTTTTAGAAAAGCATATACAGTATTCTGTAGAGGCCAGTCACTCAGAAAAATCCAGGTTCATTCTACAGTTAGAAACATGTGAACTTGGGAGTCACAAAAAGGGAGTCTAGAAGTCATTATAAAAGGGCAGTTTTTAGAAAGGATGTAAGCTAAGATATCCTATCTAATAAAAGAGTAATATGTAAATTGACTATCATTCCAACACACAAGATCGCTGCCCCATGTGGTCAAAGATGGCTGCCGCCATGTGGATTCAAGATGACCACCACAAGATGGCCAGCAGGGGAGGGCTATTAGGAGGGACCAGGCCTTCAAGGGAGGGCAGTTGTGGGCAATCAGGCCAGCAGGGGAGGGCAGTTAGGGGTGACCAGGCTGGTAAAAGAGGGAAGTTGGGGTGACTGGGCCTGAAGGGAAGGGCAGTTTGGGGGGACCAAGGCCTGCAGAGTAGAGCAGTTGGGGGGGGGGGAGCAGGCCTGCAGGGGAGGGTAGTTAGAGGTGACCAGGCCTGCAGGGGAGGGCAGTTATGGGCAAACAGGCTGGCAGGAGAGCATTTAGGCATCAATCAGGCTGGCAGGGGAGTGGTTAGTGGTTGATCAGACTAGCAGGCAGAAGCAGGAGGTTAAGGGCAATCAGGAAGGCAGGCAGGCAAGCAGTTGGGAGCCAGCAATCCTGGATTGTGAGAGGGATGTCCAACTGCCCAACAGTCAGACATCCCTTGAGGGGTCCCAGATTGGAGAGGGTATAGGCTGGGTTGAGGGACACACTCCCCTGTGCACGAATTTTCTGCACCAGGTCTCTAGTCTTACCATAAGCTTCTTCTGGAACACCTGGTTGTCATCATTGAAGGAGCGTTCCATGAAGATTTCAATGGCTTCCCTCTCACAGGCTGCATGCAGGTCCAGCAGCTCCTGCAGGGTGTCTGTGGGGAAGCTCACTCTCTGGACCATCTGCTCACTGTAGTGGTCGGCTGCCTTTTGCACAGCCACTGAGTTCTCTTGCTCAGCCAGAGTTGTCACTGTGTTCTCCAAACAAGGCACTGCTCCACTGTTGATGGCATCCACATAGGCCTTTGCCAGAGTGCCCAGCCCTGAATGGCACAATATATTTAGGAAATTAAAAGGATTTTCTCATTCACTGTTTTTACAAGTGTTCAAGATCAGCATTCTAAAAATCACAACAATTTTACTGAAATGAAGTGTTCTGTTTTCTTTTTCTTCTCCCCATATTCCTCCTTGTCTTTATCCTTGTACCCTCCTCCTTTTACTTTTATGTGTCTACTTTCTCATAATGACATTACTATCTATTCTATTCACTCTTTTTTTATTATTTATGAATTCATCACATTCTAGTATGAAATAATAATCTCATCCAACACATTCAATAATTTCCTAGAATAATTTCTCTTTGAAATTATAAAATGAGTTTATCTTATAGGTAAGTAAAGTAGGTAATTTGTGGGCACTATCCTAAACTGAATGTGCGGCCACTTTAAAAAAAATCAAGAATTTCAGGACGGTGACAACTTAATGATTACACCAAACCTGGGCCCAATTCACCAGACGGCACTGTGTGTCTGCCCTCCACATAAGGCTATAGTTAACATTTCTTCTCAAACCCTAATAAGATTTCAAAGGCTTATGTTCTGCTATATATTTTTTCTAACTGGTATAAATTCTCAAAATATCTGTGTATCCTCAATAAGACACACCCATCTCATTGCTCTTATCATCATGAGGCAGATTCCCCTCCTTAACAGCAGCTTGTGATTATGTCATTAGTGTATTAATTTCATGAGACACAGTAGGCTTCAATAATCCCTCATATAGGGGAACTTTAATGAAAAACTTGCATGTCTATGTGTGGCATGAATGTCTGGGTTTCCACATCACAAAGGGAAGGAAACAAAATTACCAACAAATTCCAAGTGCAACCACACACACTGAACTGCAGAGAAACTTTCTGTAACAATGAAGACCCACCAATTCCAGTGACAATGATTTCTTCTCTTAGAGTCTTGGTTCTTGCATGTGTAAGGATATATTGACAGAAATTTTTGGATTGCTCCTGAAAATTCCATTCTAGTTGGTTTTCTGACATCTCCTCCACATAGTGTAATACTTTTTTGTCATTTGTAGGGTGCTCAAAGACAAAGCACTTCCGCCTTGGAAAGAATTTCTTGATACACTCTCTAGGCATGTTGGATTTCTGGATTTGGGGATCCTCGCCTATAAAAAAGAAAAACAGTAATCACTGATGAAGCAGTCTTTAGGCAAGGAGGTTGAAAACATTCGTTTCCAGGGATTTTTGCATCACTGTAACACTGGTTCCTGTAAGTCTCCTTTTATTTAATCATTTAATCTACTTTTATTAATGCTAATAATCTACCAAAGTATAGAAATTGTACTATTTATTTATTTATTTATTTATTTATTTATTTATTTCCAGAGCCAGGAGCATAGAAAGGACTTCTGGAGAAGACAGGAGACGGGCATCTATCCCAAGTGAAGAAATTTGTGATTATTTTCCTTAGCCCTTCCATGGTGTCCAATGGTTTAACTGTTTATTATTATTATTTTTTTAAAAAATATATATTTTATTGATATTTTACAGAGAGGAAGAGAGAGGAATAGAGAGTTAGAAACATCGATGAGAAAGAATCATCGATCAGCTGCCTCTTGCCCACCCCCTACTGGGGATGTGCCCACAACCAAGGTACATGCCCTTGACCGGAATCAAACCTGGGACCTTTCAGTCCGCAGGCCTATGCTCTATCCACTGAGCCAAACCGGTTTCAGTTGTTTATTATTTTTGAATGATAGATTAATTTCAAAAATGGCCAGAAATACTTTTGATATTATAGACCTCATGTCAGAAATAAAATGTGAGCTATAAAGTAAAAGTGATTTTTTTTTTTCAGGTAGAAATAAAGATATTTATGATACTCCTGGGAAAAGTTTCAAGTGAAAGACAAACAATACTCAGAACAGTAAAGAAAAACTCCTAAAAATCAGAGTTAAAAATTCAGCCAATATAAATACATTCATAGATTTTTTTTTTTAGCAGACATCATCAGAAAGTAATGTTAACTTAATGCTATTTGGAGACCTCACCTGTTTTCTATATCAGATATCAGGTTATATTGAATGTGACAATGTCACACACAGTGCAATTCTAGGCATCTATCAACTGCTCAATAAATGATGCTTGAATGAATAAATAAATTATTAAATAAGCAAAAATGAATATGTTCTTAGGTACTACCTATTATTCTCTTTGCTAAATGTACTCAGTGTTGAGTTTAATATTTTAAAATATTGTAAAAGGCTATAGAATGAAGAGAGCGATGTTATCAAAAACAAATAATAAAGGATTTGACAGTCTTGTAGGAAGGATATGTCAATGATTCTTTTTTGAGGGAAACATTCATATAAATATCTTCATATGAAGAATGTAACCATGCAAGCTATTAAAATAGACAACACGAAATATATTTCAAAAATAAAGTCACTTGATATGTTTGTGGTTCTGTGTTTATCATCTTCCATACTAATGAACTCTTTTTGCTAAATAGAAATACTAGTAGATGAGCTCTGAATTTAATAAGTAACACAAATATTTGAGCCTTAAAAAGTTGTAGCACTGGCAATAATCCTCTAAGTTATTTTTCATGGTGTCAGTTTTTCTAAAAATAATTTTGTCCAACAATGGATTCTACATTTTCTCAGCCAACTTAAATTCTGGTCACCTGAGTTTTTTTCAATAATAATAACAACTAAAACCATACCCACCTGTCTTACACATATCACCATTAGCACAGGCCTCAATTCATTAAAAAATAAAGATTGACCTTAAGTGCTGAGAAACAGGGCTCAGTTAACCACACCTCCCACTGAAACCTCCGCCACTCAGACTATCCTTTTGTACCTGGAACCAACTTCAAGGCCTTCTCCAGGTACTCATCTTCAGTGACGGTGCGTCCATCTAACTTCAAGTCCAGCGTGAAATCCCGAACCACCCAAACAAAGTCTGGAAAGAAACTTGCAAACTCGGCTGAGTCCTCTATTTCACCGGAGCTGGGAGAGGATTTTGCCCTGATGAGCTTTGTTAGTTCAGTCACATAGCTGGGATCTTAGTTAAGGAATGAGAAATGCTCCCCGCCAAAATTTCCAGATCTCACCCAGAAACAATTTTTATTAACATTCCTATCCACCATGTGTTCTTTTCACTTCAACCGTGATCATTGACATGAGAAAACAACAACGTCAAAAATAGTCTCAGTTACAATCCCACAGCCTCCATGACACATGGAGGTCTGGTTCCTGGAAGGATACTGCAGCTGCTCCAGGGCCTGGTGGTTGATGCTGCCCATGCTGTTGTAGACAAACATGCTGCTCAGGAGCACAGCCAGGGCAAAGATCCACAAGTCATTCTTAGGGTCATCCTAGAAAGTGCATTAAGCAGGGGACTTAGGTGTCTATTGTTTTGTTTGTTTGATTTGATTTTAAAAATTAAAATGAAAACTAAAAATTAAAAATTACTTTTTATTTTTTTTTTTTTTTTTTTTGCTAATGCTCACGAGTATATTTGTCCCCTGAATTTTAAGAAAGAGTGGAATGAATAAAATGGAGGGAGGGAAGGAGAGAGGAAGAGAGAGAGAGAGAGAGAGAGAGAGAGAGAGAGAGAGAGACATAGATGTGAGAGAAACACATCTATTGGTTGCCACCTGCTTCCACCTTGATCAGGGCTGGGATTGAACTTGCAACCCAGGTACGTGCCCTTGACAGGAAATTAAAACCTCAACCCTTCAGTGTGCAGGCCAATGCTCTAACCACTGAGTTACATCAGCAAGGGCAAAAACACTACCATTTTTTTTTTTAATCATACTTTACTTTAAAGATGTAAAAATAAAATGAAAATACACTTACTACTATAAACTTAATGAAAGGAACATTATCAAAGCCAAACTGTAAACGATGTCTGTATTCTAAAATGTGAACACTTAAGTTTAACTGTATAAATGCACTGATCTTTTTCTCAACAGGCACATTTTCCCTATTTATCTCTCATTTTACAATATAATCCATCACTAACATACAAATTATACGTAAACTGGCTAAATCTAGACTTACTTAGGTCTTAGTTTTTGTGTGTGTGTGTGTTTTTGTTTTTGTTTTTCCATAAAACAAGCTTGATAGCTATAAGATGAGGTAATATTGCATTGTATGTTATAGCAATGTAATATTAGCAAGTCAAATTACAGGATTATGTTTTTCATCACATAAACAACGAAAATAAAACCTGAAGGGAACCCAGTTTAATAAGTGATGTAAAACAAGTAGAATAATGGTGGGAAATGAAACCTTAAGCTACAGAAGCTGACTTGTGTGTTTCAGTCGGAAACCACAAAGCCTTCTCAGGCCTGTGATGTATGAATTGCACCCTCTCTGCAACAGTCTTAGTGTCCTAAACACTAGGAACTAGTAAAAACTTTAAGTTTGAGGAACTCCAATGTGGAAAAGCTACGATAAGTGTTTCACCTCAAGTGCCTAAGCAGGTACTTAAAAAATAAATCCATGAAAAATCTGAGAACATGTAACATCTTTAAGAAAGGGACTTTTAAATGAACTGCTGACTCTGGAGGGCCTCTACCTTTCACTTCTAATTAAGCATTGGAAGAAAAACAGAGACTGGCTAATTTTTTTTTTTTAATCCAAATAAAATGCTAACTTAATGGAACCCTTAGTTATTCAAAGTCATAGGTGGACCACACAATATTAGTTACACAGTAAGCCAAGGATAACAATCCAGATCTGTTGTTAAAAGTACAAGTTCATGTACAGAATTATCATAATGCCATTATCATGTATAATAAAAGGCTAATATGCAAATCAACCAAACAGTGGAATGATGAGTTGCTATGACCCACAGTGATCACCACAGGAAAGATGCTCAATGCAGGAGCTGCCCCCTGGTAGTCAGTGCACTCCAACAGGGTGAGTGCTATTCAGCCAGAAGTCGGGCTCATGGCTACTGAGCACAGCGGTGGTGGCGTGGTGGCGGAGGAGACTCTTCCACCTCCATGGCAGCACTAAGCATGCCTGACTCCCCTCTTAGGCTTGATTTTGGGCCTATGCTGTCTGCTGGACATCCCCCAAGAGCTCCCAGACTGCAAGAGGGAGCAGGACAGGCTGAGGACACCCCACTACCCCCAGAGTGCATGAATTTTATGCACTAGGCCTCTAGTTTTAAATACTATCTACTTTTTTAAAAGCCACAAATCTTCATCATTTAGGTAAAAAACAAATTTCATGTTTATTCAAAGGGATGTCAATGCTAAATGTGATTTAAAAATTTTAGTAAAACCTTTTGTCATTTTTTCCTTGACATACTGAATATTTTCCAGTACCATTTTGTAGTTTCATTGGGTTATTTTGGGAAAATAAGATGGCAAATATTGCTGTTACATAATACAAAAGAGGGCTCTCATTTATAAGTAAACCTGGGACATAGAAGGGCTCTCATTTTTAAGTAAATCTGGGACATAGAGGACTGAATGAAATATGTCAGTGAAGAGCTCATTTAAAAACTATTCAGAGTTTAGTACGTAGAGAATTAGAATGCACAATTGAAGACTTACTTATTTATTTAATATATATCTTTTATTGATTTTTTACAGAGAGGAAGAGAGAGGGATAGAGAGCCAGAAACACCAATGAGAGAGAATCATCAATCAGCAGCCAAGGTACATGCCCTTGATCGGAATCGAACCCAGGACCCTTCAGTCCGCAGGCCGAGGCTCTATCTACTGAGCAGAACCAGTTTCGTCAAGACTGTTAGTTATTGAAGAAGTGTGATAAAACCTCATTTATCAAAAGACCTTGGTGTTAAAGAGTGCCCTTGCACCCTCTTCTAACGCTGTAGGCATACATCAGATTTAGATTTCCCTAGGTCTACAACTTTCTTAAAAAACAAAAAACAAACAAACAAACAACAACAAATCAGAATAAGGCTATTGAGCTAAAACTACAACTGACTAGTTCAAAAACCGTTTTAAAAGTTAGGTTTTTTTTTCTTTATTATAAATTGTACATTCAAAACCATCTCTTATAGTCCAAGGTTAGTAACCCAGCCAGCTTAAATAAAAGGTTTTTCTCACCTAGGTCCCAGTATCTGGATGACTGACTCATGTACTTACTATACTGGGAAGTAGAGATCAAGAAAGTATTTATTGGTCAAAGCTTAAGTTATACATGATGTACCCTTGAATCAGATCCCTCTTCAATTCAAGCATTCCTTTACTGACAGCACTTTGTAAATCACACCAAGAAAATCACCCCAGATGGCAAAAGCTAACACATTTGAAATGTGGTCACTGTAGCTTTTCACTTGGATGGCAGAAGCAATTGTGGAAGATGGACTGGATCAAGCCTTCCCCAATGTTGTAGGACTGAGCGAATCAGTGAGCTCACCAATAAAATTATAGTAATTTAGAAATATGTTTATGTAAATCAGAGGGGCAGGGCTGTTAGCCCTTGAGGGAAGGAAACTATCCACAGAACTAGAGGCTCTTTAAATCCAGATTTACTAAATTCATTCTCCCACCCCATCTTTTTTTTTTTTCCTTCTCAATAATGGAAGCCAAACGTTCATTAGTGGTACTTTCAACTTAGACTCATGCTAACATAAATGAGGAGAAAAGATTGAATTGCAAGTAACACAACAAATACAAAACACTTATATTATCCCATAATAGTGCTCTTGGTGGGTCTAATTCATGTTTTTAGGGAAGTCAGTGCAAATTTCATCTTTAGAGAATACATATTTCTGGTAGTTGAAGCTTTTCTGGAGATTTTTTTTTAATTTATATTTTATTGATTTTGTACAGAGAGGAAGGGAGAGAGATAGTTAGAAACATCAATGAGAGAGAGTCATCGATCAGCTGCCTCCTGCACACCCCCTACTGGGGATGTGCCCGCAACCAAGGTACATGCCCTTGACCGGAATCGAACCCGGGACCTTTCAGTCCTCAGGCCGACGCTCTATCCACTGAGCCAAACCGGTTTTGGCGCTTTTCTGGAGATTTTAAGTAGATTATTTCACTGTAACCCATGTTCATGGGTCCTACCTCCAATCCCATTAATCTCTTACAACTTAACAAGTAGGACCCATGAATTACAGGTTCCTCTGGGAATGACTGGGTTAGGATCCCAATTTTTATATCCATCATTCTCTGTTCTGATAACATTGCATATTGCTTAATTCTCCACCACGCTCTTGGTCTTTGTTTCATTCACTGCCATATCTGTAGTACCTAACACAAAGCCCTGAATGCAGCTGTCCAATTAGTATTAACTTGCACTTTTTGCCCCAGTGTAAAAACAAAAGAAATCTATTCTTAAAGTATTGAGCTTACCAAGAAAGTAAATTAGACAAAATAGAAGTTTGCCTCCTTAATCCTAATTGAATTTGTAGTTTAGAGAAATACACTGTGAAAGTCAAGATGGCAAATTTAAATGTAAGTGGAGTATCAAGAACAAAGAAGCCTCTTTGCCTTACCTTTTCCACATCACCCAGGCCCTCAGTGTCCAGAAGGACCAGAGTGTGGTTGGGCTTCGAGGGATGGGGTACACACCACATCCAGATGCCCTTGGTTTCAGACTGCACAGTGGAGCCCAGACGGAAACCTGCAAAGGAAGAGGAGAAAGTGTATAGAGTAACGGCAGATGGTCCAGGCTGCCCATAGGTTACATTGGTTAAACTTGTCAGAATCTGAGTGCCAGGCTGGGAGGAAGGTTGCTTTCATTTCAGCAAGAGCAGTCTATCTGACCTTTATACATATTAAGGACCTTCTCAAGAAACACTGTGTCCTCAATTTACCTCATACTATCAGTAGTATTTCAAGCTATGTCACAGTACAGAATTAATGTAATTAATTCTGTACTGTGACATAGCTTGAAATACTACTGATAGTATATATATATATATATATATATATATATATATATATATATATATATATAGAGAGAGAGAGAGAGAGAGAGAGAGAGAGAGAGAGAGAGAGAAAGAATGCATCAAAGTTTTGCTATGAAATGAAGCAAACAAATGGAAGGTATCCCCATTGAAATATGGGATATACAGAATACACTGCTATTTGTTTACCTCCTATCCCTTTTTACAAACAGTAACTATTGAACAATATTTCTATGCTAGAGTTTAGAGCAGAAGTAATGTAGGAGAAAAGAAGGGAATACTTTCTGGAGCTGAGCTGACTACGGATGGATCTTTGATAGGGCTAGGGAACTCTTTATTACTGAACAAACACAAATGAGTGACCTTTTGTGAACAGATGGGGTTGAAGTTATAAATCTAGCAATTAAACTTAAAAGTTTTCTTCACCGGGAAGAATGAGGTCTTTTTTAAAGATGGTCACGAGAAAGGTTTGATCAGCCTCTGTTATCACTGTCTCCAAGCAAATGGCCCCCGCCCCAGAACAACACTCACCATGGTTCCTTCCTGCCAGGCGGTTCATCAGGTAGGATTTTCCTGTCCGATACAGACCTGCAATGGCCACCACCACCACAGGCTGAGAGATCTTGTCTAGAATCTCCAGTGCTGTTGGGTTCACTGTCAGCTGATTATTCTGATTTTCCACCAGACAGATGGGGTTCATCAGAGTATATTCAGAGGCCATGGTGAGCTGTAACCCAGAGGAACAACTCAGTACAACACAAGATCCTGAAGTCATATCTAATGGTTACAGAGGTCATTTGCATATTAGCTTTACACTCCTGGAGAGTATATATCAGTTTCCTACATTTTGTATGTTTCTAAAAGATAAGTATTTAGCCTAGTGTGTCAAGACCTGCTACAGATTCCTTATGTACATCATTATATTGATCTATAAATGAACCTTAAAACAACTTTGCCTATGTGATGCATAAAAGGATTATAAAGGGAAAATCAAATAAACCACTGATGATGGAACCTTTGAGAAGGTTAACATACTGGGGGGCGAGTTGAGGCAGAATGGGACATGTAGGAGATGAGGAGTGACCAGAGTAGATACCTGGAGTTCAAGAGTGATTCGTTTTCATATTAACTGCATATGTTCTCTGAGCACCTAGCATGTGCTGGGCACTGGTCTATGTGCTCAGTATCAAGTGGTGAACAAAATGGATACCAATTCCTGCCTCCTGAAACTATCTTAGTGGGAGGAGACAGACAATACAGAAAGCAAATAAGCAGAATGCATTATATATGTATATTAGATGAGTTTCTATAGAGTTTCTATAGAGGGTGGTCAGGGAAGCTCTGCCTCTCAGAGAAGGAGAAATAAATGTGATCTTTGACCTTGAGGAGGACAAATTTAGTGAATTCCAGAGCAGGAGAGTGCTGGAAGAGGGATACATTGAAAGGAAGATGAAGAGATGAAGAATGTGGCTCCCTCTCAAAATAAATAGGATAACCTCAGCCAGTTTGGCTCAGTGGATAGAGCGTCAGCCTGTGGACTGAAGGGTCCTGGGTTTGATTCCAGTCAAGGTCACATGCCCAGTTAAGGGCTCAATCCTTAGTGAGGGTGTGAAGCACCTGATCAATATTCTCTCTCATCACTGATATTTTTATCTCTCCCTCTACCTTCTTCTCTGAAATCAATAAAAATATATTTAAAAAGCACACAATAAGACAGAGAAAGACAAGTGTCACATGATCTCACTCATACCTGGAATCTAAAGAACATAATAAACTGTTGAACAAAACAGATCCAGAAACATGTAAACATGGAACAGTTTATGGAATCTCAGAGGGAAGGAGGGGGTTGGCAGGTGGGAAGTGATTAACCAAATAACTTGTTTGCGTATGTGTATAATCAGTGGACACAGACAGTAATGTGGTGAAGGCCTGGGGGAGGGGGAGGTGCAGGCTAGAAGAGGTCAATGGGGTCAACCTATTTAATACTTTCAACAATAAAGATTAAAAAGTACACAATAGGCCAAAGCATTACTGAACCCAGA
The DNA here is from genome assembly GCF_964339955.1 of Pipistrellus hanaki. Classification (NCBI taxonomy): domain Eukaryota; kingdom Metazoa; phylum Chordata; class Mammalia; order Chiroptera; family Vespertilionidae; genus Pipistrellus; species Pipistrellus hanaki. The sequence continues at coordinate 137,127,556 of NC_140504.1, read as the reverse complement.
TAAATTAATGGGGGCAGAAATTCATTTAATTGGAATCAAAGGACATTATTCCTTACTTTTAGGCTGACAAGGAAGAGAGGCAGTAGCCAGCATGTTTTAGGGTGTGCCCAGATCTGCCAGAGTTCCACAGCTGGGCAAGGCCCAACTTTACTGTTTTATCATAGTGGGTATAAGCAGGAGGAATTGCAGAGTTTATTTCTTGAACTGAAAGTTTAAAATTTTGGTCAGAATGCAAGTAAACTGAAAAACCCAACCCAAAAGCTGGTAAGTTCAAATGAAGAAGTAAAATGAAACAGTTCTCCTGTGTGGCATTCGATGGTTTCCAAAGTTTATTCCTCAGAAGAGTCAGTCACCTGAAGTGATGGTAAAAACTATCCTAAGCCTTGACTTCTCAGCAAGTATGACAGGATTTTCTGAGATGGTTCTAGAATGTACCACACACGAGAAACAATGCTTGGTAAACAAGCACGATTAGATCTTATAGGTATTCCTCACAGTTGATCAGTGAGCATGAAATTGAATTATTCTGTGTAACAGAGCTTTGTGCTACCTTTGGAATAAGCATTGCTGGTACAAAAAAGAATCTGTGTCAATCTCTTAAGATTTAAATAGTCTGTAAATTAAGGACCACCATTTCTCTCAGATTCTCTTATATCTGGAGGTGGGGAGATGGGGGTAGGGAGGTGATATGGTGGTGGTCAGGGACAGTCTGAGGAGGGACAGAGGGGACAGGGGAAGAGACTCCACCGGGAGCCTCTGCAAGTGGATGGGGTTTACTTTTGGCATTTGAAGGAGGATGCGTTCCTCCTATCCCCATGGAGGGCTGTTTGTGTAGCTCTGGGAGGGTGCCAGAGGGGCAGCTCACCCTGGAGACAAGGTGGATGAGCGCTGGGTCACTTCACAGAGAGGCCTTTGATCCAAACAGAGTCTCTGAGCTCCTGGCAGCCAGGCCCAGTACTAGCCTCCCTCTGTCTCCTGCCCTCCAGTGCCAAGCCTGGGCTTCCAGTGTGGGGTGTGCTTTTAGGCACCTATTGTTGCTGCTGATGATATTAATGAACATGGGCCTGGAAGAGTAAGTCTAAGAGCGAACTTACTTGTCTCCGTGACTCCTGTGCAGCAGACAGGGGACAAGTTCTCAGCTGTCCTGGCTCTTTCCTCGCGTGTTCCTCCTGCGTCTGGCTCCTCCAGATACTGACTGTCCTCTTTAAAAGCTGAAAGACGTGCCAGATATTACAGCCAAGCAGTTTTTGGTCGGGTTGATAAGAACCCAAATTGAAAGGCCATGCGCTTCTTTGAGAACTGAATCATTGGGTCTCCCCTGGCGGTCCCTGCCCTCACCCTCTTCTTTTATTTATTTATTTATTTATTTATTTATTTATTTATTTATTTATTTTTTAACTGAGGCAGGAGAGCAGTTGACCTGGGAGGAAAGTTGAGGTTCCTCCATACCTGTTCTCAGAATTCCAGGTTGGTCCCATCTCAGGTGGCTTGTGTTTCCTGAACCCACAAGGAATACAGAGCAGTAGGCTGAATGTGAGCCAAGGGACAGCAGGGGTAGTTTTGTGAGGAAAGAGGCTTGTTTTTTTTGTGTTTTTTTTAATCTCTTTTCCTTAAATTTTTTCACTTGATCAATTATTTTTGTTCAGCATAATTTTGTCTCATTAGCAAGAAAACAACAATAAGCAAACAAATAAAAACCTGTGTATAAAGTTCTTGATTTTATAACCCAAAGTCACTATTCTTCTGTTACATATTGTTGGTTTCTTGTTTATACAAGGGTGGATCCAGATTTGGTGGGGGAGGAAGTGAGGACAGTATAATTTGAGAGCCTGTTTCTAATAAAGCAATAGAAAAATACAAATGAAATTGTAAGTGTTCAGTCTGACCAGCATGCTCAGTTGTTGGACTCAAGCACCTAGAGGTCACTTGTTAGATTCCAAATCAGAGCATATTCTTGGATTGCCTGCTCTATCCCCAGTGCAGGAGACAGACAATCATGTTTTTCTCCCGTTGATGTTTCTATCTCTCGCTTCCTTCTTCTCTCTCTAAAAAACAATAAAAACATGTTTAAAAAACAACAAAAAAATAAGAAAATATATTGAAAATGACTAAAACGATATACTAATCCATATATATAAAGAGCCAGGGGCTTCACAACCGAAACAACTGGACAGATGATCAAACAGGCTGCATGAAGTGACCAGGCAGGCAGCGGGGTTAGTGAAGGATGACCAAACAACCGAACAGCAAGCTTTGTGAGGTGACCAGGGCGGTGAGGGAGGGCAGTTAGGTTGACCAGGTTGGCGGGGGGAGAGGGGGAGGAGCAGTTAGGGACCACCAGGCTGGCAGTAGGGGGTTGGGGGATAGTGACGGATGACCAAATGACCAAACAGCAGGCTGCTTGGGGCAACCAGGCCACAGGGAGGGCAGTGAGGGGCAATCAGGCCAGTGGGAGGTGGCAGTTAGGGGTGACCAGGATGGCAGGGAAGGGGCAGTTAGGGGTGACCAGGCCAGCCTTGTGGGGAGCAGTTAGGGATGACCAGGCCTGTGGGAAGGCCATTGGGGGTGACCAGACTGGTAGGAGGGGGGCTTTTAGGGGCGACCAGGCCAATGGGAGGGGGCAGTTAGTGGAGATCAGGCTGGTAGGCAGAAGCAGTTAGGGTTGATCAGGAAGGCAGGCAGGTGAGCAGTTAGGAGCCAGCAGTCCAGGATTATGAGGGAGATGTCTGACTGCCAGTTTAGGCCCAATCCCAGGGAGTTGGTCATCCCCCGAGGGGTCCTAGATGGGAGAGGGTGCAGACTGGGCTGTGGAGACCCTCACCCTCCATGCACAAATTTCGTGCACTGGCCCTCTAGTCCTATACGATAAAGATCTAACATGCAAATGGTCATTTCAGCATTTCCCCCTTTTTATTTTCTTAATAAATTTAGAAAGGTGTGTGCCATTTGGAGAGCTGACGTCCTTTAAGACTTTTAGATTCAATGAAAAGGATTGAGTTCTTTCATGTCTGTTTAAAAAATTGTTGTCAGGCATTTAAGGAACTAGTTTGCAGTAGGCTCCTTAGTGGGCGAATAGTACAGTATGGGTTCCTTCTCAACTACTGTCCTCTGTGACATGAAAGCAATGATATTCGAGTTCTTGGTGTGGACAAATTGTGGGCAATGTCAATGCAGGTCCAACCTTCTTTGACTTTGTCCAGGGCAACCTGTATAAACGCACAGCTGATGACTAGTAGAATGACAAGGCATCTTTATCAACCCTTATCTCTGGACTGTTTCTTCTCAGTCTCATCAGCATGTTGCTTGGGGTTACTGCTATTTGTGGTTGGTATAGTCTGGTCAGTTCTTCTCTCAGATCTGTTGCAGGAATCTACATGGGCTTGGAGGAGTTTTCTGGAAATACACAAACATATTCTCAGCCAAATGTTAAAAAGGGGATCTTTCCATAAACCAGACTTGGGATCTTTCCATTTAACCAGACTATTTTCCTTTGGTTTATTCTGACACCAGTGTAATTCTATGGGTGTCTTGCCATTAGCATTACAAGTGAAAAATTAATTAAGGCTTGATGTAGTTTACTTACAGGAGATTTCTTCACTATTCCCCCCTTTTTTGCTTTTCAAGTTGGAATTTTAGAGGCCCTTGAGGCAGATGTATAAGCTTTGTTTAGTGAGGCAAAATGCAAGTTACTTACTTTTCTTTTTGAGGCCTAATATATTGATTTTTAATTACTGTTTTCTAGATATTTTAAGGGAATCTCTTCCTGTTTTTTTCTCTCATAGTAATTTCTAGGCCACTTTTAGGGAGTTTCTTTTTTTTTTTTTCCTTTTAAACAGAGCAACAAACTTGATTACTTTTCAGAAATACCAATAGGAGAGGGGTATGCTGGCCAATACTGCAATGCATACATGTCAAGTGTTGGGAGTGGCTCCAGGATTGACCTGTGGGAGGGCCACAAACAAGTCCCAGCTTGAAGGGCAGAGCTCTCCTAGCATTATTAAGCCTGACCTTTTAACCCTCCTTAATTCCTTCTAAAGTAGCTAATGGGCTATGGGAGGTGCAGCACGTGTTGCCAAAACAAGATTATATGTGTGTGTGTGTGTGTGTGTGTGTGTGTGTGTTAATTTACCCTTGTTTTAATCAGACTATAAAATAAAGCATTGGCTTGCAGGCTTTGTCTTTTGTGTCCTCATCCAGACACAGGAGATCCACTGGCACAATCAAGTAAAAGTAACTCTTTTTACTTATTGTGTCTTATTAATGGCGATATTTAATGCTTAAATAGTAACTTTTATTTTGTAAATAGTAGAGGAAAATACTTTAAAATTTCTCCTTTTCATTAAGCTTAAAATTTACTTTTAAACGGTATTTTTTTTTTTTTGCTAGTACTCATTTGTATTTCTATGTAAATTTTTACTTTGGACTTTGTTAGACCCAATTGCTTATAAAATATTGGCTTTTTATATAACTGAGTTTATATGATACCTTGATTATATTGCAAAAGCTATTTTATTTTATTTATTTTATTTTTTTATTTTTTAATATATTTTATTGATTTTGTACAGAGAGGAAGGGAGAGAGATAGAGAGCTAGAAACATCGATGAGAGAGTGTCATCGATCAGCTGCCTCTTGCACACCCCCTACTGGGGTTATGCCCGCAACCAAGGTACATGCCCTTGACCGGAATCGAACCCGGGACCCTTCCGTCCCCAAGCCGATGCTCTATCCATTGAGCCAAACTGGTTTCAGCCAAAAGATAATTTATTAACATCCTAAGCACCCAACCTGCTTTGTCTTCCAGATGGAAAGTATAGTGTCAGTCACTGATGACTGACAGGGAGTTTAATATTTTAAGCAGCTAAACTAGGCATCTTTAAAAAGTAAAGTAATACATTTGACCTAGGAGGTATAAATGCCACTCCACCCTCCAACATTTTTAATAAGCAGGCTGTTTGAGGGCTTCCATCTTAAAATTTCACTGCTGAATAACCTGGTTCTGCTTAAGAAGTATTCAGCAACTTTGTCCTGCCAAGCTTAGAGGTTGAATGAAACCTTTATCATATTTAAAATATATGTATATAAATATAATATAGTTATTAATTTTTTTTCATAAAGCTCCCCACATGATTTCAAGTATATTATACTGGACTAATTTATTTCAAAAATATTTTTTTTAAGAAGAGAGTAAACCCTTGAATCATTTCTGGGCCCTTGAAATATCCCAAAGCTATCTCTCAGTTAAAGTCTTGAAATTTAACTTGTAAAACCTATCAAATATATAACCCAAAGATTATATTATATATTTTTGTAATTATTCTAAAAGTAATTAATTAAATTTAAATAGTTTCTAAAAATATATATATTTTATTGATTTTTTTACAGAGAGGAAGAGAGCGGGATAAAGAGATAGAAACATCGATGAGAGAGAAACATCGATCAGCTGCCTCTTGCACACCCCTTACTGGGGATGTGCCCGAAACCAAGGTACATGCCCTTGACTGGAATTGAACCTGGGACCTTTCAGTCCACAGGCTGATGCTCTATCCACTGAGCCAAACCGGTTTTGGTATTTTAAATAGGTTTTTATATTAAAAAATTGGTGCAGACCATAAAATTAATCTTCTTTTTTAATTAGGCCAATAAAATGTTATATCCTAGGTTGAAATTTTATTACACATAGTACATATAAAGACTATAATATATTTTGAACTACAAATTTCTTGAGAGAAAATACAAAAATTATTTTTCTTAAAAATGAATTTCTAAATTTTATGTATTTTATGATTATAACTATATAATCTTTCCCAATTTTATTTGAACTTTTAACTTTTAGAAGCCTTAAATTTTAGTTGGCAAGTTTAATACTTAGCATTTCTTAGATTAGCAATACCTTCACATTTTTAAGGATATATTTCAAATATAATGCCAGACATAAATAATTAATAGATTCATTCCTAGATTTTTTTATATGAGCAAACTCAGATTAATATTTCAGTATTTTGTCATTTTAAAATATCTAGATATTTAATAATTTTTGTTATTTAATTCAGTAATGCTCCAAAGGTTTAAGTTACCAAAGACTTAGGAAAAGTATGTTTAGACATATGAGGCTGGTGAGTACCCTCACCCGTCATGCAGAAGGCTGATGGAAAGGCAGGGGGATAAGTGAGCAAGTCTCCAGATCCTTTGAATTTTAAAACTGCCACATGTTTCCTTAGAAATAACATTTAAGACTGCTGGGTTCTCTGCTTTTACAGGGGGAGAAGAGCAACTGGCCCTTCCCTCCAACAGAGAGTGCAGTCAGCCCTATCCTGAGTGACTGGACCCTCATCATTAATATATTTATAACCCACCTACTTGAAGAGGACAAAAACATTCGTTTCCTTGAGCCTGATTTAAGAGAGTTCCTTTTGACATTTTAATTAATACTGATAAGCTTCACCACAAATTCTTCATTTTAGCTAGGTACATCCATTCATCCATGTTTCAACAATTTGAAGATTCCAAAGCCAGTTATCACTATCTAAGGCATTTACTTTGACAAATTCTATAACAGAGATAACTTACTGATTTTCAGTGGCTTTAATGTTAACCTTGGAATGTGATCTATTATTATTTAAGAACTGCCCATTATTATGAAAACACTAATCTTATAGCCCAAATACAGCCCTGTATATTTTCCTTGTGTCATTTTTGCCATTTTCAAAACCCTAAATTCTGAGAAATGTCTCATCTATCCAAATTTTAAATGACAGACTGGGAAATAAAAACATGGCGAAAATGAGACTTTTAATAGCATTCTTGAGAATGGGTGTCCATTTTTCAAAATCACCAAATCACCTAGTAATTAATGGGCTGGGGACTTCTTTAGATATTTAGTAATGGCCTATCTACTGTTTTTTTTTTTTTTTCTTGTTAAATTAATTTAAAGGCACGCTTAATAGACTAACAATAAACAACCAAGACAGATAAAAGAATAATCAACAGACAAGTGCCAATGACAAATAGACAAGACTTAATAAGTCAGAGTTCTTCTCATGGATCTTATTTTATTCTGTTTTCCATAGCATTGACTGGCCTCTAAAGTTATGTTAGCTAAAATATGCCATTGCGTCATATGGTAATTTTCAGACAAAGCATGAAGGAGTCCTTTTGTGAAAGGATTGATAGCCCCATTTTCTCTAGGTGTTGAGTCTTTCCACCCTAGAGGTGGAGGATCTGGGGCCTTAAGTATTACAGACTTTTGATCCCCAATATGAATTAGGCATAATGCAGTTTGAACAAAGCCCACCTACTTAAAGAGGACAAAAACATTCGTTTCCTTGAGCCTGATTTAAGAGAGTTCCTTTTGACATTTTAATTTCTTTATCCTTGAGCATACAAGCTAAAAATTTTCAATGATGTTTTTGCCTTTTACTCAAATTCTACCCCTTTATGGCATGGCTTGAAATAAAGACATTCCCGCCCACTTACAACTTGCAACTTTGGAAGCTGGTACACACTTCGTGTGCGGTGAATCTCCCCACACTTTTGGCGTACTTACCACCTTTCTGGTGAACTTTCTGCATTTTTCGCTCCAGTGAATTTTCTTCTCCAGCCCCTTTTCAAGGTGCCAGAATGCCCAAACCTTTTGCAGTAAGGATTCAGGATCTGGAAAAGGGGCTGAGTGCAAATGATATTTTGCTGTTTTGGGGTGAAATGCTCTGAAAATATCAAATCCAGTGTGTCATTTAAGGGCACTGTTTCTTTGTTGGGGTTGAGACCTCAGATCTTCACCGCAGTGTCTATATGGATGCTGCCTCAGGCAAAAGGCATTGAGCCTTCCTTGTCAGCTGTTACTGCTCAAGGGGTTCAGTCTCCCTACTCACTCATAGCCCAAGCCATGGGAGCCCTGTGTGATAGCAGGGAGTTGAGGGCAGTATACCCAGGGCCACCAGGTGCTTTTCCAGTGCAATTTTCATTACAGGCTCTAAAATGCCCACAGGAGTCTGGAGTACAGCACTCAGTCTTCAGTTTTGCCATTAAACTGTGTGACCTCAGGCATATGACTGCCTTCTTTGGCCTCATTTCCTTTTTATACTTAGAAGGCCCAACAGCTACTTTTTGAGGTACTTTGGGTTTGGACACGCTGTGGGTGGGGATCATAGTGGGTAGAAGTTACCATGGTCTGCCTGCCCCACTCTCAATAGCATACTCGCTCAGGGCCTGGGAAAAGAGCTCTATGTGGATGAGGCCGTGTCAGCCATTTCTAACCTTATTTCTAGAAATTGTGTACCAGGGCCTGGAGCACAGTATCAACTGGCTGGAGCCTCCTTGAAAAGTTTCAGAATTTCCAGCTTAGTAAGAAAAACCAGGAAAGGCTTTATGGCTCCAATTATCTTCTGAGGCTGCTGTGATTATATTCCCACACTGCGCACCTGTGGGAACACTCACTCCTCAAACCTGCACATACTTCTGAATCCTACTCACAGGGCCAAGTGTCAGAGCAAGTTCCTCCTCCTCCTTGAACCCCGTTCGCTGTACTAACTGTTGAGACCTTAGTTCCTCCTTTATCCTCTGCTCGCTGCATCATTATTGGAAGCACAGGTCCTAATCCTGCCCTACTATGCCAACTCTTGGGTCCAAGCTCCTTTGCCAGGGGTTGGACATTCTTGGATGCTAGTGGTAGAAGGAGAAGCCATGAGAAATTGTAGATGTATAAGAAAATCTTTATTGTAGGAGCCAGCAGCCATGTAGCCAATTGCTAAGAAGGAGACACTAGACAAAACAGTTCTTCAAAGCAAAGTCCCACACAGCAGATAGCCACACACTGGCTAGAAAACAATGCCTTTCCTACACAGCAGCAGCCACCTCTGTACCCATAGCCATTATCTGAGCAGTTGCACCTGTTGGCCAGTAATACATCTTCATTGTAACGCAGCCCCACATAATAGCAGCCTGCCTTACATAGGAGCAGCCCCATACTGGGTGGTCCGTAATGATTTATACTACTTAGACAACAGAGGCTTCTTTCCAGATAATGACATCAATCATATGGATTATAGAAGGGCATGTTTGCCCAGTGCATAGGTTGCTGCACCCTTGCACCTGCCTATAACATCTTAGCCTTAAACACTCTTTAATATTTCCATGCTCAGAGTGGCCCTGGACATCCAGTGCACTCTAAACAAAGCCTCTATACTCTAACTGGCCTTGACCATTCCGCATGTTCTAGACAGGGACTGACACCATCTTAAGGTGGGACTGAGGGTTCTCTTATGTGGGTCTGTAAAGAAGCCCCACATGGTCCATGTGATTGAAAACAGCAGGTCAGGTACCACTACAGGGCCCTCACATGAGTGTTCCTGTCTTTCTCATTTCTGGGATGTACTTATTCTTGTGTGTGTATGCTTGTGCTCTGTGGGTGTGCTTTTATTCACATGAGGGTGCATCAAAGTTCCCTTGAAGAAATGTATGCCCACCTGTGTGAGAGTGTGTCCTTCCAGAGATCAAAGTTGAGACATCCAGAGGTTGGTTTTCTGCTCCCTCTAAGTTCACAGGGTCAATTGGTATATCTTCTATGTGACTCTTCCTCTGTCTTTACTTCAAGTTCCCTGGGATCTAGAATTTGGGGTAGGGTTCCTTCTAAGAGCATGATAACTGTTCCCATCTCCTTGATGATCTAGGACCCTTTGGTACCCCATCCCTCAGCAATTACACAGCTGAGTTAGGATCCTTGCAAGTCTGAGGGGAGGTGATTCAGGTGGTTAGGATCAGGGAGCAGCTTTCCTGGGGACAAAGGGCTGAACCCCTTGCCTGGACCATAGACGTGGTTATATGTCTGGGGGAAACAGAACTTCAGGAATGGCCCTAATTTCACCTCTGTATATCCTGTAAACTACAACATATGAACAGCAGTTAGCATTCCTATAGTAACAAAATAAACTTTTATGAAGTAAATTATGTTTCCTAGCCTAACAAAAATTCCACGTTATAAAACAAACATAAAAACAAAGAAACACATAAACAATAAAATGGACTCCATTTTTTTGTCAAAGAAATTTTGTTTGATTTTAAAAGCAAATTTGTCATAAAATAAATAAAACCAAATTCTAAAGAAGAGAGAGGGTATCCGGCAAGGTGAAGAAATAGGCTGGACTGGGTTTCTGTGAAGTTAATGATTTGTGGTTCCTCTCAAAGATGCACTAACAATGGTATCTTCTGCCTTGTATATCTTCAGTAAAATCTACTACACTCACAAGTACTTTCTTGGGTTGTCTTGCATTGGCACATGGGTGTTATGGGAGGTTTTATATCCAGCTCTATTTCAAATTGCATTATTATCCCCAAATTAAGAAATCATCTTGCCATGACTTCAAAAGTCATGGCTGGGAAAAATCAGTAAATGACCCAGCATGGTCTAAGATAGCCCTAGAAAGCCACTCAAATGTAACAGTAAAAACATGAGAATCATTCCTGCATATCTGTTTAGGGAGAACAAGTAGTTTAGATGTCATGTTTCAGTTATGTTTTTCTTTAAATGTGTGATTCCAGCAAAGTATGTCCATCATGAACTAGCATATCAGAGAGAGTTGTGAATATTAATTGCCAGTTAAGAGAATGGAAACTCATGGCAATATATGTAAAAAATCCTAAAAAACTCAGCATAAAATTTATAAAACTAATAAATGAATTCCATAATTTTGCAGGATAAAAAAAATCAACATACAAAAAAGACACAGTTACATATCTATACACTAACAACAAATTATGCAAAAGATAAATTAAGCAAAGAATTCCATTTACAGTAGCATTATAAAGAATAAAATACTTAGAATTAAATTTAACCAAGGAGATATAAGATTTGTATAATAAAAACTAAAACACTGATGAAAGAAATTAAAACAGACACAAATAAATGAAAGAACATTTTGTGTTCAAGAATGAATATAGTTTAAAAATTTTATTAATATTATTTGCTTGTTCAATGCTTTTGTGAGAGATCAATTAAAATTATTTTCTTTTTTTAAAAAAATATATTTGACTGGAATCGAACCTGGGTCCCCCCAGTCCCCAAGCCGACGCTCTATCCATTGAGCCAAACTGGTCTTAGCCAATTAAAATTATTTTCAATAAAAAAAGAATGAATATAGTTAAAATAGTCAAACTACACAAATAAACCTAAAGATTCCATGTATTTTTTGTCAGAATCCTAATGACATTTTTTTTTCAGAAATAAAAATAAATCCTACAATCCATACAGATCCACAAAAGACCCTAAATAGCCAATGATATTTTGAGCAAGAAGAACAGTGCTTGAAGCATCACACTTAACTGATTTCAAAATATATTACAAAATGATGGTAATCAAAACAGTATGATACTTGCATGAAAATTGACAGGTAGAACAATGGAGCAGAATAGAGAGCCCAGAAGTATATCCACACATACATGGTCAACCCATCTTTGGCAAGGGTGTCAAGAATACACAATGGGGGAAAGTAGCCTCTTCAGCAAATGGTGCTGGAAAAACTGGATATCTGCCTGTCACAGAATAAATTAGACTCTTGTCTAATACTATACCCCAAAACTACTCAAAATTGATCAAATACTTAAATGTAAGATTTGAATCTTAAAACTGCTGGAAGAAAACTCAGGGAGAAAGCTTCTTCACATTGGCCTTGGCAATGCCATTTTGGATCTGACACCAATAGCACAGACAACAAAAGCAAAGTAGACAAATAAGATTATAAAATAAAAAGGGTTTTCACACTGTAAGATACAAACAATAAATGAACATGCAGCCCCTGGAATGCGAGAAAATATTTGCAAACCATATATTCGATAAAAGGTTCATATGCAAAATATATAAGGAACTTCTACAACTCCATAGGAAAAAAAAATAAACCAATTTTAAAAATGAACAAATTAACTGAATAGACATTTCTCCAAAGAAGACATAAAAATGACCAACAAGTTTGTCAAAAGGCATTGAACATCACTAATCACTAGGTAAATGCAAATGAAAACCACAAGGAGATATCACCTCACATTTTCCAGAATGTGTATTAAAAAACAAAAAGAAAAGAAAACAAATGCTGGCAAGAATGTGGAGCAAAGCAAATCCTTGTACACTCTTGGTGGGATTGATTATTGGTCCCGTCACTATAGAAAACAGTATGTACTTTTCCCAACAAATAATTTAAAAAATAGCACTATCGTATGATCCAGCAAGCCCACTTCTTGATATGTATATAAGAAATGAAAACATCAAAAAGAGATCTGCACTCCCATGTTTGCTGAGACATTGTGCACAAGGACCAAGACTTGGAGGTAACCTAACCATCATTTGAAGGATGACATCAATTGCATACATTATGCTTCTAAATTTAGTTGAGAGGCAACTGTTTGACATTCAGAGGTTTCTCATTCAAGGTGTTCCCTCTGGCTGATGTGGGGTGAGGGGAAGGAGCTAGTTAGGAAATTATGTTCCTGGGAATTTTAGCATATGTTACACGATTCTTTAGACTTTTCTTCAAGGTTCTTGTTCCTCTTACGAAGCTCCTCATTTTCCTGCTCAGATTCCTAAAAGAAAAAGGAATTTAAAGTGGTTGCCACATTTGTGAAATTGCTTCCCCTGCCAATACCTATAAGTTATTGAAATTTATTTTTAACTATGTGCCTTTCTTAACTTCTACTATATCACTTTCTCCTATGCCAACCAATAATATTTCTGGGCTTTATGTAGCTACAGAAATGTTCTTTCTCATAGTTTCTAAAATATTAGTGGTCCTATTCCTGGCCTTCTTCACCCACATGCATCATAGTGTTCCTGGAAAATATATCATTTTTTCCTTCAACTCTGATCTAGGTGGTGTATATTATCAAATATATATCTAAGAAGGCAAGAAAGAGTAGTGAATTCCATTGGGAAGTTTACTATATAGTTCAGAATCATGGCAGATGATTGATCAGGGAACTTAATACAACTCTCCAAAACTTGGTGGCAAGGTAACAAAAACAAGTTGAAGAGATCAGGGCCTGTGCCAGTCTATATTGTATTTCTGGGTGGACATCTGGACTCTGCAATGACTCATAATAGATCCTGGAGAACAGGAAGATACGGGAGCCTAGGTATGTATTTACATAGTTAATTCTGTAGCTGGTCACAGTTTTACTTCATTAGGTGTCTGAGAGATAAAGTTATACCAGGTACTGAGGAAACAAAATCACCTTGAACTCCACTCAGTCAGACAGACCAGCTATTCTTGCACAAGGCAGGACTCAGAAATGATACTTATCCCTCATGATATTACAATTTCCTTATTTAAAAATTAGGATATAATAGTACTTACAATATAGTATGACAATTTGATCACAGAATGACCATAAAGCCTATGTACAGTGCTGGGCAATGAATAATTATTGTTTACTAGAGGCCCAGTGCATAAATTTTGTGCATAAGGGGTGGGGAGTTTCCTCAGCCCAGCCTGCACCCTCTCCTATCTGGGATCCCTCTCATAATCCAGGACTGCTGGCTCCCAAGTGCTTGCCTGCCTGCCTTCCTGATTGCCCCTAACCACTTCTGACTGCCAGGTTGATCACCCCCTAACCACTGCCCCGCCAGACTGATTGATGTCTAACTGCTCCCCTGCCAACCTGTTTACCCCCAACTTCTCTCCTCTGCCAGTCTGGTCACCCCTAAATGGCCTCCCTTATTGGCTTGATTGCCCCCAACTGCCCTCCCTTGCAGTCCTGGACCCTCCCAACTGCCCTTCATCTGGTGGTGGCCATCTTGTGTCCACATGGGGGCAGGATCTTTGACCACATGGGGGCAGCAATCTTGATCTTATGTGTATGTGTTTGAGTGATGATCAATCTGCATATTACTCTTTTATTAGATAGGATAGAGGTCTGGTGCATGGGTGGGGGCCAGCTGGATTGCCCTGAAGGGTGCCTGGGTGGGGGTTCTCTTGGGGTATGGGACAGTCTGGGTGAGAGGCCTGTGGTAGTCTGCAGACTGGCCATGGCTCCCCAGCGACCCAAATGGAGACCTTCTACAATTGAAACTTTGTAGCCTGGAGTGAAGCCAAGCCTTCTGTTAGCTCATTGGCAGCAGCCATTTCTGTTGGGGTTTGTTTACTTTCTATAATTGAAACTTTGTAGCCTTGGGTGCTGTCCTAGGCTGCCCAGGGCAGGTGGAAAGCTTAGCTTCCTCCATTGCTGGGAGAGGGGTTGGGGAGTAGAGGGGGGAAACCCTAGCCTGCTCTCTACAGCTCCATGACTGCCAACATTTTTCTTGGGATTTATCTTCCATAATTGAAACTTTGTATCCCTAAGTGGAAGCCTGGGCCAGCCAGAGTATGTGGAAAGCTTGGCTTCCTCCATTGTCAGGGAAACTCAAGTCTCCCTCCTACCCTCTGTGGAGGGAGCCATCTTGGTTGGGGTTAATTTCCATACTCACTCTGATTGGCTGGTGGGTGTAGTGGAGTGATGGTTAATTTCCATAGTACTCTTTTATTAAGTAGAATTAGTGATCTAATAATAAAGGATTACATGAGATTTTATCCTGAAAGAATTATCCTTTAGTAAATAGAGATGGTAACAGGTAGAAGCAGTAAGAGAATTCAGTGTCTACTAGTGATTGGGCTAGAAAAGTGACATAATTCTCTACCTTCTAAGCAATGTTTTTGATTCTGTACAGTTGAAGTAAAATGGCGATGACAGAATTGAATACCTGAAGTCTTTGTTTTACATCCTTTGTTTCCTCTGCCCCCATATTCTTCAACTCCTCAAGCTTTTTCACATGCTCCTGATAATTTTTTTCTTTCTCCTCCCACTTCTCTTCATTCTTTTTTTGTTGTTCCTCTAACATTTTTCTTTGAGTTGCTTCAGATTCAGCCTTTAAACGTTGGGCTGACAAAAAAAAAAAAAAATAAGCAGAGAAACACGAGGGTGAAATTGTTATGGCTTATTTTGCCCTTCTCACCATCTTTTTTGTTTTATTCTTATTTCATAGAGAAAACCTCTTGTGATAGCGTTTGCACTGAGTATGCAGAAGACAACTCTAAATAACAGTTAAAAATATCCTTGACCCATGAACCATACATATTATTATTTGCACTGCAATGATGATTTCCAATGCAATAATGTTGTTGACAGCATTTTTAGGGTTTCTCATCTATCTGGAATTTTTATTTATTTTTGGACAGCTTTAATGATGTATAATGGTAACACTATTTATTGCCAAATGCATTTTTATCTATCTATGATACATGTTTACACTTGACAAACCACATCACAATCAAGTTAGGAACATACCTATGACTGAAGCATCTCCTCATGCCCTTTGGTCTTCCTCTTGAACATAAAACCTCATCTCCATCACTAGGCAAAACCACTGGCCAGTTTCTGTCACCAGAGAATAGTTTGCTTTTTCTGGAATTTTATATAAATGGAATCATACAGTATGTAGACTTTTTTTTTTGTCTGCCTTCTTTCACTCAGCATATTTATTTTTGTAACACTGTTTTATGTATCAATAGTTCATTTCATGTTATTTTCAATAGTATTTTTTTTGGTATGGATGCTTACAATTTTTTGTTCTCCATCTATTTATGGACATTTGGCTTGTTTCCATTATTGGCTATTACCAAGAAAACAGCTATAAACATTTTCAAACAAGTTATTGTATGTACATAAACTTTCAACTTTACTAAGGATATATTTGAAGCAAAATGATTAGACTGCACGGTGGGTATTTGTTAAACTTTTTAAGAAACTAACAAACTGTTTTCCAGAACAATTTAAAATTTTCCATTCCCACAGCAGGGTATAAGGGTTCCAGTTGCTCCACATCCCCACCAACACTTAAGATATCCAGTTCTTTTAATTTTAGCCTTTCTAGAAGTTCATAGTGGCATCTCATGGTGGCTTCAATTTCCACTATTATAATAAGTAATGATGTTGTTAATAACTAATGATGTTGTTTAATGTGCTTATTGACATCCAAATATATGTTTTTGATGAAGTATCTGTTCAAATTACATCTTTTATAACCCCTCATGCTTGTGATGTTTGCCCTTCAAATTAGTGACACATTTGTTGAGTTTTACGTCCTTAAAATATTATAGTATAAGTCCTTTATTCAATGTGCGATTTGAAAAAAGCTACTTCTAATCTGCTTCTTGCCTTTTCATTAAATTAAAAGTCTGCTTTTTCAAAAAAACCAGAGTTCGTGGGAGAAACCAAGATGTTGGCATAGGTAAACGCCTGACTGCAGCCTCACACAACAATTTCAAAAAAATACTACTAAAATACAAAATGGGCCGGGACTGGTTTGGCTCAATGGATAGAGAGTTGGCTTGGGGACTCAAGGGCCCAGGGTTTGATTCCGGTCAAGGGCATGTACCTTGGTTGCGGGCATATCCCCAGTAGGGGGTGTGCAAGAGGCAGCTGATTGATGACTCTCTCTCATTGATGTTTGTAACTCTCTATCCCCCTTCCTTTCTGTACAAAAATCAATAAAATATATTTTTTTAAAAATAAAATACAAAATGGACATTAGCCAGAACTACAGGAAAGTCGACTGACTGGAAATCCTACAACTAGAAGGAAAGAGAAAACCAGAAGGAAAATCAGAGGAGCTGTAAAAGGCTAAGGTATGGAGACATGGTGCATGCATGGGGAGAGGACGGAGCCAGAGAGGAGGGGAGGCTGAGTGCCTGGATCGTGTTCCCTAGCAGGAAGGAGATAAAAGCTCTGGACTGTGCTAAACCCCAGTTCCAACAGCACTGAACCCCAGTTCTGTGTGATACCCTGGGCCCAGGCTCATAAGGAGGGAGTCTGGGCTGTAAAGTGGAAACTCAGGGGAGTGGTGAAAGGCAGAGTCCCTGGAGATGCGCACATTGTGCGCAGATGACGGACTGTTGACTCTGCTTCTAGTTTGCCCTAGTGGGAAGGAGGCAAAAGCTCCAGACTGTGCTGAGCCCCAGATCCAACTGCACTGAACCCAAGTTCTAGGCTAGACCCTGGCGACCCAGGCTCATATGGAGGGAGTCTGGGCTGTGAGGCGCAAACTCAGGAGAATGGTGAAAGGAAGTCCCGGAGGCGTACACATTGCATGCAGAGAATGTGCCACTGGATTGCCCTAACAGGAAGGAGACAAAAGCTCCAGACTGCTCTGAATCCCACTTCCAACCCCATTTCCAACTGCACTGAACCCATTTCCAGGCTTACTGGTAGAGAGCCTAGACTCTGGTAGAGGGCGAAACTTGAGGGCACCTTTCTCTCAGAGGTGCTTGCAGCAAGTACTGAAGGACCCCGAGGAACACTGAGAGTCAGGAACCTTATAGGGCGGGGCTAACGGTAAGCAAAGACTGTAGGCTCCACTCTGAAACTCCGCCCCATCCAAGCTGAGCAGAGGCTTTTGCAATTTTCCAAGTCTAGTCAAATAAGGCCGTCTCCTGGCATAGACACAGTTGATACTCACAGCCAATTGGCCTGGAGGTCAGTTCCTCTCAGTGATACCAACAACAATCAAGACTTAACTACAACAAGGCTGCAGACACAATCCACAAAAGGGGGCACCAAGAGTGTCTACCTCAGGTAACTGGGAGACTGACACACTGAACCATATAGAAAACCTTAGCACACAAAGCCACCCTGCCAACTCAGGAAAGCAGCAAATATGCCGAGACAAGGAAACAGATCACAAATGAAAAAAATGAAGGACAAAAAGTGACTGGATATAGAGTTCAAAACCACGGTTATAAAGTTTTTCAAGGATTTCCTAGAAAAGGCTGATAAAATAAACGAGACCTATGAGGATATGAAGAGGGATTAAATAGAAATAAAAAGGGATCAACTAGAAATAAAGAATACATTGTCTGAAATAAAAAATATTATACAGAGTCCTAAAAATGGAATGGAAATTGCAAGAATCAAGTCAAAGATTTGGAACAAAGAGAGTCAGAAGACACTCCTCTGAAGAAGAAAGAAGACAAGAGAATCGAGAAAGTTGAAGATAATGTAAGAAACCTCTGGGATAACTTCAAGAGAATCAACATCAGAATTATGGGGGTCCCAGAAGAAGAGAGAGAGCAAGATACCGAAAACATACAGGAAGAAATGGTGACATAAAACTTCCCCCACCTGGTGAAAGAATTAGACTTACATGTCCAGGAAGCACACAGAACCCCAAACAAAAGGAATTCAAAGAGAACCACACCAAGACACATCATAATTAAAATTCCAAGAGCAAAAGACAAAGAGAATATTAAAAGCACCAAGAGAAAAGCAGGTAGTTAACTATAAAAGAGCACCCATATGATTGTCAGCTGATTTCTTAACAGAAACCATGCAGGCCAGACGGGAATGGCAAAAAATATTCAAGGTGATGAATAGCAAGAACCTACAGCCAAAAATACTCTACCCAGCAAAGCTATCACTCAGAATCGAAGGCCAGATAAAATAAAGCTAAAGGAGTTCATCACTGCCAAACCAGAATTATATGAATTGGTGAAGGGGGTTCTCTAGGAAGAGGAAGAAAATAAAGATAAAAATTATGAACAACAAATACATAACTATCAACAAGTGAATCTAAAAACCAAGGGAATTAAAAAATCTGATAAATAATATTAACTGGTGAATATAATAGAATCAGAGGTATGGAAGGGGAAAAGGGGAGTGGGAGGATGCAGGAAGAGACTGAACATAAACTGCACCTATGGATGAGGACAATGGGGGATGGGGAAAGGGCAGAGGGTGGGGTGGGAACCTGGTGGAGAGGAGCAATGGAGGGGGGAAAAATGAGGAACATTTGTAATAATATGAACAATAACGATTTAATGAAAAATAAATAAATAAATAAAAATCAATGGGAAAAAACAAACAAACAAAAAAAAAACAGAGTTCTTAATTTTTGAAGTACAATTTATTATTTTTTTATTCAGAGTGTTTTTAGCTGTACTCACCTTCAATCTGTTGCTGCATCTCTTTCCTCTGTTTCTTCAATGACTCTTCAACCTAGATATACAGCAGAAATTAGAATCCTATCCAATAAAAGAGTAATATGCAAATTAGCCATTACTGTGCTATACCCACAAACATGCCTACTAGCCAATCAGGACCGAGTATACAAATTAAATTAACCAAGATGGCTGTGGCCACACAGAGAACAGGAGACATGGGTTGCCCTGGCAAAGGAGAAAGCCATGCTTTCCACAGGCCCAGGCCTCCACTCAAGGCTACAATATTTCAATTATAGAAGATAAATAAATCCCAAAATGATGGTAGCCACAGAGCTGGAGAGAGCAGGAAGCTTGACCTGCCCCTTCTACAATTGAAACTTTATAGCCTGGAGTGAAGCCAAGCCTTCTGCTTGCTCATTGGCAGCAGCCATTTCTGTTGGGGTTTGTAATTGGAACTTTGTAGCCTTGAGTGCTGGCCTAGGCCGGCCAGGGTAGCTGGAAAGCTTAGCTTCCTGCATTGCCGGAGGTGGGGGAGGGGAGGGTGGGGAGAAGGGAACCCTAGCCTGCTCTCTCCAGCTCCATGACTGCCAACATTTTTCTCGGGATTTATTTTCTATAATTAAAACTTTGTGTCCCTAAGTGGAAGCCTGGGCCAGCCAGAGTATGTGGAAAGCTTGGCTTCCTCCATTGTCAGGGAAACTCAAGTCTCCCTCCTATCCTCTGTGGAGGCAGCCATCTTGATTGGGGTTAATTTGCATACTCACTCTGAATGGCTGGTGGGTGTGGCTGGTGGGTGTAATGGAGTGATAGTTAATTTGCATAGTACTCTTTTATTAAGTAGAATTAGTGATCTAATAATAAAGGATTAAGTGAGATTTTATCCTGCAAGAATTATCCTTTAGTAACTAGAGATGGTTACAGGTAGAAGCAGTAAGAGAATTCAGTGTCTACTAGTGATTGGGCTAGAAAAGTGACATAATTCTCTACCTTCTAAGCAATGTTTTTGATTCTGTACAGTTGAAGTAAAATGGCGATGACAGAATTGAATACCTGAAGTTTGTGTGTTGCATCCCTTGCTTCCTCTGCCCTCATATTCTCCAACTCCTCAAGCTTTTTCACATGCTCCTGATAATTTTTTTCTTTCTCCTCCCACCTCTCTTCATTCTTTTTTTGTTGTTCCTCTAACATTTTTCTTTGAGTTGCTTCAGATTCAGCCTTTAAACGTTCCACTGACAAAGAAAAATAAGCAGAGAAACACGAGGGTGAAATTGTTATGGCTTATTTTGCCCTTCTCACCATCTTTTTTGTTTTATTCTTATTTCATAGAGAAAACCTCTTGTGATAGCGTTTGCACTGAGTATGCAGAAGACAACTCTAAATAACAGTTAAAAATATCCTTGACCCATGAACCATACATATTATTATTTGCACTGCAATGATGATTTCCAATGCAATAATGTTGTTGACAGCATTTTTAGGGTTTCTCATCTATCTGGAATTTTTATTTATTTTTGGACAGCTTTAATGATGTATAATGGTAACACTATTTATTGCCAAATGCATTTTTATCTATCTATGATACATGTTTACACTTGACAAACCACAACACAATCAAGTTAGGAACATACCTATGACTGAAGCATCTCCTCATGCCCTTTGGTCTTCCTCCTGAACATAAAACCTCATCTCCATCACTAGGCAAAACCACTGGCCAGTTTCTGTCACCAGAGAATAGTTTGCTTTTTCTGGAATTTTATATAAATGGAATCATACAGTATGTAGACTTTTTTTTGTCTGTCTTCTTTAACTCAGCATATTTATTTTCGTAACACTGTTTTATGTATCAATAGTTCATTTCATGTTATTCTCAGTAGTATTTTTTTTGGTATGGATGCGTACAATTTTGTTCTCCATCTATTTATGGACATTTGGCTTGTTTCCATTATTGGCTATTACCAAGAGAACAGCTATAAACATTTTCAAACAAGTTATTGTATGTACATAAACTTTCAACTTTACTAAGGATACATTTGGAGCAAAATGATTAGACTGCACGGTGGGTATTTGTTAAACTTTTTAAGAAACTTACAAACCGTTTTCCAGAGCAATTTAAAATTTTTACTTTCCCACTGCAGGGTATGAGGGTTCCAGTTGCTCCACATCTGCACCAACACTTGAGATATTCAATCCTTTTAATTTTAGCCTTTCTAGAAGTTCATATTGGCATCTCATGGTGGCTTCAATTTCCACTATTATAATAAGTAATGATGTTGTTAATAACTAATGATGTTGTTTAATGTGCTTATTGACATCCAAATATATGTTTTTGATGAAGTATCTGTTCAAATTACATCTTTTATACCCCCTCATACTTGGGATGTTTGCTCTTCAAATTAGTGACACATTTGTTGAGTTTTATGTCCTTGAAACATTGTAGATATAAGTTCTTTATTCATTGTGTGATTTGAAAAAAAGCTACTTCTTATCTGCCTCTTGCCTTTTCATTCAATTAAAAGTCTGCTTTTTCAAAAAACAGAATTATTAATTTTGAAGTACAATTTATTATTTTTATATTCAAAGTGTTTTTAGCTGTACTCACCTTCAATATGTTGCTGCATCTCTTTCTCCTGGAGTTTCCTCGATAACTCTTCAACCTATTTATATAGCAGAAGTTAGAATCCTATCTAATAAAAGAGTAATATGCAAATTAACCATCACTCTGCTACACCTACAACCATGCCTACCAGCCAATCAGAACCAAGTATGCAAATTAAACCAACCAAGATGGCTGCGGCCACAGAGAGAGCAGAAGGCATGGGTTTCCCTGGCAATGCAGGAAGCCAAGCTTTTCACAGGCCCAGGCCTCCACTCTAGGCTACAATGTTTCAATTATAGAAGATAAATAAATCCCAAAAATGATGGCTACCACAGAGTTGGAGAGAGCAGGAAGCTTGAGCTGCCCCCTGCAATGTATAAAGCTAAGGTTCTGTAGCCCTAGCCTTCCTTAGCCTTCTCTGCTCAAGGCTACAAAGTTTGAACTATAGAAGATAAATAAATCTCAACAAAAATGTCCGTGACCACAGAGAAAGCAGGCTTGGTCCTGCTCAAGGCAACAGAGTTTCAATTATAGAAGATAAATAGATTTCAGATACCAGGGCCTCTGCTTGGGTTGCCAGGGCTGGCCTGCAAACCACACATGCCCCTCACCCTGGCCACCCCACACACAAAGGGAGCCCCCACCCTGATCCAGGACACTCTTCAATACAAACCAGCTGGTCCCCACTAGTGTACCAGGCCTCTATCCTATCTAATAAAAGAGTAATATGAAAATTGACTGTCACTCCAACAAACAATATAGCTGCCCCCATGTGGTCAAATATGGCTGCCCTTATGTGGACACAAGATGGCCACCACAAGATGGCCAGCAGAGAAGGGCAGTTGGGAGTGACCAGGCCTGCAAGAGAGGGCAGTCAGAGGCAAACAGGCTGGCAGAGGAGCAGTTAGGCATCAATCAGGCTGGCAGGGGAGTGGTTAGGGAGCGATCAGGCTGGCAGTCAGAAGTGTTTAGGGGAAATCAGGAAGGCAGGCAATAGAGTAATTTGGAGCCAGCTGTTCTGGATTGTGAGAGGGATATCCAACTGCCCATTTATACTGATTCTAATGGGACTAGGCCGAAATGACAGTTGGATATCCCTTGAGGGGTCCCAGATTGGAGAGAGTGCAGGCTGGGGGTAGGGTCACACTCATCCCCGTGCATGAATTTTGTGCACAGGGCCTCTAGTTAAGAAATAAAGACTATGAGTTTAAGCAAAACCCAGCAATAATGCATTAATTCAATTTACATTTTCACCCAAATAATAATCATTGTAGAATTCAAATAGTTTTTTTGATGTTTTTGTCCAATGATTCCAAACTTTTGGACCTGGTAGTAGGATTATATACCTATGTGCCCTTAGCAGGATCCCTCTGGGGGTGGAGAGGGGTTGGGTCTGGGTCAGACCTGAAAACTATGCCAGGAATGTGTTCCAGTACTTGAGATATTCTTTAGGAAGGATGGAGGTTTAGTTCTATTTCTCAGTTCCACTGAAGTAGGATGACTACACACATGTGACCCATAATGGGAACTGCTGACTCTGGAGAACACTGGCACTCAAAGTCCAGGGAGGGACAAAAAATGCATTTACTTTGGGTATGTAGAAAGAAGCAGGCTGATGTGGAAATGATGCAACAAATTTTAGAATTTTCAGCATCCCATATTTCATATCATGTATAATCTGAATCTTTGAAACCAGTTAGCACTATTTCAGATGTTTTTGATGGGCCTACCAAACATCCTAAGAACTGAAGTCATAGCCTCTTGGGGGCACAAGGAAACTCTATAATCACCACAAACAGCAGTTCAGAGGTCTGGAGCATGTTATTTGACCTCCCAAAGCTCAAATACCACTGAAGGTGCTTAGTCTTGAAGACTTAGGGCTTTAGAATGATCCAATTAACTTGACATTTCAGGAACTTATTTGTAACTTCAGTTAAAACTTTTGCTCTTCCCTTCATGAGAAACCATGTGACTTATTTTTAGACCTCGCCCATACCATGCACAGACTTACCTTCTGTGTTTGCTCCCTCATTTCTTCCAGTCTTTTCTCTCCAGTTTCTTTTTCTTTCTTTAACTGCTCCTTCAGTTCGTCTAAGTTTTTATTGTAGCTTCTCTCTTGTGCCTCCAGTTTTTGACATGTTTCATTCAGTGTCTTTCTTAGAAGCTCCTGTTCCCTTTCTATTGCCTCTGTCTTGGCCTGTGCAGCTGATCCACAGTGGTTTTACAGGGGAAAGAAAATATCAGCTATTCTTAGCTGTACTCATCAAAGGTAAGTGACTAAAATGATAATATCAGAGGGGATTCTCTGAATATTCTTACTAACAATACCAGCAAAATATGATTTAGAATATGATGGAAAGGCACTGATTGCCTGAGGGAGCAATTAAAACTCACCTGGTTATTTTTAGATTTAGCCAAGTTATTCTAATCCTTTTGTGGAAACACCTGGTTTCAAGAAGGATAGCTCTCACACATTAATGTGCACTGGGGGGAAAGTCCCCTACCCTCAGTGGTCACAGCCCTGCCCTGTACCTGCTAGAGCCTTCTCCCCAGCCATGAGGGCCTTGTCAGCCTGCAGGATGGATTCCTTTGTTGCAGCCTGGGACTGCTTGAAGTTCTGGATGACCTCCCTTGCCTGAGGAAACAAGGAGCACAGACTCTTCTTATTGGGAAAGTCATCATTCAACATAACTGAAAAACTGACCCTGTAAATTGATCGTCTTTCTTAGGATCCCACCATGGTTCCCTTCATTCCATTATCACAGTAAAAACTCCAATCACTTTAGTTAGAATAAAATCCTTTTTGGCAACCTCTTTCCCAGCTCTACAGTCCTGTTCTAATGATGCCAGCCACCACCCACCTCAGGTTCCAGACAACCAGGTTTATGTGCAGTTCTACAAACACTCCTCAATTGTTCACAGTATTGGCACATCATTTTTCTTCTGATTGGATGCTCATCTACCCTTTCCTCACTCATAGCAGCTATTGATATTTCAACTTGTAGCTTCTACGGTAGTTCCTCTTCCAGGAAGCTTTGCTGAACTTCCTTCTGAGATTTGACTTGATGCCACATACATATACATACCTTGCCACCTCTATCACTTACGGATTAGTTCACTTATTAGCTTCTCAGGGCATATCATTTCTCAATTTTATGAAGGGGATGACAGTAGTACCTAAATTCATATATTCTGATGATGGAATTGATAATCAAAACATAGCACCTAAGAATATACTTGGTTTAGCAAGTGTATGCTCAATATATACTTGCCATCACCATCATCATTTTTATCTCTATTAGTGTATACCTGTATGATAACAATTATCCCTGCAAAATTGACTATTTATATTTTCTTTTTAGGTAAGATCATAAGCTTCTTGTGAATATTGTTTTTTAAATTATGGTATCTGTTATACAGAGTGCAAAACTATTACATTGTTTCCTAAATGAAAGTCATTTTTTTATCTACATTCCTGACAATAAATCTTATATATGGGAAAAGTATTTATTGTTTATTTGAGTAATTAACTATTTTTGGATATAAAAGATAAAGATGTACAGATATCACCATACTTTGCTCTCTCTTTACAAATGGTCCTGTGATCTTAGATTTTCAAAAGGATACACAAAGACTCTGTGACCTCCTCTGCTGATCTTCTCCCCTCTTTTTATATCTCACCTTCACTCCTTTCCTGGGCACCATGTTATACGACTGTTCAAGTTTGTCTATTGCTTCTAAGAAGAGCTTGTATCCATCAGGCACAGAGAAAGTTCCTTCTGAAATACTTTTCATCAAGGGCTCTGAAAGCTGCTTAAGCTGAGCCTGGCAAAATTTTCCAGATGCATCTTCATTCTGTAGCAAGAAATCTTTCTTCTTTTTCTTTATGATGCCCTGCCAGGGAATATTGAGAAGTACAAAGGAAAGAGGGTCTTAGAAGAGAAGACCCAACTGTGATCCTCATGGAAGAAACAGGTGGTCTGGAGCATGGAATCATAGAGCAGCACCAAGAAGCTAATTTAGTCTCAGTTAAGAATAATTCTTTATACATTGCAAAATGATCACCCCAATGTCTAGTTATTATCTGTCACCTTATGTAGTAACAAAAATTGTTTTCTTTTCATGAGTTTTAAGTTAGATTCTGTTAGCAAATTCCAAATATGCAATCCAGTATTATCAATAGTT
Organism: Pipistrellus hanaki; assembly: GCF_964339955.1. Classification (NCBI taxonomy): domain Eukaryota; kingdom Metazoa; phylum Chordata; class Mammalia; order Chiroptera; family Vespertilionidae; genus Pipistrellus; species Pipistrellus hanaki. The sequence continues at coordinate 137,101,824 of NC_140504.1, read as the reverse complement.
CCTTTATCAGTCATAATATTAACAGAGGTCCATCCATCAAAAATGAGCATGGAAAGTTCAATATGATTGGAAGTAGACTTTCCTTTGCAAATTTGGATCCCTATAAGTAAAAGTATATACACTTTAATAATGAAAAGTGATCACTGAACAGAGTTTTGAACTCATGAACTATTTCAATGAGGTTTTAATTGTGCAAAATTATAGAAACAGTTATTTTTTTTGTTATACTTGAAAAATTACAGTTCCGCCCTAACCCTTTGGTTCAGTGGATAGAGCGTTCATTGGCTTGCAAATTCAAGGGTCCCAATTTTGATACCGATCAAGGTTATGTACGTTGGTTGCAGGCACATCCCCAGTAGGGTGTGTGCAGGAGGCTGATTGATATTTCTAACTCTCTATCCCTCTCCCTTACTCTCTGTAAAAAAAAATCAATAAAATATACTTTAAAAAAAATTACAATCCTGTTGGTTTTCTTCTTATGAAGTGAGAGGTTTTCTCTTCTTCTTCTTCTTCTTCTTCTTCTTCTTCTTCTTCTTCTTCTTCTTCTTCTTCTTCTTCTTCTTTTGTGTGTGTGTGTGTGTGTGTGTGTGTGTGTGTGTTTAATCATCACCCACAGATATTTTCCCATTGACTATTTTTTTTTTAAATTGAGTGGAAGGAGGGGCAAGAGACAGAGAGAAATATCAATGTGAGAGAGATACATTGATTGGGAATAAAACCTGGGATTCTTTAGTCCATGGACCAATGCTCTATTCACTGAGTGAAACTGACTAGAGTATGAAATGAGTGTTTTGTAACTCACAGGATGGTCAATGACAGATTCAAAGAGAAGATGAATATGCTTATGTTAAATAGAATTATGTTGTCCTCAAGATTTCTCTGGCCTAGTGTCCATACACTACAGTACCTAGGGCTGTGAATATGCTGAATATTGATCCATGATTAGATTATTATATGGCACAGGTTGACATTAAGAAGTGGAGATTACTCAAGTGTGCAAACCTAAATACATCAGCTCTTTAAAAGCATTTTTCTCCAGTTGGAGGCAGAGAGTGAGTCAAACATTATAAACAAGATACAGATATAATGCACCATTGCTGCCTTGAATATGTAGGAGAAGTTCCCATGAGCCTCCTTATGATGTATTAGTTTCAGGTGTGCAAAATTTACATCTTGTTTTCAGCTTTTGGTACACAGAGCAAAGCATCCATACATCTTGTGATAGGAACTCAACTGAAGTATTGTGAACTAATAAATGTGTGTTTTTTGAAAACTAATGAGCACACATTAATTTGTTTTGCCATAATAGAAATAAGGAGCCAATCATTCAGAAAAAGAATAAATATTAACCTATAGACCGCTATAGTCTACAGTCTATCAGATGAATTTAAGTTCTTTTACAATGGAAAACACATGAACTATGGGTCAAAAAGGAAATGTCTGGGCATCAATCTAGAAGAACAGGAATTAGGAAGGATCTGTGCTAAAATATATTACCATAAGCTCTTCCTGGAACCCCTGCCTTTCATCCATAATGGAGTGTTCCATGAAGATCTCAATGGCTTCCTTCTCACAGGCTGCATGCAGGTCCAGCAGCTCCTGCAGGGTGTCTGTGGGGAAGCTCACTCTCTGGGCCATCTGCTCGCTGTAGTAGTCGGCTGCCTTCTGCATGGCTGCTGAGTTTTCACGCTGGGCCAGAGTTATCACTGCATTTTCCAAACAAGGCACTGCTCCACTGTTAATGGCATCCACATAGGCCTTTGCCAGAGTTCCCAGCCCTGAATAATACATGATATTCAGGAAATGGACAGGAAGTTCTCACTCATGCTTTATAAGCTTTAGAGATCAGCATTCTAACAGTAACAAAAATTTTAGTGAAATGAAAATTTCTGGTTCTCTTTTTCTTTTCCTCCTTATCCTCCTCCTTGTATTCTCCTCCTTTTTCTTCCATGAATCCATTTCTTTATAGTAACATCACTATGTCTCCTATACAATTTTCTTTTATTGTTGTCACATTTATCACATGATAATATAAGCTTAAAGATCTTAGCCAATATGTTCAAGGGTCCCCTAGATACATTTCCAAATTGAAATAAAATTAAAGAGAGTATATTTTACAGGTCAATAGATAATTTGTGGGAAAATTTTTCCAATGAAAATTTATTTATTTATTTAAAAAAAATATATTTTATTGATATTTTACAGAGAGGAAGGGAAAGAGATAGAGAGCTAGAAATGTCGATGAGAGAGAAACATCGACCAGCTGCCTCTTGCACACTCCCTACCGGGGATGTGCCCGCAACCAAGGTACATGCCCTTGACCGGAATGGAACCCAGGACCTTTCAGTCCGCAGACCGACGCTCTACCACTGAGCCAAACCGGTTTCTGCCCAATGAAAACTTATTTTAAAATATCAAGAATTCCAGGAATCTCAGCCCTATATTTGGTTTAATATTTGTATGTCAGCCCAGGGAGTATATCTGTGAATCTAGCCCTGCACATAAGGCTACAGTTAACTTTTCTTCTCAAACTCTAATGAGCATTCAGAGCCTATATTCTGCTATATATTTTTTCTATCTGCTGTAAATTCTCAAAATATCTTGTGTATCCTCAACAAGAGATACTCATCTCATTGTTGGTCTTCTCATCATCAGATTCCTCTCTTTAACAGCAGCTTGTGCTTATGTCATTAGTGTATTAGTTTCATGAGACACAGTAGGCTTCAAAATCCCTCATATTGGGAAACTTTTATGAAAAAACATGCTCTTTTATGTGTGGCATGTATCTATGCCTTTTCACATTACTTAGAGAAGGAAACAAAATTGCTGACAAACCCCAAGTACAATCACACACAATGAACTGCAGAGAAACATGCTGTAACAATGGAGACTCACGATTTCCAGTGACAATGATTCCCTCTCCGAGAGTCTTGGTTCTTGCATCTGTGAATATATAGTTACAGAAATTTTTGGATTGTTCCTTGAAACTGGATGCTAGTTGGTTTTCTGACACCCCATCCATACAGTGTAATAATTTTTTGTCAGCTGTAGGCAAGTCAAAGGTAAAGCACTTTCGCTTTGGAAAGAAATTCCTGATACACTTTCCAGGGATGTTGGCTTGCTGGATTTTGGGATCCTTCCCTGTAGAGAAGAAAAAAGAGCAGTGATTGGTGAGACAATCTTCAGAAAAGGAAGTTCATTTCCATCGTGCTTGCATATCTCCTATTTAATCATCACAATCAACATAATGATAATCTTTCCAAAACATATATTTGTGTGTGTGTGTGTGTGTGTGTGTGTGTCCAGAACCAGGAGTAAAAGGACTTCTGAGGAAGAAGAAGAAACTTATCCCATCTGAATAAACTTATGATTTTTTTTTCTGAGCCCTTCTATGATTTCCAATGGCTTGAGTATTTATTAGATATTTTTGAATGATAGGTTAATCCCCAAAATTGTCAGAAATACTTTTGATATTATAGTCTTCATGTCAGAAATACAATGTGGGTTCTAAAGTAAGACTCAAATATTTTCTGGTAGACATATGGAAATTTATGATATTGCTACAGACAGTAATAAGAACAATTTCTAAAAATCAGAGTAAAAAATGCACACAACTGGGGTGGGACTTGAGTGGGGAGAGATTAATCAGGGCACTTATATGCATATATGTATACCCCATGGATACAAACAATAGAGTGGTGAAGGCAATGGAGGGGTGGGTTTGGAGTGGAGGGGGTCAATGGCAAAAACAAATAAACATACAAACAAAAACAAACAGGACATCTGTAATACTTTCAACAACAAAAATTAGAAAAACTAAAAAGCAGGAATTCCTAACTTGTTATTGACAGATAAAATTATGTGATTCATAAACCCCATAATTTGTGAATATGAGATGAGAGAGAGAGAGAGAGAGAGAGAGAGAGAGAGAGAGAGAGAGAATGAGTAGGCATTACAGATTACAGATTTGCATGGGGAAAAATTATATGGTTTTCAAGGGAATCTTTGATCACATAAATGTTCAGAAAATCTGCAATAAATGGACTTGAAAGGGGAAAAATAGAATATTAATATGTTCAGAGACTTTTTAGCAGGTAACATAGACAAGTAAGGTAACCTAATGTCACTTGGAGACTTCACCTCTTCTTTGTATCAGATTATATTGGACATGACAATGTCACACAGAGAATTTCTGGGCATATGTCAGCTGTTCAATAAATGATTTTAGAATGAATTAGTAAGTGATTAAATTAGCAAAAATAGGCATGCTTCTAGGTACCACTCATTTTCTTCTTGGCTAAATGTATTCTGTATAATTAATGAATTATATAAACATGATAATAGGCTATGGAATAAAGAGAGTGGTGTTACAATAGTGAGACAATGAAGGATTTGGCAGTTTTACTGGAAGGATGTGTTAAATTTTGGGGAAATATTACATATATACATATGATGTAACTATGCAGGCTATTAAAAAAGACCATATAAAATATATTTAAAAAACAAAGTTACTTGATAACTTTGTGATTCTGTGTTAACCATAATCCATAGTGATGGGCATTTTTCAAATAATAAAAGCAGAGGAGCACTAAACTTAATCAGAAACACAAATATTTGAGCCTTAGGAAGTCTTAGCACAGGTAGCTATCCTCAAAATTTTTTCATGGTGTCAAATTTCCTAAAATCTTTGTTCTAATATTGGGTTCTCTTTTCCCTCAGCCAGCTTAAATCCTGTCACTGGACTATTTTTAGTAATAATAACAATTGAAACCATACCCATCTGTCATACACACAACTCCATTAGCACAGACCTCAGTGCAATAAAAAATAAAGATTTATATTGACCTTTAGTGCTGAATGGCAGGGCTCAGTTAATCCAACCTCCTACTGAACCCTCTACCACCCAGACCATCCTCTGGTACCTGGAACCAACTTCAAGGCCTTCTCAAGGTACTCATCTTCAGTGATGGTGCATCCATCTAACACCAGCTCCAGCATGAAATCCCGTACCACCCAAACAAAGTCTGGAAAGAAACTTGCAAACTTATCTGAGTCACCTCCTTCATCAGAGATGTAAGAGGACTTTGTCCTGATTAGCTTTGTTAGTTCAGTCACATAGCTGGGATTTTAGCTAAGGAATGAAAAGTGCACCCTGCCAAAATATCCAGATCTCACCCAGAAATCATTTTTATTAACATTCCCATTCACCCTGTGTCCCTTTTTCCTCAATTATGAATATTGACACGAGGAAAAACAACAACAAAAGAGGCCCAGTTATTTTCCCATAACTTTCATGACACATGGAGGATGGGTTCCTGGAAGGATACTGCAGCTGCTCCAGAGCCTGATGGTTGATGGTGCCCATGCTGTTGTAGACAAACATGCTGCTCAGGAGGACAGCCAGAGCAAAAATCCACGAGTCATTTTTAGAGTCCCCCTAGAAAGTGCATTACAGGTATTGGGTATTTACTCTTCCATCACCCATTCAGTTGTTCATGCACTGTGTCAGCAATACAATAACTGAACAGTAGGACAAAGAATATACACTGATGACAGTGCTAAATTTAAACCTCATTTTTTTGGGTTTTTACATTGACTCCTCTCAAGGCATGAGTTCTTTAGCAATTAAAAGAAGTGAATGACACTGTACATGTGTGTCAAATGTTTAAAACAGTTCCAAGAACATAGTCGTGTGCAATGATAAGTGGGTAATGATTTCTTTGCAACTTTCTCTTGACAATGAGATTATTGGTGACACAAATACTAGTCAATAAAATTCACTAACTTCTCATTGTGCAACTAAAAAATGCCTGATACCCCATTTAGTTTTGTGAATATAAAGTTTCATAGGGCAATCTCTGACCTTCAGAGATGATGTGCTGGAGGTGCAAATATACCTGGCAACATTTAACTGCATTCAAGGTGATCAACTCTGCCAGGAGTACAACTTAATGTGATAACATAAAAGACAAAGGGGGAATGCAAAACCCAGAAAACTTACTCTGTGATTTCAGGGCAAGAAGGGATTATGTCTGAAGGAGATACAATCCTATTAGCTTGACAGTAGCTGGGCTTTAAAGAATGAGCAGAATGTGGAACTGTGTAAAGAAAGAGACAATGTAGATGGAAGGATCTAGAGAAGCCAATCAGAATAGTCAGAAAGTGTGTTCATACAAAGATATAACATATTATTTTATTTGATTGAAGTATTGGCTATGTATGTGGTAGGAATAGATGTTGAGTCTGAACATAACATTCAAGGTAAATCATGAATGATGTTTCAATAGAATTGGATACTGCTAAAAACACTAGAGTTCCAAGGACAGTAAGTATTTTGGCTTCTATCAGATGACAATTAGTTATGTTTTGGCTCCTTTACAAATGTAACTAGCTAAAAAGAAGAAGCTTTATGTAAACTATAATCTATTAGCAATCAGTATATCATCTTGGGTTTACACTAAGGTGAATACTGAGTACTTTAAACTTGAATTATGCTAATAAGCCAACCAGAGAAAGACAAGTACCACATGATTTCATTCCTATGTGAAATCTAATGGAAAAAAAAAAAAAAGAACTAACAATCAAAATAGAAACAGAATACTTGGTCAGTGTTGTTCAGTGGTTGACCTAGGAACCAGGAGTCAAGAACTGGTTTGATTCCCAATCAGGACACATGCCCAGTTGCAGGCTCAATCCCCCAGTAGAGGTCCTGCAGGAGGCACCAGTCTATGAAGTTTCTTTCTTGTCCATGTTTCTTTCTTTTAATCCCTTTCCTCTCTCTCTCTCTCTCTCTCTCAAAACAATAAAAATGTATAAAAATTGAGACAAACACGTAGATAGACTGCAGGCTGACAGGTTGTGTGTGTGTGTGTGTGTGTGTGTGTGTGTGTGTATTAAGCAAAAAAGAAAAAAGAAGAGAAAAATCTTATGGAAAGAGCAACAGTGTTATGAGTGCCAGTGGAGTGGGGTGAGAGAAGTTGGAGGAAGGTATAGGGGGAATAAATGGTGATGGATAGACACTTGACTTTGAAGTGGTAAACTCACAATATAGTATACAGGTAATGTGCTATAGAATTGTGCATCAGAAACCTTTATAATTTTTATTATACAGTGTCACATCAATAAATTCAATTAAAATTTAATATTAAAATTCAGGATTTAATTCCTCCCCCTTGTCTTTTTTCAGTTTTGGAAGCCAAAGACAACTGTGCTATTAGCATTGTAGACTGTGGCTAATACATATAAGAACACAAGATTGACTGCAAATAACATCGCAAAGACAAAATACATTAAAATATCCCACTTATGTATATTTTTGGTGGGTCTAGCTCATGAATTTATAGTAGTCAGGGAGGAATTCATCTATAAAGCCCAGAGACTTAAAGTAAAACCTTAATTAATGTGTCTGGATTAGCTGAAGTGATTTTGAATATTATTTAAATACTATAGGCCCGGTGCATGAAATTCATACACGGGCGTGTGGGGTGGGGCAGGGTGTCCTTCAGCCTGGCCTTGGCCTGCAAAGACACCAGCATTTCTCACCTGGCCTCTGGCCAGAGGTTCCTCCCCTCCTTCCACACAGCCTCTGGGAAGATGCTCCTCAGGGCCCCAGCCCATAATGCCCTGCAGCACAGGTACTCGGGTATTTGGGCTTTCAGGTCCAGCTTCCTTGCCTGGCTGTGCATCAGCTGCCATGGGATCCTTGCCTCAGGAGTGGCCCCCTTGGACCATACAACTTGAGTGTGTGTGTGTGTGGGGGGGGGGTGGCGGGGGGGCGGTCTCAGCAGCAGTGATTTGATGTCTGTAGTGTGCCTGCCAGACACTTCCCCCTGCGGCGCCATACTGGTCCTTTCTGGACTGCTGGCAGGGGGCTTCCAGTCTGCGACTTGGGCTGCTGGGCTGCAACTGGGGGGCTGCAGGTAGAGGACCCTGGCACCCATAGGGCTCTGTCAGCATCAGGAACTGGAAAGATACAATTTTCTGGTTCCTCCCCTGCCACAGGGATGCTGAGCTTGGAGCCCCATAGACTTCTTTTCTCCTGCCCAAGGCAGGCTGGGGCGTGGACTCTGGGCGCTGGGACTCTGGGCTCAAGACCCTGCTGCATGGCTGGCCTGGGCATAGATGCTGCACTGGGGAACTCTGGGCTTGGGACCCCACAGGATCCTTCTCTCCCATGCGCTTTTGCCTCGACTCTGGGCTTGCGAACTCTGGGTTCGTGTGGCCCCAGAGGTCCCTTCCTTCCTGCCTCACAGCCTTGGCCCTACACTGGGCTCATGGCCCCACAGGCTCCTTTCTTCCCGCAGCACAGCTGGCTGCCTTGCAGACACTGGGCTCCTGGCTCCACAGGCTCCTCCTCTCCTGCAGCACAGCCATGGCTGGGATGCTGAGCTCCCGCTGCTTCTGGCAACACCAGCTCAGTGTCCCATTTTAAGTCCTCTGGCCAGAGACCCCTCGCCTCCCTTGGTGGCAAAGGAGCAGATAATGGGCTCCCGTTGCCTGGGTGATGCTGCCAACATCTGCTATGGATGTCGCCATTTTTGTCATGGAGTGATGGCTAATTTACATATTACTCTTTTATTATATAGGACTAGAGGCCCGATGCATAAAGATTCATGCAAGAATAGGCCTTCCTTCCCCTGGCTTCTAGCACCCACTTTCCTCCAGCACCCAGGACCACAGGCTGCTTCGCTCTGGCTGTGCTGCCATCTACCAAGACCCTGGCTCCTTTGCTCCTGCCACTGCCAGGCACCCGGGCCAGCCTGCTTTGCTCCAGCTGCTGCCAGGTATCTGGGACTGGGGTTGCTTTGCTCTGTCCACTTCCTCCACCCACCAGGGTGTGCTCTGAACCCCCACCCCTGGTGTGTGTCCTCTGGGGCTAGGGGCAGCACGCAGTCCCCTCCAGCCCATCTGCATGTGCAGCTCCTCCTGAGCAGTTGTGATGCAGCCTCCTCCTGAGCTGGTCCTGGTGCCTGGCTAATTTGCATAATATATATATGTTATTCTACTGAAATGCCATTTTCATGTTTTCTACCTTCAAGCCCATAAATCACACACACACCTTAACTGGTAGAGCACATTGATTCCATAATTATAGCTTCCTCCTCGATATTTTTTGTATCCTAAAGGCTAGTTAAGTAGGTCATTCCTTGTGTTTATGGTACCCGGTGCTGATAGCACTGCATATTTCTTATCTCCCAATGAGGTTCTGGGCCTTTTCCTCAATCATGCATATCTACAGTTGTTAACACAAAACCTTAGAATTTAGATGCCCCAAAAGTGTTTGTTATCTTGTACCTTTTAATCAACTATAAAAATCAGAACATCTATGCCTAATAAGGAAAGTATTGAGTTTCCAAGAAAGTAAATTCAAGAAAACAAAATTTAACCTCATTATTCTTAATTGGATCTGTAGTTTACAGAAATATTTCATAAAAGATGAATTGAGGTTGCAAATTAAAATATATATGAATTATCAAGAACAAAGAAGCCTCTTTGCCTTACCTTTTCCACATCACCCAGGCCCTCAGTGTCCAGAAGGACCAGAATGTGGTCTGGCTTTGAGTGGTGGGGTACACACCACATCCAGATGCCCTTGGTTTCAGTCCGCACAGTGGAGCCCAGATGGAAACCTGCAAAGTTAGAGGAGAAAGCATATAGAGCAGTGGTTCTCAAACTTCCTGTTGCCGCAACCCTTTAATACAGTTCCTCATTCTGTGGTGACCCCCAACCATGAAATTATTTTTGTTGCTACTTCATAACTGTAATTTGGCTACTGTTATGAATCATAATGTAAAAATCTAATATGCAGGATGTCTTTGTTAGAAACAAATGGGAAAGATTGTAAAGCAAAAAGGAGAGAGGAAGAAAAAAAAAGGAAAGGGAGAGGATTGAGATAAAAAGAAAGAGATAGTGAAAGACAATGAGAGATATTTCTAGGAATCGTTGGAGTTCAGTATATTGAGGTTTAACCCATATGGTGCTGATCTTATGAGACACAGAAGAAGACATTTGAAAATTAAAATGGTGTGTGGCCCTAGCTGGTTTGACTTAGTGGCTAGAGCATCCACCTGAGGACTGAAGAGTTCTGGGTTTGATTCCAGTCAAGGGCCATGTCTGCATTGTGGGCTCAATTCCCAGTAGGTGGCATGCAGGAAGCAACCAATCAATGAATCCCTCTCACCATTGATGTTTCTATGTCACTCCCTTCTCTCCCTTCGTCTCTGAAATAATTAAGCTGGCAAATACCAACGACAAAAAAAGAATTTTAAAAGCAGCCAGAGAGAGACAGAAAGTAACATATAAAGGAACCCCCATCAGACTAGCAACTGATTTCTCCACAGAAACTTATCAGGCCAGAAGGGAATGGGATGAAATATACAAAGTCATGCAAAGGAAGGGTCTGAATCCAAGAATACTGTACCCAGCAAGGCTATCAATCAAAAGTGAAGGTGAAATCAGGAGCTTCACAGACAAAAACAGACTAAGGGAATTTATCTCCACCAAACCAGCAATGCAAGAAATGCTAAAGGGTCTACTGTAAAATTAAAGAAATAGAAAGCAAAGAAGGAACACAGGGGTATAGAATAAAAATGGCGTCAAATAAGTATCTATCAATAATAACTTTAAATGTAAATGGACTAAATGCTCCAATCAAAAGACATAGGGTAACGGATTGGATAAGAAAACAAGACCCATATATCTGTTGTCTACAAGAAACCCACCTCAGAAAAAAAGATGCACACAGACTGAGGGTGAAGGGATGGAAAAAGGTTTTCCAGGCGAATGGAAGTGAAAAAAAAGCTGGGGTAGCAATACTTATATCTGACAAATTAGATCTCAGAGTGAAGGACATAACAAGAGATAATGAAGGCCACTTCATAATACTAAAGGGAGCAATCCAACAATAAGAAATAACCCTGGTAAATATATATTCACCCAATACGGGAGCACCCAATATATAAAAAAAAAACTGCTGGAGGACATTAAGGGAGAGATTAATAGCAATACAATCATAGTAGGAGATTTTAATACCCCACTGTCACCCTTTGACAAATCATCTGAACAAAAAATCAGCAAAGAAATATCAATCCTAAATGACTCGCTAGACCAGATGGAATTAATCGACATCTTCAGAATATTCCACCCCAAAGCCACAGAATATACATTCTTCTCAAATGCACATGGGACATTCTCAAAGATAGACCACATTTTGGGACATAGGCAAAGTCTCTTCAAATTCAAGAAGATAGAAATCATATCAAGCATCTTCTCAGACCATAATGGCATAAAACTGGAAATTAACTACAATAAAAAAAATCCAAAGAAATCAAACACATGGAGACTAAATAGCATGCTATTAAACAAGGACTGGGCTACCTGAGAAATCAATGAAGAAATTAAAAACATCCTGGAAACAAATGACAATGAAAACACAACAATCCAAAATCTATGGGACACAGCAAAAGCAGTTTTGAGAGGGAAGTTCATATCCCTACAATCCTATTGCAAAAAACTAGAAAAAAATGGTAACAAATAATCTAACTCTACAACTCAAAGAGTTAGAAAAAAAGCAACAAGAAAAGCCCAGTGTAAGCAGAAGGAAGGAAATAACAAAAATCAGAGCACAGATAAATGACATAGAGACCAAAGAAACAATACATAAGATCAACAAAACCAAGAGCTGGTTCTTTGAAAGGATAAACAAGATAGATGGACCTTTAGCCAGGCTAACCAAGAAACAAAGAGAGAGGACCCAAATAAACAAAATCAGAAACGAAAGAGGTGAAATAACAACAGACCCCGCCGAAATACAAAGGATTGTTACAAAATACTACGAACAACTCTATTCCAACAAACTGAGCAACCTGAAGGAAATGGACATATTCCTAGAAAAATACAAACTTCCAAAACTCAATCAGGAAGAATCTAAAAATCTCAATAGAGCAGTGACTTGGGAAGAAATTGAAACAGTCATCAAAAAGCTTCCAGCAAACAAAAGCCCAGGGCCAGATGGCTTAACAGGAGAGTTTTACTAAACATTCAAGGAAGAAATAAAACCTATCCTCCTCAGACTATTCCAAAAAATTCAAGAGGAAGGAACACTTCCAAACTCCTTCTATGAAGCCAGCATCACCCTAATACCAAAACCAGATAAAGACAACTCAATGAAAGAGAATTACAGGCCAATATCCCTCATGAACATAGATGCCAAAATCCTCAACAAAATTCTAGCAAATCGACTACAGCAGAGCATCACAAAGATCATACACCATGACCAAGTAGGATTTATTCCAGGAATGCAAGGTTGGTACAATATCCGCAAATCAATAAACGTGATACATCACATAAACAAGTTGAAAGATAAAAATCATATAGTCATATCAATTGATGCAGAAAAATTATTTGATAAAATCCAACACCCTTTCCTGATAAAAACTCTCAACAAGGATCATACCTCAACATAATAAAAGCTATATATGATAAACCCACAGCCAACATCATATTTAATGGGCAAAAACTAAAACCATTCCCTCTAAGAACAGAAACAAGACAGGGATGCCCACTATCACCACTCCTCTTTGACATAGTACTGGAAGTACTAGCCATTGCAATTAGACAAGAGGAGGAAATAAAAGGCATCCAAATTGGAAAAGAAGAAGTAAAGTTATCCTTATTTGCAGATGACATGATATTGTATATAAAAAACCCAAAAGACTCCATTAAAAAACTAATTGGCTTAATAAATGAATTTGGCAATGTAGCAGGATACAAAATTAACGACAAGAAATCTATGTCATTTCTATACAGCAACAGTGAATTTATAGAAACAGAGACTAAAAAAGCAATTCCATTTACCATCACACCAAAAAAATTAAGATACCTAGGAATAAACTTAACTAAAGAAGTAAAGGACCTATACGCGGAAAACTACACGACACTGAAAAAAGAGATAGAGGAAGATGTAAACAGATGGAAGAACATACCATGTTCATGGATTGGTAGAATCAACATCATCAAAATGTCCATACTTCCTAAAGCAATATATAGGTTCAATGCACTCCCCATCAAAATACCAACGGCATATTTCACTGACCTAGAAAGAACTCTCCAAAAGTTCATTTGGAACAATAAAAGACCCCGAATAGCCACAGCAATCCTGAGAAAGAAGAGTAAAGTAGGAGGGATCTCAATACCAGACTTCAAACTGTATTACAAAGCCACTGTTCTCAAAACAGCCTGGTACTGGCACAAAAACAGACATATAGATCAATGGAATGGAATCGAGAACCCAGATATCAACCCAAATCACTATGCTCAATTAATATTTGACAAAAGAGGCACGAATATACAATGGAGTCAAGACAGTCTCTTCAATAAATGGTGTTGGGAAAATTGGACAGATACATGCAAAAGAATGAAACTATATCACCAACTTACACCATACCCCAAAATAAACTCAAAATGGATACAGGACTTAAACATCAGACGGGAAACCATAAAAATACTAGAAGCATCCACAGGCAACAAAATCTCAGACATATGCCAAAAGAACTTCTTCACTGATACTGCCCCTAGGGCAATGGAAGCTAAAGAGAAAATAAACAAATGGGACTACATCAAAATAAAAAGCTTTTTTACAGCAAAAGAAACCATCAACAAAACAACAAGAAAGCCCACTGTGTGGGAGAACATATTTGCAAATGTTACCACTGATAAAGGTTTAATCTCCAACATCTACAAACAGCTTATACAACTAAATAAAAGGAAGATGAATGATCCAATTAAAAAATGGGCAATGAACCTAAATAGAATCTTTTCAAAAGAAGACAGAAGGAAGGCCAAAAGGCACATGAAAACATGCTCAAAGTCACTAATTATCCAAGAGATGCAAATCAAAACAACAATGCGGTACCATCTCACACCTGTCAGAATGGCCAACATCAACAAATCAACAAACGACAAGTGTTGGCGAGGTTGTGGAGAAAAAGGAACCCTGGTGCACTGCTGGTGGGAATGCAGACTGGTGCAACCACTGTGGAGAACAGTGTGGAGTTTCCTCAAAAAACTGAAAATGGAACTCCCATTTGACCCAGTAATCCCACTCCTAGGAATATATCCCAAGAAACTAGAAACACCAATCAGAAATAGCAGCACAATCTACAATAGCTAGAATCTGGAAACAGCCTAGGTGCCCGTCAGCAGATGATTGGATCAAAAAACTGTGGTACATCTACACAATGTAATACTATGCTGCCATAAAAAAGAAGGAATTCTCATCATTTGCAGCAACCTGGATAGAACTAGAGAACATCATGCTGAGTGAAATAAGCCAGTCAATGAAAGAGAAATACCACATGGCCTCACTTATTTATGGATATTAAAAAACATTATAAACTGACAAACCAAAAGATAGATATAAAGACAGTAAAGCAACAAGCAGACTGTAAAATTACAGCGGGGAGATCTGGGGGAGATAAGAGATCAACCAAAGGACTTGTATACATACATATAAGTACAACCAATGGACACAAAACTCTGGGGAGGGAGGGTATGTATGGGAGGGGAAGGCAATGTTAAAATATGTACACAGATAATAATTTAATAAAAATAAATAAATAAATAAATAAAACTGCAAGTAATAAAAGCTAAATGGACAGCAAAAAAATAAATAAATAAATGGTATTCTGCCTTGTATGACACACACACACAAAAAAAATGGTGTGTGGTCTTTATAGAGAGAAATGAAGTACAGAAATGATTATAGGCAGATTACTCTAAAAACCAGTATGAACCAAAAGGGGCAACCTAATAGGTAAGAAAAATTACTTCAAGAAATAGAAACTGAAAAGAGTAAATTAATAAGTGAAAAGATACTCAAACTTTTTTGTAATAAAGAAAATATTATGCAACTCTATATATGTCACCAGATTAACAAATTATCAAATTTTAAACATCTTTACCAAATTTTTATGAGATTGTGGAGAATTCTCAGTTATTGCATACAAACATGTATATTGCATATAAAGTTTAAAAAGTAGTTTGAAAGTATCTAGAAAGGCTGAAACATTTATACTCCAAGACTGAGCAATTATATTTCTGGGTCTGTCACACAAGGTAAGTTTGTGTATTTGTGCACCAGGATATACAATTGAGCAAGTTAATATCAGCATCCATAAAAGTAAAAAACTAGAAACAAAATGAATGTTCATCAACAACAACAACAAAAATGGATAAATAAATTATGGTTATCTTCTCACAATAGCATATTATAAAATAGTGAAAATAAATAAATTACAGATACATATAACAAATTTGATAAAACTTAAATTTTTTGTTAAGTAAAAGAAGCAAGATTCCAAAGAGATGTCTAAATGGAGATCTCTTTAATAATATTTAAGCTATTCTTAAAAATGCTTCACAGCTTGTAAAACAACTTTTATAAAGGAAGAGTGAAAGCATGCACCATGAAAATCAAAACATTGGTGAGCTCTGATGAGGTGTCAGAGGGTACATCTAGGGCTTTTGGGTGCTTATGATGTTTTATTTCTTGATATGGACAGTGATTACACAGAGGATCACTTTATGTTTATTAACTTTGTATATGTGTATGTTTTGTGTACTCTTGTGTTATAGCTCACATTTTGGAAAAGACTAGATACAGAAAAGAGGGTATAATTTAGCAAAGTTTTGCTTAGCAATAAGCAAAAAATTGGATGTTAGAACAAGTGAGAGATGATAATTATAGAATATACTGCTGTCTGTTCATTACATCCCTTTTAAAAACAGGACATGTTGAACTATATTTGTGTCCTAGTTGAAAAGGTCCTGAAGTTTAGGGCAAAAATGATGAGAGAGAAAGGAATAATTGCTAGAGCTGAGCTCCTCAACAAAAAGAGTGGATGGGATCAAGAATAATAGATGGACCTTTGGATTAAGTTGGGGAACTCCTTGTTACTGCCTAAGAGTGAGGTTTTGTGGAACAATGGGGTTTAGGATATTTATTTGGTGGTAACAGTTAAAACCTTTTTTTCAGTGGAAGAAGTTAGGCTTTTTTAAGATGACCCTGAAGTACCTGTGATCAGCCAGTGTTATCCCTATCTCCAAGCAAATGGCCCCTGCCCCAGAACAACACTCACCTTGGTTCTTTCCTGCCAGGCGGTTCATCAAGTAGGATTTTCCTGTCCGATACAGACCTGCAATGGCCACTACCACCACAGGCTGAGAGATCTTGTCTAGAATCTCCAATGCTGTTGGATTTACTGTCAGCTGATTATTCTGATTTTCCACCAGACAAATGGGGTCCATAAGAGTATATTCAGAGGCCATGGTGGGCTGTAAACCAGAGGAACAACTCAGTACAACACAAGATCCAGAAGTCATATCTAATGGTTACTCAAGTCACATGCTTGTCAGCTCTCTACCAGTATGTGTGCAACTTATAAGCCAGATGCCTACATTATGTATGTTTCTAAAAGGTAAGTATTTAGCCTAGTGTGTCAAGGCCTGGCACAGATTCCTTATGTACACTGTCATATTGCTCTTTAAATAAACCCTAATACAACCTTGCCCATGTGTTGCTTAAAAGAATAGGAAAAGCAAAACAAAACTCTGATGATGGATGATGGAGCCATAAGAACATTAACATATTGGGGTTAGGTAGAGGCAGAATGGGACATGTAGGAGATGAGGAGTGACCAGAGAAGATACCTGGAGTTTCAGAGTGATTTCGTTTCTTGTTAACTGCATATGTACTTTGAGCACCTGCCATGTGCTGGGCACTGGTCTCTGTGCTCGGTATCAAGTGGCAAACAAAATGGACACCAATTCCTTCCCCCTTGGTGCTCTATTCTAATGGGAGGAGACAGACAATACAGAAAGCAAATAAGCAGCATGCATAGTACATATATGTTAGATGGAAAGTGCTCAGGAGAAAGCAAGCAGGAACTGAGATAGAGAGCAAGGGGGCTGAATATAAATAGAGGATGTTCAGAATCGGCCTCTCAGAAAGAGAAATAAATGTGCTCTGTGACTCTGAGGAGAACAAATGTAGTAAGTCCCAGGAGCTATAGCAATTGGAGGAGGGGAGACTTTTAAAGGAAGAAGAAGACAAAGAATGCCTCTCTCTCTCAAACACCACAATACAGATCGGTATAAGACTCAGATACAGTTATGAATGCAGGAAGTCATTTATTTAAACTTGAATAAAGGACATTTTTTTTGTTTCTAGGCTGGCAGGGAAGAGAGTCAGTAGCCAGGGTGATTTTGAGTGTGGCCAGAGCTGGCAGAGTAACAAAGCTGGGAGAGGTCCTACTTTAGTGTTTTCATCACAGTGGGCATTTCATACAATCAAGGGACAGGAAGAAGTCAATGTGCTTTAACTGTGCCGTCACTTTCTCAAAGACAATCCTACATAATGTGCTCCATGCTCTCCTAGCTGTGTGCACTGGAAAGAGTAATTTCTGTGCCTCAGTTTGTTCTTCCATAAAATGGCAACACTAAAAATTACGATCTTGTTTTCATTAGCATCATTAGGAAAACAAAATATATGATGAAATTTTAATGCTCTTAAAATCATGTGTTGCTTACTGAATCCTATGTTAGTATTGATTTAAAGGTGAGTGTGTAAGAGGCCAGGGAGGTTAGGTTCTAAATGACACTGTGGATTTGGGCTGAACAGTGACATCTCTTTATCCAGAGCAGTCTTGGGATATCTGAGCATAGATTCTGGAGTGGCTACCAGGTTTCAAATCACTTCCTGTCAATGAGACCGTGGAAAAGAAACTTACCTCTGTGAGCCTGCATTTTCTTAGTGTGATAGATAAAGCAAGTCTTCCTTTCTGACTCATCCCTGTAGGGTCTGGTAACACACAGGGTCTCAATAATTAATAATTAATGTAGTGTTAGGCATTGTGTTGAAATGTGTTTATATGTTCAATAAGCTGCAAATTGCCAACAAATAATAAGGTGTCTAAAATATTTTCCTCAGAAAATAACAAAAAATTTTAACATACTTTCCCTGTACCATTTCTCTTTTTTGTCTAAAGGTGATTGGGAGCAGAGTTGGAGAGTAAAACATGAATCTTCTAGCGCTGTGGTATAAGCAGGAGAAATTACAGAGTTTATTTCTTGAACTGAATATTTAAAATTTGGGGTAGGAATAGATAGGTTAACAATTTTAAAAAATGTAAGAAAACTGAAATGCCCAATCCAAAAGCTGTTAAGTTCAAATGAATGAGTAAAATGAAATAATTCTCCTATGTGGAGTTAGTTGGTTTCCAAAGTTCCTCCTCAGGAGAGACAGTCATCTGAAGTGATGGTGAAAACTACCCCAAGCCTTGACTTCTCAGCAAGGATGACAGACATTCTGAGATGGTTCTTATAATGCCTGGTAAACAAACAGTCTAGATCTTATAGTTATTTCTAGCAGTTGATGATGAATGAAGTATTCTATATCACACAGTTTTGTGCCCTCATAGGAATATTAAGTATTCTTAAATACAAAAATAATCAGAGACAACCTTTCAGGATTTAAATTGTCTGTGAGTCAAGGACCACCTTTTCTCTCAGTTTCTCCAGTGCATGGAAGTGAGGTGGAGATGGTGGTTGTGGTGCAGGGACAGTCTGAGGAGGGAGTGGGATGGAGAGGGAGAGACTCCACCAGGAGCCTCTGCAAGTGGATGGGGGTTCACTCCATCCATCCCAGGAAGGGTTTAGCCCCTTTTGGCATTTGAGGGAGGATGTGTTCCTCCTCTCCCCATGGAGGGCTGTTTGTGTAGCCCTGAGAGGGTGCCAGAGGGGCAGCTCACCCTGGAGACAAGGTGGATGAGCGCTGGTCACTTCACAGAGAGGCCTCTGATCCAAACAGAGACTCTGAGCTGCTGGTAGCCAGGCCCAGTTCTAGCCTCCTGCTGTCCCCTACCCTCCAGAGCCAAGCCTGTGCTTCCAATATGAGGCTTGGGCTTAGGCACCTGTTGTTGTTGTTAATGAGCATGGTCCTGGAAGAGCTAGTTTAGTGGGAACCTAAATGTCTGCAGACAGAGGACAAGTTCTCAGCTGTCCTAGTTCTTCCTTCCCTCCCTCCCTTCTTCTGCATCTGGCTCCTCCCCATACTGACTGTTCTCACTGGAGGCTAAAAATAATGAAGATATTACAGCAAAGTAGTAAAGGGCCAGGTTGATTAGAACCCAAATCAAAATGGAAAGGACACTGCTTTTTTGCTGTTAGAGAAGTAGGTGAGGAATGAAATTTATGCCAAGCCAAAAAGTTCAGAGGCAGATTCCAGAAAGCAGAGACAAAACTGCTTCAGAGCACTGAGAGGTCAGGTAAACAAAATGTCGGTTTTAGTGATGCACCACAGTGGATTCTTTAAAGAGAAACTTTTCATAACATAGTGGGGCCAAATTCTACTTGTAAGGCATAAGAAAGAAGTTGACACTAAGAAATTGGATCTAGTGGACCTGGGCATTGTTTTATTTTATTTTTAAGAGTTTATTTTAAATTACAGTTGGCATTCAATACTGCATAAATTTCAGCATACTAAGTAGCTGTTAGAGATTTCTATAACTTAAGAAGTGAAAGCCACAGTAGGTATAGTACCCAGCTGGCACAATACATAATTATCACAATATTATTGAGTACATTCCCTAGGCTGTACTTTACATCCCTGTGACAGTTTCATAACTACCAATGTGTCTCCTTAATCCTTTCCACATTGTCACCCACCTTCCTCTCTACCTGGCAACCAGAACCTGGGTTACTTCTAAACCAAGAAATCCACTCTGAAACTAAGCTCATATGATGGACTAAAATGTCTGTTATATTCAAAATAAAGTTCTTACCTGTTTTTTCCCTCCTCAGTGTAGGTTGGAGTAGTTTGTCACTTCTCTGTCTTTCACCTGATGGTTGGGCTTTTATTCCCCTTTTCTGATGTCATGTGACTTTTCTGGAATTCCTAAAGACCCATGAATTAGAAGTGTAGGATTTAGAGTAATGTGAAACTGAAAGTAATGCAAAGTAGTGATTGGAAAACCATCAAAGGAATTTCTGAAAGGAATCTGCCTTCCCAAAGCAGGCCTTCTCAGCACACTCACAGAGTCCCTCCCTAAGTCTTCCTTGGTTCTCTGTGTCTTTCTTTCTCACCCTGTGAATCTCTCTCCCTGTTCTTTGGTCTCTGGTCCTCTTTACTCATTCCCCATGTCTCGCTGGGCCTCTTGTCTCTGCCTCTCATGGGATCTCTGCCTGTGGAGAATATCCCTGTCGGCCCCACAATGGAACACACACCAGCAGAACTTGTCTTTTCAATAAAAAAATGAGAAGTGGGAAACAGGGTGAATTAAAAAGCACTAACTGAAAAACAATCCATGTGTCTGCAAATGCATTCCCAATGGCAGCACTTCCATGGGGTGGCAGGGGCGGGGTGTGTTGGCCACATGTTCTGGAGCCTCAGGCACAAAGTGTAGGGAGCTCAGCGCCTGGCTATGGACCCCCTCCCCATCCTTCCTGGGATGGCAGGGTCTGGGAAAGGGATTTAGTCTGTAGAACTAACACAACTAACATGCAGGTATATTAAATCTGTATACATAAAAGTAGTTAAGATGGTAGATGCTATGTTATTGTCTTTTAACTATAATCAAACGGGGGGGGGCAGGGGGAAGCAGGATAAATAATAATGCAAGGGTAAATACCCTTGTGAACCCTCACCTGATTCTGTAGAACCTTTTCCATTTTTCTGGCATCTACTGGCCCCTCTACTCCCCCAATACCTCCAAACCTTCCTATGCTGACCCCAACTCTCCTTCTGTACCAAACCTTCCCCTACACTCAAACACAGATTTCACCCTCTCCCTTCCCCACCGTGAGTCTTCTACCCATTACTTCTTCCTGCCCTGCTCCACCTCCATTCTTCCCTCCTGTCCCAGATCACCTAGCAGCCCTGGCTCTGGGAGAAATCGTTAGAACAAAGCTTTCCTTGGCTGGAAGAGACTCTTCAGGGAGCTGCATGCAGAAAGGCGGTCCCAGTCCTGTACCTGCAACTGCTCTGTCCTGCCAGATGCCAATAAGAAATGGTGTCTCTGGAGACAGAGGGTAGCAGAAGTAGGCTGCTGTTCTTTGAAGCTCCTCATCAGGAGGAAACTCTCCTCCCCACTCCCCCAAGAAAAAAGTTCACCCTGCTGCCTCCCTTATCACATTCAACAGCCCTCCTTTGCCCCTTTCCCTTGAAGTAGAAGGATTGGGGCACATCTATACATATAAGAGTATAATATGCAAATTGACTGAAAGACAGAAGGACCCCTCGACCAATTGCTATGAGGTGCACTGACCACCTCGCAGTCCCTCCCCCCAGATGGCAGGCTCTGATCACCCAATGGCAAATGGAGAACTGGGGTTGGATGTCAGCAGGGGCAGGGCCGACTGCTGGCAGCCAGGGAAGTTGGCCCTGATCACAGGCCAGTCCTAAGGACCAAACCTGCACATGAAATTCATGCTCTGGGCCTCTAGTGTGAATATAACTAACATGTAGGTGTATCTAATCTGCATACATAAAAATAGTTAAGATGGTAAATGTTATGTTGTTTGTTTTTTAACTATAATTAAACAAAAATGGGTAAATAATAATGCAATAATAAAATTAACCAATAAAACCATAAGAAGCATTTTAAATAAGTAGAGCAATGAAACATATACCAAATGAAAGAGATTAGCTTAAAACAGTATCTATAAATCAGCTTATATTTGCTTATTATATCCAATATAATCCCAATTCTGGAGGAATGTCATGAAGTGCCCCTAGTTTTCACTGAGAAATTGGTTGGTAAGTGGAGCCAACACAATACACTGGAAAATAATGGATTCTATTATTAAAACAAATCATTTAAAGTGCTGCACTGAGTTTACTAGAATAGACAGCAGAACAGAATAGGTGGTTACAAAGTAAATTTAAAATATGAATTAGAATAACTGTCAGGCCATTTTTTACCCTTAAAATAAAATTCAGTCTATTTCCTCTCATTGACCTCAAAATAAATTTCTCAAGGATAAACTTTTAAATGTTACCATTTGAGATTGGGAGATTTGCTACTTCAGTAATGAGGGTTCCTCCTTCCCTCTCTCATCCATTCACTTGCTTTTATTATTTGGGTGCAAGTCGGTGTCACCCACAAGATTAAGTCATTTTTAGGGCAATGACTATGTGCAATTAATCTTCATCCACCCCTGAGCACCTAGCACAGTGCTGTGCACACCGCACATACACTCTCTGTACGCACATGCTGCTGATTATTGGTCCTGCCTCCATTGTATATGAGACTCACTGACCCCAGTTGAATCAATGACTTCCTGCTCCTGAGTACCCTAGAACATCCTGCATGGAGTTCTTCATGTGAAAAGCAGCTTAGTATAAAAACATCCCACACCTGAAATTCAGAGTCTGTCTGGACAGCATTTGAAATCCCTAACACATAAATACACATGAATTTTAATATAATAATACTAACATGCAAAGTATTGGATCTGTGGCTATCTTTTAGAATAATACAAGTATTCTAGAGACTGCAACTCCAAGTACACTGGGAAGAGAGGAAATATACCTTTCTCTACCCAGCATTATTAAAAGTCCCTAGGAAGGTTTTCAAACAGACTCACATGAAAAACAACAAACAAACCAAAAAAAAAAAGAAACAGGAAATTTTTTTTTTTTTTTTTGCAGAGAATTCTGTTTTCTTGACAGCTAGTCCATTTCTGAGAAACTCTGAGCTTGTTTCTGTTTCCAGTTACAAAGGATGTGTGTTCAATACAAATACTTTGCACTTGTCCTAATTCAACACAAGATAATCCTCACTTGTGAGAAAAACAAGGGCAAGGGCCAGAGACTTTTAGTTTCTAGAAACATTGATTCACTGTCCTAAGCAGTGAGGTTAAAGGGAGACACACAGCACCAGTATTTCAGTTCACATTTGCAAACACAGAGCCATGGATGAACCTAATTTGACCTTCCTCTTAGCACACTGACTCATCATTTGAAGAAATCCCAAAATAATCACTAGGGCCTTGTCACTCAATAAGCTGCTATTAAAAACAAACAAACGCCGAAGCCGATTTGGCTCAGTGGGAGAGCGTTGGTCTGCGGACTGAAAGGTCCCAGGTTTGATTCCGGTCAGGGGCATGTACATTGGTTGCGGGCACATCCCCGGTGGGGGGTGTGCAGGAGGCAGCTGGTCGATGTTTCTCTCTCATTGACATTTCTAGCTCTCTATCTCTCTCCCTTTCTCTCTGTAAAAAATCAATAAAATGTATTTAAAACAAACAAACAAACAAACAAACAAGCCAACAAACAAAAACATTACACAGCCTGGTGGGTATGGCTCAGTGTTTGAGCTTCAGCCTATGAACTGGGAGGTAATAAATAGTATGATTCTTGTCAGAGCACATGCCTGGTTGGGGGATAGATCCCAAGTAGGGGTGGTCGGGGAGGTAGCCAATCAGTGATTCTCTCTCATCGTCGATATTTTTCTCTCTCCCTCTCCCTTCCTCTCTGAAATAAGTAAAAATACATATATTTTTAAAAAAATACATTAAATATTTTAAATTGTATTTAGTGCTGTGTGAAATGCAAATAATATGAAGGTGAGAGTCTCCTCCAGCCAGTACGACTGAACCTGTGGCTGGCTCCAGGCTCCTGGCGGCAGCACCATAAGAGCCTAGCTTCTCTCTGTGGTGCCTTCATCAGTATTTGCTGAACTTCCCAGGCCTCGCTGGTCCTCATCTGTAAGCTCACTGCAGAAATCTTGGAGGATGCGGATCCCCGCAAAATCAACCTGGGAGTGGGAGCTTATCACGTGGATGACTACCAGCCTGGGTATTGCCTGTAGTGAGGAAGGTGGAGCAGAAGATTTCTAAGGACAGTAACCTAAACCACCAGAGTATCTGCCGATCCTGGGCCTCACAGAGTTCCGGACCCATGCTTCCTGCCTTGCCCTTGGGAGGACAGCACAGCAATCCGGTAGAAGCAGATAGGAAGTGTGCAGTGTTTGGGGGGAACTGGTGCACTTTGAATCAGAGTGGAGTTCATAGCACAATGGTACAATGGAACAAACTAGGACACACCTGTCTAGGTATCTTCACCAACCTGGGAGAATCACAATGTTGAATTTAAAGACATCCAGTCCTATCTCTACTGGTATGCAGTGAAGAGAGGACTCAACTCCCGGGGTTTCCTGAAGGATCTAGAGATGCTCCAGAGTGTCCCATCGTTGAACTCCATGCCTGTGCACACAACCCACTGGAACTGTCACTTGTGCACTTGTATGTTCTGCTTGGCTTTGTACAAAGTTGTCCCCAAAATCAGGTTATTTGATGAGCCACGTGTAATTGTGGGTGTTGACTGTGTCATTAAAACATCACCTCTATCAAAAATTTTAAAAAAGGCAAGTAATACCTACATAATACCATGCTGAGGAATAACTTAAGTTTAATTAGTAACACCCGTATAGAATTTAGAACCACAGTGGCGCTCACATTTGGTGATTTTGACACCAGGAACCCAGCACACGTGGGATTTGGACCCACATACTGGACAGCCAAAGGAAGTTCTAAACCATTGTTTCATTTTACTATGATTTTTGTCCCTCTCTTCCTTATTCATTTTACTGAGCTGAATAAAATGAAATTGAATACTTTCATGCAAGTATTAAAAAAGAAATTGATGACACATCAAAAGAAGATGTGCTGATAACAATCGGTGATTAGAATGCACAAGAAGGAAATAAAGCAGAATCAAATGTCACCGAAAAATTTGGACTGGGGATCAGAAACTAAGCAGGAAAACAGCTCAGGAAGTTTTGTGAGATAAACAACTTGTCCATCACAAACACATGTTTCACACAACCAGTCAACTGTGTGCATGGACATCAGGAGGTGGCCAATATGGACTGTGTAATTAGCAGCAGAAGATGGAGAAGCTGTGGTCTCTCTTCCGGGTAAATTTGTAAGGAAATAACCAGTGGATTATTGTGTATTCTGTAATGAACTCTCAAACAGTTCAGACACAGAAACAAAGTATGTGGTAAGATAACATTAAGGAGATTTTGTATTTTGGGACAAGTTTGTGAGGAATGGGTATTCATTCTTCTTTGAAAGTTTGGTAGGAATCACCAGTGAAGCCATTTGGGCCTGAGCTTTTCTTGGTGGCAGTTTCAAACTCTTTACTTGGTACAAGTCTATTCAGGTGAGCTATTTCTTCTTGAGAGACTTTCAGTAGTTTGTGTCTTTCTAATAATTTGTTTATTTTTAAATCTAATTTGTTGCCATACAGTTGTCCATAGTATTGCCATATAATTCTTTTTATTTCAGTAATGTCCCCTCTTTCATCTCTGATTTTAGAAGTTTGAATCTCCTTTCTTGTTTTCTTGGCCTGTTTAGTTAAAAGTTTGTCAAAATTGCTGCTCTTTCCAAAGATCCAGCTTATGCTTTCACTGATTTTTTTCACCATTATCTAGTTCACTAATATCGTAACATTCACATACATAAATCTCTATTTTTTTCTTTCTGCCCACTTTGGATTTAGTTTGCTTTTATGTTACACTCAGCGCATGTGTCAAACACAAGGCCCACGGGCCAAATCCAGCCCGCCAGGCCTTGCAATGTGGCCCGCACCGTGCTGTCATCACTGCACTCTGCTGTCAGTTTATGACATTGTCAGTTTAGGACTGTTCAGTAAACGATTCGGCCCGCGATTTAGGCTGGATTTTAGATTTTGGCCCCTTCTCTGATTGAGTTCGACACCCCTATGTTACAGTGTCCTAAAATGAAAGGATTTTAATTTGAGATTTGTTGTTTGCTTAGCAGTGCCACAGAGCATATATATATATATATATATATATATATATATATATATATATATAATATTTAACGGAACATATTTCAGTCTGTTCTCTATATCTATGATTCCATTTCCTATTTTTTTGTTAGTTTATTTTGTTCATGAGTTTCCACATATAAGTTTAATAATATGGTATATGTCTTCCTCTGAGAGACTTACTTCACTTAACATAATACTCTCCAGGACCTCAGAGAGCAGGGGTGGGGGGGAGGATTGAGATATTGGGTGCAAAAGGTAGAGAAATTAAACAAAAAACCACAAAAATTCATATATACAGACAACAGTATGGTGATTACCAGAGGTAAAGGGGGGTAGAAAGGTAGAGGAGAGAAAAGAATAAATGGTGACAGGAGACTTGACTTTGGGTGGTGAACATACAATACAATATTCAAATGATCTATTATATAATTGTACACTTGAAACCAATATAATTTTATTAACTAATGTCACCCAAATGAATTCAATGAATTAAAAAGAAAAATAATAGACCTGAAATGTATGCTAAGTTAATTCCAGTGAAATACAGAATGGTTACTTCTATAACTCTATTCCTTCTTACCTCCATTTAGTGCTATTAATTTTACACACATATTACACATTATATTTACACTAGAGGCCTGGTGCACAAAATTCATGCATGGGTGCGATGCCTAGGCCGGGCTGACTATCAAAGCGTGGGTGTCTGGTGTGGAAGGGCAGGTCTCAGCTGATCTCTGGGCTCTGGGCAGCACCTGGGCCACCGGGCCCTCACAACACCCCCTCCACCTGAGTCACGGAGCCCATGCAGAGATGTGGTGAGCATAGTTGGACACCATGGGCCAGAGTACAGCATGGGCATCTGCACACTCTCCAAGCTGGCCTCACAGACCAGCTCTTGGGAGAACCCAAAGGGAGCCCAACTGGCTCCTGTGGTCCTGGTGGTTGCAGCCTGGCTAATAGGAAGTAGTGGTGTGGGTTCGGTGCCAGCTTCTAGCAGGTGCTCAGCATCTGAGGACAGGAGTATCCCTAGCAAGTGAAAATGGCACCCTGGGAGAGGGTAGCAGGGGGAGAGAGAGCAAGCTTGGCCGACACTGCACATTCTCACTGCACCTCCGTCCCCTTCATCCCGCACCCAGGTAGCCCACAAGAGGTCAGAGCCCCCTACCCGGGAACCATGGGAGAGTGATCACCACCACCCAATTCCAATTCCCCATCTCAGCCCAGAGCTTGGCCCCAATTGGACGATCAAAGCCTGCCGGACACTAGTCACTGTCTGTGGGGTGATGGGATGAGTCCTGGCCCCGTGCCCAGATCCCTCAGTGACTGGGTGCTGGGCAGAGGCCCCACACCCCCCATCTCCACTCATTGCCATCTGCAGGGCAATTTGTGGGGTGATTGAACCTCCACTCCCACCTGCATTGGCCTGGTGCTACCCCCTCACCTGCTCCACCATCCTGCCACAGTCCCCCTCTAGCGCAGGGCTATCAGGCCTGGCAGCCCCTCCACTGCTGCCCACTGCCAGTGCTGCATCACCAACACCCGCCATCTCCTGCACCCTGGTGGTCAGCGCATGTCATAGAGAGCAGGTGAACTCCCGGTTGAGGGGACAATTTACATATTAAGTTTTTATTACAATATATAGGGCTAGTGGCCCAGTGCACAGATTCATACCATTGAAAAGAAATGAATTAGCCAAAATCGGTTTCGCTCAGTGGATAGAGCGTCGGTCTGCAGACTGAAAGGTCCCAGGTTTGATTCCGGTGAAGGGCATGTACCTTGGTTGCTGGCACATCCTCAGTGGGAGGTGTACAAGAGGCAGCTGATCGATGATTCTCTCTCATCAATGTTTCTAACTCTCTATCCCTCTCTCTTCCTCTCCGTAAAAAATCAATAAAATATATTTAGAAAAAAAAAAAAAAGAAAAAAAAAAAGAAAAGAAATGAATTAGAAGGTGGCTGGCTGAGTGGGACTGGGTGAGACAGGCTGGACATGCCCTAGAACCAACCTCCCGAGGTTTCAGCTCCTGTGTTGAGCATCTTCCCCCTGGTGGTCACTGCACATCATACCTACTGGCCAGTCGGCCTGTCTACTTTTCATATATATATATATATATATATATATATATATATATATATATATATATAACACCCCCAACAATACATTTTGATAATTACCAATTTGCATGATTTTCTATTTTTAAAAAGGCTGAAGGAGGAAAAATAAATGTATAGGGCTTCTTATAGTAACTTTCATTCATACAGTCTCTGTTTCTCTGTATTCCTATGAGCTCGTGTAACATCTCTTTATTTCAATAGGCTGAGCAACCACTTACCTCCTTTATTCTGCTTTGCTAAATATGTTACTTTTAAGTATGAAATAGGCCCTAAGA
The DNA here is from genome assembly GCF_964339955.1 of Pipistrellus hanaki. NCBI lineage: Eukaryota > Metazoa > Chordata > Mammalia > Chiroptera > Vespertilionidae > Pipistrellus > Pipistrellus hanaki. The sequence continues at coordinate 137,073,580 of NC_140504.1, read as the reverse complement.
TACAATTATTAATATATACATATTGTTGTGTACAATTGCTTCTTGAACCAGTTAAGAGGAGAAAGAAGAGGAAATTTGTATACTGTCTTTTATAATTAAATTTGTATACTATCTTTTATAATTATAATTAAAATTTATACTGTCTTTTATAATTACACAATTCCCTTACTGGTGTTCTTTGTTTTTTTTATGTGGATTTGTATTACCATCTGAGGTCGCTTGCTTCCTGCTGAAAACCTCCCTTTGTGTTTTTTCTAAAGTCAATTTGCTATAAAGTTTCTTCAAGTCTCCACACTGTTTCAAATAAAACGAGCTCTTTGGGGAAGAAATTCAGCGATTTCTGTGATTATGCACTGCCTCTCTCCCTGCAAAAATATCTGAGCCCCTGATCCTCCCTGGGAAGGGGTGGTAGCCTCTGGTCTTCTCTATTTGCCTCTCCCAGCTTGGAAACTCCTTCCTACAAGTTTGCCAAGAGGGATCAGGCCAGGCATCTCAGCCCCCATCCTTCCTTCCACCTACTGATCAGCTTAAGTCTTCACTCTGTGAGTGTGCCTGGGTGCATGTGGGAAACCCCAGCTTCCAGGAATTTAGTCTCTGCAATCAGTGCTGGAGGCCATGAGAAATACTGGTGGCCTGCCTCTCCCAGTATTTGAAAGAGAGAAGAGGGAGCCACATCTTGTTGAGCACACCCACCAAGAGCAGAGCTTTTGTCAAACTGAACTAGTTAAGGAATTCTGTGAAATCCAGATACCCTTCTGTTTTTACAGCTTTCAGAAATTCCTTTGATGGTTGTCCAATCACTACTTTGCAGTACTTTAAGTTTCACATTACTCTAAATCCTTCACTTCTAATTAATGGGTCTTTAGGAATTCCAGAATGTCACATGACATCAGAAAAGGGGAATAAAAGCCCAACCATCAGGTGAAAGACAGAGAAGTGACAGAAAATACTCCAACCTACACTGAGGAGGAACAAAACAGGTAAGAACTTTATTTTTACATGTATACACACACACACACACACACACACACACACACACACACACACACATATATATATATATATATATATATATATATATATATATATATATATTTATAAATCTTTATTGTTCATATTATTACAAATGTTCCTCATTTTTTCCCCCTCCATTGCTCCCCTCCACCAGATTCCCACCCCACCCTCTGCCCTTTCCCCATCCCCCATTGTCCTCATCCATAGGTGCACAGTTTATGTTCAGTCGCTTCCCACACCCCATACTCCCCTTTTCCCTGAAAATCGTCAGTTCACTCCTTCCATACCTCTGATTCTATTATATTCACCAGTTAATATTGTTCATCAGATTTTTTAATTTCCTTGGTTTTTAGATTCACTTGTTGATATTTATGTATTTGTTGTTCATAATTTTTATCTTTATTTTCTTCCTCTTCCTAGAGAACCCCCTTCACCAATTCATATAATTCTGGTTTGGCAGTGATGAACTCCTTTAGCTTTATTTTATCTGGCCTTTGATTCTGAGTGATAGCTTTTCTGGGTAGAGTATTTTTGGCTGTAGGTTCTTGCTATTCATCACCTTGAATATTTCTTGCCATTCCCATCTGGCCTGTATGGTTTCTGTTGAGAAATCAGCTGACAATCATATGGGTACTCCTTTATAGGTAACTACCTGATTTTCTCTTGCTGCTTTTAATATTCTCTCTTTGTCTTTTGCTCTTGGAATTTTAATTATGATGTGTCTTGGTGTGGTCCTCTTTGAATTCCTTTTGTTTGGGGTTCTGTGTGCTTCCTGGACTTGTAAGTCTAATTCTTTCACCAGGTGGGGGAAGTTTTCTGTCACTATTTCTTTCAGTATGTTTTTGGTATCTTGCTCTCTCTCATCTTCTGGAACCCCCATAATTCTGATGTTGGTTCGCTTGAAGTTGTCCCAGAGGTTTCTTACATTATCTTCAATTTTCTTGATTCTCTTGTCTTCTTGCTTCTGCTGAGGAGTGTCTTCTGGCTCTTTATGTTCCAGATCTTTTACTTGATTCTTTCAATCTTCCATTCTGTTTTTAGGACTCTGTATAATATTTTTTTATTTCAGACAATGTATTCTTTATTTCTAGTTTATCCCTTATTATTTCTTTTTTTAAATATATTTTATTGATTTTTACAGAGAGGAAGGGAGAGAGATAGAGAGTTAGAAACATCGATGAGAGAGATTCATCGATCAGCTGCCTCTTGCACATTCCCTACCAGGGATATGTCCGTAACCAAGGTACATGCCCTTGACCGGAATTGAACCCGGGACCTTTCAGTCCCCAAGCTAATGCTCTATCCATTGAGCCAAACTGGTTTCGGCAATCCCTTATTATTTCTTGTTGATCTCTTATTATTTCTAGTTGATCCCTTTTCATATCCTTATAGGTCTTATCGACCTTTTCTAGGAAATTCTTGAAAAACCTTATAAGCATGGTTTTGAACTCTATATCCAGTCACTTTTTGTCCTCCATTTCTTTTGTTTGTGATCTGTTTCCTTGTCTTGGTATTTTCACAGCTTCCCTGATTTGGTAGCCTTAAAAGTATTTGTGTTCAGGTAGATGGGGCAGAGTTTCAGGGTGGAGCCTACAGCCTTGACTTCTGTCAGCCCTGCCCTATGAGGCTCCTGAGTCTCAGTGTTCCTTAATGTCTTTAGGTACTCGCTGCAAGCACCTCTGAGAGAAAGGTGCCCTCGATTTTTGCCTGCTACCAAACAGTCTAGTCTCTCCCCCAATGAGCCCGGAACTGGGGTTCAGTTGGAAGTGGGGTTGGAAGTGGGGTTCAGAGCAGTCTGGAGCTTTTGTCTCCTTTCTGCTAGGGCAATCCCGCGGCACAGTCAACACTCTGTTCTCTGTGTGAAATGTGCGCGCCTCCAGGACTGCCTTTCGTTGCTACCCTGAGTTTCCACCTTACAGCCCAGGCTCCCTCCTTATGTGTCTGGGTCCCCAGGGTCTTGCCCAGAACTAGGGTTCAGTGCTGTCGGAACTGGGGCTCAGCACAGTCTGGAGCTTTTATCTCCTTCGCAGGGGTCCTCAAACTTTTTAAAGTGGGGGCCAGATCACGGTCCCTCAGAGAGCTGGAGGGCTGGACTATATGAACTACTAATTCCTACTGTAACACCTCGGCTGCTCTCACTGCCCAAAAAACCTGGCGGGCCGGATCAGACTCCTCTGCGGGCCACATGTGGCCCGCGGGCCGTAGTTTGAAGACCCCTGCGCTAGAGAATGCCAGCCAGGGACTCAGCCTTCCCCTCCTCTCCGTCTCCCTCCTCTCCGTGCGTGCACCATGTCTCCGTACCTGAGGGTTTTACAGCTGCACTGATTTTCCTTCTGGTTTTCTCTTTTCTCCTCATTGTAGAATTTCCAGTCAGTTGACTTTCCTGTAGTTCTGGATAATGTCCATTTTGTATTTTAGTTGTATTTTATTGAAATTGTTGTGTGAGGCTGCAGTTAGGTGTTTACCTATGCGGCCATCTTGGTTTCTCTGAGAAGAAAAAATATATATTTTAAAATATTTAGAGAAGGCAAAGGGAAGAGAGAGCGAGCCCAGCACCTGTTCCCAGGCCTCCAGCTGCTTGAAATTTAGACTGCCACATTTTTCCTACAGATAAGGATCTCAGATTCTGATAAGCCTGAAAAGGGGAATGGGGGAATTTCTAACTGCGTTTTTAATCCCCTAACAGAACCTTTAAGTGTCCAAGGAGTTGCAGGGGAGGGAGGTGGCGGGGGGGGGGGGGGGGTCTCATTGGGGCGAAGGGGGTCACAGGAAAATTTCCCTCCTTGTCACCGCCCCCTCCAGCTACACTAAACAACCCCTGGAAGGAATGGACACTGGGTGGGTGGAGACAGGGAGCAGCGCAGGTCCCAGGTGGCTTCCACCAGGGCGTTTTCATCTGGCAATCCACTGGGAAAATTGCCAACGAAGGTGGCATGGGGGAACTGGTGACCCCTACACTGCAATCAGACTCCCTGAACGTTCTGAAAAGGTCCTCTGTTTATGTGTGTTTGCATTAATATTACTGATTTTAAAACTATAAATTAAGAGTTGACATACACACACAAGGACCAAGTGTCCCTCAAAATATTTTCCTTTTCTTCTAAAAATTTTACAATGTACTATAATCATTAATCACATTAACCTTAAATGGCCAATTGAAACAAACAGTAGTTAACTTTAGAATTTGGTCCCTGCTTTTAACTTTCTGGATTATAATTGTTACAAATTCATACCTTCAAATTAATAAATATAGACATAAATTTCGTTAGGTAGGTTGATTCCCCTCTGACAGAAAACAAAGCACCTCTGGGAAAAAGGAATCCCAGTGGCCACTCGAGGCAGTTGGCTAGCTGTCAGAGCACTCAGCTTTAAAACAAATCAAAGGTTTCTTTCTTTAATTTTTTTAAAATCAGACCAAGTAATATATTTTGAATTCTTAATTATTTAAGAGAAAACACATTTTGTTTTCTCAAAAATAGTTGCTATACTCTAGGCATTTAGTTACCACATTATATAACTTCTCCCAATTCAATTTGAATCTTAAACTTTCAGAGCTTTAAAAAAAAAATTTTTTTTAGGTAGCAAATCAAATGCTTAGCATTTCCCAAATCAATAATACTTTTACAGTTTTTAAAGATGCATTTCAAATAAAATGTAAGGCATATTTAATAAATAGACTAATTTCAATTCTCTAGACTAGGGGTGTCGAACTCAATCAGAGAAGGGGCCAAAATCTAAAATCCAGCCTAAATCGCGGGCCGAATGGTTTACTGAACAGTCATAAACTGACAATGTCATAAACTGACAGCAGAGTGCAGTGATGACAGCGCGGTGGGGGCCACATTGCAAGGCCTGGCGGGCTGGATTTGGCCCTCGGGCCTTGTGTTTGACACATGTGCTCTAGACTATGCAAGGCATATTTAGATCAACCCTTCAATATTATAACAATTCAACACACTTAGATTTAAGTTTTTATCATTTGATTTAGTAAACTTCTAAGTTCTTTTCAAAATGGTCATAATTTTCCTTTCTTGACCTCCACTGAGAGGTCATTTGCTCTTCTCTTAACATCCTTGAAATGATCAACCATCAGAAAAAGAGGAGTTGTCTGAGTCTGTCCCAATTTATCCGTCCAGTATGTCACAAGAATAACACAAAAGAAAACAATAAAAGACAAACAGAAAGCACCAAAAACCAGCCTCCCAACTCCATGGGAGCAAATCCAGACCAGAATGGATGATGGTTTCTCACCAACCGACGATAGCGACTCATCTCATCCCAACCCAATGAGGGAAATATATTCCCCTTCCAGATGAACCTGAAAGTCTTCTTCACATGTTTGGACATAGGCAAAGTCTCTTCAAATTCAACAAGATAGAAATCATATCAAGCTTCTTCTCAGATCATAGTGGCATCAAATTGAAAATCAACTACAATAAAAATAATCCAAATAAATCAAACTCATGGAGACTAAATAGCATGCTATTGAACAAGGACTGGGTGACCAGAAAAATCGAGGAAGAAATCAAAAACATCATGGTAAAAAATGACAATGAAAACACAACAATCCAAAATCTATGGGACACAGCAAAAGCAGTTTTGAAAGGGATGTTCATATCCCTACAAGCCTATTGCAAAAAACAAGAGAAAATGGTAACAAATTATCTAACTCTACAACTCAAAGAGTTAGAAAAAGAGCAGCAAGAAAAGCCCAGTGTAAGCAGAAGAAAGGAAATAACAAAAATCAGAGTGGAGATAAACGACATAGAGACCAAAGAAAGAATACATAAGATTAACAAAACCAAGAGCTGGTTCTTTGAAAGAATAAACAAAATTGATGAACCTCTAGCCAGACTAACCAAGAAACAAAGAGAGAGGACTCAAATAAACAAAATCAGAAACAAAAGAGGTGAAATAATAACAGACCCCGCCGAAATACAAAGGATTGTTACAAAATACTACGAACAACTATTCCAACAAACTGAACAACCTGGAGGAAATGGACATATTCCTAGAGAAATACAACCTTCCAAAACTCAATCAGGAAGAATCTATAAATCTCAATAGAATAGTAACTCGGGAAGAAATTGAAACAGTCATCAAAAAGCTTCCAGCAAACAAAAGCCCAGGGCCAGATAGCTTCACAGGAGAGTTTTACCAAACATTCAAGGAAGAACTAAAACCCATCCTCCTCAGACTATTCCAAAAAATCCAAGAGGAAGGAACACTTCCAAACTCCTTCTATGAAGCCAGCATCACCCTAATACCCAAACCAGATAAAGACAACTCAATGAAAGAGAATTACAGGCCAATATCCCTCATGAACATAGATGCCAAAATCCTCAACAAAATTCTAGCAAACTGGCTCCAGCAGAGCATCACAAAGATGATACACCATGACCAAATAGGATTTATTCCAGAAATGCAAGGATGGTACAATATCTGCAAATCAATAAATGTGATACATCACATAAACAAATTGAAAGATAAAAATCATATAGTTGTATCAATTGATGCAGAAAAAGCATTTGATAAAATCCAACACCCTTTCCTCATAAAAACTCTCAACAACGTGGGAGTACAAGGATCATGCCTCAACATAATAAAAGCTATATATGATAAACCCACAGCCAATATCATACTCAGTGGGCAACAACTAAAACCATTCCCTCTAAGAACAGGAACAAGACAGGGATGCCCACTCTCACCACTCCTGTTTAACATAGTACTGGAAATGCTAGCCATTGATATTAGACAAAAAGAGGAAATAAAAGGAATCCAAATTGGAAAAGAAGAAGCAAAGTTATCCCTATTTGCAGATGACATGATATTGTACATCAAAAACCCAAAAGACTCCATCAAAAAACTAATTGACATAATAAATACATTTGGCAATGTAGCAGGATACAGAATTAATGCCAAGATATCTATGGCATTTCTATACACCAATAGTGAACTTACAGAAACAGAGACTAAAAAGGAAATCCCATTTACCATTGCACCAAAAGAAATAAGATACCTAGGAATAAACTTAACTAAGGAGGTAAAATACCTATACTCGGAAAAGTATACAACACTGAAAAAAGAGATAGAGGAAGATATAAACAGATGGAAGAACATACCATGTTCATGGATTGGTCTAATCAATATAATCAAAATGTCCATACTTCCCAAAGCAATTTATAGGTTCAATGCACTCCCCATTAAAATTCCAACAGCATATTTCACTGACCTAGAAAGAACTCTCCAAAAATTCATTTGGAACAATAAAATACCATGAATAGCCACAGCAATCCTGAGAAAGAAGAGTAAAGTAGGAGGGATCTCAATACCAGATTTCAAGCTGTATTACAAAGCCACTGTTCTCAAAACAGCCTGGTATTGGCACAAGAAGAGACATAGATCAATGGAATAGAATAGAGAATCCAGATATCGACCCAAATCACTATGCTCAATTAATATTTGACAAAGGAGGCACGAGCATACAATAGAATCAAGACAGTCTCTTCAATAAATGGTGTTGGGAAAATTGTACAGATACATGCAAAATAATGAAACTAGATCACCAACTTATACCATACACAAAAATAAACTCAAAATGGATACAGGACTTAAACATAAGACAGGAAACCATAAAAATACTAGAGACATCCACAGGCAACAAAATATCAGACATATGCCAAAAGAACTTCTTCACTAATACTGCCCCTAGGGCAATGGAAGCCAAAGAGAAAATAAACAAATGGGACTACATCAAAATAAAAAGCTTTTATACAGCAAAAGAAACCATCAACAAAACAACAAGAAAGCCCACTGTATGGGAGAACATATTTGCAAATGTTATTACTGATAAAGGGTTAATCTCCAACATCTACAGACAGCTTATACAACTTAATAAAAGGAAAATGAATGACCCAATTAAAAAATGGGCAATGGATCTAAATAGAATCTTCTCAAAAGAAGACAGAAGGAAGGCCAAGAAGCACATAAAAACATGCTCAAAGTCAATAATTATCCGAGAGATGCAAATCAAAACAACAATGCGGTAACATCTCACACCTATTAGAATGGCCAACATCAACAAATCAACAAACTACAAATGTTGGCGAGGTTGCGGAGAAAAAGGAACCCTGGTGCACTGCTGGTGGGAATGTAGACTGGTGCAACCACTGTGGAGAACAGTATAGAGTTACCTAAAAAACTGAAAATGGAACTCACATTTGACCCAGTAATCCCACTCCTAGGAATATACCCCAAGAAGCTAGAAACACCAATCAGAAAGAATATATGCACCCCTATTTTCATAGCAGCACAATTTACAATAGCTAGGATTTGGAAACAGCCTAGGTGTCCATCAGCAGATGATTGGGTCAAAAAACCATGGTACATCTACACAGTGGAATATTATGCTGCCAGAAAAAGAAGGAATTCTCATCATTTGCAGCAACCTGGATGGAATTGGAGAACATCATGCTGAGTGAAATAAGCCAGTCAATGAAAGAAAAACACCACATGATCTCACTCATTTATGGATAATAAGGAACATTATAAACTGATGAACCAAAAGATAGATATAGAGACAGTAAAGCAACAAGCAGACTGTCAAATTATAGCAGGGAGGGTAGGGAGATCTGAGGAAGATAAGAGATCAACTAAAGGACTTGTATACATGCATATAAGTACAACCAATGGACACAAAACTCTGGGGAGAGAGGGCATATGGAAGGGGGGGGGTAATGGTATATATACAGAGATAATAATTTAATTAAAAATTTTAAAAAAATAATAAATAAATAAATAAATAAATAAATAATAAAAAATAAAAATAAAAGGAGCCAAAACACATAACCAATATTTTTTAAAATCAGAAAAAAAAATACTGCCAACATTTTCTCTCATCAGTTTGTTTCCTACTTCTGTTAAGCTACTCTACCATATTTGAATTTAAGTGTGTGTCAGAATGCTGGCATATATATTCTAGTTATATATCAGGGATATTTTAATTCACTTCTAAAAACTGCAATCCATTGTATTGAACTCTATGTGGAAGAAAATGGGTGACATGCTAACCTGACTAGCTCAGGAAAGGCCTTGCATGACTGCCTTGCAAACTCAGAGACCTAACGTAACCACAAAGGTTAACCAAAATTAAAACTTCAAAACTAAAAGCAGTTTATGGTGGGTAGTCATCTCCTTGGCTGGTAAGCTCCCAGACAAAGGTCAATATTTACCTTACTTGAGCCAGTATATTGTCTTTTTCCCTCCTCTATTTTCTGATATCTTTTTGTTTCTTTTTTCTGTATTTTTTTAAAGTCTTAGATATGTCTCATTTTCCCCCAACTGACATTCTTCCCCAGCCCCAGTCATTCGCAACCCTAATGTCTGTGTCCATTGGTTATGCTAACGTGCATGCGTACAAGTCCTTTGGTTGCTCTCTAACCCCCCTCCCTCCCCTGCCATTTGTCTCTGGATCTATTCTTGTTCATCAAATTATATTGATCATTATATCCCACATATGAGTGAGACCATGTGATATTTATCTTTTTCTGACTGGCTTATTTCACTTAGCATGATGCTCTCCAGTTCCATCCATGCTGTTGCAAATGGTAAAAGTTCCTTCTTTTTTACAGTAGAATAGTACTCCATTGTGTAGATGTACCACAGCTTTTTAATCCACTCATCTGCTGATGGGCACTTAGGCTGTTTCCCAATCTTAGCTTTTGTAAATTGTGCTGTTATTCACACAGAGGTGCATATATCCTTTCTGATTGGTATTTCTGGTTTCTTGGGATACAGTCCTAGAAGTGGGATTACTGGGACAAATGGGAATTCCATTTTTAACTTTTGGAAAAAACTCCATACTGTTTTCCACAGTGGCTGCACCAGACTGCATTCCCACCAGGAGTGCATAAGGGTACCTTTTTTTCTGCAACCTTGACAGCATTTGTCCTTTGTTGATTAGTTGATGATAGCCATTCTGATAGGTGTGAGATGTTACCACATGGAGATGTTTTCATTTGCATCTCTCTGATAATTAGTGACTTTGAGCATGTTTTCACATGTATCTCAACCTTCTGTATGTCCTCTTTGAAAAAGTGTTTATTTCGGTCCTTTGCCCATTTTTTTTATTTGATCATTTATCTACCTCGTTTTATGCTGTATGAGTTCCCTGTAAATGTTGGAGATTGAACCCGTATCTAACATAGCATTGGCTAATACATTGAGTGGCCAGATTATTATGATCTCTGAATGCATAATAATCTGGCCACTCAGTATATATCCTATATAATAAAAGGCTAATATGTAAATTGTCCCCTTGACCAGGAGTTCTACCAGCAGGCAGGTCGGCCAACGCCCATGTGCCCCCTCCCCCCCCCCCCCCCCCCGGCGCTGGCCAGGCTGGCTGGACCCCACCCATGCATGAATTCATGCACTAGGCCTCTAATATATATATATTATTTAATTATAATGAATTCAGAGATCATAATAATCTGGCCACTGAGTGTATATTCTCCCATGCAGTGGGCTTTCTTGTTGTTTTGTTGATGGTTTCTTTTGCTGTCCAGAACTTTTTATTTTGATGTAGTTCCATTTATTTATTTTGTCCTTAGTCAAGGCCTTTTCTTGTAGAAGCAGAAATTGAAACTGCTGATGCCTGTGATATCCTTATACACAAAATGTCAGTGTGTGAGTTCATTTCATTAGTTTATTAGCACATTTTATTTTAATTCCATTTCATGGTTTTTCAGAGTAGTATAAAATATTCATTCCTGTTACATCTTGAGCCAATGACCACTTGGTAGGAGTGATGATCTACTGTGTTCCATGGTTTTATTCACTTCCATCAGCTCTTCCCTAGGATCACAACACTCCAACTCTATCCCAAGACCAGAGGAAACTCTTAAGCAATAGTATGGGGCTTAGGATGTCTTAGAAGGGTGACATATGTGAGGAAGAGCAAGTCTACTCAGAACAGACCACCTGATAACCTCCTCATTGTAAAATGCATCCCATTATACAATCTCAAGTGTTTCTAGATTCAGTAACCATGCTTTTAAATAAATAATCCAGGTAAGAATCATAGTAATCATTATTACTATAATTCAGCAGGAATTGAATCACTCTGTAGGGAAAAACATTGCCTTTTTGGTTTATTTCATCTATGTAAACTTTATGGCTCAACAGAATTGCAAGCATCATGATTTTAATTTTAGTTTCATGGCAATTGCTTAACTTTCTGACATTGCTAATTAAAGTGTTCCTAGTGAAGGGGAGGGGAGCTGATTAGGAAGTTATGTTCTTGGGATTTTTAGAGTATGTTACACATTGACAATCATTCTCTGCTTCTCATCTAGATATATCTCAGCTGATTTTGAAGTTTCCTGCTCTGTTCCTGGAATCCCTCCTTGAGAAGGCATTCATGTTTCTGAAAGAGAAAGTAGAGACTGAACTCACACAATTCCAAACATTTTCCACATGAAATTAAGAAATATGACTATGTAAAGCCACTTTTTCCGTGTACAAAGCTAGCAATTAGTTAAATGGGATTAAAACATTAAATCTGTTTGATTAAAACCACTTATTTTTCTACTCTGCACTGTCCAGAGAAAGAGAGAGAAAGATGGTTATTTGTCATATTAATTTTATCTTCTTTTGTAACATATGCATTTATCACTCTACACTTGTTTATAAATATTGTTTTAAATTAATCCTGCACATTTCAAATGTAGAATTTAATATATATTATTGTATGTATGTGTATATATATATATATATATATATATATATATATATATATATATATATAAAATTGATTTCAGAGAGGAAGAGAGAAGAGAGAGAGAGAGATAGAATTATCAAAGATGAGAATCATTAATTGGCTGCCTCCTGCACACCCCCTACTGGGGATCTAGCTAACAACCTCTGCATGTGCCCTTGACTAGAATTAGTCCGCAGGCAGACACTCTATTGATTGAGCCAAACCAGGTAGGGCTCAAATGTATTTTTATTTTAATTTAGTTCAAAAGATTTTTCTATTTCTATAGTAATTTCTATTTGAGCTATTTAAAAACATATTTCGTAAATTTTATATTTATGGTAGGTTTTTCTAAATGCCTGATTTCTAACATTATTTTACCTGGTCAGAGAAAACAGCTAAGATTTGGAAACAGCTAAGTGCCCATCCACAGATGAGTGGATTAAAAAACTGTGGTACATATGTACAATAGAATATTATGCAGCTGTAAAAAGAAAGAACTCTTATCATTTGCAACAGCATGGATGGATGTCGGGGTTCTTATCCTAGCCTTACAAAGGGTTCTGCATTCTGAAAAAAGGGGCTGTACATAGATGATTAAAGAGTCCAGAAATGAAAGATAATTTTGAAAGGCATTGGAAGTCAGAAGAGCTTCAGCTAAAGGGAGCTAAAGACTCTTCTTTGTCTAGGACCCTGTGCTTTTATTATCACACAATTTGTGCCAAGGCAAGGTGGAAATATATACTTCAAAGGGTAAGTTATCAAAAGATATACAGAAGCATTGCCAGTTTGGGGAATAGCTTACAGCTGTTCAGGTGTTTAGCCAACAGGAGGCAGTAAAATGCCCTGAGCTGTCTGGCAGTTAACAATCCTATTCAGGTTTGGGGGAAATGCCATTTTCAACAGGTAAACTACATATGTGGCTCACACTTGTTGAGCCCCCCAAGTCTCATCAACCTTTTGACAGAACCCTAGTAATTATTACATGCTGGAATTGGTTCTCTCAGCAAATGGACCTGAAGAGCATTATGCTAATTGAACTAAACCAATCTGAGAAAGATAAGTATCTCACTCATACGTGAGATCTAATGAACAACATAAACTGATGAACAAAAACAGACCCAGAGACATAGACACATCGAACAGATTGTCAAGCCTCAGAGGGAGCATGGGAGGGTGAGTCAGTGGAGGGAAAAGGGATCAACCAATGAACTCATGCATATGTGCATAACCCATGGACATAGACAATAGGTTGGTGAAGACCTGGGGTGGAGGGCAGGGTGGGCCAGGAGAGGTCAATGGGGAAAATAGGGAACACATGCAATACTTTTTACAATAAAGATTTAGAATTTGAAAAATCCTATCTAATAAAAGAGTAATATGCAAATTGATTGTCACTTCAACACACAAGATGGCTTCCACCAAGTGGTCAAAGATGGCTGCCCCTGTGTGGACACAAGAAGGCTGCCACAAGATGGCCTGCAGGGGAGAGCAGTTATGGGTTATCAGGCCAGCAGAGAAGGGCAGTTAGGGGAGACCAGGCCAGCAGGGGAGGGCAGTTGGGAGGGACCAGGCCTGCAAGGGAAGATAGTTGGGGGCAACCAGGCCTGTAGGGGAGGGCAGTTGTGGGGTACTAGTCCTGCAGAGGAGGGCAGTTGGGGGGAACCAGGCCTGCAGGGGAGGGCAGTTGGGCAGACCAGACCAGTTGAGGAGGGCAGTTAGGGGTTACCAGGCCATCAAGGGAGGGCAGTTGGGGTTGACCAGGCCAGCAGAGGAGCGTAGTTAGGGGCACTCGGGCCAGCAGGGGAACAGTTAGGCATTGATCAGGCTGGAAGGGAAGTGGTTTGGGGGTGATCAGGCTGGCAGGCAGAAGCAGTTAGGGGCAATCTGGCAGGCAGGGAGGTGAGCGGTTGGGAGCCAGCAGTTCTGGATTGTGAGAGGGATCGCAGATTGGAGAGGGTACAGGCTGGGCTGAGGGATACATACCTTGCTATCCATGAATTTCATGCCCTTGGCCTTTAGTATTAATAATAATAAAAAGAATATATCCTGTAAAATCCAGTGTTCTGTGGATATTTATTAGGCCAGTTTTGTTAATAATGTTGCTCATAATTTTTTAGCTTTATATTTTTGTTAGCCTTTTCTAACAATTACTGAGATAATTTTAAAATCTCTAGCTTTGATTGTGATTTTTCCTCTGTTTCTCAATTTCTGCCATATATAAATTTGTAGCCTTATTATGGGGTGTAAGCATCTATTTAAATTTAAATGTAACACAAATTTAAATACTTGATATATTTTAGGCAAATTGAAGCATCTATCATTATGAAATTACTTTTCTTATCTCCACTAATCCTATTGGCCTTAAAGTTTATTTTTTCTGATATTAATATAGCAACTCCAGCTTTCTTTTGGTTGATAGTTATGTGATATATCTTTTTCTATTCCTTTATTTTACTGCACCATAGAATTTGGTTTCAACTTTTAATCCACTCAATCAATGCTGGTATTTTCTGGAGCATTTTGACCAGCTCTGTCCAGTAAAAATGTAATACAAGACACATATGTAATTTAAAATTTTAAGTAACCACATTAAGAGAATAAAAAGAAACTAGTGAAATATATTCTAACAATGTATTGTATTTAACCCAGTAAATTCCAGGATATTATTTCAGCAAATATTCAATACAAAAAAAGCTATTAATGAGACAATTTATACTTTGTTTTACTAAGCCTGGGAAATCTGATGCATATTGCACACTTACACAACATTTCAACATGATTAGTCTTATTGCAAGTCTTCAACAGCCAAATATGGCTAGTGGACACCATATTGGATTATGCAAATTGACAATAGTGTATTTAATGTAATTTTGTATTTAAATATAATATGTTCTTATGTGTTTTATGTTTGGGCATTACATTGTTCATAATTTGGACTCATCAAAATTACTTGGTATGTTTATACCCCTCTGAGAGAATGCAGAAATCTTAGATACTTTGATCGTATTTTAACCTCTACTCAACTTAATTGGTTTCATTATCTTGATTTTTTTTTAATATATATTTTATTGATTTTTTTTTACAGAGAGGAAGAGAGAGGGATAAAGAGTTAGAAACATCAATGAGAGAATCATCGATCAGCTGCCTCTTGCACACACCCTATTGGCACATGCCCCCGACCGGAATCGAACCCGTGACCCTCTAGTCCACAGGCCAACGCTCTATCCACTGAGCCAAACCGGTTTCTGCTCATTATCTTGCTTTTTAATTCTCTAGATTAGGGGTGTCAAACTCAATTAGAGAAGGGGCCAAAATCTAAAATCCAGCCTAAATCGCGGGCCGAATGGTTTACTGAACAGTCATAAACTGACAATGTTAACCAGAAATGTGAATTTAAAATGAGTGGAACAATCTTTTCCTTAACAGTGCTGTTAACCAAGTCACATGCTATCAAGCAAAACAGTAATATTGGTATCAAGCAAAACAGTAATATTGGAATATACCTAAAATGCTCATTGTTTTGTTTTCTGGCTAGATGTCTGACACTGTTTTCCCCAGATCAATGAGTCAATGTTCGGTTTTATTTCTTGGGCTGTAGCAACCCGCAAAACAGCATGGAGGTTGTCATCGGTAACGCGTGATCTGTGCTTGTTTTTGTTCAGATTCATTATTGAAAACATCTGTTCACAAAGATAGGTGCTCCCGAACATGGATAGAATACGGGTAGCATGAAGTCGGAGCTCTGGCATTGAGTCAGGGGGCAGTAGAGGGTAGAAGTCCTCAATTTCAACATCCTGAAACCTTGATTTCAGGCCACTGTCAGACTGAAGCTCGATTATCTCCATCTGAAGGTGATGGGGCACATTGTTGACATCAACTGTAAAAGAATTGGCAAAGATGTCAAAGCCTGAGTGCTGTGTTCTAAAGTCAGAGAAGCGCCGCTCAAATTCACTTAGTAAATGGCTAACTTTGGTAGCCAGCCGACTGCAAGGAAAAGTACCAGAAATAGTGGTTGAGATACGCAAACAAACGGGAAAGTGGGCAAGATTGTCCTGTTCCAGTTGGGACTTCCATAGTTGAAGTTTACACTGGAATGCTGTGATCATGTCAGACATCTTTGTGATGACTTGTTTGCATCCCTGCAGCTTCAGATTCAGTTGGGCGAGATGCTCGCATATGTCACACATCATAGCAAAATCACATAGCCAGGTGGGATCCGACAGTTCAGGCAAGGGCTTTCCTTTACTTTCCATGAAAAGAGCAATTTGTTCTCTGAGCTCAAAAAATCTTTTGAGGACTGCGCTCTTGCTCAGCCATCTTACTTCTGTGTGGTATGGCACGTCTCCATGCTCTGCACCCACCTCCTGTAAAAACTGCTGGAACTGGCGATGATTCAGGCCACGTGCCCGTATAAAGTTAATAGTTTTAATGACTGTGGTCATTATGTCATTCATGTCCAGAACTTTTCCACACATAGCCTCTTGGTGGATAATGCAATGATAAGTAATCAAGGGTGTGTGGCAGTGACTTTTTTGCATTCTTTCCTTCATTAGTCCAACCAAGCCTTTCTTTTCTCCGCACATTGAAGGTGCGCCATCGGTAGTTAGCCCCACCAACTTTTCCCAGGGTAATTTAAAATTATTTATAGATTTCTCCACAGCCTCAAATATATCTCTACCAGTCGTAGTCCCATGCATGGCAGCTACATCCAAAAGTTCCTCAGTGACAGAGAGGTCGGTCTTCGTAGCACGTATAAAGATGGACAGCTGCGCTATATCAGTGTTGTCTGTGCTTTCATCGATAGCAAGTGAAAAAGCGAGATAACTGCATGCCTGTTCGGCCAGCTATGATGATAGATTTCCTGAGAGTTCTTGAACTCTATCTGCAATGGTGTTTCTTGACAAACTGACATTTTGAAAACTCTGTATCTGGTCTGGGCATACTTGCTCACACACTTTTAGCATGCATTGCTTCAAAAAGGCACCCTCTGAAAAACACCTTGAAGTACGGGCAATTTCTTCAGCCACTATAAAGCTTGCTTTCACTGCAGCATCATTTTTCGCTGTAGCCTTTGTAAACATTTGCTGCTGTGATTGTAGTTTGCCTTTTAGTTCTTTAACAATTTTATGCTTTTCTTCCAAAGTATATTTGCCATACTTAACATTATGTTTGGTGTCAAAATGACGACGTATATTGTACTCTTTCATCACCGACACCGTCTCATAACACAATATACACACTGGTTTGCCCTTTCTAAGCACAAACATGTATTCATTTTCCCATTTGTCATTAAATTGTCTGCCTTTTCTTTTCCTGGACATTTTGGGATCAATATTGGCAATAAAAGATGTAGTTTATTGGAAATCTGCGTTAGAAGGAAAAAGTTGAAAACTGCACAGGGATAGCTTGATTTGGCAGATGGAGTGGAGAAAAAAAAAGTCAGTCAATAAATGCCTGGCTGGGTACAGATAGCAGATTCTGTTGCGATTTTTATGCCTGCACTTTATGCCAGGAACTGGCAGCTTCTGCTGTGTATTTTTATGCCCGCACACTCACTCTCTCCTCTGCTCTGCCACCGGCACAACCACATTGGATGCCGGACTATAGGTCACGCCTCCTGAATCTCGCGTGACTTGTTATCTATGCGCATGCGTAATAGATAGCAAGTACAGCGGCCGGCGAGGCAGCCGGCGAGATCACAAGCCTCCTATGTCACCGCGCGTCATTGTGATGGAACGCAGCGGAGTGCAGTGATGACAGCGCAGTGCGGGCCACATTGCAAGGCCTGGCGGGCCAGATTTGGCCCGCGGGCCTTGTGTTTGACATGTGTGCTCTAGATATTTTAAACTCAATGAACAATATTATTATTGCTTTAAACAGTGAATGTTTTTGTAAATGTATATTTTATAAACATTTATTTCTTTATCTGTTCTTCACTCTATTCTCCATCGCTGAGTTTCCATCTGGGAATATAGGTACAAGTAAATTTCAACATAGTATAAATATGAATAAAATTATCTTTATTTTCAATGGAATATACTATTTAGTTGAAGAAAGAGTTACAAATACCAGTAAATTCCTAAATGGGAGGATTGGAATCACTGGAAACAAAAGTTAAGTATGAACTAAACAAATTGTAATGCTAAATCTATGTTGGTGCCCCCTTTAAAATATTATCCAGCATCATTCACAAATCCAGGAGCCAGAACAGCTGCCAACAGCTGGGGGAAGGAAAGCCCTGATCTCCAGTCAGGCCTAGGGATTCTACCTGATCAGTCACAGATTGCAGGAGGGTGCAGGCCAGGCTGAGGGACAACCTTCCTCTCTCCCATGCACAAATTTTGTGCACCAGGCCTCTAGTTCTGTTTATAAATGGGCTTTTTGTTTTGTTTTTTGTCCACATAGGATACCATATGGTATTTGACTTTCTCTGTTCTGATATATTTCTCTTAGCATATGCTCTCAAGGTCCATCCTTATTGTTGCAAATGGCAACTTTTCATTTTTTGTTATGGCTGAGTATTATATAATATATTATATATACTGAGTGGCCAGATTATTATGCATTTAGAGATCATAAAAATCTGGCCACTCAGTGTATATGTCACATTTTCTTTATCCATTCAGTTGTCAATGAACCCTTAGAATGTTTTCATACACTGGTTATTATAAATAATGCTACCATGAATATAGGATGCTGGAAACAAATCAGTTTCATTAAAAGAGAGATGTTGACAGGAAGCCAGGAAGGCTGGTCAACAACCTTAATTGCTCTAACTACTCACCCGTCTGTTGAGACATTGTTAGCTGAAGCAGCCTCCACCTTGTTTGTCCCATGTAAGTTTCTGTTATTTCCTGGCTAAGGGATACATGTAGATTTCTGTTTATCTTGCCTAAGATGTTTTCCCCAAAGCCTCAATAAAAGGGATGGCAGGGCCAGAGCAGGAGTAGTTCTCCCACTAAAGTTGGACTACCGTCTGGCCCCCTATATCGCCAAATTGAATTTCTTCAAGTCTCTTTTCATTTGTGTGAGAACCTAAACCCTGAATTGAAACCCTTTCCAGGCGGGATGTGAAAGAGATTCCAATAATAGAACTACATATATCTTTCTGAGTTAGTGTTTTCTTTTCTTCTCTTTTCTTTTTTTTCTGTCTAAATACCCAAAAATGGAATTGCTGAATTTTATGATAGTTTTATTTCTATTTTTAATGGTAATAATCTCCATAATGTTTTTCATGATGGTGACATCAATTTCAGTCTCATCATCAGTACATGAGAGTTTTCTTTCAAGCTAAGATTATAAAAATTCCTTCCATTTTTCCCCAGAAGCTTTCTTTTATATACTCACTTTAACATTTAAGACTATGATTCATCTCAAATTTCATTTGCATATGATGTGATTGAAGGTCAATATTCCTCCCCCCCCCAAAAAAAAAAGAAAAAAATTTATATATATATATATATATATATATATATATATATATATATATATATATATATATATATATATAATGTAGTTCTCAGAGAAATAAAAATAAATTTCTTTCAAGTTTGAGTTCAAATTCCCCTTTCTATGACTGTAGAATTTACTTTCTGAATTGTGGGGAGAATAAGACTAAATAAGACTAAGGAAAGAGAGTAGAAGACAGAGAGCTGGATGGACAGTAACTACCCAGAATAATTTTGTGGACATGGAAGGAGAAGCATCCACACATAAATCCATTTTTTACAGAGGCAAGTACTTTTTCTACCAGTATCCCAGAGTCCCATCTGTGCCCACAGACCATTAGCCACCACCCAACCAAGAACTGTACTCTCTTTGGGCCTTGCAGTCCATTGTCCCAGGTCTCCCTGATTTGCAGACAGCCCACGTGTCATAGACTCCTTGGCAGGAGTGATGATCAATGTGTCCCATGGCTTTGTTCACTTCCATCAGCTTTGCCTTAAATTCACAACACTCCAACTCTGTCCCCAAACCAAAACAAACCCTTGAGCAATAGCAAGGGGCCTAAGATGTCTAGACGGGTGAGGTAAGTGAGGGAGAGCAATTCTATCCTGAATGCAACCCACCTGATATCTCTTCATTATAAAGTGAATCTCATTATACAATTTAATGTGTCTCTAGACTCAGTAACCATGCTTTCAAATAAAGAATCCATGTAAGAATAATACTAATCACTATTACTATATTCAACAAGAATTGAATCACTCTGTAGGGAAACATTGTATTTGCAGTTTTTTTGGTTCAATTATAAATATCCTGATTCTAATTTTAGTTTAGTGGCAACTGTGTGACTTTTATAAGTTGCTCAATCAAGTAGTCCCCTGTGGAGGGAGGGAGCTGGTTAGGAAGTTAATTTCCTAGCATTCTTAGAGTATGGTACATTTTTTTTCTTCTGTTTTCTTCTCATTAAGATTTATTTCAACTTGAACTGTTTTGATATCTTCCTGGCATTTCTTCTTGAGATGCTGTACATTTATCTGAAAGGAAAAAATGAAGAGTGAACTCACACAATGTAAAACATTTCCCACATTTGCCAAATTATTTCCCTTTTTAATACCTATGTTAATCTTTCATGAGTTTTTGAAATTTATTTGTGAACTAAGTGCACTTCTCAATTTCTAATATTTCACTCTCTCCAATGTATCTGTTTTTCATTAATATTTCTGAATTCTATTCAGCTACAGAAATGCTGTTTACTTATAGTTTCTAAACTTTTAGGGACACTGAATCATATTCTTGGCCCTCTTCACCCACATGCACTACACTCTTCCTGGAAATTATATCATTTTTTCCTTCAACTGTGTGACTTTTATAAGTTGCTCAATCAAGTAGTCCCCTGTGGAGGGAGGGAGCTGGTTAGGAAGTTAATATCCTAGCATTCTTAGAGTATGGTACATTTTTTTTTTCTGTTTTCTTCTCATTAAGATTTATTTCAACTTGAACTGTTTTGATATTTTCCTTCAACACTGTGCCCTCTCAAATATCTATCTAAGAAGGTGAGACAGATGAGTGAATTCCATTGGGAAGATTACTACGTGATTCAGAATCATGGCAGATGTTTGATGAGGCAAGGAAACGGTAATAAGTTGAGGAGGTCGGGGCCTGTGCCGGTCCACACTGTATTTCTGGGTGGACATGGGGACACAACAATGACTTGGAGTAGAGCCTGGAGAACAGGATGATACAGGTAGCATGGGTATGTAATTACATGATTAATATTGTATATGGTCACGGGGTCTTCCTCTTACTCATTAGGACTCCTGCAGAGATAAAGATACAAGGTATGGCCGAAAGAAAATCCACTTGAACTCCAATAAGTAGGATAGACACACTTTCTATTCTTCCACAAGGCAGGATTCTGAAACATTACTTATTCCTCATGAAATTACAATTTCCTCATTTGAAAAAGAGAATATCATAGTATCTATAACTTAAAATAAGGATTTGATAACAGATTGATTGTAAAGCCTTTGCACAGTGCCTGGCAGTGCTTACTAGTGATCCTATATAATAAAAAGGTAATATGTAAGATTGACCATCACTCCAACACACAAGATAGCTGCCCCCATGTGGACACAAAATGGTCACCACAAGATTGCTGACAGGGGTGGGCAGTTGTGGACAATCAGGCCAACAGGGGAGGGCAGTTGGGGGTGATCAGGCCTGCAGGGGAGGGCAGTTGGGGGAGGGGGACCAGGCCGGCAGAGGAGGTCCATTGGGAGGGACAAGACTTTCAGGGGAGAACAGTTCGGGGGGGTGGGGGCCTGCAGGGGAGGGCTGTTAGAAGGGACCAGGCCTGCAGGGGAGGGTAGTTGGGAGGGACAAAGCTTGCAGGGGAGGGCAGTTGGGAGTGACCAGACCAAGAGAGTAGGGCAGTTAGGGGTGACTAGGCTGGCAAGGAAGGGTAGTTAGGGGTGACCGGGCCAGCAGGGGAGGGCAATTAGGGGCAATTAGGCTGGCAGGGGAGTGGTTAGGCATCAATCAGGCAGGCAGGTGTGCAGTTGGGAGCCATCAGTAACTGGACTGTAAGAGGGATGTCCAACTGCCATTTAGGCCTGATCTCTCAAGGGGACCCAGATTGGAGAGGGTGCAGGCTAGGCTGAGGGACACACTTCCTCACACACACACCCTCCCCGCCCCATGCACAAATTTTGTGCACCAGGCCTCTAATTTAATAATAAAGGATCCCATGAGATTTTATCCTGCAAGTAATACCCTTTAGTAACCAGAGATGGTCACAGGTAGAAGCAGTATGAGAATGAAGTGTATACTAGTGTTTGGGCTAGAAAATCCCAAGGATGTTCTTTGGGAGGAATGGAGGTTTAGTTTCAATCCTAAAGATGTTCTTTGGGAGGAATGGAGATTTAGTTCTATTTCTTGATTCCACTGAATCAGGATGACCATACACATTAAGCTTAATAGTTACTGCTGACTCTCTAGAAAATACAGTTATCAAACTTGAGGTGGGGGCAAAAAAAATGCATTTACTCTGGATGTGTAGGATGGAGCAGGCCATTGTGGAAACCAGTGTAGCACATTTTAGAGCTTCATTATCCCATACTTCATATCACATACAATCTGATACTTTGAGACCAGTGGCTCTATTGGCAGGTCTCTTTGATGGTTGTACCAAACATCCTAAGAACTGAAGTCATATTCACTTGGGGCACAATAGGATCCTGTAATCACCACAAACAGTGATGAATCTGTTATTTGAAACCCCTAATTCTAATGCCACAGAAGGCTCTGAGTCTTAAAGACTTGGAGTTTTAGAATGATCCTATTAACTTGACATTTCACTGAATCATATATCTTTATATATACTTTACAGTTTATGACTTTAGTGTTTGGTCTTCCCTTCGTGGGAAACTAGGTGACTATCATTTAGGTATTGCCCACACTCCACAAAGACTTACCATCAGCATGTTCTGCAAATTGTTTTCCTGTTCATTCAGCTTTGTGTTTTGCTCTCTCATCTTCTCGTTCAGCTGGGAACTGATTTCCAAAAACCTTATCTCCAGAGCCTCCAATTGTTTCATGTTTTCATTCAGTATCTGTGCTAGAAACTCCTGTTTTTTTCCCAATTCCTCTGTCTTGGCTTGTTCAGCTGTCCCACAGTGGTTTTACAGGGAGAAGAAAATAAGTTATAGCTAGCTGTAGCTTTCAAAGGTCAAGACCAAAATGGTTTTATAATGGCAGAGAGGAATCTCTGAATATTCTTACTAACAATACCAGCAAAACATGTTTAAGAATATAATTGAAAGGCACTGGTTGCCTGAAGTAGCATTTAAAACTCACCTGGTTATTTTTTTTTATTTAGCCCAGTTGTTCTAATTCTTTTGTGGAAACACCTTGTTTCAAGAAAAACATGTTCTTGAGAGATACTGCAGGAACCTCCCTGTCCCCCATTCTCACAGCCCTCCCCAGTACCTTTTAGAGCTTTCTCTGTAGCACTGAGGGCCTTGTCAATCTGCATGATGGATTCCTTTGTTGCAGCATGTGACTGCCTGAAGTTATGGAGGACCTCTGTTGCCTGAGGAAACAAGGAAGTCATTGTTCAAGAAAACTACAAATTGGACCCTGTAAATTCATCATCTTTCTTAGAATCCAACAGTGGTTCCCTTCCTTCATGGGCCACAATAAAAAAAAAAATCCAACATCTTTAGTTGGAAAAAAAAAAAAAAAACACCAAAAACTCTATTTGGCAACCCCATCCTCCTCTTAATGATGGCACTACAAACACTCCTCCTCAATTTTACACAATATCTGCACATTCTTTTCTCTTGACTGGATGCTTATCTATCCTTCTTTACTCAGATACTATTATCTATAATTCAACTTACAGCTTCCACCTCCTCTTTCAAGAAGCTGTGCTAAACTTCCTTCTGAGATTTGACTGGATGCCAGGTGCACAGACCTTCCCACTAGCTATACCACTTGCTGGAGGTATGTTCTTAGGTAACTTATGAGGTTCTCAGTGCATCTCATTTCTCAACTGTATTATGGGGATGGCATTGGTACCTAAAGTCATATTATTCTAAAGATTAAAGTGATAATCAACTTAAGTGGTCAACATAAAAATATACTTGGTTTAGAAAGTGTGTGCTCAATATAGATCAATCATCATCATCATTTCATCATTATTATTATCATCACTATAAGTTTATACTTACATGATAGTCATTATCCTACCAATCCAATAGACTATATTCCTTTTTAGGTAAGATCATCAGCTTATTGAGAAAAATTATGTATCTCTTATACAGAGTGATAAACTATTACATTGTTTCCTAAAAGACAGACATGTTCTCTTTCACCTACATTCCTAACAGTAAATATTTAGGAGAAAAATTCTGGCTTATTTAAGAGTATTTAACTAACTGTAGATGTAAAAGGTAAAAATGTACACATATTGCTATGCTTTGCTATGTCTTCACAAATGGACCTATTGTCTCAGATTTTCAAAACAACCCACAAGAACTCTCTTCCCCCTCGTTTTATTCCTCACCTTCACTCCTTTCCTGGGCACCAATTCATAGGACTGTTCAACCTTGTTCATTTCCTCTGAGTAGAGAATGTATCCTCCAGGTATAGAGAAAGTTCCTTTAAAAATGCCGTCTATCAGCGGACCTGAAAGCTGTGTAAGCTGAGCCTCGCAATATTTGAGAGATTCCTCTTCATTCTTCAGCAAAAAATTTTCCTTCTTTTTCTCTATGATGCCCTGGCACAAAAATGTGGAAAAATGCAAAGAAAAGAGGCTGTTATAAAAGAAGGGAAGAGACAGTGGTGATCCTCTTAGAAGAAACAGTTTGATGGCATCGAATTGGACTGGAGCATGGAACCATAGACCATGCTCAAGAAGCTCACTCATTTTAGTCACAGATTAGACCAATTTGTTGTGTGACCTGTGGAAAGTTCCTCAATTCTCTTGTGTTCAGGCTCAACATTTGTGAAATGATGGGACTGGTACACATAAAATCCAGGGTTGTTTTATTTTTTAAGTTGAGATATTACATTATATTGGCTTCAGATGTACAATGTAAAGGTTTGATATTTGTATACATTGCAAAAACGGTCACCACAATGTCTAATTATTGTTGTCACCTTACATAGTGATAAAGATTGTTTTTTCTTTGATAGGAACCTTTAAATTCAATTCTGTTAGCAAATATCAAATATGCAATCCAGTATTATAAAGGTTCCTTTATCAAGCATCAGATTTACAGTGGTCCATCCATTGGCAATGAGCAATGGAAAGTTCAATATAACTGAAATTAGACCTTCCTCTGCAAAAATGGATTGCTATGGATAAAAATATATACACAGTAAACCAATTGTCCATTAATGAGGTAAGTGTTCACTGAACAGAGTTTTGAAGTCCTCATGAATTATTTTAATGAGGGCTTGATTGTACAAAAATATAGGGAAATAAATTTTTGCTATACTTTAAAAATTATAATTTTACCAGTGGCCCAGTGCACGTTTCCTTCAGCCCGGCCTGCACCCTCTCCAATCTGGGACCCCTCAAAGGATGTCCTACTGCCAGTTTATCGGGATGGGGCTAAGCTGGTAGTTGGACATCCCTCTTGTAATCCAGGACTGCAGGCTCCTAACTGTTCAACTGTCTGTCTGCCTGCCTAATTGCCCCTAACTACTCTGCCTGCTGGCCTGCTTGTCCCCAACTATCCCCCCTGTCAGCCTGCTCACCCCACAACTGTCCCCTAATGGCCTGTTCACCCCAAACTGCCTTCTCCTGCTGTCCTGATTACCTCCAACTCATTCCCACTGATGTCCTGCTTGACCCCAACTAGCCCTCCTGCTGGTCTGCTTATCCCCAATTGCCCTGCCACCCACCAGCTTAATCACTCACAACTGCCATCCCAACTTTGCCTGATCACTCACAACTGCCCTTCCCTCTTGTCCTCTAACAGCCTCTACCTCAGCCTTGCCACCATGGCTTTGTCCAGAAGAACGCCCAGAAGGTCTCCTGGAAGGTCTCCAAGTCTAATTAGCATATTACCAATTTATTAGTATAGATAGAGGCCTAGTGCATGGGTAGGATAGGCTGGTTTGCCCTGAAGGGTGTCCCGGATCAGGGTGGGGGTTCCAGGGCATGGGGCAGCCTGGGCAAAGGGCCTGTTGTGGTTTGGCTGGCCATGCCTCCATGGGGTGAGGGTCCCTTCTGGTGGGGGCATAGCCAGCCTGGATGAGTGACTGAGGGCTGTTTTCAAGCTGTTCAGGGTTGGAGTCCCCACTGGGGTACCTAGCCAGCCTGGGTGAGGAGCTAAGGGCTGTTTGCATGATGGCCAAGCCCCTCAGCAAAGACCCTCACTCCATGGGGGTGTGGCCAGCCTGGGTGAGGGGCTGAAGGCTGTTTTTAGGCTGGCCACACCCCCTTTAGGGTAGGGGTTCCTGGCCAGCCTGGGTGAGGGGCTGATGGCTCCCAGACCCTCTTTTTTTTTCTTTTACTTTTTTTTCAGTGCGTCCTTGAGCAGAGGCCAGGACTGGCTGGAAGCAGGTGTCTGGGATTTATTTATCTTCTATAATTGAAACTTTATAGCCAAGCGTTGGTGGGAAGCTTGGTTTCCTCTACTGACAGGGATAATCCAGGCCTCCTGCTCGCTCCAGCTCCATGGACACCGCCATCTTTGTTGGGTTAACTTTCATGCCCACTCTTGATTGGCTAGTGGGCCTGGCTGGTGGGTGTAGCAGAGGTACGGTTAATTTGCATGTTTCTCTTTTATTAGTGTAAATTGATTTTCTTCTGTATTGAAGTAAAGAGTTTTGGAACTCATAGGATGGTCAATGACAGACTGAAAAACAAGGCGAAGGTGTTTTTATTAGGCACAATTATATTGTCCTCCAGAGTTCTCTCTTCTGGCATCCACACAAATAGTCTCTAGGCCTATACATATGCTAAATATTGATCTTCTGATTAGATTTTTTTACATGGCAGTGGCTAACTTTAAGAAATGGAGATTACTCAAGTGGGCATATCTAAACACATGAGCCTTTAAAAGCAGTTTTCTCTAGTTGGTAGCAGAGAGTCAGTCAAATATATTAGAAACAAGACCAGGATACAATGCACCATTGCTGCAATGAAGATGGGAAGGCATCCTAATGATATTATATTAGTTTCAGGTGTACAACATCTAAATCTTGTTTTTAGCTCTTGGTAAACAGAGCAAAGCAACCATGCATCTTATGGAACTCACCTGAAGAATTTTGACATAATAATGAGTATTTCTGTAAACTGTTAATAAACACGTGCTACTTTGCTTTGCCATAATGGAAATAAAGAACCAATCATTCAGAAAAATGATGAATAGTAGTATATAGAGCCCAGTCACTCACATGAACCCAAACTTCTTAAAATGAGAAACATATGAACTATCTATAAAAAACTTGTTGGCATCAATCTACAAGACCAGAAATTAGGAAGGATATATACTAAGACCTATTACCTCAAGCTTCTTTTGGAACACCTGGTTGTCATCCCTGAAGGAGTTCTCCATGAAGATTGCAATGGCTTCCCGCTCACAGGCTGCATGCAGGTCCAGCAGCTCCTGCAGGGTGTCTGTGGGGAAGCTCACTCTCTGGGCCATCTGCTCACTGTAGTGGTCGGCTGCCTTCTGCACAGCCGCTGAGTTCTCAAGCTGGGCCAGAGTTGTCACTGCATTCTCCAAACAAGGCACTGCTCCACTGTTGATGGCATCCACATAGGCCTTTGCCAAGGTTCCCAGCCCTGAATGACACATGATATTTAAGAAATGGCAGGAAGTTCTTACTTGTTTCATAAGCTTTAGAGATCAGTATTCTAAAAATAACAGCAATTTTGTTGAAATGAAGAATCCTGTTTTATCTTTTTTCCTTTTCTTCCCATCTTCCTCCTTGTCCTCATTCTTGTCTCTTCCTCCTTTATAATCTATACTAGAGGCCCGGTGCATGAGATTTGTCCACTGTAGGGGAGTCCCTCAGCCTGGCATGTGGTCTCTCACACTGTGGGACCTTACTACTAGCCTGCTCCCTGTTTCTTACTGCTTGGCTCCCTGCTCTTCAGCACTCACCAGTCAAGAGCCTGGTTTCTGGCTGAGCAATGCTCCCGCTGTGGGAGCTCACTAACCACCAGGGGGCAGCTCCTGCTTTGAGCATCTGCTCCCTGGTGGTCAGTGCACATCATAGTGACTGGTTGTTCTGCAGTTTGGTCCATTTGCATATTAGTCTTTTATTATATAGGATAAATCCACTTCCTTATAATAACATCATTGTATCTCCTATACATTCTCTCTTGTATGGTTCTCAAATTCATCTCATGATAATTTAAACTTAATGATTTCAACCAATATGTTCAAGAGTTTTCTGGAACCATTTCCCAATAGAAATAAATTTTAAGAGTTTATTTTACAGATAGGTAAAGTAGATAATTTTGTGAGCATAATTTCCAATGAAAATTTGGGCCCCTATAAAAAAAAATCATCAAA
Organism: Pipistrellus hanaki; assembly: GCF_964339955.1. Taxonomy (NCBI): domain Eukaryota; kingdom Metazoa; phylum Chordata; class Mammalia; order Chiroptera; family Vespertilionidae; genus Pipistrellus; species Pipistrellus hanaki. The sequence continues at coordinate 137,045,323 of NC_140504.1, read as the reverse complement.
CATTTTAGGATGGTGACTAAAATATTAAATCAAGCATGGGTACATCTCAGCCCAGGACCCTGTAGGTATACTCTAGGGGTATAGATCTATGAATCTAGGCCTGAACATAAGACTATAGTTAAATTTTCTTCTCAAGCTATAATGAACTTTCAGTGGCTTATGTTCTACTGTATATATTTTCTAAACGGTGTAAATTCACAAAATATCTTCTGTATCCTTGCCAAGATACATTCATCTCATTGGTCTTGTCATCATCATGCAGATTCCTCTCCTTAACAGCATCTTGTGCTTATGTCATTAGTTTACTAGTTTCATGAGATACATTAGTTTTCAATAATCCCTCAGATAGGAAAACATTAGTGAAAAACATGCATGTCTATGTGCAGACTGAATCTCTGCTTTTCCATATCCCATACAGCAGGAAACAGAACTACTGACAAACCCTAGGTACAGTCACAGCTTCATCACATGAAGTAAAATGCAGAAGGACATGCTGTAACAAAGGAGACTTACGATTTCCGGTGACAATGATTCCCTCTCTGAGAATCTTGCTTTTTGCAGCTGTGAAGATATAGTTACAGAAATTTTGGGACTGAACCTGGAAATTGCACTCTAGTTGGTTTTCTGTCACCCCTTCCAAATGTTGTAACAACATTATATTATTTGTAGGGCGTTCAAAAACAAAGCACTTTCGCTTGGGAAAGAACTTCTTGATATACTCTCTAGGCATGTTGGAATGCTGGATTTGGGGATTCTCGCCTGCAGGGGAAAAAAATAAAAAAGAGCATTGATTGGTGAGACAGTCTTCAGAAAAGGACATACTTTTCCAGGGGTCTTTGCATTATTGTTTCTCTGTGCTTTCATATATTCTTCTATGAAATCATGAAAATGAACACAATGCTAATCTCCTCCAAACAGATTTACTTTTATTTTTTGTGCAAAGCCAGGAATAAAAGAAATACTTCTTGGAAGAACATACCATGTTCATGGATTGGGGTAATCAACATAATTAGAATGTCTATACTACAAAGCAATCTATAGATTTAATGCACTCCCCATTAAAATACTAATAGCATATTTCACAGACCTAGAAAAAAACCTCTCCAAATTTCATTTGGAATAAAAATAAATAAATATAAAAAAAAGAATAGCCATAGAAATCCTGAGAAAGAAGAAAAAAGTAGGTGGGATCTCAATACCAGAATTCAATTTATATTACAAAGCCACTGTTCTCAAAACAGCCTTGTACTGGCATAAGAACAGACACATAGACTATTAGAATAGAATAGAGAACCCAGATATCAACCCAAACCACTATGCTTAATTAAAATTTGAAAAATAAGGCATGATCATACAATGGAGTCAAGACAGTTTCTTCAATAAATGGTGTTGGGAAAATTAGACAGATACATGCAAAAAAAAAAAAAAAAAAGAAGAAGAAGAAAAGAAACAACACCACCAACTTACACCATACACAAAAATAAACTTAAAATAGAGACAAGACTTAAACATAAGATGGGAAACCATAAAAAATTCTAGAGGAATTCACAAGCAGAAAAATCTCAGACATATGCCAAAGGAACTTCTTCACTGATACTACTCTTAGGTCAATGGAAGCTAAAGAGAAAATAAACAAATGAGACTACATCAAAACAAAAAGCTTTTTTTACAGCAAAAGAAACCATCAACAAAACAACAAGAAAGACCACTGAATGGGAGAACATATTTGCAAATGTTATCACTGATAAAAGTTTAATTTCCAACATCTACAGGCAACTTATACAATTTAATAAAAGGAAGATAAGTGATCTAATAAAAAATGGGCAACAGACCTAAATAGAATCTTTTTGAAAAAAGACAGAAGGAAGGCCAAGAAACACATGAAAACCTGCTCAAAGTCACTAATTATCTGAGAGATGCAAGTCAAAATGACAATGCTGTACCATCTCACACCTGTCAGAATGGCTATCATCAACAAACCAACAAAGGACAAGTGCTGGGGAGGATGCAGAGAAAAAGGAACCCTCATGCCCTGCTGCTGGGAATACAGACTGGTGCAGCCACTGTGGAGAACAGTATGGAGTTTCATCAAAAAACTAAAAATGGAACTTCCATTTGACCCAGAAATCCCACTCCTAGGAATATATCCTAAGAAACTAGAAACACCAATCAGAAAGAATATATGCACCCCTATGTTCATAGTAGCACAATTTACAATAGTTAAGATTTGGAAACAGCCTAGGTGCCCGTCAGCAGATGACTGGATCAGAAAACTATGGTACATTTACACAATGGAGTACTATGCTGCCATAAAAAAGAAAGAATTCTTACCATTTGCAGTAACCCGGATGGAACTTGAGAGCATTATGCTAAGTGAAATTAGCCAGTAAATGAAAGACAAATACCATATATCTCACTCATTTGTGGATAATAAATAACATTATAAACTGATGAACAAAAAAAGATAGATGCAGAGGCAGTAACAATTCAAACAGACTGTCAAATTACAGCAAGAAGTTTAGGGAGAGGTGGGGAGATAAGAGATCAACCAAATGACTTGTATCCATGCATATAAGCATAATCAATGGACGCAAGACACTGGGGGGTGAGGGCATGTATGGGAGTGGGATTGGGGGTGTAATGGCAGATATGTACACATGTAATACCTTAATAAAATTGGGGGGTGTGGGGGGAAGAAATACTTCTGAAGAAGAGGAGGCATGAAGACATTCATCCCATTTGAAGAAACTTATGACTGTTTCCTTTAGACTTTCCATGTTGTCCAAAGTTTTGACTATTATTTAGATTTAAAAAAAATATATTTTATTGATTTTGTACAGAGAGGAAGAGAGAGGGTAGAGAGTTAGAAACATCGATGAGAGAGAGTCATCGATCAGCTGCCTCTTGCACACCCCCTACTGGGGATATGCCCGCAACCAAGGTACATGCCCTTGACCAAAATCAAACCCAGGACCTTTCAGTCCCCAAGCCTACGCTCTATCCATTGAGCCAAACCGGTTTCGGCTATTTAGATATTTTTGAATGATACAATTAATCCCCCAAATTGTAAGAAATACTTTTGATATTATAGTCCTTATGTCAGAAATATATTGTGGGTTGTAAACCAGAGTCAAATATTTCCTGGTAGATATATGGCAATTTATGATATTTCCAGGACAGACAATACTCAGAACAGTAAAGAACAACTTCTAAAAATACAGATAATATAAATATATAAGCTTAATATAATGCCACCTAAGACCTTACCTGTTCTCTAAATCAGATTATTTTGGATGTGACAATGTCACACTGAATAATTCTGGGCATATATCAGTTATTCAATAAATGATTCTTGAATATATAAATAAAATATTAAATAAGCAAAAATGCATCTAGGTACCCATTTTTCTCTTTGCTACAATTTATTCTGTGTAATGAATTTATTCTATTAACATGATAATAGGCTATAGAATGAAAAGTGATGTTATAAAAGAGGGATAATGAATGATTTGACAGTCTTACTAGAAGAATATGTTAATTTGAGGGGCCATTAAAATAGACAACATGAAATATATTTTAAAAATGAGTCATTTGATATCTTTTTGATCCTGTCTTCCAATGTGATGGGCATTATTCTCCAACTAGAAGCAGAGGAGCTCTAAATTTAATCAGAACACAGTATTTGAGCCCTAGGATATCTTTTTTTTTTTAATTGATTTTTTACAGAGAGGAAAGGAGAGAGATAGAGAGTTAGAAACATCGATCAGCTGCCTCCTGCATGCCCCTTACTGGGGATTGAGCCCACAAACAAGGTACATGCCCTTGACCAGAATCATAAATCATACTCTGTCCACTGAGCCAAACTGGTCAGGACACCAGTTGCTATCCTCAAATTTTCATGGTGTCAATTTTCCTCACCCAGCTTAAATTCCAGTCACTCGACTTTTTTCAGTATTGATAACAATTGAAACCATACCCAACCTGTCATGTTCATATCACCATTAGCACATGCCTCAATTCAATAAAAAATAAAAAATGACCTTAAGTATTGTATTATAGGATTCACTGATCAAATACTACCTTGGGTTTAACTACTGGCAGGGTTGATCACCTTGCAGGCATTTACATGCTGCCATGTGTATTTACACCCTAGCAAGTCATCTCTGGAGTTCAGAGATTGCCGTATACAACTTTATATTATAGTCCTCTGGTCAGTAATATAATGTGAGTTCTAAACTAAGAGTCAAATGTTATACCTCCACCACCCAGACCATTCTCTGATACCTGGAACCAACTCCAAGGCATTCTCCAGGTACTCATCTTCAGTGATGGTGCGTCCATCTAACTTCAGCTCCAGCACGAAGTCCCGTACCACCCAAACAAAGTCTGGAAAGAAACTCACAAACTCTGCTGAGTCACCTCCTTCGCCAGAGCTGGGGGAGGATTTGGCTCTGATTAACTTTGTTAGTTCAGTTACATAGCTGAGATCTTAGCTAAGGAATGAGAAACATTTCCTACCAAAATTTTCAGATCTTACCCAGAAACAATTTTTAACATATCTATTCACCCAGTGTCCTTTTCTCCTCAACCATGATTATTAACACGATGAAAGAAGAATGAAAACAATAACAAAATAGTTTCAGTTACATTCCCACAGCCTCCATGACACATGGTGGTTTGGTTCCTGGAAGGATACTGCAGCTGCTCCAGGGCCTGGTGGTTGATGGTGCCCATGCTGTTGTAGACAAGCATGCTGCTCAGAAGCACGGCCAGGGCAAAGATCCATGAGTCATTTTTTGAGTCCCCCTAGAAAATACACAGAAGGGCACTTAGGTGTCTACAATTCATTCTCCCGTTCAGTTGTTTATGCACTATGCCAGCTCTACTAAAACTGTACAGTAAAACAAATAACATACACTGTAAAGACAGTGGTAAATTCAAACCTCATTTTGGGTATTCACATTGAGACCTCTCATGGCCCATGTTTCTTAGCAATTAAGAGAAGTGAATGACAATATAAGTGTGTGTCAAAGATTTAAATGAGTCTCAAAAACATAGAAGTATGAAATGATAAGTGGGTAAGATGTATTTGCAACTTTCTTTTGACCATGAGCTTATTAGTGACACAAATGCAAGTCAATTAAATTCACCAACTTCTCATTGTGCAAAAAATGAGAAGTTGGTGAATTTAAAAAATGCCAGACACAGGATTCAGTTTTGGGGATATAAAGTTTCATAGGGAAATCTCTGACTTTCAGAGATGACTTTCTGGAAGTGAAAATATACATAGCAACATGTAAATGCATCCAAGGTAATCAACTCTGCCAGGAGTACAAGCCAATGTTATAACATAAAAGGCAAATGAGATACAACAAGAGGATGTAACTATGATAAATACATTAAAAACAACAACCCTTGGAAGATATCAAGGGAGGGATTAACAACAATACAATAATAGTAGAAGACTTTAATACCCTGCTGATATCACTGGATAAGTACTCTAGACAAAAAAATCAGCAAAGAAAAAGCAATCTAAAGGACTTGCTAGATCATATGGACTTAATTGACATCTTTAGAACATTTCACCTGAAAGCCTCAGAAATACATTCTTCTCAAGTACACATGATACATTTTCAAAGATAGACCACATATTGGGTCACAAGCAAAGTCTCTCCAAATTCAAGAAGATTGAAATCATATCAAGCATTTTCTCAGACCACAATGGCATAATATTGGAAATAAACTACAAAAAAACAATTTAAAAAAAAATTCAAACACTTGGAGACTGAAAGGTGATCAGCTTTTCTATGAGTGCAAGCCAATGCTATAACATAAAAGGAAAATCATATAATAACTGGTTACTAAAGAGATAAAAGAAGAAATAAAAATCATCCTGGAAACAAATGACAATGAAAACACAACAATTCAAAATATATGGGACACAATGAGTATAGTCCTGAGAGAGGTGTTTATAGGTCTACACAACTACTTCTAAAAAACAAGAAAAACTGGTAGTAAATCACATCTAATTCTACAATTTAAAGAATTAGAAAGAGAGCAACAAGAAAAGCTCAGAGTGAGCAGAAGGAGGGGGATAATAAAGATCAGAGCAGAAAATAAATGACAGAGACCAAAATAATAATACAAAAGATCAATGAAACCAAGAGCTGGTTCTTTGACAGGACAAACAAGGTTAATAAACCTCTAGCCAGGCTCACCAAGAAGCAAAGAGAAAAAACCCAAATAAATAAAATCAGAAATGAAAGAGGTGAAATAACAACAGACTCCACAGAAATACAAAGGATTGTTACAAAATACTATGGACAACTCTATTCCTACAAACTAAGGAAATGCACATATTCCTAGAAAAATACAACCTTCCAAAACTCAATGAGGAAGAATTTAAAAATCTCAATAGGCTGGTAACTAGGGAAGAAACTGAAGCAGTCATCAAAAAGCTTCCAGCAAACAACAGCCTATGGCCAGATACCTTCATATGGGAGTTTTAGCAAACATTCAAGAAAGAGTTAAAATCTATCTTCCTCAGATTATTCCTAAAAATTCAAGAGGAAGGAACAATTCCAAGCTCATTCTATGAAGCCAGCATCACCCTAATACCAAAACCAGATAAAGACAACACAATGAAAGAGAATTACAGGCCAATACCCTTCATGAACATAGATGCCAAAATCCCCAACAAAATTCTATCAAATCAGATCCAGCATCAGAAAGATCATATACCATGAACAACTAGGATTTATCCTGGGAATACAAGGATAGTACAATATCTGCAAATCAATAAACGTGATACATCACATAAACAAATTGAGAGATAAAAATCACATAATCATATCAATTGATGCCGAAAAAGCATTTGACAAAATCCTTTCTTGATTAAAAAAAAAAAAAAAAAAAAAAAAAACCCTCAGAAAAATGGGAATAGAGGAATCATACTTCAACATAATAAATGCCTTATATGACAAATCTACAGCCAACATCATACTCAATGGGCCAAAACTAATACCATGCCACCTAAGAACAGGAACAAGACAGGGATGCTCACTTTCACCACTCCTGTTGGACACAGTTCTGGAACTGCTAGCCATAGCAATTAGACAAGAAGAAGAAATAAAAGGCATTCAAATTGGAAAAGAAGACGTAAAACTCATTATTTGCACATGACAAGATACTGTACATAGAAAACCCTAAAGACTCCATCAAAAAATTCTTAGACCTAATAAATGTATTCAACAATGTAGCAGGATACAAAATTAATATCCAGAAATCTGTGGAATTTATATACACCAATAGTGAACATACAGAAAGAGAAACAAACAAACAAACAAACAAACAAAAAAACCCAATCCCATTTACCATCACACCAAAAAAAAATAAGATATGTAGGAATAAACTTAACTGAGGAGATAAAAGACTGGTACTCAGAAAACTACAGGACACTGAAAAAAAGAGATAGAGGAAGATAAAAACAGATGGAAGAACATACCCTGTTCATAGACTGGTAGATTCAACATCATTAAAATGTCCATACTATCCAAAGCAATCTAGATTCAATACACTCCCCATTAAAATACCAAAGTGTTTTTCATAGATCTAGAATGAATTCTCCAAAAATTCATCTGGAATAAAAAAGACCCCAAGTAGCTGCAACAATCCTGAGAAAGAAGAACAAAATTGGAGTGATCTCAATACCAGATATCAAGCTGTATTACAAAGTCACTATTCTCAAAACTGCCTGATACTTACACAAGAATAGACATGTAGATCATTGGAGTAGAATAGAGAAACTAGAAATTGACCCAAACTACTATGCTCAGTTAATATTTGACAAAGGAATCAAGAGTATACAATGAAGTCAAGACAGTCTCTTCAATAAATGGTATTGGGAAAATTGGACAGATACATATAAAAAAAAATGAAATTAGACCATCAACTTACACCATACACAAAATAAACTTAAAATGGATAAAGGACTTAAACATAAGATAGGAAACCATAAAAATACTAGAGGAATCCACAGGCAGCAAAATCTCAAATATTTGCTGAGGCGATTTCTTCACTGATACTACTCCTGGGGCAATGGAAAATAAATAAAACATAAACAAACAGGACTACATCAAAATAAAAAGCTTTTTTTTACAGCAAAAGAAACCATCAACAAAACAATAAGAAAGCCCACTGCATGGAAGAACATATTTGCCAATGTTATCACTGATTAAGGTTTAATCTCCCACATTTACAGGGAACTCATACAACTTAAGGAAAGGAAGATAAACAATTCAATCATAAAATGGGCAATGGACCTAAATAGATAGTTTTTGAAAGAAGACATAAGGAAGGCCAAGAGACACATGAAAACATGCTCAAAGTCACTAATCATCTGAGAAATGCAAATCAAAATGACAATGAGGTATCATCTCACACCTGTCAGAATGGCTATTATCAACAAAGGACAAGTGCTGGTGAAGATGCAGAGATAAAGGAACCCTGGGACACTGCTGGTGGTAATGCAGACTGGTGCAGCCACTGTGGAGAACAGTATAGAGTCTCTTTAAAAAACTAAAAATGAAACTCCCATTTGACCCAGTGATCCAACTTTTAGGAATATATCCCAAGACACTAGAACTACCAAGCAGAAAGGGTATATGCGCTCTTATGTTCATAGCAGCACAATTTACCTTAGCTAAGATTTGGAAACAGCCTAAGTGGCCATCAGCAGATGAGTGAATTTAAAACTTGTGATACATTTACACAATGGAATACTATGCTGCAGTAAAAAAGAAGGGATTCTTACCATTTGTAACAGCATGTATGAAACTGGATAGCATTATGCTAAATGGAATAAGCTAGTCAGAGAAAGATAAATATCAATGATCTCATTCATTTGTGAAATATCATGAACAACATAAACTGATGAACAAAAACAGATCTGGAGAAGCATAGATCAGATTGTAAAAACCTCAGAGGGAACTTAGGGGAGGATAGATAAGAGGCAGAGATCAACCAAAGGACTTTTGTGCATGCATATAAGCCTAACCAAAGGACACAGACATCAGGGGGTTGAGGGCATGACTGGGTGCATGGGTGGGGCAAAGAGGGGTAAGGACATATATGTAATACCTTAATCAATAAAGAAAAAAAAGGTATATGAGGTTAAGGTAACTCATGTTTAAAAATATTATATAATACTAATTATAAAAACATAAACTATATCTATAAAGGTTTTCACAAAGAAATTTTTTCCCAAAGCTGTATTTCTGGCATTATATTCAGGATTTAAAATGTATCTTTAAATGTGATCATCTGTGATTATGAAGAAAAAAAAGTGATATGTATCTAATTAAACAGTCCAGGTGTTTGTTTGTTTGTTTGTTTGTTTGTTTGTTTTGTGTGTGTGTGTGTGTGTGTGTGTGTTTTAAAGCAAATGGGGGTGTGGTAACCCAGAAAAATTACTTTGTGATTTCAGGGCAAGAAGGGATTATATATGAATAAGATACGATTCTATTAGTTGAAAGTAGTAGTAGGGCTTTGCTTTAAAGAGCAGACACAATTTGGGATTCTGGTATGAAAGGGACCATGCTGGTGGAAGGATCTATAGAAGTTAATCAGAATTGTCAGAGAGTGTGTTAATACAAAGGCACTACATGTTATTTTATTTGATTGAAGTAGTGGTTATGTATGTGGTAGGAATAGATGTTGAGGCTGAACATAACACACTCATGGTAAATCATGAGTAACTGTGCAATAGAATTGGGTACTACTAAAAACTCTAGAGTTGAATGGACAGAAAGTACTTCTTCTGCTATCAGTTGATAGTTATGTTTTGCTCTTTTATAAATGTAATTAGCTAAAAAGAAGATGGTTTTGTAAACTGTAATCTGTTAGCAATCAGTAGACCATCTAGCTCTTATACTGAGGTTATTGAGTATTTTAAACCTGAATTATGCTAAGTGACATAACCCAGTCAGAGAAAGAAGAGTATCCTATGATTTTACTCATATGTACAATCTAATGAACATTATGAACCAACAAGAAACATAGAGGCAGATTCATAGATAGAAAGCAGGCTGACAACTGTTGGAGCTGAGTGAAAGAATGGGGGGTGAAGTTGGAGGTATTGAGAAAAAAGAAAAAAAAGACAAAAGAAAGATTTCATGGACAGGGCAACAGTGTGGTGGTTGCCAGGGAAGAGTGGAGAAATTGGAGGAGAGAATAGGGAGGATAAATGGTGATGGATAGAGACTTGACTTTGGGTGGTAAATACACTATAGTGTACAGATAATGTGCTATAGAATTGTGCACCTGAAACCTGTAAAAAATTTGCTAACCAGTGTCACCCCAATAAATTCAATGAAAAATTAATATTAAAATTCAGAATATCTAAATTCCTGCCCCTACACATTTTTGGGTACTGAAAGCCAAAGATACACTGCTCCTACTTGCACTTCAGACTCTGCTTAATACAAATAAAGACAAGATTGACTGCAACTAACACATCAAAGAAAAATACCTAAAACTATTTCATTTATGTTTTTTGTGAGTCTAGCTCATGAATTTATAGAATCAGGAAGGAATTAATCTCTAGAAACCAGAAACTTGTACTAAAACCTTAATCAACATGTATGGTGTAGCTGCAGTGGTCTGGGAGATTATTTCAATACTATAAGTCAGGTGCATGACATCCCGGCACACGAGGTGTCCCTCAGCTCTTCCTGAGCCCTCTTTCAGTTCAGGAGCCCTCATGGATGTCTGGCTGATGGCTTAGGACGGTCCTGTGGGCTTAAGCCAGCAGGCTTACATCCTTAGCACTGTCAAGGCGATGGGAGAGGATCCTGCCACCTCTGCTGTGCTCACTAGCCATAAGCCTAGCTCAGGCCTCTTGCTGAGCAGGGCTCCTGGTGTGAGAGGGCACTGACCACCAGGGGGCAACTCTTGGGTTGAGCATCTGCACATAATAGTGACATCCATTTGCAGTTCTGTCAATTTGCATATTAGCCTTTTATTAAATAGTTTGGGATGTTATTTTAATAAAACCCCACTTTTATATTTCGTACCTTCAAGACAATCAACCTCAGGCACCTTAACTACTAGAGTGCCTTCATCCCATAGTTATAGCTTCCTCCAGGTTGTTTTTCTTATCCTGAAGACTGCTTAAATATGTCACTCCTTATATCCTTGTTCTGATAACATTGCTTATTTCATATCTCCCAACTAGGCTTTGGGCCTTTTCCTCAATCATGCAGATCTGTACTAATTAACACAAAACCTTAGAATTTAGATGCTCAATAAGTATTTATTGTCTTGTAACTTTCAACCAAGTGTAAAAATAAGAAGATATATATCTAACAAGGAAAATATTGAGTTTCCAAGAAAGTAATTTCAAGGAAACAAAATTTAACCTCATTATTCTTAAGTGGATTTGTAGTTTATAGAAATACATCATAGAAGTTGAGTAAAGTTTGCAAATTAAAATGTAAGTGGAGTATCAAGAACAAAGAAGCCTCTTTGCCTTACCTTTTCCACATCGCCCAGGCCCTCAGTGTCCAGAAGGACCAGGGTGTGGTTGGGCTTCGAGGGGTGGGGTACACACCACATCCAGATGCCCTTGGTTTCAGACCGCACAGTGGAGCCCAGACGGAAACCTGCAAAGGAAGAGGAGAAAGTGTACAGAGTAACAGCAGATAGTCCAGGCTGCCCATAGAATGTAAGTGCCAGGCTGGGAGGAAGGTTGCTTCAGTTTTAGCAAGGACAGCCTATTCAACCTTTATACATGTTCAGGACCTTCTCAGGAAATGCTCTGTGTTTCCTATTCACTCCATGCTATCAATGGCTCAAGCTATGTCACATCTCAGAATTACTGTAACCTCTATTGATCTTTAGAGTCTTTTTTTTTTTTTTTTTTTGCACTGAAGGGCTCCCTTGTCCTTCAGATTCTAGTAGAGTTCTACCAGTGGGAGGTGCCAGCATGAGACTATGTAGTGAGCCATCCTGTCCCAGTGCCTCTGTTACTCTATGATGGGTCACAGCCCTTTCATTTCACTCCATCCAAAAATGCTGGTCTTTGCCACATTCTGGTTTCCCTTTCTGCTTGGCTGTTCAGGCTATAGGAGTGATTATAGTTCCCTGACCATTGCTATTGCCACCCTCTGGGTGCTTCCTCATCTCCTATTAGTTTTCTGTGACATCATTATGACCTTATATGTGTCCCTCTAATAAACAAACACTCGTAGTCAGCGTTTGAGAGGTTCTTGTGTGTTCTGCCAGGATGTGGATTGATAATCAGCATTATTGGATTTTTTTCTTTCCTTTTCTTCCCATATGTTTCTCATTTCTTCTCTCTTTTGCAATGAAATGATGAGGTGTTTTTGTTTGTTTGTTTTTCCCCTGACTCAGGTGGGGATGTAATGGAAGTGAAGGCAAAAAAAAAAAAAAAAACACAAAACAAAACAAAAAACACACCTCTGAAACTTGGTTGCTCCTCTTTCAAAAGTCTTAAAACTACAGGTGGGGAACAAGTGAGAGGTATATCCAAGAATGTGTGATATATCTTGCCCAACAGTTTAACATTTTTAACATCCAGCATAGGCCAATTTTGCATTCAATGGTGACTAGAAATGGAAATGATGGAATGTGTACCAGAAGTAAGTTCAGCTTGGCTCAAGCCACTCAAATTTTGAGGCTTAGGACTTTCTCAGAAATCCTCTGAGGTCTTTACAGAGAAGGTATAAAGCTTGAGGTGGTTTTCATTCTTCTACATCGTGATAGTATTTGATTGTTTGCTAAATAATACAGAATAATCTGAACTTCCAGTGCCTCAGGGAGGAAATGTAGATGTAATTGGATATCATCATTCTCAGTTATGAGTTAAAAACTCTCAAAGAAAGTTAACAACAAGGGAATATTGTAGTGGCCTGGTATTCCTCCTGGACCTTGACTGGGCATGAATCTTTATTTTTTCTTTTTTCTTTTTTTTTTTTTTCCTGTTGGGTGTTAGAATCACAATTCAGGTATTAAAGATTACAGTTTACTTTCAACATTATTTTGTATTAGTTTTAGTTGTGCAGCATAGTAGTTAGGCAAGCACATACTTTGCAAAGTGTTCCTACTGATATTTCAAAGACCCAGCTGGCACAATACATAGTTATTACAATACAATATTATTGACTATACCTAGGTGTGTTAAAATATTCTGAGGCATGGGGCTTTCTCAGCAATGAAACATAACCTCGTTACCACCTGATGTTATCTTGAGTAGAATTTAACTTATATCTCTCTGTTAGGGTTCTCAAAAAAGAACTTTTAATGAATTTAAGATAGGCAAGAAAAAATGTTCTCTCCGGGTCTAGAATTTCTCTACAGGAAAGATGAAGAAAAAATGTTTTATTGGAAGCAAATGGGAAAGATTGTGAAGCAAAAAGGAGAAAGGGAGAAAGAAGGAAAGGAGAGAAGAGACAGAAAGAGACCCAGTGAGCGGACAATGAGAGATGTTGCTATTAATCATTGCAGTTCAGTTATTGAGGTTTAATCCAAAGTGATGCTGAGCTGATGAGACACAGAGGAAGACATTTAAAATAGAAATGTGTGTAGTCTTCAGAGAGAGAAATGAGTTACAAGACATAGGCAGATTACTCTAAAAATCAGGAGGAACAAAAAAAAGGCAACCCAATAGAAAAGAAAAATGACCTCAGGAAATAGAAAATGCAAAGAGAAAATTAATATGTGAGATCAAACTTATTTGTAATGAAACAAATAATATGTAACCATACAATCACCAGATAACCAAATTTTAAAAGTCTTCTACATTTTTATGAGGATGTGGAGAATTCTCAATTACTGCTAATAAAAGTATACATTGCATTTAAAGTTTGAGAAGCTGTTTGAGAGTGTCTAGAAAGGCTGACAACATATATACTCCATGACCCAGCAATTTGATTTCTGGGGTTTGCGCACATGTGCACCAGGATATATGAACAAGAAGATTCATGTCAGCTTTATTCATAAAAGTAAAAAACTAGAAACAAAACCATTGTTTATCAACAACAAATGGATAAATATGTGATGGTATCTTCTCACTTTCAGCATATTATAAAATAGTGAAAATGAATAAATTATATATACATTTCACAAACTAGGTAAAACTTAAGCTTTTTGTTGAGCAAAAGGAGCAAGACTCAAAAGAATACCTGCATGGATTTCCCTTTATATAATATTTAAGTTATTCTTACAAATGCATACACAGCTTGTAAAACCATTTTTAAAAGGAAAAGTGGCCAAAACCAGTTTGGCTCAGTGGATGGAGCCTCAGCCTGTGGACTGAAAGATCCCGGGTTCGATTCTGGTCAAAGGTATGTATCTTGGTTGCGGGCACATCCCCAGTAGGGGGCATGCAAGAGGCAGCTGATCAGTGACTCTCTCTCATTGATGGTTGTAACTCTCTATCCCTCTCTCTTCCTCTCTATAAAAAATCGATAAAATATATATATACGTATTTTTAAAAAGATATCTATTTGGTGGTGACAGTTAAAGCTTTTTGTCAGTGGAACGAGTTAGTTTCTTTTTTAAAGTTGACCCTGAAAGAGGTGTGCTCAGTCTGTGTTACCCCTGTCTCCAAACAAATGGTCCCCGCCCCAGAACAACACTCACCATGGTTCTGTCCTGCCAGGCGGTTCATTAGGTAGGATTTTCCTGTCCGATACAGACCTATGATGGCCACCACCACCACAGGCTGAGAGATCTTGTCTAGAATCTCCAGTGCTTTTGGATTTACTGTCAGCTGATTATTCTGATTTTCCACCAGACAGATGGGGTCCATCATGCTGAATCCAGCGGCCATGGTGAGCTGTAACCCAGAGGAACAACTCAGTACAATACAAGGTCCAGACATCATATCTAATGGTTACACAAGTCACATGCTTGTCAGCTTTCCCTGTGTTGAACAGACTCCTACATTTTGTCTGCTTCTAAAAGGTAAGTATTCAGCCTAGTGTGTCAAGGCCTGGCACAGATTCCTTATGTACATTATTATATTGCTTTTTAAATAAACCCTAATACAACCCTCCCCATGTGATGCATAAAAGAAACAAATGAGCAAAACAAAACACTGATGATGGAGATTTGAAAACATTAACATGTTGAAGGTGAGTAGAGGTAGAATGGGATATTCAGGAGATGAGGAGTGACCAGAGAAGATCCACGGACTTCCAGAATGGTTTGGTTTCTAATTAACTGCATATATTTTCTGAGCATCTACAATGAGCCAGGCACTGGTCTAAGTGCTCGGTATCAAGTAGTGAAGAAAATGGATACCAATTCCTGCCTTGTAGAGCTCTATTCTAGTGGAAGGAGACAGACAATACAGAAAGCAAATAAGCAGCATGCATGGTATATGATGGAAAGCACTTAGGAGAAAGCAAGCAAGAACTGAGATAGAGAGCAGGGGGGCTGAATTTAAATAGAGGATGGTCAGAATAGGCCTCTCAGCAAAAGATAAATAAATGTGCTCTGTGACCATAAAGAGGACAAATGTAGTGAATCTTGGGAGCTGTAGCAGTTGGAGGAGGGGAGACTTTGAGAGGAAGAAGAAGACAAAGAATGAGACTCCCTCTTAAAACACTACAATACAGACCTTTATAGGATACAGGGACAGTTATGAATGCAGGAATTCATTTACTTAACTAGAGTAAAAGGATATTTTTTGTTTGTGATCTGACAGGGAAGAGAGGCTGTAACCAGGGCATTTTAGGGTGAGCCATTGCTGCCAGAGCCCCACAGCTGGGAGAGGTCCTACTTTACTGTTTTCATCACAGTGGGCATTTCATGCAATTAGGGACAGGAAGCAAAGTGCTTTAACTGTCTCTTCACTTTCTCAAAGACAATCCTAACCAACATTTATGTGCTCCCACACTTTTCTAGATGTGTGCATTGGAAAGAGTACTTTCTGTGCCTCAGTTTATTCTTCCATAAAATGGCAACACTAAAAATAACCATCTCATTCATAAAACTTAACAAAAGGAAAATAAACAATTTAATCAAAATGGGCAAAGGACCTACATAGACACTTTTCAAAAGAGGACATATAAAAGGCCATGAGACATATGAAAATATGCTCAAAGTCAGTAATTCATCAGACAGATGCAAATCTAAACAACAATGAGGTACCATCTCACACATGTCAGAATGGCTATCATCAACAAACAACAAGTGCTGGCAAGGAAGTAGAGAAATAGCAGTTCTCCTGCACTGCTGGTGGGAAGGCAGACTGGTGCAGCCACTGTGGAAAACAGTATGGAGTTTCCTCCAAAAAAAAAAAATGGAATTTTCATTTGACCCAGTAATCCCACTTCTGGAAATATATCCCAAGAAATCAGAAAGATTATATGCACCTTTATGCCCATAGCAGTACAATTTACAATAGCTAAAATATGGAAACAGCCTGAGTGCCCATCAGCAGATGAGTGGATTAAAAAATGGTGGTACATTTACACAATGGAATACTATTCTGCTGTGAAAAAGAAAGAATTGTTACCATTCACAACAGCATGAATGACATGGAAAGCATTATGCTAAGTGAAATAAGCCAGTCATAAAGATAAATATCCCATGATCTCATTCATTTGTGGAATATAATTAACAACATAAACTGAAAAACAAAAATAGTTTCAGAGACATAGAAGCAGGAAAGGGAGCGGAGGGGAGTGGGCAGTTAAGAGATCAATGAAAGGACTTATAGGCATGTATATAAGCATAAACAATGAATACAGACAGTAGAGAGCGAGGGCATGTGCTGGTGGTGGGAGCAGCGAGGGAGAGGTCAATGGGTAGAAAAGGAGACATATATAATACTTTAAACAATAAGAAATTTAAATTTAAAAATAAATAAATAAATAAATAAATAAATAGAAATAACAATTTAGCCTGGCCACTGTCACTCAGTAGTTGAACACTGACCCATGAACCAAGAGTTCACAGGTTTGATTCCCAATCAGAGCACATGGCTGGGTTGCAGGCTGGATCCCCAGAAGGTGTGCAGGTGCTGATCAGTGTTTCTCTCTAATCAATGTTTCTATCTGTCTATCCCTCTCCCTTCTTCTCTATAATTCAATAAAACATATTAAAATATTTAAAAATAACAATCTATTGGTCATTAAGATCATTAAGAAGATTAACTATATGTTAAAATTTATGATGCTCTTAAAATCATGTGTTGCATACTGAATCCTTTGTAAGTATTGTTTAAAAATTGAGTCTAAGATAAGGTGATCAGATTTAACATTGATAAAGCGGGACACCATTGAGCAGGGGCTGGGAGGGGGGTGGTTCTTGATTGAAAATTTGGTCCATATTATATTATAAATTATTATATACATATTGCTTAAAAACTCAGTAAGTAGGTACATAATTACATGAACATATTTTATAATTAGTTTATAATTAAATTAATTTTATTGTTATAAAGTAACTATATTTTAAAAATTATTTAAATTTTAATCATATATTTCTTTCTAAATAATAAAAATACTAACTTGTGTTACTTTTCTTCTGAATTTGCCGGAATGTAAGTCATGTCACTTTTAAGGCTGGCACTAGACTTTTGCTGCAACTATAAAATATAAATAATATGAGTACTGTCTGCTAAATTCAAGAAGATTTATGTATTTATGAAATAAATAAATAAATAACTTACCAAAATTATCTGAATAGCTGATTTGTAATGACATCACTTGTTTAACTAGCTTACTAGCACCCAGTATGATGTGTATCGTTTGAGAGACAGTTACAAAATGTTTTCATTGTTGCCAATCCCAAAAAATGCCATCGTTCATTAGGTCCAAACTATGGTGGTTTGGACAACTGATCAACAATGCGAACTTTGATAAGCAGTTCTCGATAATCAGTTTTCAACAATTATTTGTTATTATTAAAGTTTAACATTATAAAATTAACAAAAACAATATAAAACTCATATTCTGGCTAAATAGCCACATGGCCACCGAAAACTGTATATTCCCTTTCTGTTCTCCCACCATTCCCTAGCTTGTCATGCATTCTTTCCAAAAATCGGGACTTTTTAAAAACGCCGTGGGACACAGGACAAATTGTTAAAAATCGGGACTGTCCCGCCAAAAGCAGAATGTCTGGTCACCTTAGTCTAAGAGGGCAATAAGGTTAAGTTCTAAATGAAGGTGAACAGTGACATCTTTATCCAGTTGTGAGCACCTGGAGGACACATCCCATGAGTAGAACTCTGGCAGCAGCAGTACCAGCTGGGAAGGATGACACTGAGGGGAAGTGAGTCCTGTGGAAGGAACCCAGAGCTGTCCTGGGTTGTCGGAGCACAGATTCTGGAGTCGTTACCAGGCTTCAAATCACTTACTATCAATGAGACCTTGAAAAAAGAACTTACCTCTGTGAGCCTCCATTTTCGTATCTGTGTGATAAAGTAAGAATCCTTGCCTAACAAACAGACTTTTCCAGAATTAATGTAGTGTTGAACAATGAGCAAGTTAGGCAATGTGTTGAAATGTGCTAATATATTCAGTAAACTGCAAATTGCAAGATATAAAAATGTATCTAAATACATTTTTTGAATTTGTTTAACAGTAGTCCTCTGTAACATTTCTCTGCTTTTCAATAGGTGATTGAGAGCAGTTACGTGGTAAATCACGAGCCTTTTATTGCCTTGTTATAAGCAGGCAGAATTGCAGAGTTTATTTCTTGGACTGAATATTTAATATTTTTGAATAGAAATAGTTGTGTTTACAAAAAAAAAAATTACTTTCAAATGCTAGTGTACTGAGATACCCAAACCCAGAAGCCATTAACTCCAAATAAACTGGAATGAAATCATTCTATTAGAATCTAATAGATGGAATTTGATGATCATAGGTTTCCAAAGTTTCCTTTTCAGGAGAGATCTGAAAGGATATTTAAAAATACCCCACCCCTGTCCTCTAAACAATCATCTCAGATTATTCTGATTCATTTCTTATGTATCAGTAGCTTTGACTCCGTGAGGGGGTCAGGATTTGG
Source organism: Pipistrellus hanaki (assembly GCF_964339955.1). Taxonomy (NCBI): domain Eukaryota; kingdom Metazoa; phylum Chordata; class Mammalia; order Chiroptera; family Vespertilionidae; genus Pipistrellus; species Pipistrellus hanaki. The sequence continues at coordinate 137,026,276 of NC_140504.1, read as the reverse complement.
TCCCAGAGAGGACTTCAGCACCTTTCTGTAGCTGAGGCAAGATGCCCTTCCACTTCCCTAGCTGGGATCCTCCTGCAGCCCTGGGCGGTGCCAGGGGAGCCGGCATCCAGGACACACTGTGCGAGCCTGCCTTCTCCGGCCTGGCAGCCACTCACATCCAAATGGAGTCCCTGAGCTGCCCACAGCAAAATCTCTCGCTGGCCTCATGCCACCTAAGCCCTGTGCCATCCGCCTTTCCCCTGCCAGTGCCCAGCCTTGCCTTCTGCATTTGTTGCTGTTTAAGGACAAGTGGCTGGAAGACAAATTACCTCAAACTCACCCGGCTTGGTTGCTGCCTGCAGTCAGCACACAAGTTCTCAGCTGCCCTCTGAATGACTGTTCTTTTTTAGAAGTGAACATCAGCGGGATACTATAGTCAAGAGGCTTGTGGTGAGGATGTGGGGAAGTGGAACACCGTTTCTATTTTTTTTTAGTTTATTTTGTTTTAAATTTACATTCTTTATTGTTTAAAGCAGTGGTCGGCAAACTCATTAGTCAACAGAGCCAAATATTAACAGTACAACGATTGAAATTTCTTTTGAGAGCCAAAATTTTTAAACCTAAACTTTTTTTTACGCCATTTCTTCAAAATAGACTCGTCCAGGCTGTGGTATTTTGTGGAAGAGCCACACTCAGGAGGCCAAAGAGCCACATGTGGCTTGTGAGCTGCAGTTTGCCTACCACAGGTTTAAGGTATTACATATGTCTCCTCCCCCCCCATTGACCTCTACCCGGAAAGGACACATCTCTTTCTGGTAATTCTACTGTTCGGGTTTTCATGCCACTCCCCACTCCCACCCCCAAGGCAAGAAACTGGTCCTGGTGGAGGGAAGCATTGGTTTTTATAAGGGGCTTGGGATTCCTAGGCTGATCCCTCCCCTCACTTCCTCTGTGTTCCTTCCCCTGACCCCACAATGAACACAGAGCCCAGGTCCAATGTGAACCAGTAATAGCAGGCTGCCTGAGGTCTACAGCCTGTCTTTCACAGACATTTTTTTTTTCCATTTCTTTTTCTTTTTTCTCTTTTCTTTACCATCACTATTTATCACCTCTATGATCTCTTCCACCTCCACCCATCCCTCTCCATTTCCACCCCCTATTCTCTCACCCTCCTCCCCCAATCATCACTCTCTTGTCCATGGCCATGAGTTCTCTTTCATTCTTTTTCTTCCTCAATCAATCCCTCCAGCTCCCTCCCCACCTTTCAGAGAGAAAAGTGGTTTGCTTATTTTTATTTCATTTTTTAAATCTTGTTCAATTCTTTTCTCTTTGTTTTTTCAAAAATTTTTTTGCCTTCAACAGTGATTTTTTTCATTATCAATATAAATTCTAGCATGTTTGCGTGTATGTTTGTGTATGTGTATATAAAATGCCTACTTTTATAGTCCGGACATATTTATAAATATTTTGTTGCATAAACTTGCAGGTGTTTTTTTTTTTTTTCTTCTACTAGGGTATCCAGATTTGGTGGGGATGGGGAGTATTAAATAGAATATGATGGCATTTTTAAAATCAAATAATTGAAAAATATGAAGTAAAAAAATCAATATTTAAAATGAGTCAAAACACATAACCAATATTTTTATAAAGCTGAAAAAAAAATAGTGCCAACATTTTCTCTCATCAGTTTGTTTCCTACTTCTGTTAAGCTACTCTATCACATTTGAATTTAAGTGTCTGTCAGAATGCTGGCATATACATTTTAGTTGTATATCAGGGATATTTTAATTCACTTCTAAAAACTGCAATCCATTGTATTGAACTCTATGTGGGAGAAAATGGGTAACATGCTAACCTGACTAGCTCAGGGAAGGCCTTGCATGACTGCCTTGCAAACTCAGAGACCTAAAGTAACCACAAAGGTTAATCAAAATTAAAACTTCTAAAACTAAAAGCAGTTTATGGTGGGTAGTCATCTTCCTGTCTGGTATCTTCCCAGACAAAGGTCAATATTTACCTTACTTGAGCCTGCATATTGTCTTTTCCCCCCTCCCTCTATTTTCTGATATCTTTTTGTTTCTGTTTTCTGTATTTTTTTAAAGTCTTACATATGTCTCATTTTTCCCCAATTGACCTCCCTTCCCCCACCCCAGTCATTCCCACCCTGGGCAAACTCTCACCGCCCTAATGTCTGTGTCCATTGGTTATGCTAATATGCATGCATACAAGTCCTTTGGTTGCTCTCTAACCCCCCTCCCTCCCCTGCCATTTGTATCTGGATCTATTCTTGTTCATCAAATTATATTGATCATTATATCCCACATATGAGTGAGACCATGTGATATTTATCTTTCTCTGACTGGCTTATTTCATTTAGCATGATGCTCTCCAGTTCCATCCATGCTGTTGCAAATGGTAAAAGTTCCTTCTTTTTTACAGTAGAATAGTACTCCATTGTGTAGATGTACCACAGCTTTTTAATCCACTCATCTGCTGATGGGCACTTAGGCTGTTTCCCAATCTTAGCTTTTGTAAATTGTGCTGTTATTCACACAGAGATGCATATATCCTTTCTGATTGGTATTTCTGGTTTCTTGGGATACAGTCCTAGAAGTGGGATAACTGGGACAAATGGGAGTTCCATTTTTAACTTTTGGAAAAAACTCCATACTGTTTTCCACAGTGGCTGCACCAGACTGCATTCCCACCAGGAGTGCATAAGGGTACCTTTTTTTCTGCAACCTTGACAGCATTTGTCCTTTGTTGATTAGTTGATGATAGCCATTCTGATAGGTGTGAGATGTTACCACATTGAGATGTTTTCATTTGCATCTCTCAGATAATTAGTGACTTTGAGCATGTTTTCACATGTATCTCAACCTTCTGTATGTCCTCTTTGAAAAAGTGTCTATTTCGGTCCTTTGCCCATTTTTTTATTTGATCATTTATCTACCTCTTATTATGTTGTATGAGTTTCCTGTAAATGTTGGAGATTGAACCCATATCTGACATAGCATTGGCTAATACATTGAGTGGCCAGATTATTATGATCTCTGAATGCATAATAATCTGGCCACTCAGTATATATCCTATATAATAAAAGGCTAATATGTAAATTGTCCCCTTGACCAGGAGTTCTACCAGCAGGCAGGTCGGCCAACAGCCCATGTGCCCCCCCCCCCCCCCCGGCTCTGGCCAGGCTGGCTGGACCCCACCCATGCATGAATTCATGCACGAGGCCTCTAATGTATATATATTATTTAATTATTATGAATTCAGAGATCATAATAATCTGGCCACTCAGTGTATGTTCTCCCATGCAGTGGGCTTTCTTGTTTTGTTGATGGTTTCTTTTGCTGTCCAGAACTTTTTATTTTGATGTAGTCCCATTTATTTATTTTGTCCTTAGTCAAGGCCTTTTCTTGTAGAAGCAGAAACTGAAACTGCTGATGCCTGTGATATCCTTATACACAAACTGTCAGTGTGTGAATTCATTTCATTAGTTTATTAGCACGTTTTATTCTAATTCCATTTCATTGTTAGTCAGAGTAGTATAAAATATTCATTCCTGTTACATCTTGAGCCAATGACCACTTGGTAGGAGTGATGATCTACTGTGTTCCATGGTTTTATTCACTTCCATCAGCTCTGCCCTAGGATCACAACACTCCAACTCTATCCCAAGACCAGAGGAAACTCTTAAGCAATAGTATGGGGCTTAGGATGTCTTAGAAGGGTGACCTATGTGAGGAAGAGCAAGTCTACTCAGAACAGACCACCTGATAACCTCCTCATTGTAAAATGCATCCCATTATACAATCTCAAGTGTTTCTAGATTCAGTAACCATGCTTTTAAATAAATAATCCAGGTAAGAATCATAGTAATCATTATTACTATAATTCAGCAGGAATTGAATCACTCTGTAGGGAAATACATTGCCTTTGTGGTTTATTTCATCTTTGTAAACTTTATGGCTCAACAGAATTGCAAGCATCATGATTTTAATTTTAGTTTCATGGCAATTTTTTAACTTTCTGACATTGCTAATTAAAGTGTTCCTAGTGAAGGGGAGGGGAGCTGATTAGGAAGTTATGTTCTTGGGATTTTTAGAGTATGTTACACATTGACAATGATTCTCTGCTTCTCATCTAGATATATCTCAGCTTATTTTGAAGTTTCCTGCTCTGTTCCTGGAATCTCTCCTTGAGAAGGCATTCATGTTTCTGAAAGAGAAAGTAGAGACTGAACTCACACAATTCCAAACATTTTCCACATGAAATTAAGAAATGTGACTATGTAAAGCCACTTTGTCTGTGTACAAAGCTAGCAATTAGTTAAATGAGATTAAAACATTAAATCTGTTTGATTAAAACCACTTATTTTTCTACTCTGCACTGTCCAGAGAAAGAGAGAGAAAGATTGTTATTTGTCATATTAATTTTATCTTCTTTTGTAACATATGCATTTATCACTCTACACTTGCTTATAAATATTGTTTTAAATGAATCCTGCACATTTCAAATGTAGAATTTAATATATATATATATATTATTGTGTATATATATTATTATATATATATTATTGTATATATATATATGTATATATATATATGTATATATATATATACTATTGATTTCAGAGAGGAAGAGAGAGGGGAGAGAGAGAGAGAGATAGAAATATCAATGATGAGAATCATTAATCGGCTGCCTCCTGCACACCCCCTACTGGGGATCTAGCTAACGACCTCTGCATGTGCCCTTGACTAGAATTAGTCCGCAGGCAGACACTCTATTGATTGAGCCAAACCAGGTAGGGCTCAAATGTATTTTTATTTTAATTTAGTTCAAAAGATTTTTTTATTTCTATAGTAATTTCTATTTGAGCTATTTAGAAACATATTTCTTAAATTTTATATTTATGGTAGGTTTTTCTAAATGCCTGATTTCTAACATTATTTTACCTGGTCAGAGAAAACAGCTAAGATTTGGGAACAGCTAAGTGCCCATCCACAGATGAGTGGATTAAAAAACTGTGGTACATATGTACAATAGAATATTATGTAGCTGTAAAAAAGAAAGAACTCTTATCATTTGCAACAGCATGGATGGATGTCGGGGTTCTTATCCCAGCCTTACTAAGGGTTCTGCATTCTGAAAGAAGGGGCTGCACATAGATGATTAAAGAGTCCAGAGATGAAAGATAATTTTGAAAGGCATTGGGAGTCAGAGGAGCTTCAGCTAAAGGGAGCAAAAGACTCTTCTTTGTCTAGGACCCTGTGCTTTTATTATCACACAATTTGTGCCAAGGCAAGGTGGAAATATATACTTCAAAGGGTAAGTTATCAAAAGATATACAGAAGCATTGCCAGTTTGGGGAATAGCTTACAGCTGTTCAGGTGTTTAGCCAACAGGAGGCAGTAAAATGCCCTGAGCTGTCTGGCAGTTAACAATCCTATTCAGGTTTGGGGGAAGTGCCATTTTCAACAGGTAAACTACATATGTGGCTCACACTTGTTGAGCCCCCCAAGTCTCATCAACCTTTTGACGGAACCCTTGTAATTATTACATGCTGGAATTGGTTCTCTCAGCAAATGGACCTGAAGAGCATTATGCTAATTGAACTAAACCAATCTGAGAAAGATAAGTATCTCACTCATACGTGAGATCTAATGAACAACATAAACTGATGAACAAAAACAGACCCAGAGACATAGATGCATCGAACAGATTGTCAAGTCTCAGAGGGAGCATGGGAGGGTGAGTCGGTGGTGGGAAAAGGGATCAACCAATGAACTCATGCATATGTGCATAACCCATGGACACAGACAATAGGTTGGTGAAGACCTGGGGTGGAGGGCAGGGTGGGCCAGGAGAGGTCAATGGGGAAAAGAGGGAAAATATGCAATACTTTTTACAATAATGATTTAGAATTTGAAAAATCCTATCTAATAAAAGAGTAATATGCAAATTGATTGTCACTTCAACACACAAGATGGCTTCCACCAAGTGGTCAAAGATGGCTGCCTCTGTGTGGACACAAGAAGGCTGCCACAAGATGGCCTGCAGGGGAGAGCAGTTATGGGTTATCAGGCCAGCAGAGAAGGGCAGTTAGGGGAGACCAGGCCAGCAGGGGAGGGCAGTTGGGAGGGACCAGGCCTGCAAGGGAAGATAGTTGGGGGCAACCAGGCCTGCAGGGGAGGGCAGTTGTGGGGTACTAGTCCTGCAGAGGAAGGCAGTTAGGGGTTACCAGGCCATCAAGGGAGGGCAGTTGGGGTTGACCAGGCCAGCAGAAGAGGGCAGTTACGGGCACTCGGGCCAGCAGGGGAACAGTTAGGCATTTATCAGGCTGGAAGGGAAGTGGTTTGGGGGTGATCAGGCTGGCAGGCAGGAGCAGTTAGGGGCAATCAGGCAGGCAGGGAGGTGAGCAGTTGGGAGCCAGCAGTCCTGGATTGTGAGAGGGATCCCAGATTGGAGAGGGTTCAGGCTGGGCTGAGGGATACATACGTTGCTATCCATGAATTTCATGCCCTTGGCCTCTAGTATTAATAATAATAAAAAGAATATATCCTGTAAAATCCAGTGTTCTATGGATATTCATTAGGCCAGTTTTGTTAATAATGTTGCTCATAATTTTTTAGCTTTATATTTTTGTTAGCCTTTTCTAACAATTACTGAGACAATTTTAAAATCTCTAGCTTTGATTGTGATTTCTCCTCTGTTTCTCAATTTCTGCCATATATAAATTTGTAGCCTTATTATGGGGTGTAAGCATCTATTTAAATTTAAATGTAACACAAATTTAAATACTTGATATATTTTAGGCAAATTGAAGCATCTATCATTATGAAATTACTTTTCTTATCTCCACTAATCCTATTGGCCTTAAAGTTTATTTTTTCTGATATTAATATAGCAACTCCAGCTTTCTTTTGGTTGATAGTTATGTGATATATCTTTTTCTATTCCTTTATTTTACTGCACCATAGAATTTGGTTTTAACTTTTAATCCACTCAAACAATGCTGGTATTTTCTGCAGCATTTTGACCAGCTCTGTCCAGTAAAAATGTATTATAAGACACATATGTAATTTAAAATTTTAAGTGACCACATTAAGAGAATAAAAAGAAACTAGTGAAATATATTCTAACAATGTATTGTATTTAACCCAGTAAATTCCAGGATATTATTTCAGCATATATTCAATACAAAAAAAGCTATTAATGAGACAATTTATACTTTGTTTTACTAAGCCTGGGAAATCTGATGCATATTGCACACTTACAGAACATTTCAACATGACTAGTCTTATTGCAAGTCTTCAACAGCCAAATATGGCTAGTGGGCACCATATTGGATTATGCAAATTTACAATAGTGTATTTAATGTAATTTTGTATTTAAATATAATATGTTCTTATGTGTTTTATATTTGGGCATTACATTGTTCACAATTTGGACTCATCAAAATTACTCGGTATGTTTATACCCCTCTGAGAGAATGCAGAAATCTTAGATACTTTGATCGTATTTTAACCTCTACTCAACTTAATTGGTTTCATTATCTTGATTTTTTTTTAAATATATATTTTATTGATTTTTTTTACATAGAGGAAGAGAGAGGGATAAAGAGTTAGAAACATCAATGATAGAATCATCGATCAGCTGCCTCTTGCACACACCCTATTGGCACATGCCCCCGACCGGAATCGAACCCATGACCCTCTAGTCCACAGGCCAATGCTCTATCCACTGAGCCAAACCGGTTTCGGCTCATTATCTTGCTTTTTAATTCTCTAGATATTTTAAACTCAATGAACAATATTATTATTGCTTTAAACAGTGAATGTTTTTGTAAATGTATATTTTATAAACATTTATTCCTTTATCTGTTCTTCATTCTATTCTCCATCGCTGAGTTTCCATCTGGGAATATAGGTACAAGTAAATTTCAACATAGTATAAATATGAATAAAATTATCTTTATTTTCAATGGAATATACTATTTAATTGAAGAAAGAGTTACAAATACCAGTAAATTCCTAAATGGGAGGATTGGAATCAGTGGAAACAAAAGTTAAGTATGAACTAAACAAATTGTAATGCTAAATCTATGTTGGTGCCCCCTTTAAAATATTATCCAGCATCATTCACAAATCCAGGAGCTGGAGTGCCAGCCAGGGTTCACTCAAAATTGTTATAGGCAGAAATGATGATCTTTTAAATAAATGGCCCTGGGCCAATCAGATATCCACAGGAAAAAAAAACCCACAAGAAAATGACTCTTACCTTATACATACATAAACACAATTCCAGAAGGATTGTAGAATTAAATATAAAATCCTTTAGAAAATAATATGGAAACATATTTTCAAATATTTGAAGGCAGGGAAAGATTTGTAGGACAAAATGTACTAAACACAATTGTAAAGTGACAAATTTGACTATATTAAAATTAAGATATTTTATCAAAAGACACCATTAATACAGGGAAAAGGGCAAGCCACATATGTAAGAAGCTACATATAAATAACAAATGACCCATATAGAGAATATATAAATAAGTTCTACAAAGACAGAATACTCAGTAGAAAAAGATGGGTGAGGATTTTGGCACTTCAAAAAGACAATATTCAAATGGCCATAAACATTAGAAAAGGGCTAATATAAATTACAAAATAAATGCTAATTAACATCATTCTGATATTATAGGGTACACCTAGCAAAATGGCTTAAGTTAACAAAACTGATAATTCCAAATGTTAATATTTTATCTAATCAAGGTTTTTCTCATTTTGTGATATTTCAGCTACTGTATGCATTTGATCTTAAGCAATTTTCTGTTCTCATATAACACATATATTTTAAAAGATTTAATTTCTGAGAGATGTCTTTAATAAATAGGGCAGTTGGGCCTATAATTATAAATGGGTTCTCCCCAATACAAAGAAAAGTAAAAGAGTATGCCCTGCATGCCTCTTCTTCCATGCCATGGTCAGTTGGTGGTATTTGGAGACCTTTGTGAAAATAACTGGAAAATTTAAAGCCTAGTCCAAAATCACCCACACTTCTAGGAAAATAGTCTCAGATCCTAAAATAACCAGTCAGTGTGTGGACAGAGTTCAGGGCTATTGTAAACTCTAATCTGAAGGAAAAAAAATTGGGCATGGGTGCACCCATTCTTCCTGTCTCTCTTCTTACCATCCTCAACTTAGTCCGATTAATATTTTGTCAACGATAAGGTCTATAGTTTATCCCCATTTACTTCATAAAAGTAAAATTCTGTTGTCTATTTCAGGACAAAATTTCAAACTTCATATCCTGTTAATATGAGTCTGAAAGTGGAAGTAAGGCAGGGCTGCTTTGAAATGGGGTTAATACCGAGAAATCAGCTGCTTCTTCTGGCCAATAAAGTCTATTGTTTATTTCAGGCAACCCGTAAAACAATTCCAGAAACAACTGAATCTTACTGTGAATTGTATATAATGTAATGTAATGTTTCTTTGGAAACAATGAGCCAGTGTCCTTTTTCTAAACTTCTGAATATAAATAAAACTCTCCAGGGACTAAATAAAACTACTGTCAGCTTTACAACTCACTATCTGGGCTTCATCTTTTTTGTAAGATAAACACCCAAAAAGCTAGAGCTCCAGGCTCCTTGACACCTTGGGAATTTAATTCATGTGCCTCTTCTAGCTGTAACCATTTCTTCTCGGGGATAAGAAAAATTTTATTATGCTTTCTGATCAGGGTCATTAATTACAAAAGCTACCTCTGTTTTCAAATGAGCATAGTGTAAACTCTATGGAGAAAGGCACAGAAAGTTTAGGATGTAACAGAAAATTGTGTTGTCCAGTCCTATTATGAAAATACTAGTGGAACAGTGCATGAAATTCGTTCCCCTCAGCCCAGCATGCACCCTCTCCAATCTGGGACCCCTCGCCGGATGTTTGACTGCTGGTTTAGGCTGATCCCTGTGATTCAAATTGATTATTTGTTGTTGGTAGCAATCAGTATTAACGGTTTCACCTGTTTTTAGAAGCTCATAATGCACCGCACTTTCCTGATCCCACCAAGCACAGAGCACTGTCTTCTTTTTGAAGTGATTAGGTCTTGCAGTCAATGTTGATGGTTGACCTGGATCAGCCTATGATTTTATGCATTTGGGATTCTCAAAATAAATCCACTTTTCATCGCCAATCACAATTTTCAGTCTTTAAAGTAATTGTTAATTTCCTTAGAGAAATTCAGGAGGCCTCCATAGACTTTTCACAATTGGGAAAGCAAAGTGGTAGAGTTATTTAAAACTTTTTATGCTTTTTTATGTTTAAAAATATATACAAATTTATATGTACTTGATACCTGATGTACGAAGATTCATGCAGAATGGGCCTTCCTTACCCTGGCTGCTGGTACAGCCTTTCCTCTGGCCTGGCGTCACTTTTACACCCTCCCATGCTGCCCAGAGTCCAGAGCAGCTGGAGCTGTGCTGCGAAAGGCCTATGTTTTTGCCATGGTGATGATGCAAGCTCTTGCCCCACCCCCACCCTCCTGGGCACCTGTGTATGCAATTTAACCTGCTATCTTTGTTGGGTTAATTTGCATACTCACTCCTGATTGGTGGGTGTAGTGAAGGTAAGGTCATTTGCATCTTTCTCTTTTATTAGTGTAGATATAAGTCACAAATATTAATAAAAATCAGTAGGTTTTCATACATGATTGCAAAGAATTAAGATTGTTTAACTTTAGCATTAAAAGCAAGCATTAAAAAAATGAGCCCCATCAAATATTTTGACACATTTTACCTAGCATTTCTTAAACCATTTATTTATAGGCTCTAAGGGTTTATAAAGCCATAGCACACAATTACTTAATTCAGTATAAACTGTTTTGATATAAAGAGTCCTGTTTAAGTTATACTCTTGATGAGGATAATGAAAAGGAAAAGCTTCTTTAGCTCTTGATGAGGATAATGAAAAGGAAAAGCTTCTTTAGCTCTTTGGCCTATGACACAATTTCCATACTGGAAGTTCTTTCTAACTTAAGCAGTTGATTAAGTCCCATTTGACTGAGCCTATTGTGAATCATCCCCCCTCCCCTGGTCACTTGCACACCCCCCCCCCCCGAGAAAATTAGAGAGATGGCATTGAAGTAGAAGAGGAAGTTTCCCCTGAGAGAACCAGCCCATTACCTCTACCATATAAATGCAGTGATCAAATGCCCTCTGTTATACAATTCATAATCTTTTCAAGGAAGTAATCATCACTGAAACTATTGAAATGCACATTTTACCAATTATGAGAATCATAACTTTATAACAATACAAAAGTTTGATATCATTATTATAACTTTTATTTAAGTGGTAATTCTCCCACATTTTATACTTTCTTATTTCTTTCTATCTTCAGTGAAAAGTGAACATAAAAAGAAGTTCAGATGTTTAGCTTTAGAGTAAGGTACAGTCATCATTTCAAGATTTTGCTTGCGATCGTTTTTCCAGAAACTCATTCAGAAGGCTTCTCATTTCAGATTGTTGTCTCTTCAACTGCTTTTCTGCCTCTTCCTAAAGAGTGAGAAATAAAACTAAAGAGATTAACAAAAAGTAATGTCCACATCACTGGGAGTGCGGGGTGGGGAAGATAAGCCAAAATCATTGACTATCCTCACTTATTTTTTAAGAACTTTGGTAGTTGAAGGCGATCAACACTGCAGGTGAGGTCAGTTAGGGATGACCAGGCTGACAGAGGAGGGAAGTTGGGGGCAAACAGACTGGCAGGGGAGCAGTTAGACATCAATCAGGCTAGCATGGGAGTGGTTAGGATGATCTGAAATCCATATTTTTTATGGATTTCAGAAAGGGAGGGTAAGGGATTGAGAGATAGAAACAACAATGATGAAAAGCATTGATCAGCTGCCTCCAGCATGCCCTCTACTAGGAATCTAGCCCACAACCTGGCATGTTCCCTTAACAAGAATTGAACCTAGGACCCTTGAGTCTGCAGGACAATGCTCTAGCCACTGAGCCTAGGGCATAGCCTCAGTTATTTTAAGCCATCAGTAAACAGGACAGTCCTTAAATTCTCCTTTTTATTCATGCCCATTTTACCTCTCATGTTTAGTTTCCTACCTAAATAATTCACCCATATCTCTTTCTCTAACTCCAGAAACATCACCATCTCTCAATTCCTGAAGGGTTGGTATTTCAAGAATTGCATCGTGTGGTCCCTTCCCCCTTCCTCTTTGAGCAATCTGAGTCACATCTTAACTTCAGTTTTTATTTCTACACAGAGGAATATCAGATCTAATTCTTTGAAGAAAGGCTAATACAACAACTGGGTATCTAAGTGACAATCCCAATCAGGTGATGCATCTGGGCCTTAGATCAGGGAATTTGTTTCCAGTCTCCACAGTTATAGGGCAGAGTGGATGAAAGACTGAGGAGAACAAGAATCCCAGGTTGAGCCAGCACCTGTTTGGCTCAATGGATAGAGTGTCGGCCTGCGGACTGAAAGGTCCTGGGTTTGATTCCGGTCAAGGGCATATACCTTGGTTGCGGGCACATCCTCAGTAGGGGGTGTGCAAGAGGCAGCTGATCGATGATTCTCTCTCATTGATGTTTCTAACTCTCTATCCCTCTCCCTTCCTCTCTGTGAAAAATCAATAAAATATATTAAAAAAAAAAAAAAAAAAAAAGAATCCCAGGTTGACCATCATGCCCTAGTGCAGTGTTTTTCAACCTTTTTTGGGCAAAGGCACACTTGTTTCATGAAAAAAATCACGAGGCACACCACCATTAGAAAATGATAAAAAATTTAACTCTGTGCCTATATTGACTATATATAAAGTAATTCTCTTGAATAGGAATCAAATAAACACAAAGAAAGTATTTTATAATTACTTTATTATGAAATATTAAGTAAACAAAATAGTGAAAAATTATAAAATTCTTGTCTTGTCTGCACCTACGGCACACCAGGCAACATCTCGTGGCACACTAGTGTGCCGCGGAACAGCGGTTGAAAAACGCTGCCCTAGTCTATAGATCTGTATTCACAAAAATGTCTTGGAGCTTCTGGAAAACTAAGACCTAAGGTAGACTGGTCACCCTGGTGGAAGTGTTCACATAAGAATTCATACTAGGTTTGCAGAAATAAAAATACTGCAGTTCTCATTCTCTGGGAAGGCAGTTTGAATAACTTTCTAGGATATGTGATAATGACATTTTGTTATCTCTTTGGAACCTAATGTTTTTAATGAGAAAAATGGGGACATAATGGTTCTGCTTCATAATGAACAGATTAGATGAGAGAATGCACTTAAAGTACTTTGTACAGTACTTAGTAAGTAGGAACTACTGCTTATTGAGTTATCTTACCTAATAAAAGAGAAATGTGCAAATTAACCATCACTCCGCTACACCCACAAGCCACGCCCATTAGCCACATCTACCAACCAATCAGAGTGAGCATGCAAATTAACCCAATCAAGATGGCTATCAGGAGGGAGGCTTGGGTTTCCCCAGCAACAGAGGAAGCCAAGCTGTCCACACACCCTGGCAGGCCCAGGCCTCCACTCAAGGCTACAAAGTTTTAAAATAGAAGGTAAACAAATCCAAACAGAAATGGCTGCCACCACAGAGCAAGCTGGCTCCGCTCCAGGCTACAAAGTTTCAATTGTAGAAGGTAAATAAAAAAATTCCAGATACCAGGGCCTCCGCTTGGGTCACCAGGGGTCATGGATGGCCTGCAAACCACCACAGGCCCCTCACCCAAGCCACCCCATGCCCCAAGGGAACCCCTCTCTGATCCAGGACATCCTTCAGGGCAAACCAGCTGGCCCTCACCCATGCACCAGGCCTCTATCCTATCTAATAAAAGAGTAATATTCACATTGACCATCACTCCAACACACAAGATGGCTGCCCCCTTGTGGTCAAAGATCCTGCCCTCATGTGGACACAAGATGGCCACCACAAGATGGCTAGCTGGGGAAGGCAGTTTGGAGGGACCAGGTCTGCAAGGGAGGGTAGTTGAAGGTGATCAACATTGCAGGTGAGGTCAGTTAGGGATGACCCGGCTGACAGAGGAAGGAAGTTGGGGGCAAACCGGCTGGCAGGGGAGCAGTTAGACATCAATCAGGCTAGCATGGGAGTGGTTAGGGTGATCAGGCTGGCAGACAGAAGTGGTTAGGGGCAATCAGGAAGGCAGGCAGGCAAGCAGTTGGGAGCCAGCAGTCCTGGATTGTGAGAGGGCAGTTGGATGTCCCTCGAGGGGTCTCAAATAGGAGAGGCTGCAGCTGAGACACACACACACACACACATACACACACACACACACACACACACACACACACACACCATCCCTCTCCTCTGTGCACGAATTTTGTGCACCAGGCCTCTAGTGATGGTAATGATCTTGGATGAAACAAACTGCAAGTTAAAAGCCTCAGCACCAGTGACAACTAAGGCAAAAACAGGGACATAATATTAAATCAATTTAACAAAATAATCTATGGCCAAAGGAAAAGATTGTTTATAGCAATTAACCACTTAACAAAAAAGACTAACTACTGTGAGTTGGAAATATCCTTATTTAACAAAGCATAATGCTTATTCTGTGCTCAGCACTAATCTAAACACAAATATTTACTCACTTATTATTAAATTACCCTATAAAAGAAATGTTAATACTGTCACCTTTTTCCACAAGTGGAAACTAAGGAACAGATAACTTGCCCAAGCCATTTATTTAGTAAGATGTGGAACTGGGATTTTTAACAGGCTGTTTAACTCCAGAGCCCTTTCCCTGAGCCATAAAGTTATGCTGTCTCTCCCTCTCTGTCACTGTTTCATGCTCTAATTAATTCAGAGAGGGAGGTATGATTAAAATGATGAGATGAAATAACGGGTGAGTACCTGGAGCTGACGTTCCATAGCCATCTGTTGCTCTTCCAGCTGTTGCTTTCTGTTTATCTCCAATTGCCTCAGGTGCTCCTGATGCTGTCTCTCCCTCTCCTCCATCATTTGCTGGTTGTGCCTTTTAAACTCCTCCAACATTCGTGTGTCAGCCTTTGCAGCCTCTGCTTTTAAATAAGCTTCTGAGAAAGAAGAAAATGACAAATTCCTCTAGGATTAAAGTGTCCTTCCTTCTGTCTCCTGCTCTTATTGCTTATTTCTTATTACTGCTTCAGAGAGAAAACTGCCTGGGGCCATTTTGCCTTTTCAGATGACAGTAGGCACCCTACTTGGATAAAACTTGAAGAGCTAAAAGTCATCTTTGCCGTTCTTGCTCTAGTTTAATGACCCCAGGTAAACCAGGCCAAATAAATTGAAAATGTACAGAAAGTTCTATCTTGCATTTCTTCCATTTTCCTCTCACCTTTCCTCTCCTTTTCCTTCGCAGTGAAAACCAGGTCTGCATATAGAATGCCATCACTCATGGACTCCTTGGACTGTAAATAGTTTTGCAGAGCTTCTTCCGCCTAGGAACCCCAAAACCATGCAGTTAAAAGTAGGAAATGGTGATTGGGCATGTTGTAAACCTTTTTACTGCCTTTTCTTCCCAGAATCTTTTCCTCCTCAGAACTGCTCAGCCTGCACTCAGTGAAACTGTCAATCAAGCCTCTTCAGTCATAAGAGTGGGCACAAACTCTGAGCTGGCTAAGCAGAGCACCCCCAGCACACTTGGTACAAAATAATTTGGTATAGGTGAGAAAATGCTCAATATGGATGTTTTACAGACTGATATGGATGCTGGGGAAAATGTTCTCTCTCCTCTGAGATTGAGGGCAAAAGAACTAGTTATACTTGGAGATGTTGGTGTCCTCTTTGCTGCCATACCTGAGAATGAAGCCCGTAGGAAAAGAGAACAGAAAACTAAGTGGGACTTGGAAAGAAAAAAAGGTAGGGGAAAATTGATGCCATTGTTTAAAATCCTGAATGTAGCTGTAGTTGCAACTAAATTTAAATGTTTCATGTAAGCCAATGAATTACTGTTTTTTCCTGCACATTTCTATCACTGCAATTCTGCCCCATGTAACCAAAAAAGTCCCTTTGTTGCCATGAATGATGATAGTTGCAGCATAATCACAATTCCGGTGATTATGGTGGTAGTTTAATTTAATTCTTCGGCTACATTAGAGTATACATACTTTCTTCATGTCTTCCCTGGATTTGGAAAGAAGCCCTTCCCCACTCCAAACCCCCAACAATTTCCCACAATTAATGTATGAAACGAGGAATACCTGTATTCCTTTCCTAGGCTCCTGATAGTACTTTGCCTTCAGCTCCTCTCTCTTCTGAATGAAGAGGCGGTGCCCTCCAGGCCTTAAATAAACCCCCTGCTTCACATATTCTTCCAGAGGACCAAAGATATCTTGAAGTAAAGCTGAGCAACGATCTGATGATGCCTCCAAGTTCTGCTTACGAAAGTCATCTTGTTTTCCTTTCAGCAGGGTCTTCAAAGGGGCAAAGGCCACGGAAAAGATGTTAGCAATACTTCAGTATTTCTATAAATGATTCTCTGAGAGAGTATTGATTTTCTAGAAACTAGAGAACAACAGCAAGACTATATCCTTTCTACCAAGCCTAGGAAAGATCCAAGGATGTTATGGTATAGAAAAATGACTTTAGTTTTGTGTTCCAACTCTCCTGAAACCCATTTCTCTTAATATTTCTGCTTTAGATGTGATCTTCAGACTACAAATACCTACCCTCATTACGCCCTAATTTTGTTTACAACCTACTCATTTACAACCACTCCTTCTTTCTGCATTTTCCTGTGTCTTGGATTCCCAACAAGAAGGCACAGTGAAATAATTGGTTAGAATGTTATGAGTGAATGCTATTAAACCTGGAGACGTGATATTTTAGTAGAACCATTTGGCAATGTGTACTTGATTAATATAAAAAGAAAGTTAATTAATACTTTATAAATGCAATTTTTAAAGAATAAGATTAACTTTAAAAAATTAGTCTATGGGTTTATATAACATGGTGAGTTGTGTGTGTGTGTGTGTGTGTGTTAAAGTATTAAAATCCATACAATTCAGAGTAGTTTCATGTTGTTTGTTTCTTTTCAGAATAAAAGTGAGAGTCAAATAAGGAAGAGTAATTGTTTCCCAGTCTAGTAAGAATTGCTTTTCTTAAGTTCCCATTTTGCATTTCATAGCAATACTTGTATTACATGTATAAGCCCCAGAAGCTAGAGCAAAGAATACTAATTACCTCTAATTCCTTCTGGAACGTTTGGTCCACATCCTTGAAGGAATTCTTGATGAAGACTTCGATGGCTTCCTTCTGAATGGTCCTGTGCAGGTCCAGCAGCTCCTGGAGGTTTTCCGTGGGCAGCTGCACCTTCTGGCCCATCTGCTGGTCATAGTGGGCAATGGCCTTTTGTACTGCAGTAGAGTTCTTGATTTGGGCCAAGGCCAAGACTGTATTCTCCATGGAGGGCAGATTCCCACTGCTGATGGCATGGACATAGGTCAGCACCAGGCTTTCTAGACCTTTAGACAGGAAAGAGATACTTGCATTATTTGTAGAAAAAAGAGGGCATGCTCTAAAATTGGATAGTTCTGAGAATGCTAATTTAGCAATGCATTCCCGAGCTTTTTCAGTATTCTGCATTGAGTTAAAGTGGCTCAAATTCGTGGTTGTTTTTGTTTGTTTGTTTGTTTGTTTGTTTGTTTGAAAATTGTGTGACTAAGAAGCCAGATCTTTCTTTAGGAAAAGAAAGTGTTCAAAGGAGAAATATCAATATCTATGTAATCATCCTCATGCCACCCTTTTTCTATTGAGAAATGAGGAAATGGTTAAAATTATGCCTATTCATTTTATTAGACTGCTATAGGCCTTGTTTGCCTCTTTATTCTTTCCTTTCTTTCCCTCTTCCTCAGGATTCATTTTCCTTCAGAATTCCCTTTTCTCTGCCACTTCAGTATGTAAAGCTGGTATGCGTATTAGCTGAAAAAAACACAAAGTGAGCAAATTAGACTGGCTCCCCTTTACTTATCCCTTTTATACTTTTCTTTGCATTCACCATCCTTCTAGAACAGTGATTTTCAACATTTTTCATCTCATGACACACATAAACTATTACTAAAATTCTGCTGCACACCAAAATATATTTGTTTTTTTTATTGTTGATGTGACAAAAAAAAATAGGTATAATTTAGAATCATTCATACCAGCTAGATATTGTTGTATTAACTGTTGTCATATTTTTATTTGACTTTCTGAAGGAAAAGAAGTCAGTGTCCTTGACTAAACAATCAGGTATTGCATGTTTTAAAAATTATTGAGCCCTATCCAGTTTCGCTCTGTGGATAGAGCATTGGCCTGCAGACTCAAGGATCCCAGGTTCGATTCCAGTCAAGGGTATGTACCTTGGTTGCGAGCACATCCCCAGTAGGGGGTGTGCAGGAGGCAACTAATTGATGTTTCTCTCTCATCAGTGTTTCTAACTCTCTAACTATCTCCCCCTCTGTAAAAAAATCAATAAAATATATTTTTAAAAAAGAATTATTGAGGCACACAAGGGGTTGAAAATCATTGCTCAAGAGTATAGCAATAATTCATAGAGTTCTGAGGCATGGTGTCTTTAGAAAAAAGTCTGGTCCAAGATATTTGCTTAGATTCTTTTAAAGCTCTAGACAACTTGAGCCTCTGTTTGTTTAATGTTTATATCAAGTAAGTTTCATTTTTTACAGAGAACCTGTATATTATCTTGTGCTTAATCCACTATATTCATGGAACAAAAGTTGCCAACTCATGTGGTTAGTCTAGTCCAAGAATGAACCACTTATGAATAGAACTCTTTAACTTGACCTTTTCTTCAAATGATATTTCTATTTTATACTATTTCAGAGGCATTACTAAAAAAAATCAGTAAGAATGTTTTGGATACCTATATGAATCATGTGATTCATATAATTTTCTTAGTCGTAACCGATGAAGGATTTTCAGCATTGACAGTGAAAGGAGAAACTTTTGAAAGCCCCAGTCTCTATGTTGAGTTGAAGGAAAATCCTAAGGAAGATACTCACGAGGTCCATTGACCTTGATGCCTCCTGAAAGAGTTTTTGTCTTGGAATGGTGAAGGATATAGGAACAGAAATCTTCCACTTGTTGCACAAATTCAGGATCCAGTTCATCGTTATGCAGTGTTGAAAGTTGGGCAAGCTTCTTCCGGTGAATGGGCGAGTCAAAGACAAAGCATTTCTTTCTTGCAAAGAACGTCTGTATACAACGACGGGGCAAATTGAAAATTTGATGATTTTCATCAGTGTCTGGGGAAGGAAAAATGGGATTTATTTAGTATAGAACTAGCATTCATTTTAATGTATTTCCCATGAATAAATTTTCCTGATGTTATCTATTTCAACACATCTCCAAAAACTCTTAAAAAAAAAAAAAAAAGTTAAAAGGTAACCCATCATGAAAAGGAAGAAAGAAAATAATTTGCTCCAAGAACAGTGAGTAATAGTATCTCATATTGAATCTAATAGTTCACTTTAAATTAGTAGTGTTCATTATTGCTTGGCAGTTTAACCAAGTGATTAAATATAGGAAACTATAAATGGAACCATTTACATACAGAGATATCCTCATGTTACTTTTCTCTCCCTTTCCAAAATTGAAGTCCCTTTTACCTTCTTTCAGCTTCAACGAGTTCTCCAGGTAGTCATCTGCTGTGATGTGTTTCCCATCTGCCTCCAGGGACAGGTAGAAATCTCTCAGAGTCCACACTAAGTCTGGACTGAAGCTCACAGCATCAGCTGCATCTTCAACCCCATCAAGATCAGGTGGAGATACTGTGCTGAGATGATTTGACAGTTCTATTACATAACTGAGATATAATTAAGGAAAACTGGTTGGAAATAGGATTTCATCTAAGCCCATATTGAAATCCTTACATCCCTAAACCATTATGTTCTCTTTTGGTTGTAACCAATTCTTCATAACATCACTAAGTATAAGGGCTGTTTTTCTTGTACTTTTAATGTTTATCATGTTTTTATGTTTGTGTTTGATTCAAAAGGTTCATAAACACAGCTGGTGCATAGAAGAGTTTTCTCTGGCTTTGGTACCATCCTGGATCATAAAAGGATACTATAATAAATCGATAGCCCTCTGGTCAATTACATTGATGGTGTTGTAAACAAAGGTACTACTCAATAGTATTGCCAGTGCAAAGATCTGAGTATCATTGTTCTGGTCACCCTAGAAGTCAAAACAAATGTAAGTCATGTCTTGTGGCATTCCCAGATGAGAAATCATTAAGAATAAGCCCGCTGGGAGGATCCAAGATGGCTGCTCAGGTAGACACCTAACCGCAGCCCCACACAACAATTTCAATGGAATACAACTAAAATATAAAATGGACATTGCCCAGGTAGTCGACTGATTGAAAATTCTACAACAAGAAGGAAAGAGAAAACCAGAAGGAAAATCAGAGGATCTGAAAAAGCCTAAGGTACAGAGACATGCTGCACGCGCAAGCAGAGAGGACAGAGCCAGAGAGGAGGGGAAGGCTGGGTGCCTGCCTGGCGTTCCCTAGCAGGAAGAAAATAAAAGCCCTGGACTGGCTGAACCCCAGAATCGGCAGTGCTGAGCCCCAGTTCTAGGCCCGACCCTGGGGACCCAGGCTCAAACAGAGGGAGACAGGGCTGCGAGGCGAAATCCCAGGGGAGTGGCGAAAAGCAGAGCCCCCGGAGTCGCGCACATTGCTCGCAGAGGACAGTCAGTTGACTCTGATGCTAGACTCCCCTAGTGGAAGGAGAAAAAAAGTTCTAGACTGGGAGGAATGCGATGAGGAGCAGGAGCCGCTGCCGGGGGCAGCTTTGACCGCTGGGCCCTCGACCGCTGATCACATGCCACGGAGCCGAGGCCGGGGGCAGCTTCCTGTGCTGCGCTGACCCCGGCAACAGGCTGAAGCCACACAGGAGGCTGAGGAGAACAAAGGGGCGCTGCAGGCCAGCCTGCTGAGCTTCCAGGACGAGGAGGAAGAAACCGAAGAAGTTTTCAATGTGAAGAAATCAAGTTATAGCAAAAGATAGTAAAATTACTTAAGACAGAATACAAAGAAGATCTTGAAAAATAGAAGACTAAGACAGAACTCAACTCAGCAGCCAACATTGCAACATAAAAGCATTTAAAAAAAAAAAAAAATGTTGGAGCTGCCGCGGCCAGGCCCAGAGTGGCCAGGCCCAAGGCAGTGGCAGCCAGGCCCAGAGCAGCAGCGGCCAGGCCCCAGAGCAGCAGCAGCCAAAACCAGAGCAGCAGCAGCCAGGCCCGGAGCAGCCAGACTCGGGGCAGTGGCAGCCAGCCCTGGGGGGGAGGCGGACAAGCCCAGGGTGGCCCAGCCCGGAGCAGCCAGGCCAGGAGTGGCCAGGCCCGGAGGGGCCGGGCCCAGAGCAGCCGGGTCGGGAGCAGCCAGGCCTAGAGTAGCAGCAACCAAGCCGGGAGCAGCCAGGTCAGGAGCGGCCAGGCCCGGAGCGGCCAGGTCAGGAGCAGCCAGGCCCTGAGCAGCAGCAGCCAGGCCTAGAGCGACCAGGCCCGGAGCAGCCGGGCCCAGAGCAGCCGGGTCAGGAGAAACCAGGCCCAGAGCAGCCAGGTCGGGAGCGGCAGTGGTCAGACCCGGAGCAGCTGGTTGTGGAACAAACCAGAGCAACAGAGGCCAGGCCTGGAACTGCTCGCTCCTCGCCTGCCCATGCCCCAGGGCTGCCTCTCAGATATGGCTGGAAACTTTTGGGGGAACTTGAGGGTCTGCTAAATCAAGTTATGAAGGCTTAGATCTGGATGTGTTGAGTTATTATAGCGCTGGGGTGTTGATCCGTGACTGCCTTGTGTGGGGTCTGGATGAGGTTGGTTGATCTATTTGGAAATGTCTTTTGTGTGAAGTGTATCTTGGGCATGTGGAGGTATTATTGATTTGAGAAAATGCTAAGTAACTGATTTACTACCTGAAAAATTTAAAGTTCTGAAAGTTTAAGGTCTCTTGCCAAAAAGAGGTTTTAAAGCTAACACCTTAATTTTAATGGAGAAAGGGGAGGACAAGTCCTTCCCACCCAGAACAGGTAATCCAATTCCAACCAGCAGCTATCTTTAAACAATGTGTTCATTTACATTTGAATCGATACCCCTTTTGATAGCCTAAGGGCAAGTTTACATGTAAACAAGTTTGCTTCTCAATTCCCAGGGCAGAAAAAACAAGGTTTAAAATTATTAGATTTTAAAATTTATTCTTAGAAGTGTAAAAGTTTATTAATTGAAAAAAAACAAAAAACAGCAACAACAACAAAAAAAGGAGATTGAAAAACCTGATGAACAATATTAGCTGTTGATTGTAGTAGAGTCGGAGATACGGGAGGGGAGTGGACTGATAGTTCTCAGGGAAAGGGAGAGTGGTGGATGCAGGAAGAGACTGAACATAAACTGTGCACCTATGGATGAAGACAATGGGGGGTGAGGAGGGGGCAGACGGTGAGGTGGGAACCTGGTGGAGGGGGGAAGAAATGAGGAACCTTTGTAATAATATAATATGAACAACAAAGATTGATTTAAAAAAATAAAAATAAAAATAAGCCCCTGACCTACAATGTTAAATGAACAAACAAAAATGATTGTGAGAAACATGTAACTTTGAATAGAATAGTTCTGTCATTAGCACTGATAATTTTTTATGCTATTTTCACTATACTTTAATTTATACTGATACAAAAACATACATGCTATTGACTACTGAATGTCATTGGACATTTGGCATATGTTTTTACAAATCTTTCCCTATCTCAACCATATCACTGATGACCAATGAAGGTAGCCCTTGCTGTCTATTTCTAGGTGGGATGTTGGGGTGTCATTGATTCTGTTGTGCCTGGAGGCTCCATGATCATGTGGCAGCCCTGTATTGATGGTCTATGGAGGCGCTGTGGTCCTCCATAGAGCTGGCTCAGAGCCCATTCTTGGGAAGTGGGGTGAGGAGGGCGTGGGGCTGCTGCCCAATGGCCAGGGTCCATGCCTCCCTGTCCATGTCCTCCAATGGGAGATATTGGCATGTCCACCTGCCATCGCTTCTTGGTGGGTCTCATAGTTATTATCAGATTTGTTCTGTCTGTTCAGGGTCAACCTTACATAAGATGTGAAGTGCACCTGGCAAAGGCACTGGCCGGACAGATGGAGGAGAAATGCCAACTCATTAAGTTGAATGCTGCTAAAGAGAAGTGCCGGGGAATAGAGTCACCCTTAGACAATGCCAGGCATGAGAAAGAGTCATTAAATATACCCAGCTTTGCCGACACTTGCAGAAAGGTGACCAAGACCTACTGGGCGCTGAAACAGGAAATTACATCCCTGGTTCACAAACTGAAGGGAGAGAGATCCAAATGCTCCAGACAAGAAGAGGAGACGGTGGAGACGCTAAAGACCCTCAGGTCCCCGGAAAAGGCCGTGAAAATCTCCACTTCACGAGCTGCTGTTCCAAACCTGCCTGGATGGCCCCCTCCTCAGGGGTGGACCTGGGTCCTCTCCACTAAGGCCTCTCCAGCTGCCAGCTGTGCCGCCAGCCTCCGCCTCCACCTGAGGATCCCTGAGACCAGTGGTGCATTCTTGGGCTGCATGCCTCCTCCTCCACATGCTGTACACAGTGCTCAGCTCCTTCAGGAAGATCCCTCCACATGTAAGGAACACAAGACTTGCTGCACTCACCAAGAAAGGCGGGCTTCTCTATAGTCACAGAATGTTTCCATTCTCTCTTAGCAGCAGTGAAAGAATTCTGTAAAGAGTTGTATATTTGACTCAAATTGTCTTCACCAACCTACATTTCTCAGACTTTTGTCATCGTTATATATGGTAATCGAAGTCAACATTTATTATCTTATTAAGGGGATCAATTAGGGCACCTCTGTGTCTTTGTGGGATCCCCACACACTCTAGGCCACGAAGAGTAGGAGGGCTACTGAGATGGGCCTAGAAGCCTAGGGAATGGGCCCTGGTAGAGTCACTGCAGGAGAGGAATTCACCTAACTTAGCAGATACTGCAGGCAGGCCTGAGGGCAACTGGATGACTTGGCTTCCCTGCCCTATGGTGCACATTAAGATTCAATCATGAAATTCTGGCAAAAATTTTCAGTTACCATTCTTATTATATTTGTGCAAACAATCAGGCCAAATTGAATGCAATAGATAAATTGGTCTTTATTTAGCTCTTTTAAAATACATAAGGGTAATTTTAAAGATAAAAATTCTATTTCATAAAAGTAATTAGAGCTGAAATGTTTTCTTTCCCTTCCACCAGACCATTTGTCATAACTGTTGCTATTCTAATTGCTCAATAATATTAATTTTTATAATACAGTTTGTCTCTGCCAGGTCACAAGCCCACCTCCTTCTGGGCCCAGACCTCATTGTCCCTATGACAGACAGCAAGGATCTCTTGGCTCTGAAAGAAAACTCTATCTTTCTTCAGCTTGGAAGTAGCCAGAGGAGCCCAATAGACATCCATTTTCCCTGAAAGAATTCAGGGCCAGAATCCTTGCTGGGATATATCAGGCAGTAAGGCAGACATGAGCAGAACAAGGACGATGGGCCAACTGGCACTACCAAATGTAACTAAGTCTTTCCACCTCTATGTATATAGATAAGGGGCTTAGACCAAACCATCTGGTCTCAGGCACTCAACCATGGAACATCAGCACAGAAGGCTGACTTAATTGCCTTTATTCAGGTTCTCCAGTGGGCAAGAGACAAATCAGTAACAATTTATTCTGATAGCAGATATGCATTTGCAACAGATTATGTACACAGTGCTATTTATAAGGAATGGAGACTTTTGACTTCAGCTGGGAAGGACATCAAAAATAAGGAAGAGATTCTGGCACTACTGGAAGCCATTTGGCACCTAAGGTAGTAGTGAAAGGGCAGGGCAGGGCAAGGCTAAATCCTGACTCCATTTTGTATTGTGGGGCAGGGCCGAGCAGGGTGGAGCTATCCTCCATTTTGTGTAACTGGACCCTAGCCCTCACCCAACCAATCAGGGTCAGCCAAAGCAGTGACATCACCACCCTTATAAAACCCCTTGACCTGTCGAAGTTCAGCTCTCTTCCGCCATGCTGTCAGCGTGAGAGGGACAGAGCCCATGCTAGCATGGAAGAGGCTCTTTTGTTTATTGCATCGGACTCGGCTCCCTTGGGGATCATGAAGTCTGAGTGTAACATTTGGGGGCTTGTCATTGGTCCACTGTAAGGGACACCAGAAAGGGGACTCCCCCAAAGCAAGAGGGAACTAAAATGTGGATGAAACAGCCTGGGGGGCTGCCCTAAAACTAGTGGGCCTCTGCAGATTCTAGTGACTCTTCCAGACCCTGACCTATCCACCACACCAGCTTACATGGAGCCATGCTAAGCTTGCAGAGCTTCTAAAAGATAAGTACAATATCCCAATCTAGAAAAGCTAAAATCCTTAACCAATCTTTACTCAAGTTTTTATAGGTTTATAGTTCACCCAAGGAGCAGTCCAGAAGCACGCCTGAGATGTACTGCCTATACCAATTTCTGATCCAGTTCATCCCTTCCACTCTGGTGACTCTGGGATTAAGAAATTTACCACACAAAGACTAATTCCTACCTAAAGAGGACCACACACCATCAACTTGACCATACCCATGGCAAGGTCAAGGTCGATGGGATCCCAATGTGGCTTCATCACATTGGGCTTAAGGCTGCACCGGCAGAATAGAAAATCCAGGATTCTTCATCAGACCCACTAAAGCTGAGACCCTCTTGCATGTACTCCTGGCCCTCAGTCTGGGATCCTGTCTTATAAACTGGTTTACTAACTTTATTCAACAGAAAATTAATTCCACCAAGCTTATAGTCCTCAGGGGTCACTATAACTCCCTCCCAGAAATAAAACAAGAATCAATGATTTGACTCTTATACATAAAACCAATGGGTAATGAAGCATAATAATCCCTCTTTTGGAAAAACTGATGTTTAAAACTGCTGTTTGAAATTCTCATCTATTGTTAAATAGTCCTTTGTTCTGTAAACTCTGTCATTTTTGGACAGTTTCTTATTCTATAAAATAACTTTTTTTAAGCTTTAATAATAGAAAAGATAAACTTAACTGTATGACCTTGCAAGCTACCCATCTAACATAAGGAACTGATACACTGATACTGATAATATTCTCATGCCAGGTGTTTGTTAGATATGATATGTACTCAAGGTTATAAGTTGTTTTATAGATATATACTCAAGATTACAAGTTATCTGCAAAAGTAACATTCACAAAGAACTGAAAAGATATAAAAAGAGAATGCTTCTTGTTTTGTTTGTTCAGAATTTGACAGAGATATTCTGCTCTGAAAGGGATGTAATAAAGATGATTCCTAATTAATTGGCTTGTTAAGGCATCTTGTATCTAGCTCACTGATTTATGATATAACAGGATAACTATAAAAATAAAAGATAGGAAAAATGAATAAAATAATAACCTAAAAAGTAATAATAAAATACAATAAAAATATAGAATATAAAAAAAAAAAACTGGGAAAGAAAAGAGAAAGGAAAAAAATTAAATTAAAAATGTTATAAAATTAAAGAGAAATAGAAAACAAATAGACTGAAATGAAAGATAGCAATAAGAGAATATAAGAGAGAGAGAGAGAGAGAGAGAGAGAGAGAGAGAGAGAGAGAGAGATAAGAGAGAGAGAGAGAAGAGAAAGGAAAACCAAATCCCCCCAAACAAAAAAACTTTTGCATTTGCTGTTTGTGGAGCTTGCTGGATTTTACTCCAATGTTCCAATGTTGTTGGATCTGACCACATGGTATGTGGCCTCTGCTCCCTGGTTGTTCTCTGATGAGTTGCTGTCCCTGCCTGACCTTGGGCAACCTGACTCAAGCCCTGCAGGGCAGATCCCCAAGTAATCCATGGGCAAGGCCTCCCTAGCCCAGGGACTGAGTCAGCTTCAGGACTGCTTTCCCTCCCCCATGGATCTGGACTCTGTGAGGAGGGGTCCTGGTGAGGATGATTTAAACACACTGGTGTTGGGGCACCATGCTCTTAGCTTGCTGAAGGGATAGGCAGGCATTTTTTCTCCTAATGCCTCAGCTCTGCCTGGGTCACTAGCACCTGCTTATCACCACCTCAAGCAGGAGGGGATAAAAACAAACACAGAAACAAAAACAGCCTGGCTTGGCTCTCTAATCTTTCAGCATAGCTGGCTCTTGCTGGGAGAAATGTCTCCCAAGGCTTCCACGGGGCCAGATGTCCAGTCCCGTGGGTAGATTTCCAGCCATGAGCCATCCCACAAGTGGGGGAAGGGGCTCCTCCTTTTTGTGGGAGGGGGAGAGGATTGCACCTCTTTCCCAGGGCACTCTGTCTGGCCCCCAACCTGCTCTCTGCTGAAAGTTCTTTCAGAAAATAATCTGACCCTCAGATTTACTGCTGGGTGATCTGCTCAGACCCTGGTGAGGTCTGCAGTTCTGATGCGTGACCCTCCCACAGACACCCTCTGGGCCAGCTTCCAGGCAATGTTGAAATCAAGCACTTGTCTGGGATAGTGTGGTCTGAGTACTTATTATACACAAGGCAGTCTACTTAATCTTATCTAGTACTCAAAACAAAGCTTAGTGTATGAGGCCCCCTTGGAAATGCACATGCATGACCTTTAAATTAATGTCAGCTAAGTCCCAGGTGACTGGCATGGCCAACTCCGGAAACAGCCTCCCAGAATGTCGGAGACTGTAATCAGTACAGATTTCTTTTCTTCATCCATGTGCTTGGAATGAGGAACAAATAGGACCTTGACTTACCCAGGTCTTTATATGCTAAATCTCATCCTTGTACAAAAAAAAGGAACTTACCCAGGTCTCAATGAATAGAAACTCCTTTTGACCTCTAATCTCCCCTTAATAAATGTGCTGTGTTGTCTGTGGTGGGGGTGGCTGTCCCTTCATCAAAGTGACAGCCTCCACCCAGGCACCCAGCTTGAACCTATTTCTGTCTCTTGTCTCTTTCTTTTTTCTCAATCCCCAGCTCCTTCACTCAGGAACTTGTCCTTCTCCCCTTCAGTGCGGGACACGGAAGAAGGAGAAGCACCCACCACACTATAGGATAGATTTATAACTATCTCCATGTTACCTATGAGGAAACTAAAGCACAAATTGAGGTTGACCCTACTATGAAGAATTCATAGTAAATCAAAAGCAAAACAAAAACTAAACAACAGGGAAATTCAAGGGAAAGATCAGTTATGTGCTAGAGCCAGCTTACACCAGCCCACAGAAGCTGACTATTAAATTCCAAACCCTGGGTTTCCTGACTTCACTTTGGAAGCTTGGACTCAGCTATGATGGGGCATTTAGATTATTGGCAAGTATTACAAGGCAAGTCTTTTTCAACTCCCCACCCCCAGGAGGCTGGTTGTTAAATAAACACCAGCAAAGAGGTGGGAAAAGCTCAAGTATGTTTACATGATAAGATAGGTAAGATCAAAGGAAAATCAAAGATTTAAGGAGATTTACTCTTGAGAAGTCAGAGAGCTACAGCTGCCAGAGCCCCAATTTGAACTCTGAGCCAGAGCTGGGTACTAATCATTATTCTCTGTAGGATCAGACTTGGGACAATGATTTTATTTACAACATCTTTCTGCATTTTGGTTAATGACCTAGCCCCACATTAGTGGAGTCTCTCCATCATGACTTTGGCTTAGAAATATTTTTCTCACTTCAGGTTTTCAAACTTTGTCTATTAAATATGGAAAGGGAAATAAAGATATACTCTGTTCAAGTGGAAGTACAAAAATATTCTCTGTAAAGAATGTTCAGAGATGAGAAGGTTGATCAAAAGGAATCCTTGTTCCTTACCTTCTCTACATCTCCCAGTCCCTCGGTGTCAAGCAGAACCAGGGTATGGTTTGGATCTGCAGGGTGAGGCACACACCACATCCAGATTCCCTTGGTGTGAGACTGCACCGAGGATCCAACAGAGAAGCCTGCAGGGCAAGTGGAGAGGTTGCAATAGATGAGCAATCTGACAATAAGAGGTGTTCTTGACAAATAAGCTAGGGCTTAAGGAGAACAAGATGTGGAGATGGAGCAAAGAAGAACCAATATTGATCTGAACTGCAATAGAGAGATGGGAAAATAAGAGTATCAGGTACCAAAGCTTGAAAACTTGATGATTTTTTTTTTCAAAAACATGAATATTATACTCCTAAAATTTTAATAGTGTATAATTTTATATATGTTTGTTTTATTGATGTCTTCCTCTTTATGACTGGGAAACATTTTGCTTTTTCCAAGGAGCTATTAAGTAAAAGGAAAAGAGATGATATTTCAAAAAAACAGACCTCCGTCCTTTACCTCCCAGAAAGTAATTAGCTAGCTATGGCCCAAACATTACCTTTCAATATTCCTGCCCATCTCTCACTTTCTCTCCTCATATCCCTGTGCTCATGCTGAGCGTGTGGGTGAAAAGAACGACTTAGTTGGTGTCACTCACCTTCATTCCTTCCAACTAGCTTGTTCATCAGATAGGATTTGCCTGTGCGGTAGAGGCCCACAATAGCCACCACAACAAGGGGCTGGGTGAAGGCAGACAGGATCTTCAAAGCTTCCTGATTAACTACCAGTTTCCCTTCGATGTTCTCAATGAGGCACACTGGGCCTGGCATGAGGATCTCTGAGGCCATGTCCAGGGTGAGACCTTGTCTGCAAGGGACTAGATGGGATGGATTAGAATTTCCAGCTTCTAAGCAGAGAAAGTCATTTTGCTTTCTGCATCTGGGGACATTCTACTACCCAATATGGCCCAAGTTTCTAAAGAAAGCATTATTATTATTATTTAATGACAACAAAGCAGGTCATAGGAAAATAAGTCCTAAATCTGCCAGAGGTCTACTATAGGGTACTCCGCTGCTTCTTAAATATGTGGTGGGCTCGTGGAAAACCATTCCCTAAATCTCATCTATTGCTAGTTTGAATCTGACTCTCCTCCGCTGGTTTCTGGTTTGCTATGCTTCTAATTTTTTACTTCCCTGAAATCTCCATATGGAATCTTTATGAGCACTCTTTATTATATTACAGTTCTTGCTTTTACCCCATCTAAACTTTCTTTTCTGGAATGTAGGGGTATGTCCAGACAAAGTGTATTATAAATCCTGGCAGGTCATTACATAGCATTATTGAACAAATCATAGTTGTTTAAAATAATTTTATATAGCAATCGGTGTGCCTTTTTCAATCAAAACTTTTAAGGCATGATCATTTTATGAATGTGAAATTACTTTAAAAAATATAATTCTAATTATTTCAGAGAGGGAGAGAAAGGGAGAAAGAGAGAAAAACATCAATGATGAGAGAAAATCATTGATTGGCTTCCTGCTGCACACTCTTTGGGATTGATCCCAAAACTCAGGCATGTACCATGACTGAGAATCAAGCCATGCCCTCCTGGTTCATGGGTCAATGCTCAACAACAACAAAAACTTTAAAAATATATATATATTTAAAATTTATTTCACAGAGGAAGGGAGAGGGAGAGAGAGATATAAACATCAATGATGAGAGAGAATCATTGGTTGGCTGCCTCCTGCATACCACTTACTGGGGACTGAGCCTGCAACCCGGGCATGTGCCCTTGACTGGAATCAAACCTGGGACCTACCCACCAAACCAAACCAGCTAGGGCTGAAAAGATTTTAAAAATAATACTTAACCATTTATTTGGGGGCATCAATTCCTATAACCTAATAAAACATGTTTAAGCTAGCTGAGATTTAAGCTCTTCTGCCTTGCCTTATTATAAAGAACAATTTTCTTTCATTTTATAAGTAACTAGTGGCCTGGTGTACAAAATTTGTGCACATTAAAAGGGAATTAATTAGGGGGGCAGGGACAGGAGCCTCATGTCCCAGGCCAGTGCAGGGGGAAGGAACATGAGCCTCACATCCCTGGACCTGTTGCCAGGGTCAGGGACATGAGCCTCAAGTTCCCGGGCTGGTGCACGGGGCTGGGATTCAAGCCTCACATCTTAGGGCCTGTTGCCAGGGGCAGGGACAAGGGCCTCATGTCCTGGGGCTCAGCTCGTACAGGGGGTGGGGACGCAAGCCCCACGTCCCAGGCCCACTGCTGGAGTTGGGGATGAAAGTCTCATGTTTTCAGGCTGGCGCAGGGGGCACACTGATCATCACTCCTGCCAAGTAGTCTATGGCTCATGGGCTGGCTGCAAATCAGGGAGAAGGAGGATGTGTGGAGCTTGTGATTCAGAGAAGAGAGTTCTGAGGAGTAAACACAATTATCAGGCTGTAATGAGGGTCAAGTTGGGCAACTGCTGAAGCAAGTGATAGTAATAACAGAGGCATTAGCCTAATAGAAACAGAATCCAGCATAAAGGGACTTAAGGAAAGGGTGGGTGTCAAGAAATCAAAAGCTAATTGATTCATGCTATTTCTAAAGGAAGAAATCTACCTTCAAACAATGTATAAGACTATGACTAAAAATATATAGTAGTCATTTTCATGAAAGCTCTTTATTATTTATTTTAGGTTTTAACTTTTTTGGGCTTTAACGATGTAAGCAAGCTATTTACATTGCATATCATTCATTGCTCTTTCTCACAAAAATAATAGTTATAGCTGTTGAAATTTTCAGGATGACGTTTGAACTAACTTAATCAGAGTTTATCAAAGATTAAGATAACTGAGGTGGCAATTATGATCCCCATAGGTCGTAAACTGGCAAAGTGAGAAAAATAGTGTTAAGACATTTCAAACTCCGGTTAGTCTCTACACAAGTTTCTGTCTAGCTCAGCAGGAAGCAAACGTAGCTGACACTTAATGAATGCTGCTTCCTGTCTGACGGCACCTCAGTTTTGTTTTTAAGTAAGTCTGATATCCCACACCAGGTTCATATGCAGCCTATCCTGGATAAAATGTTTTTAAAACCTCCTGACGCTTGCACATCTTTTACCACCCTGTCCCCAATCTTACCTTAACTATAAAGTCAACAGCAGGGATCTTTTAGAGCTGCTAACAAAGCTGCTTCAGGAGACTGTTGTAAGAGTCCTAACTCTGTCTTTCAGTTGAGCTGTGCTGGTTTGTGCTAAACTTCTTCCCAACCAGGTCGTAGGGATTTTATTTTTCTTTATAGTCTCTCCCCACTCCTTCACACACACACAGAGCAGAGGATTAGAAGTTGGTTTCCCAACATCACAAACGGAAACTGAAAGACCAGGAGGCAAGCTCTCTGACTGGGCAGCTCATGTCCTGTGGTTTTGCCTGATGGGCGTATTTGACTTGATTTCTCAGAAATTGCATAACATTGATGAAAAAGAGTTTCACTTTTGTTTTCTATTTCAAATTGTTCTCAGGGAAGTGAGAACCCACAATTCTACAGTTAATAACTCTAAGTATGTCTAAACTATGTAAATATACTTTTTTTTTTCCTTTTTAAGATAGCGAGCATGTTTGTATTTTGCATTAAAGATATTGGTAGAATTTTCTCTGATAAAATTGAGTAAGCATATATAGAATACATTGCTGTATAATGCCGATGAAAAATTAACTTACTAAATAGATAAGCCAAATGCTGAACAATTGTAAAGAATTGAAAGAAAAGATAATCTCTTCAGTAAGTGGTATTGAGAAAGCTGAACAGATACATGAAAAAAAAAAATAGATGAGATTTTTACACCATATACAAAAATAAATTCAAAATGGATTCAAGACTTATATGTAGCAACTGAAACCATAAAACTTCTAGGAAAAAAATATAAGCAATAAACTCTTTGATATCAATCGTAGCCATAACTTTTTTTTAATATGTCTTCTCAGGCAAAAGCAGCAATAGCAAAAATAAACAAATGGAAATACATCAAACTAAAAAGCTTTTGCACAGTAAAGAAAATGATCAACAAAATGAAATGCAACCTATTGAGTAGAAGATATTTGCAAATAATATATCCAATAAAAGTTTAATACTAAAAATATATTTTAAAAAACTCATACCACTCAACATCAAACACACACATACACACACACACACACACACACACACACACACAAACACACCCCTTATTAAAAAATGGGCTGAGGATCTGGATAGACATTTCTCCAAAGAAGACATAGAGATAGCCAATATACACATGAAATATGCTCAACATCACTAATCATTAGGGGAATGCAAATCAAAATCACAATGAAATATCACTTAATACCTGTCAAAATGGACGTTATAAAAAAGACAATCCTATATAATAATCCTATATAATGAAGAGGTAATATGCAAATTAACCCTCACAAGATGGGTGCCTATGACCATGCCAGCAAGGGGGATAGTGAGGGATGACCGAACAACTGAACAAGCAGGCTGCATGGGGCAACCAGGCCAGCCGGAGGGCTGTTGGAGCAGGAATGTAAACTGGTACAGCCACTGTGAAAAACAGTGTGGCTGCAAAAAATAAAAAATAGAACTACCAGACAGCAATTACACTTACAGGTATTTATCCAAAAAAAAAAGACACTGATTTGAAAAGAGATATATATACACCCCTGTGTTTATTACAGCATTATATACAATAACCATACTATGGAAACAACCTATATGTCCATCAATTGATGAATGGATAAAGAAGATGTAGTACATATATAAAATGGAATATCCTATATTATAAAGAGGTAATATGCAAATTGACCCTCATGCCTTCACACAAGATGGCTGCTCCCATGTGGTCAAAGATGAGAAAAGTGGGCAACCAGGCCAGCAGGGGAGGGCAGTTGGGGATAATGAGGCTAGCAGGGGAGGGACATGGGGGTTGACCAGGGCTGCAGGTAAGGCAGTTAGGGGCGACCAGGCAGGCAGGAGATGGCAGTTGAGGGTGATTGGGCTGGCAGGGGAGGGCAATTTTGGGCAATCGGCCTGGCAGCCAAGCAGTTACTCATTGATCAGGCTAGCAGGGGGGTGGTTAGGGGATGATCGGGCTGGCAGGCAGGCAAGCGGTTGGGAGCCAGCAGTCTCAGATTGTGAGAGGGATGTCCAACTGCCAGTGTAGAATTGGGCCTAAACCAACAGTTGGACATTCCCTGAGTGGTCCCAGATTGGAGAGGGCGCATGCTTGACTGAGGGACACCCCCTCTGGTGTGTGAATTTCATGCACCAGCCCCTAGTTGCTCAATTAAATAAATAGATAGATAGATAGATAGATAGATAGATAGATAGATAAAATCTTGACATTTGTGGCATGAATGGACTTAGAGGTGAAATATCTTGGATAGAGAAAGATAGATATCATATGATTTCACTTATATGTGGAATATAAAAAACCACACAGATAAACAAACAAAATAATATAGAAACTAACTCATAGAGATAATTGAGGGGAAGAAGTTTGGGGAATGCATAAGAAGATGAAGGGGAAAGAGCTACAGAAGTTCAATTATAAATAAATCACTATGATATAAAGTACAGCATAGGGAATTTAAATTAATGAATGGGTAACATACTAATTAGACTAGACATCTTCCAGACATCTTTCTGGACAAAACCATGGTGGTGGGGGCCAAGGCAGAAGTGGTTAGGGGCAACCAGGCTGGCAGGGGAGAGCAGTTGAGGGCAATCAGGCCAGAAGGGGAGAGCAGTTAGGGGTGATCAGGCCAGCAGAGGAAGGCAGTGGAGGCAACCAAGCCAGCAGGGGGGTTAGTGAGGGATGACCAAATGATTGAACAGCAGACTACATGGGGCGACCAAGCTGGCAGGGGTGTTAGAGAGAGACAACCAAATGATGGAACAGCAGGCTGCGTGGGATGTCCAGGCTGGCATGGAGGGGGTTGGGGGGGGGGGGAGAATGGAGGTTAGTGAGGGAATCACCAAATGATTGAATAGCAGGCTCCCCCATGGGGCAACCAAGTTGGCCTGGGGTGGAGGGGCAGTTGGGGGTGACCAGGCCAGCAGGTGGGGGGCAGTTGGGGGTGACCAGTCCAACGGGAGGGGGGCAATAAGAGGTAACCAGGCCAGCAGGGAGGACAGTTAGGGGACAATCAGGCTGGCAGGGGAGGGGAGGAAAATTAGGGGGCAACCAGGCTTGCAGGGGAGTGCAGTTAGGGGGCAGTCAGGCTTGCAGGGGAGGGCAGTTGGGGGTGATCAGGTGGCAGGAGAGGGAAGTTAGGGGCATCAGGCTGGCAGGTAGAGGTGGTTAGGGGTTATCAGGCAGGCAGGTAATTGAGCACTTAGGAGCCAGCAGTCCCAGATTGCAAGAGGAATGTCCAACTGCTAGTTTAGTCAGACATCCCTCTAGGGGCCCCAGATTGGAGAGGGTACAGGCTGGGCTGAGGGATACCCCCCTCCACGAATTTTGAGCATTGGGCCTCTAGTATAGTCAATGATATTGTAATAGCCTTGGTTAGAAATGGTTAGTAGACTTATTGTGATGATTACTTTGTAATGTATATAAATGTCAAGTCATTATGCTCTACACCTGAAATTAATATAATATGTCTACTATAATGGAAATTTAAAAAAATACAATTAAAAAAAATGATCAGTCATTTTACTGAGATTTTTTAAAATTAAAAATGGGTGTTGGATTTGTGAAACATATTTTCAGAGTCTATTGATATGACCATGTGATTTTTATCTTTCAATTTGTTTATTTGGTGTGTCACATTTATTGATTTGCAAATATTTTCTTCCACTTGATAGGTTGTCTTTTCATTTTGTTGATGGCTTCCTTTGCTCTGCTGAAAGTTTTTAGTTTGGTGTAGTCCTGTGACTATTTCAAGAAATGGCCACTGCTGCACTAGGTGCTAGATCCAGATCAGAGCAGAGATTGTGTCATAAAACCCAGTTCATGGGTCCAACGCTTCAGAGTTTGGAGTAAGAAAAAGTTTATTGATCAAAGCACCAACTGAGATGATGGGATATACAGGTGGAGATATCAAGCAAGTAATTGAATTTCCACGCATGCTTTTGGTGGTCCAGTGCACGTCATAGTGACTGGTTGTTTGGCTGTTCCACCATTTGGTCTATTTGCATAATTTGGCCATATATATATATATATATATATATATATATATATATATATATGTTAAGAGAGATTATAAATTATATTCCCTATGTTGTACTTTACATCTTCATGACTATTTTGTACCTGCCAATATGCACTTCTTAATCCCTTCACTTTTTCCACCTATTCCTTCAACACCTCACTCATCTGAAAATCATTAATTGGTTATCTGTACCTATGAGTTTATTTCTGTTTTGTTTGTTCATTTATTTTGTTATTTAGATTCCACATATTGTGGGGAAGTACTGGACTTGGATGGAAAGTCTGTAAGGGGGAATCTCTGAAAGGTCAGGGGCCTTTAGGGGGACATTGCTGAAGGCATCAATCCCTGCCTTGACTTTTCCAAATAAGTCTGAGCCCGCAGGTATTTTACTGGAATCTTTATGTTTTTAGTCTTTAGACATCCTTGCTTAAAGAACACTGCAGACGCATGGATCTTCTCAAGGATGTGTACCCTGCTGATAGTATCTAGAAGTTAATTTTAGTTCAGTCGGTTGCAACAATAAAAGCCTAAGGAGGCAGGTGAATGGGGCTCTTTGGCTTCTCAAGCCAAGCAGTCCTCAGCCCTCTCTTTCACAGAAATGAGTATCAGAGTAATTATTCATCCATCGCTCAGGAACTGCTGATCAGCCCTGGCAATATAGAAGTGAATTCATATGATACTTGATTTCTCTGTCTGACTGATTTCACAACGGTCAATGAAATGAACCACAGTGACCAGAGAAAGTATGTTTTAAGGAGATGCATATGAGTGCCAAGTTGACAAGGAGTAAACTTGTAATGGTTAACATTATGTGTCAAATTGATTGGGTATAGATTGCCCAGATTAAACATTATTTCTGGATGTGTCTGAAAAGCTGTTTCCAGATGAGGTTAGCATTTGAATTGGTAAACTCAGCAAAGTAACTGAGCTATTCAAGTGGTTTAAACCAGCTCCCACATCCTGATACAGTTCTTGGAACTGGCCTATATTACATGAACTCTTTGTGAAAAACAAGTTTTTCACCTTGCAAGAGAAATAGCAACCAATCACGTACAGCATAGTTTGAATCTGCTTGAGAACACATACCACAGCTCTTTCAAAACACCTTGTTTTGAAATCCCCCCTTTTTCTGTCTTCATAAACTCTGTCCCCGTTTCAGCCTTGGATTTCATCCAAATCTTTGTCACCTAGGTTGCATTTTTAAAAAATAAAATATTTGTTTGCCTTGCAGTTCTTGGTTAAAATTGATTGACATGACTCTAGCAAGAATTTTGGAGTAAAGTGTTAAAATAATAAACATTTTGTTTTACATTTATGTAATATATTATCTAGTACCTCTATCACTGCAAGACAGAAGGAAGTTGTATTGAAAATGGGAGAGTTGTGCCCTGGCTGGGTTGTTCAGTTGGTTGGATTGTCATCCTATACACCAGAAGGTTGAGGTTTGATTCCTGGGTAGGGCACATACCTAGGTGGCAGGTTTAATATAGAGTCGAATACAGGAGGCAACTGATTTATAATTCTCTTTCACATCTATTCATTTCTCTTTCTCTCTCTCTTTCTTCTCTCTCTCTCTCTCTCTCTCTCTCTCTCTCTCTCTCTCTCTCTCTCTCTCTTCCTCTCTTTCTAAAATCAATAAACATATCACACGTCATCTGATGAGAATTAAAAAAAAAATGGTGAGAGTTGTGATTTGTGCAGACACCCTTTCTTTGGAAACTCTGTGGGAAAATGTACTATGTGAGGACAGAGGCATGCAGCTTAAATAGAATTATATATTTTGAGGAATCTGGGTCTTCTTTTTTAACCAAACCATCATACATGTTTGTTTTAATCTGGTTTTGAAACAGATTACAATGAATGTAACACAATATTAAGTAAAACGTAACACATAAACTCTGGGCCAACAAATACATGTTATTTGGTAAAACATTATTATATCAGTTTTGACTCTAAACAAATCTAGTAAATAGAAAAAAAAAACCCTCCTAATTATACTGTAGATTCAACATAAATTGAAGGCGTGTTAATACCCATTGGATGACTTTGTTTTTCAGGCTAAATAATATCTAGAATATAGAATTTAAAACTTTATCTTTTGATGTAAATATAGAAAGAAAATTATAAACAAAATTATAACTGCTAATGCTATTGGCTTTTCATTCGAAATCAAACATTTAGCTGATTAAAGAACAGAAATAAAAAATATTGCCCAGCAAAAGTGGCTTAGTGATTGAGTATTGACCTATGAACCAGGAGGTCACAGTTCAATTCTTTGGTCAGAACATATGCTTGGGTTTCGGGCTCTCTTCCCGGTATGGGGTATGTAGGAGACAGCCAATCAATTATTCTTTCTCTTCATTGACGTTTCTATCTCTCTCTCTCCCTCTCCCTTCTTCTCTAAATTAATAAAAATTCATATTTTTTTTAAAAAATCTAGACAACTTAGTATCTTTCATTTTGCTCTGAATTCAGTAGAAGTAGCATAAAATAATCATGAATTAGACTTCTACTCAAGAAAAGATTGTGTTAATCACAAAGAATACTTTATTAAAATATATTCATAGAGACTATACTTTTGGGAAAGATTAGTCATGAAGTTTAAAAATTCATCTTTAGTATGCATAAATATGTTAATTGGTGTCTAATACTGGGATTCCATTTTTAAAAGATGTTTTTATTGATTTCAGAGATGAAAAAAGAAGGAGAGAAAGATAGAAACATCAATGAAGAGAAAGAATCATTGATTAGCTGCTTCCTGCACACTCCTTACTGGGGATCGAGCCCGCAACCAGGGCATGTTCCCTTGACTGGAATTGAACCCAGAATCATTCGGTCCACAGGCTGATGCTCTACCCACTGAGCAAAGCCAACTAGGACTGGGATTCCATTTTAAAAGAAACCTCTCCAAGCAAAAAGCAATAGGTCCTAGTGGCTTGTACTAAATTATGTATACCAACAGAAAGAGCTTCTTTGTAACACACACCAGAATACAAATACATTTTGAAAACAGTAATAGCAGGGGGGAAAGACAGGTACCAAATACAGCCAATGATTACTCACAATGTGGTAAGAGGACAGGAAGATAAATAATTCAGAGTCACAGATACTTCCGCACCTCCATTTTAGCTTGAGGTTTCATTATTATTCTACACCTAGACCCATTTCAGAGGTAAGCAAGTGAGAAAATTAAGTATTTTGTTTTATGTCTCCTTTGATTGTCTCACACTTCAATACAGGTGCTAACATAACAAGAAGAAATAAGGACTGGAGGATAATGAATATGACACCTGACTAATCCAAAGCACAAACCAATTAGCCACTGAGTAATCAAAAATCAAAAACCCTTTAACCAAACTGCCTGGTGGATCACACATTTAATAACAATGCCTTTGAGGTTTGTGTGTTTTTTTTTTTGTTGTTGTTGTTGTTGTTTTAAATATATTTTATTGATTTTGTACAGAGAGGAAGGGAGAGAGATAGAGAGAGTCATCGATCAGCTGCCTCTTGCACACCCCCTACTGGGGATATGCCCGCAACCAAGGTACATACCCTTGACCGGAATCGAACTCGGGACCCTTCAGTCCCCAAGCCGACACTCTATCCATTGAGAAACCGGTCTCGGCAGCCTTTGAGTTTTGATAGGAAGCAGAAACACCGTGAAAATTATGGACACATTTTAGATCAAACTCTTGGGTATAAACATATCAAAAGCATAAAATATAGATTGTTTGGTTTTAGGTCTAAACTTATCTAAACACAGCCACTGGACCCATCCTAAGCCCTCTATTCAAAAGTCATCTTCACTATACAGTGGCATAACTATGTCTGGTTTCTATAAATTATATATTTGAAAAATGGGTTGTCATCATTAACTCTTGCTACTCCTACTGACTTATGCAGTCACCAGCTTAACTGGATCTTCTCCATTGATTTTAATCCACTTCTTTTCTATTTCAACCTGGATGTTGTAGCAAGCTCTCAGTTGTAGCAGAATGTGTTTCTGTGGCTGCACATCACTCTCTACCCCCAGAGACCTAACCTCTGTCTTTGAGGCACAGTGGTCAAGCATCCCAAACTGAATAGTAGCAAATGGATACCAATCAGAGGAAATTTCTTGGTATGATCCAAGTTCTAGTTTGTATGACAAACAATGGGGATGATCAGGATTTCAGTGTTTATCAGGAAGCCAGACTATCTTCCATACCATGGTAGGCACTCTCATATTTTGCTGACCCCACAGTGACACGTGTATGATAGGTTTAGATTCAGGTTCATTGAAATCCCCATACATGCCCTCCAGTTCATCTGGGCCTTCAGGAACTTCTTCCTCTGGAGGTTCATGGTCCAGAAAGCCTTGGTCCACTGTGGTGGGACAGAAAGTGTACCATTATGTTGTCAAAGGACCTCAAGGAACTGACATGGGATGAGGGCAGGTTGACAAAGCAATGGGGGCAGGTTAACAAAGGCCTGAAGCTCCACATGTGCACCCTGGAAAACCACTACAGACTTTGGGAAAATAGAAGGTCTTCCCCATTATATGAGGTCTTGAAATGCATCAGCTCAAACCAGCAGGAATCCAGAGATACAAACTTAATGATTCTCCATTGCTCAAACTCTTGTGCTTTCACACACTTATGAAAATTATACTCAAAAATATCAATTCCCTTCTTTTCTGGGTCAGTTTCAAAATAGTGTTCAATTCACTTTTGCAACTCAAGATCATTCAGTGTTAAAAATCACTTCCTGTTCCCATTCACAAAGCAGAGGCAAAAGATCTGAATTATCACAGCACTTTCAACCAATTTCCTTCTTCTTTAGTGATTTTTACCTCCAAAGTTGTCCACAATTTCAAGGAAAATGTCTTGCTCCTCATAGTTCATTCTTGGCTGTGAAACAGCTGGCAGTTTCATTAGATCCTCTACAGTAGTCAAAAAGTTGAGGAAGTCATGGTACTCTGTGGACCCCAACTTTAGCATATGTTCTATGTCTGGCTTGTGAACTAATTCTGTCTTAGAATAGTTTTTTTTTTTTTTTCTTTTTTCTGTGTAAGACTCCTGTTTAATCTTCACAGTATGGATTTTCCCTGCCACACTAAAATTCTCAAGTTTGGGTTCAGAAAGTTGAGAACTCTGTAAATCTGTTTTCTAACCTCCTCTCATAATATATTTTCAAAATTTCTCCAGGTAAGACTTCTTTAAAAGTTGGTAGCCACTGATGGGAAAACATCATGTTGTTCTTCTCAGAAATTCTCACATGAAAGACCATGCAGATTTGGGCTGACTTTTGAAAAGCATGTGGGGGACAAAATTAGAGGCTGTGTCTTCAGCATGCAAACACTGGGTAGACAAATTTCCAAATGAGTCTTGGTTCTCAGCTGATTGGTGATGGACAAGCTTCTTACAGATATAGCTGAGTGAACACTGATTTCAGCTTTTTGGATAAATTGTCATGTCTTTGCTGCTTGATGGGGGCCCTTTTTCAAATGTGAATTGGGAGGCATTGCCTTCTTCTTTCCAAAATGGACTTGAAAAGGCACAGTCCTGACAAAAATACTGAAACTGGAAAACATCACTTTGGAACTCTAGACTTTTGGCCTGTGGAGGACTAACTTAATCTGGAAGACCCGCTTTTGGAGCTGTAGGTGTACATGAGTGATCATTAGATAAGGAAGCCTGGTATAAACAGGTTGGTTTAGTAGGCAATAAGGAAGAATCTGCTCAGGTGTTATGGGTGGAATGTTTGAAAATAATTCTGGAATAGGATAGAGCACATGAGTCCCTGCTTTGAGGATGCCAGGAATTCCTGGGAAGTCTTTGATAGGTGTAGAAAGAGGAGAGTTACTTGGAGGTCCTGGACTGAAGTAGAAGTCTATGATGAGAGATGGGAGAGGGGTACTACAGGTGGAGGAAGACCCACTGGGAAATTCCTTAGGACAGTGGTTCTTAACCTTCCTAATACCACGACCCTTTAATACAGTTCCTCATGTTGTGGTGACCCCCAACCATAAAATTATTCTCATTTCTACTTTATAACTATAATTTTGCTACTGTTATGAATCATAATGTAAATATCTAATATGCAGGATGTTTTAGGCGACCCCTGTGAAAGAGTTGTTCGACCCCCACAGGGGTCATGACCCAGAGGCTGAGAACCGCTACCTTAGGAGCAGAAAGGTTCAGCTTAAGTCTGCTTGGCCTATAGATGCCTTGATCCTCTGGAGAGAAATTCTTTGACTTCTGATAAGACTGAAATGCAGGGTCATCACCAAATGTGACCAGTTGCCTGGGTTCGTAGAACACATCTTTGAAATCAGATTGTGATCTTGTCAATGAGTCAGATGTGTTGTCTGGACAGCACTGCTGAGGATCTGACTCAGGCTGCTGCCATCCACACTGGGATGAAAGGTGGGAGTTAGAGGGGCAGGTCGGGGAGGGGGACTCTAGGTCTTT
The DNA here is from genome assembly GCF_964339955.1 of Pipistrellus hanaki. Taxonomy (NCBI): domain Eukaryota; kingdom Metazoa; phylum Chordata; class Mammalia; order Chiroptera; family Vespertilionidae; genus Pipistrellus; species Pipistrellus hanaki. The sequence goes on along the minus strand of NC_140504.1, from coordinate 136,983,801 downwards.
AGTGAAGATTCCAGCCAAACAGCAGCTTCCCACAGCATCTAATTTTTCTAGCCAGTGAAACAGGTGGCCCCAGTGAAAGAAGAAGATAACTAGAGAGAGTCTGCAAAAGCATCCTCAGGGAGAATGGTTTAATTGTTCTTGAATACTTTTTATGCAGTGTGGTGTGAATTTAACTTTTTTAAAGAAATTATGTTCACGTTTTGCCTGAACAACAACAAAAAAAAGTAATTGGTTTTCTAAAATTGAGTATATTAAATAAATAGTTCTTCATTGTGCTTTCAGTTTCTATCTGAATTATATTTTAGGAAATGCCATTTCAAATAGCCTTGAATTAACCTAAGAAATTGTTTGCCTGACTGAAAAAACATTTATATTAGGACATTTAAAAGCAATATCTAGAAGTGCATGAAATCTAGAGGGAATAAGAGTATTCCACTGCTTCCCTTCTTATTGCTTTTCAAAAGCAAGTATATGACATTTATCTCTTTCAAATCTTTCTAAAACAGTATGGTTAATGTAAGAATTGACAGGTGGGCTATCATCAGGGCAGATGCCATGACTTACAATCATTATTTCTGGTTCTCTCCAACTTATGCTTCATGTAATAGCAAGTGATATTTTTAAAATGTAAGTTGAATAGAGTCATTTTTTTCTGCCAATAAATCTTAAAAGTCTCCTTTTGCAATTATTGTAAAGTCCACTCTCTTCCATGATCTGCAAGATAACATACTCTGGCTCCTGCCTTGCCCCTCTCTAAACCTAGGCAATCTCTGCTTCACTGCATGGACCTTCCCCAATCAATAGATTTGCTCAAAATCTCCTTCTGCCTGGAATTCACTTCCTTTGTTATTTACTAACTCAACTGCACTCATATGAAAACTTCATTTTAACTCTCATTTTCTCAGGGAGGCATTTCTGACTGACTAATCTAGATTGGGTCGTCTCACTTCTACACTTACCTATGCACCCTGTATTAGTCCTTTAAATGCTTAGCAAAAATTGAAATATTACACCTGTTGGTAAGACAATTAATTAATGTCTAACATGCATGAGCATGGGACCATGGCTATTTTGTTAACCACAGATCTAAATGTTTAAAAGTGCATTCTTTGTGTCATTCTTATCTACATTTAAGTTTGGTTCATAGCACCTTGGGTGTTTTACCTGGTAAAACAAAATGTGGAAAAATGCATCCTTCAGTGCTCAGACATGACTTTGTGAATGTGAGCTCCTGTTACTATTCTATTTGTTACTATCATTGTCATCATCACCATCATTGTCATCTTATAATCCTGGGAAGAAACTTCTTTCCACTGTGAACCTCGGATGTGGGAAGTCGTGTTCCGTGGGGCCCGAGGGCAAGGATGGAGCATAGGGTAGGGACGCCTACCTGCTCTCCTACAGGGGATTGAGCGCAGGGTAGGGACGCCTACCTGCTCTCCCCTAAGCCTTCAGGGTCAACCAAGGACAGGGCAGACCATAGCCCCATTGTTAGAGAGTGCGCGTGATGCACGACTTATCTGGATGTTCTCAGCTAGGCTGTTCTCAATGATATCTAACCAGACGCTTGCTCTATGTATCTTTTCCAAGAATGTCTTGAGGGGCTGACGAGCGGCCTTGTCCTGGGAAAGGGGCACTTGGAGAAATGCCCAGAAAAGCCTCATAAATGTATGCTTGCAACTAATAAAGTTACTGCAGTCTCATCATGGACTAGCAGTCCTCCTGAAGTCCCGCTTTCTCTTGTCTTTATTTCTCTTAAAACCTCCTAGCCCTACCTCCAGGACCTGTGATGCCGGCTGGATCCGGTACTGGGAAATCAGACAAGTTACCTGTTTCCAATATGCAATTATGGGACAGACATAAAATAGACATACACATTCCAAAAGAGAAAAATTGGAAGGAATAAAGAAGTTTTGGGTCCTAAGGAAGTCAGAAACCTAGTACAACAAATTACATTAGATTTTAAAGTTTGAGAATGATCTGTTCTGGCTCCATACTCTGTCCTTCTTGCCCCATTGGAATGGTATACCTGTCCACCAAGACCACCTAAGCAGCAAACCAATGCCCTTACACTGGGTGGCAGACCTGCCTTCTGGAACTGAGGAGGAGATGATCCTGACCCATGGGTGCCAGGGCCAGCCTGACAGGTTGAACCAGGCTGAGGTAGGGAGGTGGGAATTGAGAAAAGAAAGAAAGACAGGAAAGCGGGATTGGGAGGACTACAGGTAGAGACTGGAGCAACTTTATTAACTGTGTAATGCTTTTTATACACAAAACACTGAATAGGAGGTCTGTCAAGAGGAATGTATTCTTTGTTCCTTTTAATCTCTAAGGGAGAGACAGAGCAGAAGGACAAATTCTCAGTACAGCAAATCAGACAGATTCTCAATACAACAAATCTCAGTAAATAGTTACAGACTTCTTGGCAAGCCATGAAAGGTTGCACTCATTCTACAAAGATTGCTCTCATTTTACTAATAGTCACCATCCAGACAAGTCTGGGAAAATTGTATGGGTAGGGGGCCAGCCTTGCTAGCCCCTTTGGATGCAAGGACCATATCAGCTTACACATGGGCCTGTGTCTTTTGGGATCACAGGCAGTAGCAACCCCACTGGCTGTGACATCTGTGGCTCTACCCTCAAAGACCTTCTTCCTCCATTTGGTCATAGATATGTCACTTTTGGTACAGGCTGCCATTAATTTTGCTAATGTGAAATTCTCAAAAAACATCTTGGCCTCCTAGGGGTCCAAGCCATTAGAGAAGGTCTTTCATAGAGCATTCCTGGATAACTACATCCTGATTCCTGGTTTCTACTGAGATGGTTGAATGGATCTACAGCCAAATATCCAATATGTTTAGCAAATGGTTGTCCAGCCATACCCTTGGCACAATTTTCAGAACATGCTATATGGATGGGCTGAGAATCATTCAAATCATCCAAATCAAGTGCTCATTGCTTTTTGCTTAATGATTACTTCAATTTTTCTGTCTTCTCTTGCATCTTACCTAATAATAGACAAACATGTAAATTGACCATACCTCTGCTAAGCCCAGAGCCAAACAGAGCAAGTGTGCAAATTAGAAGACCAAAGATGGCAGCTTCCCAGCTGGTCCAGGCACAGAGTGGCCAGGTGGGGCAGCATGCCTGCTATGAGAGGGAGGGTGGAGGCAAAGGGATCTATAGGAGCAGAGTGCCACAGTGAAGACAAGACTGCAGACTCCCATAATTTGCAGTGAAGAGGAAGATGGCAGACTCCAGCCAAAGTCTGCATCAAAAGAAAAAGAAGGCAGACTCTGGCCAGAGCAAAGGCCTGGGTCCCGGGAGGGAAACAGGTGCTGGTAGCCAAGGGAAGGAAGACCTGTTGCATGAATCTCTTCATGCAATGGGCCTCTGGTTTTACTATAAGCAGCACAGAGAAAATAGGCCATACATTCAAAAACTTTTCTTACAAATCTCCTCAGTTAAATATTTAATTTAATTACTTTTAAGTTCCAGTTTCCACAAAACACTAGAATACAATTTGATCAAGTTCTTTACCACTTTATAACAAAGATTGCTTTCTTATAGTTTCCAGTAGTAAGTTCCCCATTTTGTTCAGGACCTCACCAGAGGCAAGTTTAACATTCACACTTCCAACAACATTTTATTCATGACAAAATACAAATTCTCTAAGATGGCAGAAGCTCTTGCTACAGTCTCCCTCTTATTTCTGAGCTCTCACAAGAATCACCTTTAATGTCCATATTTCTATCAATAGTCTTTTTAAGACAATCTATCGATAGAAATGTTGTATTATTCACTCAAAACTCTTCTAGCCTCTGCCTGTTATCCAATGCCAAAGCCTCCACATTTTTAGGTATTTGTTACAACATCCAGGTACCAAAATCTACATTATTTTGCCAAGCCTTCCATAACAAACTACCACAAACTGGGCCACTTAAATAACAAAAATTTATTCTTTCACAGTCCTGGAGGCTAGAAATCTAAATGGAAGATGTTAGCAGAGCTGTTTTCTTCTGAGGACTATATGGAAAAGATATGTTCCAAGCCTCTCTCCTTGGCTAAAAGTAGCCATTTTCTTTCCATGTTTCTCCTCTACCTCTTCTTCCTACTCCTCCTCCTCCTTTATTTTTTTCTCCCCTCCAAATATGAACTTTGCACTTATACTTGAAACATTTTAGTTTTGGTTACATGCAGGTTGAGGATCACATTTTTCTGAATACCTTAAAAATATCATTGCACTTTTGTCAGACCTCCATTGATACTGCCACGGAGTCAGCTTACCATTTAAAAAAAATTATCCTTTCTTTGTAAACACCTTTAGACAATTTGATTTATCCAGGTGTGAATTTATTATTTTTTCTACTTTGATTCCAGGTGTTTCTTACATTTTCCCTGATTTGTGTCATTCAATCTCTCTTCAATTGACTCTAACCTGCTGTGGAATTTATCTTCTGAATTTTTACATTAATAATGCTAATTTTAATTTTAGTCGTTCACAGGATCATTTTAAATGCATTCTTAAATGCATTCTTAAATGCAGTTTTTATACGTTACTAATTTTTGCAGATATTTCAAGCTCATCTTGTATTTCCATATGCCTAGGAAATACTCAAAATTGCTTCCTCTTCCACAACACAGTTGTTAAATTTGTTTGGTAGTTATGGTATACCAGTCATCATTCTCCAGAATTGTATGTGTGTTTATATTATAGGCTGCGCGCGCGCGTGCACACACACAAACGCACACACACACACCAATACAGAAAGGAAAAGAATGAGAGGGGGAGAGGAAAGAGAGGCAGAGACAGAGGCAGAGATTTATTTTAAGGAAATGGATCAATTGTAGGGCTGACAAATTCTGCAGGCTAAAAATTTAGGTAAGAGCATACAGTGCATTCTTTACTTCAAAATCTATCAGGCACCAAGTTGGAAACACATCAGGATTTCTATATTACCATCTTAAAGAAATTCTTCTTTAGGCAATCTCAGTCTTTGCTTTTGAAGTCTTCAGCTGATATATTGAAGCCTGCTCACATTATGGAGAATAAACTGATTTATTCAAACATTCCTGCTTAAAATATTAATTACATCTAAAAAAAAATAAATATCACATTTACACTCATGTTTTACCATACAATTGGGTACCATAGCCTACCTAGGTTGACACAAAACTAATGTGCCACCTGTTGCCACCTATTACACTGTTACTGGTGGGAGTGGTCCACTATCTGGAGGATAACAAAAAGCATAATAATGGTTACCACCAGGCACAGCAGTCCCAGGACGTCAACACACTGCATGCTTTGCAGGTGTCAGGGTCTTCAAGAAAGATATAACTCACACAGAGAAGAGATCAGTTTCAATAGCAAGCACTAATCTCCCATGGCCAGCAGGCCTTGCCTTGGAGCTAGTACAGGGAGATTGTCTGCACACAGCTCTCTTGGGTTGCAAGTGAAGGACACCCTTCTCTCACCTCCAGGGAGAGAGATAGCAGTGGAGTTGGCAAGGTGCCATGTGACATACTCTTTACGAATAGTGAAAAAGCACTCATCAAGCCCAGAACAGGGAAAAATATTCCCAAACAAGGCAATAAGCTGAGCATAGGTGGTGTGACCTCCTAATCTTCATGTAATGAAATGTTCTAGGCCAATGGTGTCTCTTATGCAGCTGTGCAGGGGTCAGAAGAGTGTATTCATTAGACTGCCTTTACCAATAGTCCACCCCCACACCCTGATCAGCTGCTAAAATACCAGAAAAAGCACATAAAATCTGGGAAGACCACTGCCCATCCAAACTTTGGAGGCAGAGCTGGTTCTGATATGGTCCCTGAACATCTTACATGGGTACAGCTTGCTCACAGAACCTCCCTTTCATTTGGAGACAGCATTTCATCGGGATCACTAAGAGAAGCAGACACAGCAGCATGATCAGTCCTCCCTGGAGGATGGAACTAAACTAAAAACTTCGTGAATCTGGACTAAGCCAATTAAAGAGATTTTAAAAGAAAAGTGTCTAGGTGGGACTGTGGGTATATTGCTGATAAGTGTCCCACTGAAGTATGGATCTTCTGCAGTTTAGTTTCTATGTTCTCTGAGCTGTTGATGTGTAAACTCCAAAGGTGTAGGCAACAATACACCTGTTCTGCAAACATATAATTGAGAGTTATTCAGTTATCCATTACCATCCTAGCTATTGAGTTTAACGGTCTTGTTAGATATGAAACGAGGAAAAGGTCCAAGTGATTGTGAACTAGCCAGCCTATTACAATGGCAATGTGGATTGAGAGAAGTCAGTCTGTGGTAGAGTTGGCCTCCTCTCACCACCGCTGTGCTGATTCTTTTCAAGGTATTGTTTTGCTATGCATGGCAAAGGCTTTTGTAGGAATGAGAAGGGGAAGCATTAATGATCCCCCTCTTGCTTTCTGCTCCAAGAATCTTCTGAGGCAGCAGTTTCTCTTGTCCAATGACCAGGGGTGAGGTCTGCCTAGCTATAACTATAGTTCTCTGTCCAAGTTCTTCTGAGGCTACAACTTCTATAAGGACTCACTGACCCAGTTACATGACCCAATATTACTCACATGTATTGATGGTATAGGAATTCCAAGTTGACTGATGATATTCTGTCTCCCCTTTCACCATCAGCATTGGATCTTATAGGAAGGAAGAATCTGAAAGTAACATTTCCTTGAAGTTTGAATTAGGAGACGCTTTTGATGGTGCCTGGACCACAAACCACACTTGGGTATTATGTTTTATTGGATTAAAAAAAAAAAAGAAGAAGAATGGAGAGAAAGAGAGAGAGAGAGAGAGAGAGAGAGAGAGAGAGAGAGAGAGAGAGAGAGAGATGGTTGAGATAGAGATTTTTCAGGCACAGTCGTATCAGGTGACTAACCAGCCCTCTATGACCTTCAAGCTCAGTATTTCCCAACATGCACTGCAGTGCTGTGTTTAATGTCCAAATGCTTTTTTTTTTTCAGACAAGAGTATCACCTATTATAGAAACCTATTGTACCTGATGGCCTTTCATGCTATTGTGTGAGCTACGCATGTTATCATTTTATCACCACATTGCGTGAAGATGATAGGATCATGAAAAGTCCATCTTATTCTAGGGATCACATTCATTTCTGAATAGATTGTGCAGAGAATGCAATACATTGATTAGATTGGTATTTGCTAGATATACGAACACATGGCAGAGTTGTTTTCCTAAAGCCACAATAATCGTCAACATAATACACTGGACAATCAGGAGTGAGTATGCAAATTAACCCAAACAAGATGGCTGTGGCCACAGAGAGAGCAGGATGCTTGGGTTACCCTGGCAATAGAAGAAGCCAAGCTTTCCACCTGCCTTGGCCTCCACTTAAGGCTACAAAGTTTCAATTATAGAAGATAAATTAACACCAACAAAAATGGTGGCAGTCACAAAGCTGAAGAAAGCAAGAGGCTTGAGTTGCCCCTGGCGATAGAGGAAGCCAGGTTCCACAGCCCTGACTTGCCTTGACCTCGGCTCAAGGCTACAAAGTTTCAATTATAGAAGATCAATAAATCCCAGATACTAGGGCCTCTGTTTGGTTTGCCAGGGAGTGTGACCACAGGCCCCTCATTCAGGCTGCCCCACGCCCCAAGGGAACCCCCACCTTGATCTGGGACACCCTTTAGGGCAAACCAGCTGGCTCCCACCCATGCACTAGGCCTCTATCCTCCTATCCAATAAAATAATAACATGCAAATTGATTATTACTCCAACACACAAGATGATTGCCCCAATGTGGTCAAAGATGACTGACCCCATGTGGACACAAATGGCCAGTAAGGGAGGGCAGTTTGGAGGGACCAGGCTTGCAAGGGAGAACAGTTAGGGGTGACCAGGCCTGCAGGGAAGGGCAGTTAAGGTCAATTATGCTGGCAGGGGAGCAGTTAGGCATCAATCAGGCTGGCAGGGGAGTGGTTAGTGGGTGATTAGGCTGGCAGACAGAAGCAGTTAGGGGCAATCATGAAGGCAGGCAGGCAAGCAGTTTGGAGCCAGCAATCCTGGATTGTGAAAGAAATGTCCGACTGTCAGTTTAGGCCCGATCCTACCCGCAAATTATAACAGCCTGTAACAGGCTCTTTAGTTGTTCTGTAACAGAGGCACCACTGGCTTTTAATAACTGTTTAAGCACTGTGATATATTGATGTTGTTCTGTGGACAGCTGTTGTCCCATTGTGAAACCTAAGCTGAGAAACAATCCCCTCAAACTTGGAAATAACAAGTTGGCTCCAATTACTTACTGTGCAGTTACTTTCGTTTTCAAGGTTTCTGCCTCACCATTGCGTTCAATCCTCACACAGTGAACCATTTGCCGGGGCTGACTGACGGACCCTGAGCATTGACTGAATGATTACTCTGACACACGTTTCTGTGAAAGGGAGGGCTAGAGACTGCTTGGATTGAGAAACCAATTAGCCCTGTTCACCTGCCTCCTTAGGCTTTTATTGTAGCAATAGCTTGAACTAAAATTAACTTCTATATACTATCAGCAGTGTAAGTATCCCTGAGAAGACATGTGCATCTGCAGTGTCCTTTAAGCAAGGACATCTAAAACAAAAAATTGGAGGCTGGTAAAGAGATTGGAGATTGAAGAGAACTAGACACAGGGATAAAAAGAAACCCAGAAGAGTGTGGTGCCACAGAAGCCAAGTAAAGAAAGAATTTCAAGTAGCAGAGAGATATCAACAATGAGATAAGATGTCAAACAGGGAACTAAAATGGATCTAAAGAAAAATCCATTCTCATACAAAATGAAGTTCATTGGTAAACATAATAAGAGCATTCAGTGTACAGTTAAGGTTGAAAACAGTGAGAAGTCAATTGAAAAGAGAAGTAGGAAGAGTAAAATTGGGAAAGGAAATTAAGACAAAGTATTTTAGCTTGAAGAGGAGTAAAAAGAAAAAAATGAGGTAGTAGTCATAATGAGATATGGAGTCCAGAGAAAAATTTTAAGATGACAGATATTCAAGCATGTTGGTTAGTTAATAAGAATATCATAGTTAAATGTCACATGAAAGCAAAATTTCATGTGGGAGACGTAACTCCAAGAGCTTAATGCCCGGTGGGTTAGAAGAGATGTGTGAGAGCACTAGTTTGGGAGATTTTCCTTTTATAGGAAGCAGAAAATAGATGTAAGAATTAGGAACAGAAAATGGTCAAGGTGCAAGTTTGCTGGTGAGAACTAGAATTAGAAAATGTGTCTAATAAGAAATCTGGGATCTCTCTTCCTGTGACCCTAGAGAAGTAGTGAGACGCTGAGATTCAGCTGGAGTTAAGCAAACAGCTTCTGTCACAGGACTTCACTCACCACACTTTTCTCTTGCAAGACAGTTAGTTCATCAAATAGGATTTTCCTGTGCGATACAGCCCAACGATGGCCACACCCACCACTGGTTGAGAAATCTTGTAAAGAATCTTTGATGCTTTCTGGTTCACTGACATCTGCTCATCTTTGTTTTCCACCAAACACATGGGGGCCAACATGATGGGTCCAGATGCCATGGCAACCTGCAAAGCCAAAGTAGTTTCTCTGTAGTAATAACATCACAAATTCACTCTCTGCTTCAAGGTTAGTCAAAGCATGTGCACATCAGCAAAGGGCCTGTGGGACCTCTGTACTTTTCTATGGCACAAAATGTAGAATAACATTTGATGATAGTGATGAAACACTAGATACTAAGTTTTACTTCCATAATAAAACAAAAATTCAAGCAATGATTCTCATTCACTGCTGAGCTCTGTGACAGATGCATTCATTACAAAGCTGACCTCACTGCTCATTATAAAAACCTTGCAAATTTGGACTTATTATATCCACTTTGCATGTGTAATCAATACAGTTCAGAAAGACTGAGGGATATGCACAAATTTATATGTGAACAAGTGCTAGGTCCTGGATGTGAAATCAAGGGAAACTATGTCACTATGTACGCTTTGCAATCACTTATCTCACAGAATAAACTTCCTCAACAACATTGATTACTCCATATTCTCCTACAAATAGTTTTCTTAATTTCCTTTTCAGTCTGTGCATAGTTAGTATATAGAAATGCAACTAATGTTTGCATATTGACTACTTCTTTGGTGAATTGGTTTATTTTAACGTCTTATGTGTGGAATCTTTAGTTTTCTACACATAAAATCATATCATCTGTGAACAGAAATAATTTTACTTCTTCCTTTCCAATTTGGATGCCTTTCTTTTTCTTGCTAAATGCTCTGGCTATAATTTTTCAGTACAGTGTTGAAATGAAAGTGATGAAAACAGGCATTCATGTCTAGCTCCTGATTGTAGAGAAAAATCTTTCAATCTTTCACCATTATGATGTATGCTGTGGATTTCTCAATAAATTTCTTTCTATGTATATTGTATATACACATCCTATTGGTTCTGGGTTTGTTTGTTTGTTGTTTTGTTTTCTTTGTTTGTTTGTTTGTTTGTTTGTAGAACCCTAACTGCTACAGAAGGTCAAATTTTGGAATTAACAATAATAACATTTTCACTTAGAAAAATTGCCATTACAGGAGAATCCAAGATGGCTGCACAAGTAAACACCTAGCCGCAGCTGCACACAACAATTTCAATAAAATACAACTAAAACATAAAATAGACATTACCCAGAACTACAGGAAAGTCGACTGACTGGAAATTCTACAACGAGAAGCAAGGAGAAAACCAGAAGGAAGAGTGGAGGAGCTGTAAAAGCCCAAGGTACGGAGACACACGGAGCATGCGGAGAGGACGCAGCCGGAGAGGAGGGAGGCTGAGTGCCTGGCTGGCGTTCCCTAGCAGGAGGGAGATAAAAGTTCCGACTGTTCTGAACCCCAGTTCTAGGCCAGACCCCGGGGACCCAGGCTCATCCATAGGGAGCTGGGTTGTAAGGCGGAACCCCCGGGGGAGTGGCGAAAGGAGGTCCCGAAGGCGCACACATTGAGTGCAGAGAAGGGATGGTTGGCTGTGACCTGGGATTGCCCTGGCGGGAAGAAGACAGAGGCCCCAGACTGCTCTGAAGGCCATCTCCAACTCCACTTCCAAATGAACTGAACCCCAATACCGGGCTCATTGGGGGAAAGCCTAGACTGTTTGATAGCAGGTGAAAATTGAGGGCATCTTTCTCTCAGAGGCACTTGCATTGAGTACTGAAGGACCCTGAGACTCAGGGCCCGCATAGGGCAGGGCTGACGGAAGCCAAAGCTGCAGGCTACACCCTGAAACCCTGCCCCATCAGGGAAGCTACGAAAATGCCAAGATGAAATAGATCATAAACGAAAGAAATGGAGGACAAAAAGCAACTGGATATAGAGTTCAAATCTATGCTTATAAGGTTTTTCAAGAATTTCCTAGAAAAGGTCAATAAGACCTATGAGGATATGAAAAGAGATCAACTAGAATTAATAAGGAATCAACAAGAAATGATAAGGGATCAACAAGAAATAAAGAATACATTGTCTGAAATAAAAAATATTATACAGAGTCCCAAAAACAGAATGGAAGATCGCAAGAATCAAGTCAAAGATTTGGAACATAAAGGGCCAGAAGACACTCCTCCGCAGAAGCAAGAAGGCAAGAGAATCCAGAAAATTGAAGATAATGTAAGAAACCTCTGGGACAACTTCAAGTGAACCAACATCAGAATTATGGGGGTCCCAGAAAATGAGAGAGAGCAAGATATAGAAAACATACTGAAAGAAATAGTGACAGAAAACTTCCCCCACCTAGTGAAAGAATTAGACTTACAAGTCCAGGAAGCTCACAGAACTCCAAACAAAGGAATCTAAAGAGGACCACACCAAGACAAATCATAATTAAAATTCCAAGGGCAAAAGACAAAGAGAGAACATTAAAAGTAGCAAGAGAACAGAAGGTAGTTGCCTATAAAGGAGCACTTATACGATTGTCAGCTGATTTCTCAACAGAAATCATGCAGGCCAGACGGAAATGGCAAGAAATATTCAAGGTGATGAATAGTAAGAACCTACAGCCAAAGATAATCTATCCAGCAAAGCTATCACTCAGAATCGAAGGTCAGATAAAGAGCTTCACTAATAAAAAAAAGCTAAAGGAGTTCATCACCACCAAACGAGAATTATATGAATTGCTGAAGGGGGTTCTTTCAGAAGAGAAAGTAAATAAAGATAAAAATCATGAACAACAAATACGTAACTGTCAATAAGTGAATCTAAAGAAACCAAGGAAATTAAAAAAAAATCTGATGAACAATATCAACTGTTGAATATAATGGAATCAGAGGCATGGAAGGGGAGTGAACTGATGATTCTTGAGGAAAAGGGGAGAGGGGGTTGTGGGAAGAGACTGAACACAAACTGTGCACCTATGGATGAGGACAATGGGGGTGGGGAAAGGGCAGAGGGTGGGGTGGGAACCTGGTGGAGGAGAGCAAGGGAGGGGGGGTGGAATAAGGCACATTTGTAATAATATGAACAATAAAAATTTATTTAAAAAAAAAGAAAAATTGCCATTACAAATTGAATTCTTTGCCCATCAGTTTCATTTTTGTATTGTGAGCCCTTCTTCCACAATTCCTACACAAATTCTCTTGAACTTCAATGAAGTATATATCCATTGTTCTCACCACTTTTCACCTCTCCCATGTCCCCTAACCTCCTTAGATTCCTTTGTTCTGAAATGCAAGCTCTCCTGCAAACACATGTTTTCAACTCTCTTCTGAATAGTCAGTTTGCCTAAAGTCAGCCCTTCCTAGGATGTTCATTATTCTGACTAATCTCTTAAAAAATGGGGAAATGAGATGGATTACTAAAGTCCAGATTCTCCATTGAAATGGGTGAAGCAACTGTTAAAACTATAGCTAAACTTCCCTTTCTACCCTAACCCATTTCCTTCTACATACTATTATAAGTGCTTATCCCTGGAGCTTTCCCTAATAAACAATTTACATGCAAATTTCCATCCCAGTATTTGCTTTCTAGGGATTTTGGTTAGTAGTAAATTGTACCCAGAGGACTCTGAAAATAAAATTTCTGCAAAGGGATTCTAGATCTAGATAATTGGCTGCCTGAATGACATGAACCCCATCAGTGTGGGATGGTAAGTAGGCATACATAGACCATGGCACAACGTAGGTATGCAAATACTAATCTTTATACTGGTGCTGTTTGCTATTAGTGCCTCAGTTTGATCATCTTACAAGGCTTTGCATCCATCCTTCTATTGCTGTGCATGTTCATTGCTAAAAAGCTCATAGCTGTTCTTTTCTTTGGAGAATTTTCCTTAACAGCATGGTAGCTGCTCTGGTAAAGATGGATAGCCCCCAGATAATGCCTGATGGGGTACAAATGTCTAGCACTTTGCTTCAAGGAGGGACAAATTCTCATGCTATTTGTGCTACCGAAATCCCAGTGTATCAGCTTGAAGCCATTTTTTGCCTGCAACCATAGCCTCTTTTCATTCCTATTTTCTTGCCCTCTCCCGCTTCCCTTAGATCCCCTCTGTTGAAAGCACACCCTCATAAATCACATGAACACAAACCCATCACCAAGGCTCTCCATCTGACATAAGACAACTAACCATGCTTTCTGGTTTGGTACAGGTAATTCATGTGACATTTCTTAGTGTGCTTTACAAAAAAGCATATTCTACTATTGTTGTGTATAGGGTTCTACATTCATACATTAGGCCAAATTTGTTCATCTTTTAAAAATATTTTCTATTTTTTATTTACTTTAATGTCTCTGTCAATTTTTTAAAATAAACCTTTATTGTTCATATTATTACAAAAGTTCCTCATTTTTTTCCCCCTCAACGAGGTTCCTACCCCATCCTCTGCCCTTTCCCCACCCCCTATTATCCTCATCCATAGGTGGACAGTTTATGTTCAGTCTCTTCCCACACGCCCCATTCCTCTTTTCCCAGAGAATCATCAGTCCACTCCCCTTCCATACCTCTGATTCTATTATATTCAACAGTTAATATTGTTCATCAGGTTTTTTAATTCCCTTGGTTTTTAGATTCACTTGTTGATAGTTATGTATTTGTTGTTCATAATTTTTATCTTTATTTACTTTCTCTTCCGAAAGAACCACCTTCAGCAATTCATATAATTCTTGTTTGGTATTAATGAACTCCTTTATGTGTTTTTTTGTTTTTTTGTTTGTTTTTTTAGTGAAGCTCTTTATCTGGCCTTCGATTCTGAGTGATAGCTTTGCTGAGTAGTGTATTTTTGGCTGTAGGTTCTTGCTATTCATCACCTTGAATATTTCTTGCCATTCCCATCTGGCCTGCATGGTTTCTGTTGAGAAATCAGCTGACAATCGTATGGGTGCTCCTGTTTCTCTCTCTCTCTCTCTTGCTGCTTTTAATATTCTCTTTGTCTTTTGCTGTTGGAATTTTAATTTTGATGTGTCTTGATGTGGTCCTCTTTGGATTCCTTTTGTTTGGGGTTTTGTGCGCTTCCTGGACTTGTAGGTCTAATTCTTTCACCAGGTGGAGGAAGTTTTCTGTCACTATTTCTTTCTAAAAATATTTTCTAACTTTACTTGACATTTTTCATGTTATCTTTTTTATTTACTGTGATGTGTGAAAATCATTTTTATGTGTCCCAATATAGAAATTAAAAATTTTCTCTGTTCTTTAATTGATTATGTTATAAAAGGCAATATTTAGACTTAAATCATGAAACTCAAAATTACTCAACTTATTCTCCTCAAAACAACTCAAGGGGATTCTAATACTTGATCTATATCCAGACTTTTCCTGAATTATTTTATCTCCTCTCTTTAATAAAGAATACATTATTTTGATGTTTTTATTGGATTAATATTTATTGTATCCATATCCACTGCTCTTTTGGATCTGCATTTACTACTGTACTGCCGACTTTATAGTTAAGCTATTTTTATTTTTGCCTAAACTAAAACAAAATTAGAACTTTCTTGACTTATTCAAGAAAAACTCTCCTCCAAATATAAATTTTGCACCCATTTTGCAAGTTATTTTTTCCTGCCATACAACTAGGTTAAAAATGATATTTCACTACCTTACATCCTCTCTCTTGCACTATTGTTTGACTAACCTTATAATAAAAATCATAAGAGCTCCTCCCAACCCTTCCCACCATGTGAAGACACAACAAGAAAGCAGCCCTCAGCAAATCAGGAAGAGAATTCTGATCAAGAAACTCCCAATGCTAGCATGCTGATCTGGAACTAGCAGCCTCCAGAAATAAATACTTTATTTATAAGACACACAATATATGGTAACTTTGTGCAGCAGCTTGAGCTAAGACAAGCCATGATATTGACTACTATTCATTGTATGTGCTTGGCTTTGGGTATTTCAGTGCCACCACTGGTCTCCATGTGTCAAGGCTTATCATTCCCAACACCAGCAGGCCATCCAGTTCTGCAATGGCACATGTTTCCTTGGCTCTTGCTTATAGCATATACGCCACCATTGCACTTTTGAGAATGATAAGATCTCTCTCACCAGTGCATGTTCTAATGTTTGGTAATTTGCTTCTAATAGCTGAAAAGTATAATTCAGGATAGGAAATAGAAACTCCTCTATCTGAAATTATTTTATATTCTTTCTTTCTTTTTTTTTTCTTTCTTTTTTTTTTTTTTAGTTGATATTCCAAGAGAGATAGGAAAGTGTATATCTTAGTTTTGAAACAAATATAATGAATTGAGAACCATGTCTAAAAGGAAACAAGATGAGGATGCAAATTTTATACTTTCTATACTTTAATTTGATCTGAAACTCCTAATTGTGCAGGCTGGTATCATTTCTAAAAGCAGGGAGAACTTTCATGATTCAATAGCCATTTTTTACATTTTCTTGTCATTATTATCATTACTAGAGGCCTGGTGCATGGATTTGCGCACCAGTGGGGGTCCCTTGGCCTGGCCTGAAGGAATCGGGTTGAAACAGGCTCTCCAACATCCCTCCAAGGATCTCAGATTGCAAGAGGGCACAGTCCATGTCGAGGGACCCAACTGGTGCATGATTGGTGCGGGGGAGGGACCACAGGAGGGCTCCAGGGCACCCAATCCCAATCGCCAGACCCCAGAAGCAAGCTAACCGACAAGTAGAAGCATCTGCCCCCTGGTGGTAAGTGTATGACCTGTCAAATGAATGGTAGGACACTTAGCATATTAGCCTTTTTATTAGTATTACACTTTACATTTTCTTTGTTATTTATTTATTTATAAAATTTCTTTACAGGATTCAAAAGAAAGAGTATATAATTAAAAGCATGTGACTTGTTTACCCTGATCCCACCCACTTCTTCCAAGTAAGAACTGATATTACTTATTTAAGGGTTCCTATAGATATTCAATGTGTACACATACATATGCTTGCACACAGTACTTACATTTTTTCCTGTAAACACATTATATACTTCTCATGTACCTCATTTTACAATGTATTTTCAAGATTGTTGAATATTTATAAAAATAGAGCTAAATTCTCTATTTACTGGCTGCATAATATTCCACCATTTGCAAAGGTTAAATTTTTATTACCAATTCATATAGTTGAATTTATTAGTAGTTTCCAATCTTTTGCCATTTAAAGTGATAACTTGATTAATTGTAAGTATATTTATTTAAACATATATGTTTCATTAAGTAAGCATGCCATATCAAAGCATATGAACATTTATCCTATCTAATGAGGGCAAGACATTGATATTCATTAGTAGGCACTTTTCATGTTTAAGGCTTAGATGAATGAAAACAAAAGGAATACACACCAAAAACAAGCCATAACATATATGCATATTGTATACTGTATTTCAAAGAATTATTTATCTTTAAATAATGAGCCAAAGCTTCTCAAAACATTACCCCAAAATTTACCAGATGTACAAAATATTGAATCAATCTCACTGGCAAGTGTTTCCATGATTTTTGTAATATAGGGACTATTGTCACTATTACTACTATCAATTATATTTCTCAAATGATTGATCTCTACATTCATATCTTCAGATTTCTTTTTAAATCCTTCTCTAAGCAAATCTTCTTGAACCTAAAAAAAAAAAAAAAAAAAAAGGTGAGGAGAGAAGTAAAATGTTTTAAATTCCTATGTTTTTCAAAAGATTACATTTTATATTTAAGATTTTTTTCCCTTCTACTCTTAAAATTGTTCTCTCTTACACAAAGATAATTTTGCAACAAGAAATAATCCTGTCTTGGACCTAAACACAGAAAGAATGCATGTTTATAGTCTTACAAATATTCATATACTTATTGGGTTTTGCTAGAATACTAAGCCTGGCCTGAGGACAAATATACTATGTGTCGGTCATAATACCAGTTGAGAAGTAAACTTAATCTGCTAGTACTAATTTTCAGTCCCACTTGGAATAATATGGCCAACCAAAATGCAGAAAAACATGGGAAATTATACATGTTCAATAACCCTATTATAAACATGTACAGATAGCCAATTAGGAATTCTTCCTTTGCCATATGATAACTTGGGTAGAATCTCCATATCTGGGAACAACTCAGCAGGTTTCATTTTTTAATCTGGAAATTTATGATAATTTATTGTCAGTATAGATCTACCTTAGAGTGTTTGGGTGGTAGTAGGGTTCCTGATAATAGGCAATAATCTTGATAAAGCAAACCAGTTGGTGGTAATAATAAATATATATATTTCTAATATCTATTTATCCAGGCCAAATAAGATCACTTTTAAGTAGCCTAAAATATCACCTCAAACCCTATTTATATTCCACAAGTGTTCAGAGATGAGATGCTTGTCCTGACCACTCTAGAGTCTATGCAGAGATATTAAGGATTTTTTTTTTTTGTACAAAGAAAGGGGACAAGGAAGATTCAAGGCTTTAGCAAATCACAAGTAGTAAATGGCAATGGTATGCTTCAATGGTCTTGATGTAACATTCTCCATCCCATGTGATGTACCAGGACAATGACCATGAAACACTACTGAGGCCATGGCAGGATTTACCTTCAATTTATGCTCCAACATCATATTCGTCTCTTTTATTATATTCTCTATTTTCTTCTCCATCTTCTTCATCAGTTGCAATATATTTTCATCACGACTCCTCCTATCTGCCTCCATTTTCTGCTCCTGCTCCTGCAGTTTCTGTTTCATCAGCTCCTGTTCCTTCTCAGCTGCCTCTTTCTTGGCCTGCTCCACTGCCCCAGGGAGGTTTGAGAGAGGAAAAAAATTTGGTGAGGACTGATCTCTACCCTCCTGAGCTCTGAGAACAAGCCAAACTGGAAGGGGAGGTGGAAGAATCTGAACTGCTCCCTTTGCCACACCATCAGGAGGACATTTCAGAGTGTGATGGGAAAGGCCCTGGCCCGCTGAGGTGCCCTGGTGTTTTCAGAGTTATAGAGTATGTCCCACAGAAGGACAGAAAGCTCCTTGTTTCAGGAGGTTTTGTTCTCACAGCTGTCAAAGGACACTGCAGGTACCTGCCACCCATTGTGAGCCCAGCCCTGCCACTTACCTGCCATGGCCTTCTCCCCATCCGTGAGCGCTTTGTCTCCCTGCAGGATGGAATTCTCTGTTGCTGCCTGTGACTGCAGGAACCTATAGAGAACTTCATTTGCCTGAGGAGAGAAGATGGAACAAACTTTGATTTTCACAGGGAAAAACAGTGCTGCAAAAGGAACTATGTCCATGTAATTTTTCCTTTATGGTTAAAATTGCATCATGATTCCACATAGTTTCCAAGCTCCTTAGAGCAACAGGGGCTCTTTATACTCCCTGCAGTCTCTCTCCCAGTGTTACTTTCTATTCTTTTCTCTGAGTTCCAGACAATGAGAACCATGTTCAGTTCCACAAACCCACTATCTCTGCCTTTGTATATTTGCTTACCAGGCAGTAATGTTGTCTCCAATTAGTACTCCTGTTCTCCATTGCCACTTGCTGACTTTAACGCTAGGCAAGTTGTTTTAAACCATCTCTGCCTCTCAGTTCACTGTGTAAAATATTGAAAAATTATAGATGCTCCCTAATGCTATATAAAGGATAAAATTAAAATTCTAGGGAAAGAGCTCAATACTGTGTCTTAACAGTAAAAGTTCAATAAATATTAATTGCATTGTTAATTAATGTTATTGTACCATCACTATATAGCCAATTATCTCAGGTTCATAAGTATGATAAGCCTGTGAGCAACTGTCTACACATTTGACTTCCTTTTCTCTTTTGATCAGCCTTAAGTACAAAGGTTCTGACTTCAATTTCTAAATTGTCTGCCTTTGACACACTGGATATAATATTGTTGGATAGAAATGATTATTTCTCTTGTGTCTCTTGTGGATTTCAGAAATCTATTTTCATTTTTGAGAATGGGCATTTTGATTCTCTATAAAAAGGTAGATGAAATAGTAGGCCTTCAATGCTAAGAGTCATGATATCTCCATTCTCCGATGTTCCCATAACTGATGCTGTGCTCTCCGACTTGCAAGAGACACTCTTGACTTTACTCTTATGATCCCTATGTTCCCCTTATTCCTCACCATTACTCCTTTCTTGGGCACTTGCCAGTAGTCCTGTTCAATCTTTTCCTTTCTTTCCATGTAGAGCTTGTGACCACCAGGAAAAGAGAACATGCCTGCTGAAATAGCTTCCATTAGGGACTTGGAAAGCTGCTTAAGTGTATCCTGACAGTATTTAACAGATGCATCTTCATTCTGCAGCAAGAACTCATCCTGCTTATGCTTTATGATTTCCTGCAAGGGAAGTATAGAGGACTGTCACCAGGAGAAAGTAACAAAGGAGAAAAAATTCCAAAGAATCTGGTGGAAGGAAGTCTAGCTGTAGTCCTCATAAGAAAGGCATTCTGCTGGAGGACATGGAATAAAACAGGAATTACAAGGCTTCCTTTACCCACAAGCAAGGTAATTCCATGTGAGCCAGGGAAAAGTTTCCAACCTTCCTAGGGCTCAGGTTCCTCATAAAAAAATGTTGGTGTTGAATTCCCTTATCTCTATGGCTTGTGCAGCTGTAACTTTTGGTAAATCCATCTTCAATGATGCAATGATACAACAAGGAGCCATAGGAATTGAAAATAGCCTGGTATAGAGGGTCTGTTAAGAGACATTTGGTTCCTGAGAGTAGGAGAGTTCCTCAAGAAAGTGACTAGCAGAGGAATAACTTTTGGGTGTTAAGGGGAGGCTTGAATTCAACATAAGCATTCAGTTCAGAAAGACATCTATACTGATTATACATCAGGGACCAGAAAAATTTTTACTTAAAGTGCCTGAGGTTTGGTGGGGAGATGAGAGGAAGAAGAAAATGCAGTCTTTTGAAACTCTATTCTTCATAAGAATCCAGACTACTGGATCCATGAGTGCAGGAGGACTGGGGTCAGAAAAGCTCTTATAGGCTTAATTTACAATGGAAAGGTCACAAAGGGTAAATAAATACTAAGACAAAGTACCACAAGATTCCTCTGGAACACCTGGTTTTCATCCTTGAAGGAGTTCTCCATGAAGATTGCAATGGCTTCCCTCTCACAGGCTGCATGCAGGTCCAGCAGCTCCTGCAGGGTGTCTGTGGGGAAGCTCACTCTCTGGGCCATCTGCTCGCTGTAGTAGTCGGCTGCCTTCTGAACGGCCCTGGAGTTCTCAATTTGGGCAAGAGTTGTCATTGCATTCTCCAAACAAGGCACTGCTCCACTATTGATGGCATCCACATAAGTCACAACCAGAGTTCTTAGACCTAATAAACCAGAAAATTTAAGGGAAAAATATCAATTTATCAGTCAACAGGATCCATTTATGTGAAACTAGATTTCTAATTCTCTCTGTCCCTTTCTTTCTTACAAAAACACACATATATGTTCACACACACACACACACACACACACACACACTACACACATGCATGCATATACACCCAAACACACCACTTCCTTCTACTATTATTGGAGTACACAGTTAGATATTAACAAGAGACCAGGGAACTAATGGAATCAGAATCTTATAAAGCATGATTAAATAGGAAAAAATAGCCTTACAGTCACTCTGGGTAGTCCACCCAACTAACCAAAATGGGAGAAAAATGGCACAGATGTAAAATTTCTATACTAAGTACCTGTGAGGTAGGAGCCAAATAACCAAGCAGAACTAAGAAGCAAGTGCAAAAAGAGCCAAAAGACAGACCATAAATGGGGGAGGGCACAAACCTGGGGAAAGATTGCCTAGGGGAAGGGCACAAGCCCTGAAGAAGACATGAAACAGAATGGGTAGTTTGAAAGAAAGGCTGCTCTTTCCAAAACCCAAATATATATGGGAAAGCTTAACAAATACTTCAGGGCAGTAGCTGCCCTCTAGCCTGCCAGCTCTCTGTCTTCCTGAGAGCTTACTTTGCTTTTCACTTTAATAAGCCTTGCTATTATCAGGTAAAACTTCTCTTATATTAGGGTCCCTAAATTCCTTTCACACAACACCACAGAAGAACATATTCCTACAGTAACACTTTTGTCCCATTGACTCTTAATTTTTGTTTCTTTAGACCATAAGGTTAAAATAATTCAATACATTCCTTTATCTAACATACTAAAGGGTATCTGGAAAACAATTTCCCATTGAAAATCTTAGAAGCAAATTGTAGACAGACAAGGCAGGGTAAATGTGATCCTATTTTTTTCTGAATTCTGAAGGATCCCATAAATTTTCAGAGCTTTATGGGCTAATGTGCATTATTAAATTGCTGTAAATGCCAAAAATACCTTTTGTATTCTTCTTGTAACTCTCATCTAATCTAAAAAAAAGAGGGAATATTCAAATTGACCATCATGCTGTAACTGTCAAGATGGCTGCTCCCATAGTGGAGGTAGGGATTTAGTAACACAAGATGGCTGCGCCCACAGTAGAGGCTGAGTTCCTATAACAATCCTTAAAGATCAGTCAGCAGGGACCTGAGGCTACTTGGGTTTGGGCTGGAGCAGGGGACCTGAGGCTGCACCTTCTGCCTGGTGGGGCTTGACAGTGGAACTCAGACCATGCCCCCCGCCACTACATCAGGCTGGTGGACTTCAAGCTGTTCCCCACAACCTGGTGCCAAGCTGGAGGATGTAAGGTTGTGCCCCCTACCCTTCAGGGCTTAATGGAGATCTCAAGGCATGCCCTTGTCCCACCCCAGGCCAGTGGACCTCAGGTAATGCACCCTGCCCCAGGCTGGGGGACCTGAGGCTGAGCCCCCCACCCGGGAGGCTTGATAGGGGGCCCTAAGGTTGTGCCCTCCCCGCCCCCTGCTTGGCAGGGTTTGATGGGTCTGGATCTTCCCCAATGGGGGTGCGACCAGCCAGGTCTGAGGCACACATGGTTAGGCAGGGACTTGACTCTGGGTCCCACAGCACACACCAGACTCTGACAAGAGAAAGATTTTCATATACATTTAACTAATATTCTTTCATCTCTGAAATGTCTATTATAAAGGGCAAATAGCAATATTAAAATGTTTCCTCTAATTAATTCCCTTTTAATGAGCATAAATTTTGTGCACCAGGCCACTAGTACATTATAAAGAACTTCAACTGAGGAAACAGCATATTTTGTTTTTTTATTCCCAGTTAGTGACTCATTAAGATTAGAAGATTTTCATATGTATGGATACTGCAGAATTTGCTGATAAAGGTTGTAATTTTGGAGACAAATTTATAAATACCCAAAAGTATGATGAGTATACAATTGTCATCATGGAGTATGAACATCTATGACTCATAAATCCATAGAGAATAAAAAAGAAATCCTAGAGAACACAAACTATAATATATTCAAAAAATATTGGGCCCCACCAAATGTGAAATGGAGACTCACGTTTCCCATTGATCATGATTCCCTCCCTGAGTGTCTTGGTCCTCGCTTGGGTGAAGATGTAAGAACAGAAGTTCTTTGTTTCTTCCTTGAAGCTAGGATCCAGTTGGTGGTCTGCAACCTTCTCAATAATGGCTAGAAGTTTTTTGTCATTTGTTGGCCGGTCAAAGACAAAACACTTCCTTCTTGGAAAGAAATTCCGGATGCATTCTCTGGAGATTAGATATTTGAGCTTTGTGATTCATGCCTGAAAGATTAAAACAAACAAAACAGGTATTACAGTAGGAGCAGATATAGGACAAGGGATCTAAAGATTTCCATGACAGGGATTTTTGTATCTTTGCGGCATTCTCTCTGTATAACTTGTTTATAACTCCTTTAGCATAGACATGCAAATGCTTCTTCAACATCAAATTTACCATCACACAACTCTAGGCAAAATCTTTTGAAGACATTGATATGATTAAAAAACAACAACAATGACCTGTTCTTGCTATCAGACCTAAAAATGGTAGAGTATTGTGTATATTGTCTATATTGCTTACAGAATGAATAACAGAAACATGAGTCAAGCATAAGTTTTTGGTCTATTTGATTCCATGGAGAAACAACGCTGTGAATCAAAATGAAGAGCCCAAACAATACTTAATGGCAGTGTTAGAAATAACATCAGATTTAGCAGTGTTAGAAATAACATGAGATTTATTTAAGAAAAACTGTTTAGATGCTAAAAATGAAGTGTACAGCATTAACTTTTTAAAAAATAAAAACCTCTGAAAAGTGAAGAGTAAATGTAGCTAAAACGTAATTTTAAGATATCACCAATAGTCTCTAAATTCTTTAAGGTAAAGAGCTATATTTCATCTTATAACTTTGCTGTGTAGCCTATTTCTCATTGTTTTGAGAAACCATAAATAGAAACATAAAATCAAGAATGTATAAATCAGAAGTGATATTTCTTTCAAGGCTTCATCAGATACCTATATGCCCAGGTAAATAGAACCCATTCATATATTTTTATTATTTTGAAATTATACCATGGATAAATATGTGGAAATGGAAAAAAACCTATGATACAGAAAGAATGATTTACAATAAAATTAAAATTTCTATAATGCCCAAAAGCATCTATGGATTCAACACAATCTCTTTCAAAATACCAATGGTGTTTTTCATATCACTATAATAAATAATCCAAAAATGTATATGAAGCCATAAAAGACCCTTAATAGTCCCAGAAATACTGAGAAAGAAGGACACAAAGTTAGAGGTATCATGCCACCTGATATCAAACTATAATTCAATGTTATGGTTATCAAAACAGCACAGTGCTGGAATAAAAACAGACATATAGATCAATGGAACATGGCAGAGTCCAGAAATAAACCCACACAATTAATAGATGACAGCCAAAACCAGTTTGGTTAAGTGGAAAAATCATCAGCCTGCGGACTCGAGGGTCCCAGGTTCGACTCCAGTTATGGGCATGTATCTTGGTTGTGGGCACATCCCCAGTAGGGGAGGCAGCAGATCGATGTTTCTCTGTCATCATTGTTTCTAACTCTCTATCCCTTTCCTTTCCAATCTGTAAAAAAATCAATAAAAAAAAATTTTTTTAATAGATGACAAGGGAGGCAAAACAACATACAATGGGGTAAAGACAGTCTATTCAATACATGGTGTGGGGAAAATTAGACAAATACACACACAAAAATGACACTATATGACCTTCTTAAACTATATACAACAATAAGCTCAAAATGGATTAAAGGCTTAAATGTAAGTCTCAAAATTATAAAAATACTATAAGAAAAGAAAGGAAGTAAAATCTCAGATATTTTTCTTAGCAATGTATTTCTTTTCATATCTTTCCTCTGGTAAGGGAAACAAAATAAATAAACAAATGGGACTACAGCAAGCTAAATAGTTTTTGCCCAGCAAAGGAAGCCATAAACAAACAAACAACCACCTGAATTGGAGAATATATTCTCCAATGACACATTTGAGAAGGTGTTAATAACCAAAATTTATAAAGTACTTATACTTTTCATCATAGGAACAAACAATCTGATTTAAAAGTGAGCTGAGGACCTGAATAAAAACTTCTCCAAAGAGTACATACCATGGCCAATATAGGTATTAAAAAATGTTCAACATTGCTAATCAGCAGAGAAATGCAAGTTAAAACCAGAAGGAGATATCACCTCATGCCTGTCTGAATGGCTCTCGTCAATAAACCAACATAGTATATGTGTTGGCACTGTTGGTGGGTATACATATTTGTACAGTTACTTTGGAAAAGAGAATGGAGATTTCTCAAAAGAATTAAAAACAGAACTATATTATGGCCCAGTCACTTTACTCCTGGTTATGTATCTGAAGAAGTCCAAAACACTAATTATATTCATTTCAGCATTATTTACAATAGCCAGGATATGGAAGTAACCTAAGTGCCCAAGAATAGACAAGTAGATAAAGAATAGGTAGTGATACAGTATACACAATGGAATACTGGTACTACTCAATCATAAAAAAAGAATAAAATTATATTCTCAGTGAAACAAGTTAGAGAAAGACAAATGTCACACGATTTCACTTATATGTGGATTCTAAAGAGCAAAATAAACAAACAAAATTGAAATAGATTAATAGATACAGAGAAAAAAACTGATGCCTGCATGAAGAGAGGAGCACAGGATGAGGAGATTGGGGATTGGGAGTTGGGGGCGACCAGGCTGGCAGGGGAGTGGTTATGAAATGATTTGGCTGATAGGCAGAAGCAGTTAGGCACAATCAGGCAGGCAGGCAGACAAGTGATTGGGAGTCAGCAGTCCCAGTTTGTGATGGGGATGTCCAACTGCCGATTTAGGCCCAATGCATAAATTGGTCCCAGATTAAAGAGGGTGCACGCTGGGCTGAGAGACAACTCCCCCACCACCACCACCAAAGTGCATGAATTCTGTGCACCGAGCCTCTAGTACTTACTAAAATTGTAATAACTATTCATGGTGCCAGGTGGGTACTTGAAATATAGTGGGGATCTAGTTGTAAACTATGTGTTATTTAAACATTATGCTACGTATATTTGAAAATAACACAAAATGATATTGAATTTAAACTACAATTGAAAAAAAATTATTTTTAACATAAAAAAATCTATGATATATAAATTAAAATTATATTCTGATAATTATCAAATAATACACAAAAGGATAGATTGAAAAGGCAAAATATACTTATTCAGATTTATTAGAATATAAAATCATTTTATAGATTATATATGTATAAAGACATTATATGCCCATTTTAGATGAATTCTATCTAATTACATGAAAGATATTTTTAATTAGATAGGCTTTTCATTGTAATTTTATGCCTATCAAGTATCTGATTAGCTGTTTTCCTCAAAACAGAAAAGCAGAAGGTAAAATAATAAACATAAGTGCCTGCTTTTTAGAAGATTTTATCACCACCATTTTAAAAGTTACAATTGGATTCTAAATTACAATGTGTAAAGAACAAATTGGTAATGAATAGTTTTATTCTACTTTAGGCTCTACTTTTCTTATGTAAACTAAAACTCCAGTCCAGAGAGTTTTTCAACTCATTCCTAGCCACCTTTTCTGCAGACTTCTAGTCTCAAGTTCAAATGCAAGTCCAGACATGATGTTTAGTACCTCCCACCCTGTACTGGATCATCCACTGCCCAGCCATGCTTTGTTACCTTGAATCAGCTTCAAGGCATTCTCCAGGTATTCATCTTCTGTGATAGGGAGACCATTTAACTCCAGCTCCAGGGAGAAATCTCGTACAGCCCAGATAAAGTCTGGAAAGAAACTCACAAACTCTGCTGAATCTACTATTCCATCTGGTGTAAGGGAGGACTTTGCCCTGATGAGTTCTGTCAGCTCTGTCACATAACTAGGATCTTGCTAAGGAAAATAAACTTTCTAATCATAATTCCCACATTTCTCTCATTAAAAGAAAGAAATAAGCACTCTCTTTCACTCTGGTTCCCTTTGGTCTACCAAAGGCAACTAAGTGAGAGGAAAGGAGAAATTGACCAGATCTCCATTCCCAAGCCTCCATGACTCATGGGGGTTGGGTTCCTGGAAGGATACTGCAGCTGCTCCAGGGCCTGATGGTTGATGGTACTCAGGCTGTTGTAGACAAACATGCTGCTCAGAAGCACGGCCAGGGCAAAGATCCACAAGTCATCCTTAGGGTCACCCTGGAAGTACATTAGGGCAAGACATTTAGGGGTTGACCCTATAGAAATTCATTCAGACACTGAGTCTAACAGTCCTTCACTTTATTTCAGGTAATGTACTCACCATGCAAACAAGTAAGTTTAAAGATGGAAATAAATATACATAGCAATTACAAAGAGCTTTAGCAATTACAAAGACATTTCTTGTGATTTTGCTTCTTTCATATTAAAAGGATTTTGTCATCACAGGGTTTTCTTTTTAATGGATTGATGAAATAAATGACATATAAAGTACCTTAGTGCAGCACCTGGTGTGCTATTATGTTAAATGAATTGTGTTAGCACATATATATTCTACATATATTTGGTGGTCATAGACTATATAAAATATTCTATAGTTAATATAAATGGGGATGTATTTAAGAAATATTTATGGGAAGCTACTGAATATTTACATTGTTGTTAAAATTAAAAAGCAGTTTAAAATGATGAATATTAATTTCATAACGACTATTTCAAAGCATAACTAACATCTATAGCAATGAATATAACAAGGATAATATCTATACAATGCTTATATTAATATAACATATATAAGCATTGAAAAATTTAGCTATAGTAGTAAATGAAGGATGGGAGGGAAGACATCAACAAAAGAACTTGTATGCAGACAACTCTTGAGAATCCAAGATGGTGGCATAGGTAAACACCTAACTGCAGCCTCACACAAAAATTTCAATAAAATACAAATAAAATACCCAGAACTACAGGAAAGTCAACTGACTGGAAATTCTACAATGAGAAGGAAAGAGAAAACCAGAAAGAAAATCAGAGGAGCTGTAAAAGCCTAAGAGACACGTTGCATGCACTGAGAGGAGGGAGCCGGAGAGGAGGGGGAGACTAAGTGCCTGGCTGGCGTTCCCTAGCGGGAAGGAGATAAGAGCTCTGGACTGTGCTGAACCCCAGATCCGACAGCACTGATCCCCAGTTCTGGGCCAGACCCTGGGGACCCAGGCTCATACAGAGCGAGCCTGGACTGTGAGGCAGAATCTCAGGGGATCAGAGAAAGGCAGTCCCGGAGTCGCGCACATTACCCGTAGAAGATGGACTGTTGACTCTGCTGCTAGATTGCCCTAGCAGGAAGGAGACAAAAGCTCCAGACTGTGCTGAGCCCCAGTTCTGACTGCACTGAACCCCAGTTCTAGGCCAGACCCTGGGGACCCAGGCTCATACAGAGGGAGCCTGGGTTGTAAGGCGAAAATCCAGAGGAGCAGCGAAAGGAAGTCCTGGAGGTGTTCACATTGCGCGCAGAGAACAGTTGACTGTGTCGCTGGATTGCCATAACAGGAAGGAGACAAAAGCTCCAGACTGCTCTGAACCCCACTTCCAACCCCACTTCCAACTGAACTGAACCCCAGTTCTGGGCTCATTGGGGGAGAGCCTACACTGTTTGGTAGCAGGGGAAACTCGAGGGCACCTTTTTCTCAGATGTGCTTGCAGTGAGTACCGAAGGACACTGAGGGACACTGACACTCAGGAACCTCATAGGGCGGGGCTGACAGAAGCCAAGGCTGTAGGCTCCACCCTGAAACTCCGTCCCATCCAAGTTGAACACAGACTTTTAAGGCTAACACTCGGGAAGCTGCGAAAATGCTGAGACAAGGAAACAGATCACCGAAAAAAGAAATGGAGGACAAAAAGCGACTGGATATAGAGTTCAAAACCACGTTTATAAGGTTTTTCAAGAATTTCCTAGAAAAGGCTGAAAAAATAAACAAGACCTGTGAGGATATGAGAAGGGATCAGCTAGAAATAATAAGGGGTCAACAAGAAATGATAAGGGATCAACAAGAAATAAAGAATACATTGTCTGAAATAAAAAATATTATACAGAGTCCTAAAAACAGAATGGAAGATTGAAAGAATCAAGTCAAAGATTTGGAACATAAAGAGCCAGAAGACACTCCTAAGCAGAAGCAAGAAGGCAGGAGAATCCAGAAAATTGAAGATATTGTAAGAAACCTCTGGGACAACTTCAAGTGAACCAACATCAGAATTATGGGGGTCCCAGAAGATGAGAGAGAGCAAGATACAAAAAAAAAAAAAAATTCCCCCCACTTGGGGAAAGAAATAGACTTACAAGTCCAGGAAGCTCACAGAACCCAAAACAAAAGGAATCCAAAGAGGACCACACCAAGACACATCATAATTAAAATTCCAAGAGCAAAAGACAAAGAGAGAATATTAAAAGAAGCAAGAGAAAAGCAGATAGTTACCTATAAAGGAGCACCCATACAATTCTCAGCTGATTTCTCAACGGAAACCATGCAGGCCAGATGGGAATGGCAAGATATATTCAAGGTGATGAATAGCAAGAACCTACAGCCAAAAATACTCTATCCAGCAAAGCTATCACTCAGAATCAAAGGCCAAATAAAGAGCTTCACCAATAAAAAAAAAATTTAAAAAAAAATAAAAAATAAATAAAAAAAAGCTAAAGGAGTTCACCACCACCAAACCAGAATTATATGAATTGCTGAAGGTGGTTATTTAGGAAGAGGAAGAAGATAAAGATAAAAATTATGAACAACAAATACATAACTATCAACAAGTGAATCTAAAAACCAAAAGAATTTAAAAAACTGATGAACAATATTAACTGTTGAATATAATAGAATCTGAGGTATGGAAGGGGAGTGGACTGATGATTCTTGGGGAAAAGAGGAGTGGGGGTTGTGGGAAGAGACTAGACATAAACTTTGAACCTATGGATGAGGACAATGGGGAGTGGGGAAAGGGCAGCGGGTGGGGTGGGAATTTGATGGAGGAGAGCAATGGAGGGGGGGAAAATGAGGAACATTTGTAATAATATGAACAATAAAGATTAATTTAAAAAAAAACTTGTATGCATATACACAGGAAATATGAACATGGACAATAACATGCAAAAGGCATGGAGAGGAGATAGATGGGAGAAAACATGGCCAATTGGAGGGGAAGGAGAAAAAAATATGTAACACTTTGAATAATAAATATAGATTTTAAGAAGTTTTAAATTAAAATTTAAAATTCTAGCATGGAAGACCAAAGCTCTGAAAATTGGAAAATTTTGCATAACATGAAGTCTTCCTCAGCACCTTGATTGAAAATTAAAGGCTTAGCACAGTGTGAATTTGATTAAATTAAGGTAACCTGCAGGTGGGAAGATCCAGGAAGCAAAAGTAGACATGGCAGCATACAGAAGTGTTTTCAATAAAAGTAGAGTTATTTGATCTGACTGGAACAGAGTGTAGGTCAAGAAGTTAAAGCTGGATAGTGAGCCTTGTGCAACCAGATGAAAGACCTTTTTTTTAAAAAAAATAAATAAAATAAATAAATAAATAAATATATATATATATATATATATATATATATATATATATATATATATATATGTTTACAGAGAGGAAGGGAGAGAGATAGAAAGCTAGAAACGTCAATGAGAGAGAAACATCAACCAGCTGCCTCTTGCACACCCCTTACCGGGGATGTGCCCGCAACCAACGTACATGCCCTTGACTGGAATCGAACCTGGGACCTTTCAGTCCTCAGACCTATGCTCTATCCACTGAGCCAAACCAGTTTCTGCCAGATGAAAGACCTTAAAGAAGAGGTAAATTTGTGTGTATAAAATACAACAGGTCTAATAATGGCACAATACAGAATTTTTGTTTTATTATAAACACTGTCTAAAGTTGTTCCCCAGAGCAAAAGTGGAAAATACCCAGAAAATTTCAGAGTGAAATGATGATTCACTGATTTACACTCCAAAGCCCAATTTAAATAAAAGGATTATAATAAGAAGTGGCACTTATGACAAACAATAGGTTATTTAGTCAGCATGATCTTTTGATATTAGAGGCTTGGTGCACAAAATTCATGAAGGGTGCTGGGGGATTACCCTCAGCTCAGCCTGCACCCTCACAAATCTGGGACACCTCCAGAGATGTCTGACTGCCCTTTTAGGCCTGATCCCACCAGGATTGAGACCACCGAGATTGGGCCTAAACAGGCAGTTGGACATCCCTCTCAATCCAGGACTGCTGGCTCCCAAGGGCTCACCTGACTGTTTTCCTGATTGCCTGTAACTGTTTCTGCCTGCCAGCCTGACCACACCCTAACCACTCCCCTGCCAGCCTGATTGATGCCTAAATTCTCCCCTGCCAGCCTGTTTGCCTCTAACTGCCCTCCCCGGCAGGCCTGGACACCCCTAATAGCTATTCCCTACAGGCCTGATCCCAACTGTTCTCCCCTGCAGGCCTGGGTCCCCCCACAACTGTCCTTCCCTGGAGACCTGGTCATCTCAAAGTTGTCTCCTCTGCCAGCCTGGTCACCCTTAATTGCCCTTCCCTGAAGGCTTCATCACGCCCAACTGGCCTCCTTTGCAGGCCTAGTCCCTCCCAACTGCCCTCTCCTGCTGACCATCTTGTGGTTGCTGTCTTGTGTCCAAATGAGAGCAGGATCTTTGACTACATGGGGGCAGCCATATTGTTTGTTGGAGTGATGGTCAATTTGCATATTACTCTTTAATTAGATAGGATAGAGGCCTCATGCACAGGTGGGGGCCAGCTGGTTTGCCCTGAAGGGTGTCCCAGATCAGGGTGGGGGTTTCCTTGGGGCATGGGGAGGCCTGGGCAAGAGGCTGTGGTGGTTTTCAGGCTGGCCATGCCCCCCCCAGCAACCCAAATGGAGGCCCTGTTATCTGGGATTTATTTTATCTTCTATAATTGAAACTTTGTAGCCTGGAGTAGAGGCCTGGACCAGCCAGAGTATGTGGAAAGCTTGTCTTCCTCCATCACCAGGGAAACCCAAGCCTCCCTCCTGCTCTCTCCATGGCCGCAATAATTTTGGTTGAGTTAGTTTGCATACTTGCTCCTGATTGGCTGATGTGTGTGTGTGTGTGTGTGTGTGGATGGTGGGCGTGGCTTGTGGGTATAATGGTGTGATTGTTAATTTGAATATTACTGTTTCTTAGATGTGATACTTCACAATAAAGAGCTCATATGCCACTAGACTGGACAGTGAAATGACCTTTCAGAACAACATGCCAGAATCACCTAAGGGTTGGGGGCAGGGCCAGTGAACTTGCTCCTCCAGGCCAGCCATGGTGGTCTTGGCACCCCCCCTTCCATTCCACAGAGGCAGTGGGAGAGGTGGTGGTGCAGGCCAGTCTAGTCCTGGTACCACGCCTTCCGCAAAGGTGGCTGCAGAAGAGCAGGCCTAAGCTGCAGTTAGATGTCCTCCAAGGGCTTGTGGCTGCGAGAGGAATGTCTGACTGCCAGATTAGGCCCCATCCCTCAGGGACCTAAGCTGGCAGGTGGACATCTCCCCCTGAGGGTTCCTGCACTGGGTGAGGGTGCAAGCAGGGCTGATGGACCACTCCAGTGCATGAATTTTTATGAACCAGGACTCTAGTATAGAAATAAACACAGCCCTAACCAGTTTGGCTCAGTGGAAAGAATGTTGTCCTGCAAACTCAAGGATCCCAGGTTCGATTCTGGTCAAGGGCATGTACCTTGGTTGCAGGCACATCCCCAGTGGGAGGTGTACAGGAGGCAGTTGATGGATGTTTCTCTCTCATAAATGTTTCTAACTCTCTATCCCTCTTCCTTCCTCTCTGTAAAAAATCGATGAAATATATTTTGAAAATAAAATAAATAAATAAAAACAAAATTTTAAATTTTTTGGAAGACATAGAAAGTTGTAGAAATTTAGGTACTATTCCCAAATAAATCTCAAACAAAAGCAGAAAAGGAGAAATCATTGATTTTACCCTTTAATAGAAAACTAAAATTTCAAAGACCCACCTTAAAATGTTGTAGGATAACAACATGCTTTTATAGAGCTATCTCAGTAAGAAGTGTCTCAAAGTCTTCCAGAATGCTTGGTCAGTACTTGGTGAACTGCACCATATGACCAAGACTCTTTGAGGGCAGGGCTTTTATGTGGGTCACTAGTATCTACAGTATTAACTTAGAGACCCAGGAATATGGTGCTCAGCAATTGTTTACTAAATTGAGTCAAATTATTCATGAGTGCCTAGAAATAAAAGAAAATTTAATCAATGTACCATGACACCTTAACTAGAAATAAGAGTCAATCAGCTGAGAATTTGCCCGATATATATTGTAGTTGGATTTCTAGATTTCACAAATAGATCAAGCAGTTAAATTAAAGAGTTTGTTATGAAACTATCCAGATTGAAACCATTTTGTCTTTGACTTTCTGCCTTACCTTTTCCACATCTCCCAGGCCCTCAGTGTCTAGAAGGACCAGAGTGCAATCAGGCTTAGAGGGGTGAGGCACACACCACATCCAGATGCCCTTGGTTTCAGACCGCACCGTAGATCCCAGAGGGAAACCTATAAATGAAGGGGAGACCAAACCCACAGTGACAATAGACAAACTAAGCAGCCAAAGGACTACAAAATTAGACTTTTTGGAATGGAAATACCCCAAAATATAGGATGGTGCTTTCTCTATTTTGTAAGAATGCTTTACTTAGTGTGTCATTTATTCAAAGGAGGAGATGAATGTTAACTGAAAATGATATTCAACAAGAGCTCAAAATGGATGTGAAGTGCATCCATGAATCAGACATAATAAATGTCACTGAATACCATATAACAGCATTTAAAAGAATGGTCCAGTAAAGGACAAATAGAAGTGGGTAGAAGAGAGACGTCTAAAGAAAAAGAAATTCAGATAATATTTTTCCAACCAAAGTGATAAAAATGGCAAATGGTATGGGAGAGGTTGTTATCAACAATGGGATGTGAACTCACAAACATCTTTAAACATGATGATAGTGTTATGCCCAGACTTCGTGATCCCCCAAGGACCACCAGGGAGCCAAGTCCGATGCAATAAACAAAAGAGCCTTCACCATGCTAGCATGTGCTCCTCCCACCCACGCCGGCAGCATGGCGGAAGAGAGCGAATTTCTCCCAGTCCAGGGGTTTTGAGGGCCAGGGATAACTCCGCCCTGCGGGGTGGAGTCGGGAGCTCATCCTTGCCCCGCCCTGCCCTCTCATTCCCCCCTTGTCTAATGTGCCTAGTCAAATCATTGACTCAGCCTACTTCCTTTCAGCATAAACAACAAATACAGTTATCAAGACCCTTAGTACCACAGTTCCCATCAGTATTGTCCTCACTGAAGTCCAGTTCCCCTCCTGCAGGCACCAGTTCTCTTCCTGGCCTGTAGTTGCCAGGATCCAGGCCATGCAGCTGGGAGTCATGTAGTCAGGTCTGGGTGCCATCTACTTCAACAGCAGTGGGCGTGCTCAGGATAACAGTGCAGCATCCCTTTGAGTCCTTGGGCAGCAAATTTCTTTACCCACATTGAGTTCCGGGGCTACAGGGTCTGCGGTGGGCACTGGCAGTGCATCTGGAACAAGCAAACTGCAGAGCCTGTAAGGACTTGAGCAAGGAAATGGTTACCATACATGATCCCCTCCCAAAAAGGGGAACCTTGTCCCAGTAAGGGGTACACCTGGCCCTCAAGAGGGCAAAGGACAGGGGGTTGGTCCAATTTTCACCGATTCTAAGACACATTTAGTTAAACCCCCTTCCTCCCGAGTCGCACCTACCTGTCCTAAGGCTAGGGCTATACTCTGAGATACCTTAGCTAACAAGGTGGGGCTGTTATCTGATAGTGGGGTACACCTCAACCTAATCTGAAGTGTCTATAAAAACTAGACCTTAATGCTGGTGGTTTAATCTCTGAAATCCACCTACCAATGCTCTCCTGGGGAGGTTCCCTGGGACCTGAATTCCCAGGGGGGATCCCCTTACCTTGCTTAGCATTTACCTGTGCACAGACAGTACTTTTAGCAACTCTGCCTCACAGAAGTTCAGAAGTTGGTGACACTTAACCTGGTGTCACCAGGCAACTCTGACCTAGAGCCTCTGGGACCAACAGTCTTGTCATCTGAAGGGTCCATCAACCATCTGGTCCTTCAGTGACTTGCTTCTGTTCAGCCAATTCCTTCTGGCTGCAGTTGGTAACCCTCTTTCCTCTGTGGATGGCACAGTGTCTCCATCAAAGGGCCTGGATTAAGGCCAAAAGTTCTGGAACTGTGCCCAAATGGTGTGGTCCAAGGTGACTACCACTGCCCCTGCATATCAGGTCCCATCCTGAACGTAACTGCTCCCATCCGTGAACAGTACCTTGTCATCTGTTACCTCTGTGCAGTCATGAATGGGTTCTCTCATCATCATCTGGAAGCAGGCCGGCAGGGTTGATGGTCAGAGTCTTATGAATCCAGACATAGGGCTGGTCCAGGAGAAAAGCCTGACCCATCCAGGTTAGCTCCTGGTCCAGAGTCCGCTTATCTGCCTCCTTCCTTCACCAGCAATGCTGTGGTGGCCACTGCCTGGGAGCATGCTGGCCACCCTGCTGCCACAGGGTCCAGTCTCTTAGACAGATAGGCAACAGGTCTCTTCCAGGGACCTAGAGTCTGAATGAGAACCCCTTTGGCAATGCCTCTTACCTCACTCACGTAGAGGTGGAAGGGCTCCGCGTCGTCCAGCAAGGCTAGGGTAGCTGCTGAGATGAGAGCCTTCTGTAGCTCCTCAAAGACCCGTTGTTCCACTTTGGACCAGTTCAACAGCTGCATTCCCCCAGTACGTGTTCCTTCCGAGGACCACAGTCCTTCTTGATGTCCAAGGAAAACAGGCAATTTGTCCGGTGGCTTCCTGGGCTGATGTACGGGTCCTATTGGCTCTCTCAAGACTAAATAGGGTGCCCCAATGCCCATCAGGAAACTAACAGGCTTGCCTCGCCTAGCTAACCTGCCAGGACATAATCTTTATAATTTTTATAAAAATCTTATCTTCCAAAAATACATAACCATGCCTCAAATTTTAAAGAAAAGGCAAGGGAGGAGGGAGCAGGTCCAGTACCTGTTCCCAGGCCCCCAGCCTCTTGAAACTCAAAATGCCACATTTTTCCTACAGATACAGATCTATCTGCATTTCTAAGCCCCCTCTACTTCCCCCCTCCGCAGAACATCGGTGAAAATTGTCCAAGCAGTCGCAGGGGGTTAAATCATACAAATAATTGTTTTAACACAATTCTAAATAAATTATAAACCTTTGTGATGAAGTCTACTCAAACCTATAAAGTAGATACACATGATTGAAATTAAAAACGATTCCCAAAGTTTAAACAAAATACAAGATGCAGGTACAAGCCCAAATTCAACAGCAATGGCATATGAGAAAAGCAAAACAAAACAAATCAAATATAAAAGTTTCATGTTACATTAAACATTACTTCAGAAAAACTGACTTAAAATAATTTTTTAAGTGTAAGCATTACATACTTTTTCATCTGACAAATGAGAATAAATCAACCCTTGAGATTTTTGATCATTACTGCTTATTCTTAACACATATAATACAGTTTAGTCTGCCATATACTAGGCATCTAGTTACTGCAATTAACTTTTCCTAATTCAATTTATACTTTGAGCTTTTAAAGCTGGCAAGTCAAATATATTTGGCATTTTTTTAGATTAATAACATTACATTTCTAATACATCCTGCTTATTTAGGGTAAAGTTTCAGCAACAAATCTAATCATACAGTTTTTTCAGATCTCAAAATTTTTTTTTCTGAAGTTCAAACAAAGCACTGAATAATCTCTTTGTAGGAGAGCTAATAGTCTTGCGCTCTCCGGCCTCCCCTAGACCTCTTCACACCAGAGGCAGTTTACTAGGATTTAAGACAATGTCAGGAAATCATAGGTCAATCACAATTCATACTTAAGTAGCTATTTGACTCTGCTTAGTTGATACCAATGACAAGGAAGAGGAACCATTGTGGGCTGCTTCACCACC
Source organism: Pipistrellus hanaki (assembly GCF_964339955.1). Taxonomy (NCBI): domain Eukaryota; kingdom Metazoa; phylum Chordata; class Mammalia; order Chiroptera; family Vespertilionidae; genus Pipistrellus; species Pipistrellus hanaki. The sequence continues at coordinate 136,946,878 of NC_140504.1, read as the reverse complement.
AATCACCTGCTGCTGGAGCAGCGTTCAAATGCAAATGAACACATTCTTTACCTGAAGACTCTCAGCCATTACTACCTATAATAGTTTCTGCCTCAAGGCTGGGAATTTCAAAAGCTGCTTACAATGACTTGGGAAACTAGTTTTAATTTATCTCCCGGTTATCTTCACCATTTTTAAACCTCATTCTGGCTCATTCTGTACACAGAAAAGTTTTAAGCACAGCCCAAAACTATGCGCACTCGTTTTGAACTGGCCTTTTCACTTTACTGAGCACAGAGATTCGCCCTTGAGCTCTTCTCCAGTACCCGATGTCGCCAGGGACCAGATGCCTCCATGCCGGCCCAGGCCACCAGAGCCCAGGCCCCCGGAGCGAGGCTGCTGCCACTGCAGCCCCAGCCACACTACTCAGGCGGCCCCCAGAGAGAAAGCACGGGTCGCCCCAGCGGCTTCCCGGCTCCACTTCCCCTTCTCCGGGCAGCCAGCAGATTAACCCAGGTGCCTGCTCCCCGAGCCAGGCCACCACTGCCCAGCTGCGCTCCACCGCGCAGACTGAGCCCCGCGGGAGCACCCCCTCCGACCCAACGCTGCCAGGGGGCCCCGCACCGCCACGCCGGCCACACTTCACCGGCTCCATCCTGGGGCGCCATGTCGCCCACAGATACCAAACTCAGACCTGGGAAAGGCTCACTTTCCACAGGTGAGGCAACGGCTCACGCCGCTCACCTCGTCCTGGAGAGGATTCATTCCTCTCCCCATGAGGGTCCCTCTAGGGCCCTCCAGGGAGGTCAGAACGTCTTCTGATCCTCCTGCCCGTAGCCTTCATGGTGCGTCCACCAGGCGTCTTCGGGCATCAATTCCATGAGGGGTTTTACGTCCCTCCAGAGCGCTCACACACCTACCGCGGCCAGTCAGACTCTCCGGATTGGGGTCCCTCATGGTCCTGGGTGGGGATTCCGGACGAGTTCCCCCATATGTTATGCCCAGACTTCGTGATCCCCCAAGGACCACCAGGGAGCCAAGTCCGATGCAATAAACAAAAGAGCCTTCACCATGCTAGCATGTGCTCCTCCCACCCACGCCGGCAGCATGGCGGAAGAGAGCGAATTTCTCCCAGTCCAGGGGTTTTGAGGGCCAGGGATAACTCCGCCCTGCGGGGTGGAGTCGGGAGCTCATCCTTGCCCCGCCCTGCCCTCTCAATAGATATGAAAATTTCTTTATACATTTGTGGGAATATCCCATAGAGAGAGTAAAACATGTTATGAGCAAGAGGAGGCACAATTTCAAGACCCCAGTGTTGGCACAGGTAAAAGAAAGAGTCTATGCATTAATAGGAGAGATTTTCCTTAACAGGAGTAAAACCATAATATGGTAATAGAATAAATTAAAGTAATGATTTAGTGGTTAAGTATTAAACTTAGAAGTTTGTTTTGTTGACCCGAGTGTAGTTCTCACTTCATGCAGCCAGAGAAGAAAACTAATAAGCTGTGATATAGTTAGAGTAAAAACAATTGGCCTCAGCCTAAGATAATACTAATTAAGGTAATAATCTATTAGTAAGAATTAGAATTAGAAGGTTGGTTTACTGAAAGGAATTTCATTCTTTCTTCATGTGACTAGTGAAGAAAACTAAGAAATTGTGAAATAGCCAGAGTCAAAGAATTGTTCTCTGCCTGAGACACCACTCACCGTGATTCTGTCCTGCAAGCTGATTCATCAAGTAGGATTTTCCTGTACGATATGGTCCTGCAATGGCCACTACCACCACTGGTTGAGAAATCTGGTCAAGAATCTCTAGAGCTTCCTGATTCACTGACAGATGCTCATTGTTGTTTTCCACCAGGCAGATGGGGGCCATCATGTTGGATTTAGATGCCATGGCAGCCTGTCAGCCTAGAAAAACCTCCCATTGAAAATAAGCTTACAATGTCATTCTCTGAAACAAAGTTATGCAAAGCAGCCATCATCTTATGATAGTGTTCGTGTTCTACTTTGTTCCTGTTTTAGTAAGCATAGGCTAGCCCTGCAGTAAAAATTTATCTATTTTTGGTTCTATACTTACAGTGAATCTATGCAAGGGCCAAAGTGTTCTGAATGCTATGAGGATCTCAGATTGAATGTTATTGCTAGCACTTGGCAGCCAAATCTTGCAATGCAGTCTAGTGTCTCTACCCAATGTCAGGGTCAACACTGAGAAGAAAATTCATCACCTCATATGAACGTCCTCTCCCCAAACTAAAGGTTTAACCAGCTACTAAGAGGATGCTGTGGAAGGACCTGGGACCAGAGTGACCTGGAGACACAGCCAAGAAATATTAAGTCACAGGTTTCATGCATTGCTAGAGGCTAATTCCAGCAGGTCATAATTATGCAAAAAGTTCATCAGGATAATGGAACTTGGGGCTTTAGCAGGGCTGAAAATCTGCATGTTATTACCTGCTGCTGAACAGCTGTATGCATTTACCCTAACCTGATAATCCTTTACTGTTTACCAAACCTTGCCTTTGATATGTATATCTGCTTTGCTATAGGGGAAAATGTGGGAATAAAAAGCCCTGGGACCAGAGATTTTTGGGAGGTTAGTCACTAGAACTAAGGTTTCCATCCGGCTTTCCCCAAAATGCCTTCCAAATTCATATTTATTTTCTAGTCTCTTCATTCATTTATGCATAGTCCTTCTCCAGATTCCTGAACCCTAGCAGCTGCAGAAAAAGACAAGACTGCAGCAATGCATCTCACTGTCTCATGGTCCTATTTGTTGAGAACAGCTATAAAACTAGTGATGAGTATGACTAGTATTCATCACAATCTGAGGTTTTAGCTGGACAAGTTTGTTTGACATATGACAGACCAATAAAATGTAATATCTATGGCTCCATTTATGATACTGAAGGAGTTTGAGGTTCCAAATAAGAAACAGCTTTTGATTTTTCTCCTTTTTCAGAAGTCTTTAAAACCCTTTTGGCCACAAAGTTTAACAGTCATCCCTTGTTCAGAGAAATTGAGTCATATGATTTGACTTTTTCAAAATGAAGTCTGCATCAAAATTTAAAAATAGACTTATGTTATAAGCCAATAAAAATCATATATTAATGAAACAGTCAATAAAAAATTATCAAGAATACCTCACAAATTCTGCATCCTCCATGTACTATTAAAAATATTCATGTGAAAATATCAAGTGGGTGTGCATAATTCCTGGATATGTCTGACAAAGGACTTTGTTAGGGCAGAGAAAGTATACTTCCTATACTTCAGGAAGTGCTGAGTTGGTACCTCCTCATTTTCAGAACATACCAAGAATGAAGCTGAGCTGGGTGGTGTCCTAAGCAAGTGTTAGCCTGGGCAGTGAATTACTCCTTTCCCAACTATTAAGGATGTTACTGGGAGCTGGGGGAGAGGCCACAATCATAATGCATCCCATCTGTGTATGGCCCCTTCCCTCCATCCTTCCTTCATTCCTTCCTTCCTTCCTTCATTCCTTCTTTCCTTTCTCTCTTTCATTCTTTTTTTCTTGCTCTTTCTCTTTTTCCATTCAACAAATAAAGGCAAACCAGAGCTCTCTGAGCCAAGTCTACTCTTGAGAAACAAATTAAATTAAAAAAATTTAAATTTAACATTTTGTGTAAGCAGTGAATCTAAGGTGGAATTAGAATAGGATCATAAGCCGAAACCAGTTTGGCTGAGTGGATAGAGTGTCGGTCTGTGGACTGAAGGGTCCCAGGTCCGATTCCAGTTAAGGGCATGTACATTGGTTGCGGGCACATCCCCAGTGTGGGGTGTGCTTGAGGCAGCTGGTCGATGTTTCTCTTTCATCAATGTTTCTAGCTCTCTATCCCTCTCCCTTCCTCTGTAAAAAATCAATGAAATATATTTAAAAGAAAAAAAGAATAGGACCATAAGTCCAAACTAGTGCACATTACAATGAGGAACACTGAGCTCATGCATGAAGAAGCTGTCTCCATGCCCCATCCCATCCTTTTAAGCAGCCAGGAGAACACCCGAATCTCTCATCTCGCCATGCACCCACCTTCTCTGCTCCACCATCTACTATCCCGGTTATGTGAAGTCCTACTAAACTGTCACCTCACAACTACCACTGTCCCTGATGGGGAAGCTAAAGCCAGCAGCTGAGCCCTACAGTCCAGGCTACCAGGCTACTGGTGTCCCTACCTCTCCATTCCTCAGTCCATTCTGAATCCGAAAGTGACAGGTTTAAGCTCAGGACCAAGTTGCTTGCAAAAGAAAGTTGAATTCCCACTTCTGTCCCACAGATCCTTGGTCAGAGTGTCCCAGAACAAGCTCTCAGGTCCTTCTCACTCCTCCTGGCTCCCTCTCCTCCTCCCACTTTTCTGATGCTAGTTTACAGAAGTTTATAACAAACAAACAAAAAAAAAACTGAGAAACTTTTTTCATTCTTACAATGGACTCAGCAAAACAACTGAACCTAAAAAAAAATAACTGATGTAATTTTTTGGTAGGGTCTAAACATTTTAAAACTGCAGAATGAAAACCTGGCTTAGAACATATAGGTATTTTTTTCATATATTTTATTTATTTTTTTACAGAGAGGAAGAGAGAGTGATAGAGAGCTAGAAACATTGATAAGAGAGAAAAATAGATCAGCTACCTCCTGCACACTCCCACACACTTGGGTGCCAGCAACCAAGGTACATGCCCTTGACCGAAATTAAACCCGGGTCCCCTCAGTCTGGAGACAGATTCTTTATCCATCGAACCAAACTGATTTTGTCTTTTTTTTTTTTTTAATAGGTATTTTTAATAGTTGATTAAAATATGTGAGAATGAAGTATTTCATCTAAATACCACTTTATACAATCTTTGGAATACTAAATACAGTTAATGCAATAAAGTATGTTTTCATGTTTAAATTTTATGTTAAGGATCATCTTCCCTCTGTTTTTTCAATGTCCCACAGGCACCAGGAAAATGTCTGAGATGGGAAGGGTAAGATGGAGGAAATGACTGCAACCAGCGGTTCTTAGGAAAGAACAGGTTTCCTTCCTCAGTCACAGAAAGGACTTCAGCTCCTTCAAACAGGTGATGTAGGGTGCACCCCTCCGTCCACTGGGCAGGGCTCTTTGTGCAGCCTGGGAGGGTGCCCAAGAAGGAGCTGGGCATCCCAGGAACAAGCTGTGCCCTCTGCCCTGCAGCAGCCTTCCATCCAAACAGAGGGGCTGAGCTGCCTCCAGCTTATAGCCCTGGGGGGGCACCTTCCTCTGCCCCCACCATCAGCCAGTTGCCTCTAGAGCTGACAGTGGAGACTCTTGCCTCCAGAGCCAGGTGTGCTGTGCTGGAGCATGCATTCTTCTTGTTGATGTTACTTAATGAACACGTGCATGGAAATCCAAGTCTCTGAACCAACTTACCTGTCTCCTAAAATGCAGACAATGGATAAGTTCTTCCCTCTTGCTGCCTTGCTCCTCCTGAGTCTGGATCCTCAGGGTGCTCACAGTTTTCTTTAGAAGCTGATAATGAAGAAGGGGAATATGACAGTGAAGCTATTTTCAGTGTGGTTGAGAGAAACTGAAATCAAAATCAAAAGGACACATCCTTTTCTGAGAAGTTATGTGTGGGACCTTCACCCCCTCTCTCCTTCTTCCCCGCCCCCGGAAGAAATGCAGGGTGGTTGAAGTTTCTTTCACACCAGCTTGAAAATCCCTGTCTGGCACCCCCTGCTCAGGGGGCTTACCTTTCCTGACCCCACAAAAACACAGAGCTGCAGGGGTGAATGTGAGCCAGTAACAGCAGGCTGACAGGTCTGCAGGGACTCTCTCAGAAGTACTTTGGAAAGGCAATGAGGTTTTTCTTATTGTTGTTATAGTAATTTTATGCTAAGACTGCCTTTTCATTTATGGATTTAAAAAAAAAACAAACAACTTAGTATTAATTTATTCTTCTTCATTATCAATAACTGTGTGTATAAAACTCCTATTTTCCCTATCAAGAGATAGACCCTAGTATTTTGTAGCATATTCTCCCACTTACTGTTGTTTGTTGTTTTTCTTTGTGGAGGCTCTGTGGGGGAGTGTAAGTGTAAAGTTTGAGGCGCAGGAAACTGACCAAGATATTTTAAAGTAAAGTTTATTCCCCAGTAATGAGCAGGACTCATTACGGAGGTAGAGAAATCAGGATTGAAGGAATTGGGAAGGGGGATGGACACAGCAGGGCTGCCTCCTGGACATGGAAGATCAGCAATCAGAATCTCAGCCTGGTGTCTGACCACAGGGCAGTCCTGAGATCCTACTTGCCTGGTGACTCATGTGCTTTCCTTGTCATAGGTTTCACTGAGGTTGCCCAGGGCTGGGAGGAAAGGGGATGGGGGGAGGGTGACTAAGGCGGGCCTTAGTGGGGTGGACATGGAGGATCAGCAGCACATGGCTGATCTGGGGGTCCTTTTAAGAGGAGGAACAGGAGAGGGTTGGACCCAAGGCACAACAGGGAAGGGTGGGCTCCAGGACACTTTGACACGCACTGATTGGTGGCTCAATGTATTGGGGATGTCTCTGTGACAGATGCAAGGAGTGTCATAACTCCGCCCACCAGTTGGGAGGAGGGAGAACCTTATAATAAGGATCCTGAGTTTATATTTCCAGTGTTTCTTTCAGTGAAATATACAAATACAAACTAACTCAAAAGTGAACATTCAAAATGAACAAAGAAGTCATAACCATCAACAAGTATTTTAAAGTTAAAAAGTGTCACAAATATTGTCTTATTCTGGTTTTATTGTCTATTAAGTTTTGTTCCCTATATTTGCATTTTCATCTGAATAATAAATCAGAAAAAATATGTAATTGTACAAGATTCCACTCTAATAGACTATTTTTTAAAACTGTGTAATCAAAGTATTTTTGTTATAACTGTTCTCTTCTGGACGGGTATAGGTGGGAGCTGTGTTATTAGAACAATTTTGAGTGAGTTTCATTGTTTATTTTTCTGTGCCTAGAATATTCTGAGTTGGTTTCAAAGACATTTAAATATTATTTCCACTTTCACCAGTATGCTTGGTTGAAATCGGCTCTCTGACAACATAGTAAAAATAAAGCAGCAGCAGCTAGATGTTAGATTTATTTTTATAGATTTATCATAAGTAAATTACTAAAATGAAATACTTGTTCCAAGAAAGCTGTTACATTGAATACAATAACATAAATTAAAATCTGAAAATTGAAATTTCCTTCTTTAATATGTGATATATAATAATACTACTCATTATGTTCTCATGAGAATGTTTGTCTTTTAATATGAGATTATATACTAGAATTCTTACTTTCAGGGTAGTAATGTAACCATATTGTATAATATTAGTTAATCAGTCTTTATAATTTGACTATATTTTGGATTTTTAATTTTGGCAGTGCTATTGTTTTCCAGCAATACATGGTGGTATATTTCATTGGTACATGTAATATACTTGTGAGGCCCATTGCCATTGCAAATTTAAAGATGAACAAAGTAATGTTCTCACCTTTTGATAATCTAAAACTTGAAGGAGGGAAATATAAAATAAAACAAGATGTGATCAGTATTAATAAATGATAGTAGAAAAAAAGTGTTTGTCTCGACAAAAGCAACAATTATTTTTACTAGGGAGGGTTAGGACAGTTTATAGATAACTTCATAGAAAAGGCTTATTTCTGTTAGGTATTAAAGAATGACTCACTTTTGAAAAAAGAGTGATTAGATGAAAGGTATTTTAAGGCAAAGGAAGGGAATGAGCAAATATACAAAAGTAGGAGGTAAATACTAGATATTAACTAAGCCCAATGTAGCCAGTGTAGTGGGCTCACTAGGAATAAAGTAGAAAAATCAATTGGGACCTGGATCATAGATAATGTTGCGTAGGCAGGTGGAGACTTTGACGGTTACTAGGCATGCTTAGAGCCATGTTGGAAATTCATTTTATGGATGAGCCTTGAAAGCATTATGCTAAGTGAAAGAATTCATTATTAAAATCATGTATTTTAGTATTTAATTCATATGAAATGCCCAAAATAGCCAAATTCATAGATATGAGAGTAGAGGTGGCTGCTTAGGATTGGGTAAGAGTATGGGGGGAACGGGGAGGTAAAAGCTAAAGTGTACTAGGTTTCACTTTCAAGATGATGAAAATGGTCTAAACTTGAATGGTGATGGTTGCACATATCTCATAGCCGAAATATAATGGTGATAGCCGAAATATAATGTCTGCAATATGAAAGTAAATGCAGATCCAAAACTGTAATAGATATGTGAAACAATAAGTGTTGACTGTTTAAAAAATCATAATAATGTACTTTGGCATTAAAAAGAGCAGATAAAATTAACATAAAATTAGAGATTTTGTACATAAAATTAACATAAAATTAGAGATTTGGTACATAAAATTAACATAAAACCCCCAACCCCGCTCGCCCTCTGCTGACCTGGTAACCCCAAAGTGTTTTCTTCTGAGGACTATTTGGAAAAGATATGTTCCAAGCCTCTTTTCTTGGGTAAAAGTAGCCATTTTCTTTCCATGTTTCTCCTCTTCCTCTTCTTCCTGCACCTTCTCCTCCTTAATTTTTTTCTCCCCTCCAAATATGAACTTTGCACTTATACTTGAAACATTTTAGTTTTGGTTGAGGATCACATTTTTCAATAACTTAAAAATATCATTGCACTTTTGTCTGACCTCCATTGATACTGCCAAGGAGTCAGCTTACCATTTTAAAAAAATTATCCTTTCTCTGTAAACACCTTTAGACAATTTACATTTGTATTGTATAATTTTGTTCTGATTTTTTCAGGTGTGAATTTATTATTTTTTTTACTTTGATTCCAGGTGTTTCTTACATTTTCCCTGATTTGTGTCATTCAATCTCTCTTCAATTGACTCTAACCTGCTGTGGAATTTATCTTCTGAATTTTTACATTAATAATGCTAATTTTAATTTTAGTCGTTCACAGGATCATTTTTAAATGCATTCTGCAGTTTTTATACGTTACTATTTTTTGCAGATATTTCAAGTTCATCTTGTATTTCCATATGCCTAGGAAATACTCAAAATTGCTTCCTCTTCCACAACACAGTTGTTAAATTTGTTTGGTAGTTATGGTATACCAGTCATCATTCTCCAGAATTGTATGTGTGTTTATATTATAGGCTGCGCGCGCGTACAAACACACACACACACACACACACACACACACACACACACACCAATACAGAAAGGAAAAGAATGAGAGGGGGAGAGGAAAAAGAGGCAGAGATAGAGGCAGAGATTTATTTTAAGGAACTGGATCAATTGTAGGGCTGACAAATTCCTGCAGGCTAAAAATTTAGGTAAGAGCATACAGTGCATTCTTTACTTCAAAATCTATCAGGCACCAAGTTGGAAACACATCAGGATTTCTATATTACCATCTTAAAGAAATTCTTTTTTAGGCAAAATCAGACTTTGCTTTTGAAGTCTTCAGCTGATAGATTGAGGCCTGCTCACATTATGGAGAATAAACTGCTTTATTCAAAGATTCCTGCTTAAAATGTTAATTACATCTTAAAAAATAAATATCACATTTACACTCACGTTTTACCATACAACTAGGTACCATAGCCTACCTAGGTTGTCACAAAACTAATGTGCCACCTGTTGCCACCTATTACACTGTTACTGGTGGGAGTGGTCCACTATCTGGAGGATAACAAAAAGCATAATAATGGCTACCACCAGGCACAGCAGTCCCAGGACATCAACACACTGCATGCTTTGCAGGTGTCAGGGTCTTCAAGAAAGATATAACTCACACAGAGAAGAGATCAGTTTCAATAGCAAGCACTAATCTCCCATGGCCAGTAGGCCTTGCCTTGCAGCTAGTATAGGGAGATTGTCTGCACACAGCTCTCTTGTATTGCAAGTGAAGGACTCCCTTCTCTCACCTCCAGGTGATAGCAGTGGAGATGGCAAGGTGCCATGTGACACACTCTTTAAGAATAGTGAAAAAGCACTCATCAAGCCCAGAACAGGGAAAAATATTCCCAAACAAGGCAATAAGCTGAGCATAGGTGGTTTGACCTCCTAATCTTCATGTAATGAAATGTTCTAGGCCAATGGTGGCTCTTACGCAGCTGTGCAGGGGTCAGAAGAGTATATTCAATAGACTGCCTTTACCAATAGTCCACCAACACCCTGATCAGCTGCTAAAATATCAGAAAAAGCACATCAAATATAGGAAGACCACTGCCCATCCAAACTTTGGAGGCAGAGCTGGTTCTGATGTGGTCCCTGAACAACTAACATAGGTACAGCTTGCTCACAGAACCTCCCTTTCATTTGGAAACAGCATTTCATCGGGATCACTAAGAGAAGCAGACACAGCAGCATGATCAGTCCTCCCTGGAGGATGGAACTAAACTAAGAACTTCATGAATCTGGACTAAGCCAATTAAAGAGATTTTTTTTTTAAAAAAGTGTCTAGGTGGGACTGTGGGTATATTGCTGATAAGTGTCCCACTGAAGTATGAATCTTCTGCAGTTTAGTTTCTATGTTCTCTGAGCTGTTGATGTGTACACTCCAAAGGTGTAGGCAACAATACACCTGTTCTGCAAACATATAATTGAGAGTTATTCAGTTATCCATTACCATCCTAGCTACTGAGTTTAACGGACTTGTTAGATATGAAACGTGGAAAGGGTCCAAGTGATTGTGTACTAGCCAGCCTATTACAATGGCAATGTGGATTGAGAGAAGTCAGTCTGTGGTTGAGTTGGCCTCCTCTCACCACCGCTGTGCTGATTCTTTTCAAGGTATTGTTTTGCTATGCATGGCAAAGGCTTTTGTAGGAATGAGAAGGGGAAGCATTAATGATCCCCCTCTTGCTTTCTGCTCCAAGAATCTTCTGAAGCAGCAGTTTCTCTTGTCCAATGACCAGGGGTGAGGACTGCCTAGCTATAGTTCTCTGTCCAAGTTCTTCTGAGGCTACAACTTCTATAAGGACTCACTGACCTGGTTGCATGACCCAATATTACTCACATGTATTGATGGTATAGGAATTCCAAGTTGACTGTTGATATTCTGTCTCCCCTTTCACCATCAGCATTGGATCTTATAGGAAGGAAGCATCTGAAAGTAACATTTCCTTGAAGTTTGAATTAGGAGACCCTTTTGATGGTGCCTGGACCACAAACCACACTTGGGTATTATGTTTTATTGGATAAAAAAAAAAAAAAAAGAATGGAGAGAGAGAGAGAGAGAGATAGAGAGAGAGAGAGAGAGAGAGAGAGAGAGAGAGAGAGAGAGAGAGAGAGAGATGGTTGAGATATTTTTCAGGCACAGGCTAATCAGGTGACTAACCAGCCCTCTATGACCTTCAAGCTCAGTATTTCCCAACATGCATTGCAGTGCTGTGTTTAATGTCCAAATGCTTTTTTTTTTTTTTTCAAAGACAAGAGTATCACCTAGAAACCTATTCTACCTGATGGCCTTTCATAGCTATTGTGTGAGCTACGCATGTTATCATTTTATCACCACATTGCCTGAAGATGATAGGACCATGAAAAGTCCATCTTATTCTAGGGATCACATTCATTTCTGAATAGATTGTGCAGAGAATGCAATACATTGATTAGATTGGTATTTGCTGGATATATGAACACATGGCAGAGTTGTTTTCCTAAAGCCACAATAATCGTCAACATAATACACTGGAATGGCAGCAGTCACATATCCAGAATATGCAGTTAGGTACCATGAAACTGTGATTGGGAACTAGTAGTCCAGTGCTGTCAATTTGCCACATACATATGTATGGCTCATGCATTGTTAAGTCCTACTGTGCCACTCTGTGATGCCCAGGCCCATTGGCAGCAGTCACAACTGTGCTGCACCTCTGGCTTCCATTTTTTTCTGGAGCTAGTCCATGTGATCTGGCTCATTCCTGAATCTGAGGTGGGCATCTATGTCCTGTTCTGTTGTAGACCCAATTTGCTCAGTGGACGCTCCATCAGTTTGTGAATTCCTCTTGTGTTCCTTTTTGAATAGTCACCATGAGTGATGTGTAGCCCTCCTTTCCAGTTCTTAAGCTGCTGCCACAGCCTTGTTGCCACAGGCTGTTCACAATTACTCATTTTTTTTCTGAGACTTTTTCTAGTTCTGGTAATACATCATCTCTAGTTCATCATCCAGGGAGCATCTATTTCAACTTTATGCAAGGAATTATCATTAGACATAATAAAGAACAGAAATCAGTTCCAAAATATCTGGAAAGGACCTCCATTCCTTTTCACAGGAATTCACTTCCAGAGCTCATTTCACATGCTAAGTCATGATAGACTTATTCACTGTATTGAGAATACTCATTATACCAAAATACATTCCTCTAACTCAAACATATAACCTCAAAGAGCATGCTCTCCCAAAAGGGAAAATGGGCCAAGGACTGATTCCACTCACTTACCACAACACTTAAGTGGTTTTTCAGGGCTAGCTAAGACTATATTTTGTCATTTTCTGGAATTTACAGTATGATGCTGATCTCTCGGTTTTGGGATGTAAAGAATCAGAGACAGAGCTAGATATAGGTTCTCTTATAATTCTCTTCCCAAATTTAATATTATTCAAAATTCAGCTATAAACATAGATTTTACTAAGCATGTGAGCTAGGGATACATATTTCTTTATATATCTTTGCCTATCAGTTTTGTGAAGAACAACAAACCATCCACTCCTCCAAAGCCTTTCTCTCTAGCATTTTAATCCATCTCTCGCTCCTCCACCTATTCTATTTTCTTTTCCCTGTTCATCACTTTGTTTTTAAGAGAAAATCCAACTGTTTAGCAAAGCAAGGTAGCAGTCATTTTTCATGGTTTACCTCTCTGCTGCAACTTGCAACCTGGACCTCTGCTTCAGCAGGCATTTCAAATTATTTTTCATAAACATACCAGTACCCATATTCCTCTCTATCAAGAATTGTTGGACCTGTCTTAAAATAATAATGCTTTATTATTTAATAATGTGGTACCCAGTAGTTATTCTGCTGCAACAGAGAAAGAGGCTGTATATAAAATTTTAACATGTACATATAAGGAACTGTTTGACATTGAAATTGGGTCTCAAAAGAACTGGTGGCCCAGAAAGAAAATCTCTACAGATTGATTCACATGCCTTTCAGCATAACGATTATTGCTTGTCTCATTTTTTATTCTTATAAGTATATTTCCAGTAGGACATGATCTCACTCATCTAGGGGAAATGGTGAACAACATAGACTGATGAACAAGAACAGACTCAGAGATAAGCAGCCATGTGTAAGACTGTTGGACCTTAAAGGGAGGGTGGGTATAAAAGGGAGAGATCAACCAGAGGACTTATGTGCGTACATATGAGCCTAACCAGTGGTTGAGGACAATAGGGTGTTGGGAGCATGAGTGGAGGGGATTGGAATGGGGGGTTGAGGACAAATATGTGATACCTTAACCAATAAAGAAATTTTTTTAAAAAATTGAGCATTGCAAATAGTGCACAGGTACCCTTGTTTTGGAAATTCTGGGGCAAAACATACCGTAGCTGGACAAGAGTAAAATTGAATACACATTTTGTGGGAATTGGTGCCTGGTGAAGTTCTTAGCCAAGCCATTACTGCCCATGCCATCAGATTTTTCTAGACCATGAAACAGGCAGTCCCAATGGAAGAAGGAGGTGTCTGCAAAGGCATCCTTAAGGGACAATGGTTTAGTTGTCCTTGAACACTTTTTATGCAGTCTGCTATGAATTTGGAACTTAAAATTATTAGTTCTTATTTTTCTAGAACTGAAAAGTAATGGATTTCCACGAATTAAGCTTATTGTACAAATAGCTCTTCATTGTTTCCAGATTCAATCTGATTACAATGATGGGAAATGCCATTTCAAGTGGACTTGAATGGCCTAGGAAATTGTTCTTCTAGCTCCAAAATCTTTATGGGAGCTTATTTCAAAAATGACTAGTCAACGTCTTAGAAAAAGAAAGTAGAATGTTGGTCATCAGAGGTTATAGAGAGGAGGAAATGGTGAGTTGTTTAATAGGAGTAGAGTTTCAGTGTTGCAAGATGGGAAAAGTTCTGAGATCTGTTATAGAACGATGTGGCTATTCTCAACACTACTGAACTATAAACTTAAAAATGGTTAAGATAATAAAAAAACAATCGCTGAAAGTGTGTACAATTTGGAGGGTAAGAAGAGAAACGTTATATTTGGGAGTTACAGTAACTTCCTTTGTTGTTTGTGGAGTCCACAGGTTTATTTTAAACAAGTTTATTTACTTCTAATAAAACACTCAGTCCCCTAGATGGAAAATCACTTGGAATATTTACTTAAAATCAAAAGCCTTTTGCACTAAACTCATTCTGTGACTCAGAGATAGAGAGGTGCAAAGCTCAATCCCAGCTCTGTGAGAGACGATGCACTTCGTAGTTGTTTTTCCCAATACATTTATCAAGAGCCTAGCACCAGTTCCTGAATGTAAAATATAATGTTATTTGGGATCTTGTTATATTTTGGTTCCAGCAGATCCAAGAACATTACATTCTCAGCATATCTTTACTTTGTTGACTAAAAATTACAGGAAAAAAAAAGTATTACTCCTCAAAATTATAAACAAATGTTACATTCATTAATTCATCCAATCATTCATCTATCTCTTCATTCTTTCAATCATAACCTGCAGGGGCTGACCAGCAGACCCTGAACAACTACTGAAAGATTACTCTGACACTTGTTTTTGAGAAACCAAACAGCCCTGTTCACCTGACACCTTAGGCCTTTATTGTACCAGTAGCTTGTATTAAAATTAACTTCTAGATACTATCAGCAGGGTATGCATCCTTGTGAAGACACATATGTCTGCAGTGTCCTTTAAGCAAGGACATCTAAAGACTAAAACATAAAATACGCAGAAGCTCAGATCATTCCAATGAGTCCTGGAAAAGTCAAGGTAGTGGTTTCTGCCTTCAGCCAGCTCCCTCTAAAGGCCCTGACCTTTTGGAGATTCCTCCTTTCAAACTTTCCTTGGGCTTGATTTCTCTTTAAATTCCTGCCTACTTGTTCCCAGAAATTAAGGTCTAGCATTCCAACACCAAGGAACAAACGATTATCCTATCTAACAAAAGAATAATATGAGAATTGACCAAACCTCCACTACATCTAAGAGCCATACCCAACAGACAATCAGGAGTGAGTATGCAAATTAACCTAAACAAGATGGCTGTGGCCACAAAGAGCAGGATGCTTGGGTTACCCTGGCAATAGAGGAAGCCAAGCTTTCCACCTGCCTTGGCCTCCACTTAAGGCTACAAAGTTTCAATTATAGAAGATAAATTAACACCAACAAAAATGGTGGCAGTCACAAAGCTGAAGAAAGCAAGAGGCTTGAGTTGCCCCTGGCGATAGAGGAAGCCAGGTTTCCACAGCCCTGGCTTGCCTTGACCTCTGCTCAAGGCAACAAAGTTTCAATTATAGAAAATCAATAAATCCCAGATACCAGGGCCTCTGTTTGGGTTGCCAGGGAGTGTGACCACAGGCCCCTCACTCAGGCTGCCCCACGCCCCAAGGGAACCCCCACCTTGATCTGGGACACCCTTTAGGGCAAACCAGCTGGCTCCCACCCATGCACTAGGCCTCTATCCTCCTATCTAATAAAATAATAACATGCAAATTGATTATTACTCCAACACACAAGATGGTTGCCCCAATGTGGTCAAAGATGACTGACCCCATGTGGACACAAATGGCCAGTAGGGGAGGGCAGTTTGGAGGGACCAGGCTTGCAAGGGAGAGCAGTTAGGGATGACCAGGCCTGCAGGGAAGGGCAGTTAAGGTCAATTTTGCTGGCAGCAGAGCAGTTAGGCATCAATCAGGCTGGCAGGGGAGTGGTTAGTGGATGATTAGGCTGGCAGACAGAAGCAGTTAGGGGCAATCATGAAGGCAGGCAGGCAAGAAGTTTGGAGCCAGTAGTCCTGGATTGTGAAAGAAATGTCCGACTGCCCATTTAGGCCCAATCCTACCTGTAAATTATAACAGCCTGTAACAGGCTCTTTAGTTGTTCTGTAACAGAGGCACCACTTGCTTTTAATAACTGTTTAAGCACTGTGATATATTGATGTTGTTCTGTGGACAGCTGTTGTCCCATTGTGAAACCTTAGCTGAGAAACAATCCCCTCAAACTTGGAAATAACAAGTTGGCTCCAATTACTTACTGTGCAGTTACTTTCGTTTTCAATTTTCTGCCTCATCGTTGTGTTCAATCCTCACACAGTGAACCACTTGCTGGGGCTGACTGACAGACCCTGAGCATTGACTGAATGATTGCTCTGACACACGTTTCTCAGAAAGGGAGGGCTAGAGACTGCTTGGATTGAGAAACCAATCAGCCCTGTTCACCTGCCTCCTTAGGCTTTTATTGTAGCAATAGCTTGAACTAAAATTAACTTCTATAAACTATCAGCAGGGTAAGTATCCCTGAGAAGACACGTGCATCTGCAGTGTCCTTTAAGCAAGGACGTCTAAAGACTAAACATAAAGATTCCAGTAAAACACTCAGGGACTCACACTTATTTGTAAAAGTCAAGGCAGGGGTTGCCACCTTTGGGCAGCTCCCCCTAGAGGCCCCTGACCTTTCAGAGATTCCTCTTTATAAACTGTCCAACCAAGTTCCATGCTTTGCCACAACAGCCCAACCTGGGCTTTAATGTCCTTTAAAATTTATGTGTTGGATCCTTAGTCAATAATGAGTATCCCCTAAAGAAGTAATTTTGTTTCCAGGAAATATAAATTAGACTAAAACTAAAGTTAAGAAAGACTGTTGATTCTTATTCCAAAAAATATTAATCACTAGTCAGATTTTTTTTTTAAATTTACTTATTACTGCCTATGTAGTATTATTTATTTTTTAAGGTCCTTATCCTATATAATAAACAGACTGAACAGTGGAACAACTGAGCAACCGGTCACTATGATGTGTGCTGGCCACCAGGAGGCACACATGGAACATGGCAGGCATCAGCAGCAGGAGGAAGAGTGTGGAATATGGCAGGTGTTGACCATGGCGGGATGGTGGAAGAGGTGAGTGGGGTGCCAGACCAAGGCAAGGCACAGTTCGCTGTCATCAGGGCAAGCCTCTGGTGGTTACTAAAAATTCTTTGCTCCCATATGCTGCGGTGTCACCCAGCATTCGCACCTGCTGCTGGCACCACCCTGCTTACACTCAATGTCAGCACTGGAGCCACCAATCACACCCAGAGCCAGCCCCGATTGCTTGGCATTGTCAGTGGGTATGAGTGGTGATTGTTGGCCACAATAGCCCCTCAGGGTTTCTCCACCTCCCCCTGCTCCTGAGAAGCGATTGGGGCAGCAGCCCCCACTCACATTCACTGACAGTGCCAACCCCAATTGCTCCGTGCCATCAGTGGGTGCGAGCAGGGCCGGTACCATCAGTGTGTGGGAGTGGTGGCAGTGGGAGCAGGGCTGCAGGCAGACAAGAGATTAGGGGCATGTGGGCAAGGGCACAAAGAATGGGCCAAGACCTGTTCCTCTGTCCACTGCAGCCTTGTAGCCCACAGTTCCTTTCAAGGTGCACAAATTCATGCACTGGGCCCCCAGTAGGTACATAATGATAATTGAACAAACAGTCCAAATAAATAACTCTAATATTTAATAAGTGTATTATATTAACTAAATAAAAATATTTTCCTTTTTTTAATTCATGATATATTCATTTCCTATAGTTGCTATACAAAGTTATCACAAACTTAATGTCTAAAAATAGCACAAATTTATTTTTTACAATTCTGAAAACCAAAGGTCAAAAATGGGTTGGCAGGGATGCTTTCCTTCTAGAGCAGTGTTTCTCAACCTTTCTAATGCCATGACCCTTTAACACAGTTTCTCATGTTGTGGTGACCCCCAACCATAAAATTATTTTCGTTGCTGTTATGAAACCATAAGAAAGCAGATATTTACATATAGGTTTAACCTATAGGCCAAGTTTGCAAACTTCTGTTATAAATTGATGCTTGTTTTTCAATTTAAGTGAATAAAACCAACTCTTAATCTATCAATGTATGTCAGGCACAGATATCCTCTAGTAGGCACTTTTTATGTTTAAAACTTTCATGAATAAAATTAAAAACCATACACACCAAAAATAGGACAGAGCACATATGCACATTCTATAATTTCCTTTAAAGAAAACTAATTTTATTTAAACAGTGAGCTCAGGGCTTTCAGACCCTTGCATACTAGTTTACCAGGGAAAGTTAGGACTGTAGAGATTTCATCAGCAAGTGTGTCCACGGCCCGTGCAATCCAAGGAGTTTTATCCTTTTTAGTACTTTCAATCAAATTTCTCAGACGATTTATCTCTGCCTCCATCTCATCAGATTTCTTCCTGAATCCTTCGTTAAGCAATTCCTCTTGGATCTAAAATAAAGGGTGTGGAGAGAGAAAAAAGTAAACTTGAAAATCCCCATTTCTAAATAGTAAATTTTCATATGTAAGAATGTTATTAAACTTTCTTTATTTTCTACATAAAAGTATTCTCTCTTATTAGATTATTAGAGGATAATGTTTGAAGCAGACAATAACTTCTGGGTTAGACCTGATCAGTGAGAGGAAGGATAGTTTTCAGCCTTACTTAGCCAGGCATGAAGAAAAATGCAATAATGTGGTCCAACCAAAAGTATTAGGAGAGAACCATTATTGCATTTGTACAAATGGCATGGTCCCCCATACTGTAGAAATAATAATAGTAGCATCAAAAAATAGCTAATCAAAAATATGATGTAAACACTTCTAGATGAGAAAAAAAGAGAATTATCGCAATGCTATGTGGTGACTTAGGCAAACTATCCATACTTGGAGACAACCGAAGCAGGTTTAGGAGGTGTCAGTTCCCCATATTTCTAAATCTAGATATATGTGATAGTTTTAGGCCAGCATGGACCCAAATTAGGATCTTTGCTGGTAGTAGAGTTCTGGATAATTGACAATAATCTTGGTGAAGTACCAGTTGTTGCTTATATTTAAAACACCTGGTTAGAATATCTACTTGATAATCTATGAAATATCTTGTTAAATTAGGGCTTCATGAGATCACCCTAGAATCCTACTAATGTAAAGACTCGAACTTTGGAGAGGCTATTTATATTCTCCAAGGACTTGGAGGACCCAAGATCATCTTGGACTCTCCAGAGTCTCAGTGTGGAGCAAAACTCAAAGGCCTCTTAGAAATCCAGGTTTTGGTACTTTTGGTGAATCAAATGCAGTAAATAGCAGTAGCTGTTTTCTTTGTAATTTTGCATTAATTTTCACCAATTCCTTTCTCATTTACCAGAGTGATGACCATGAGCAACTATAGAGGTCATGGCCAAACTTACCTTCAGCTTGTGTTCCAGTATTCTTGTCTGTTCTTTCAGAGTCTCATCTCTGTCCTTCTCTAGCTTCTTTCTCAGTTGGACTATGTTTTCTTCCAGACTCCTATTTTGCGCCTCAATATGCTGCTGCTGTTCCTTGTGCTTCTGTCTTAGCCACTCTTGTTCCTTCTCAACTTGCTCCTTCTTGGCTCGCTCCTCTGCCCCATGACAATTTTTTTTAAAAAGAAGAAAGTACAAGATCAGGCCTGAACTCTATCATTTTGATATCAGAGAATAAATCAAATTTGAACGAGATGAGGAATCTCTGATTTTACCCAAAGGCTACACCATCAAGAGGAGGTTTGATAATGTAATGAAAAAGACCTTGGCTGTCTGGTTGACATACAACCACACTCTGCTTGTTATGTTCAAATTTGGCAGAATGTGGATTCCACAGAAAAAAAGGGGGGGATTGTTTTTCAGAAAGATCTTAATGTGATCTGTACTGCAGGAAATGCACACCACACTGAGAGTTGCATCATGCTCCATACCTGCTATGGCCTTCTCCCCTTGGGTCAGGGCTTTATCTGCCTGCAGGATGGATTTCTCTATT
Organism: Pipistrellus hanaki; assembly: GCF_964339955.1. Classification (NCBI taxonomy): domain Eukaryota; kingdom Metazoa; phylum Chordata; class Mammalia; order Chiroptera; family Vespertilionidae; genus Pipistrellus; species Pipistrellus hanaki. Next base: position 136,926,902 of record NC_140504.1, on the reverse strand, counting down.
GTCATCTGTGACATCAGGAAGCCTTGGAAGACCTCCATTGCCTGAGAACCCAAGAAGAGACAAAGAACTTAGAGTTCCACTGAGGAGATTTCTTCTGTGCAAATAAGTCCATATGTGTCATTTTTACTTTCTGTTTAAAATGCTCCAGAATCCTCTACAAAGTGTCCAAGCACTTCACTGTGACCAAAGCCTCTCCATGTCTTCCTCCACTTCCTCTTCCAGCACTACTTCTTTCCACTTGCTCTAGGTCAGCCAGTCAGAATTATGTGCTGTGGCACAAACTCATAACCCTTAGGTTCTGTTATGGATTTGCATGTTTACCTGAGGTTCTTCCCTTTGAATAACATTCAACCTGGACACCATGTACAAATATTTCAAACTTTACATCCCCTCCTCTTCTGGGAGATTTTATAGACTACTAGAAGCTCAATACATGAAATTTGTGCACTTGAAGGGGGTGGGTCTCTCAGCTTGGCAGTCTGGGAGCCCTCAGGGTATGTCCTACTAATGACAGAAAGTGCACCTAAGCAGGCAGTCAGACATACTTAGCACTGCCACAGAGAGGGGAAAAGCTCCTGTCGCTGTACTCACCAGCCATCAGCCCAATTTGTGGCTGAGTGGCGCTCCCCCTGCGGGAGCACACTGACCACCAGGGGGCAACTCCTGCATTGAGCGTCTGCCCCCTGGTGGTCAGTGAATCTCATAGCGACTGGTCGTTTCACTGTTTGGTTGTTTGCACATTAGCCTTTTATTATATAGGATATCCCCTGTGTGAAATGTAGGCTCTAATCTATGTTGCTGTTCTCCCTAGGCATTTGCTAGATGTGCAACTTTAAGCAAATTATATAACCTGCCTGTGCTTCCTAATTCACATCTATAAAATGTGGGTAAGAAAAGAAATGTTTCATAACATTTTGGATGGTAAAATTAAAATGTTAAGAGAAAGAGCTTAATATTCTGCCTATAAGTAGTAACTATTATTAGTTATTCGATATGTTAGACGTACTGTTATTATTACATTTATTACCATCACCAGTGTACCCCAGAGTCACAGGTACATGCATGACACCACTGTATGTAATTGTCCATTTATTTGACTTTCTCACTTTGATCAGTTTTGAATGCAAATATTTTGGCTTTCCATCACAATCAAAACATGGTACACTAAATGTCATGTAGTTAGACAATGAAATGCATAATTTCTGTTCTCTCTCATAAATTTTAGAAATGTATACTCATTTTTGAGAATGGACATTTCTACTCAGGAAGAAAGAAAATGGTGGACCTTAAAAGCTAAAGCAGTCATGATATTCCCATACTCTCATATTACCCACAACTACTGCTGTGCTCTCATATTTTCAGGAGATCCTCTTGACTTTAATCTGTATTATCCTTATGTTTCCCTTAATTCTAACCTTCACTCCTTTTCTTGGTACTTCCCAATATCGCTGTTCAATCTTTTCCTTTGCTCTGCTGTAGTTCTTGTGCCCTCCAGAAACAGAGAAAGTTCCTTCTGAAATACTTTCCACTAGGGCCATTGAAAGATGATCAAGTACATGCTGGCAATATTTCTCAGAAGTCTCTTCATTCTTCAGCAATAAACTCTCCTTCTTATTATTTATTATTTCCTGTATGGGAAATGTAGATGGGTGTCACCAAAGAAAGGGACATAGAAGATAAAATTCCAAAGAATTTATTAGCTGTGTACTCTGTGGTCCTCTTAATAAAAGTATTTAGTCAGTTTAGCAAGGATCAAATTTTTTTCTGACTCAAAACTCTCTACAAGACCCTGTTAAAGCTTCTTAACCTTTCTGGGCTTCCTCTTCACCTGTGAAATGTTGAGATTGCATTATATATTATTTGTAGTTCCTAGTAACTGTAGTATCCTGTGATTCTATCTTTGATAAAAATGATACAACTAAAATAATATAAATAATTACCTGTTAAGAAAGTATGCTAAGGAAATCAAGTATCTAGAAATAGGAGTGCATATTCCTGGAGATCAACCAGCTCAGAAGTGACTTTGAGGAAGTCAGGAATCATGCCACAATTTAATAAAGGAGAAACCAATTCTGATGTTCTTGAGAGATGAGACAGATCTTTAATATAATTCCTGAGTTTGAAGAAAAAGAAGTAAATATTCTCCCTCTCTGAAAAATACAGACTACTTTATGCTGAATAGGAGTTTTGAGGTGAATCTGTAGAACTGAAGGCATCATCCCAGAAGGGCAAGAATTAGTAAGGACAAATACTAAGACAAAGTACCGTGAGCTTCCTTTGAAACTCCCTCTGGTCATCCTTGAAGGAGTGCTCCAGGAAGATTGCAATGGCTTCCCGCTCACAGGCTGTGTGCAGGTCCAGCAGCTCCTGCAGGGTGTCTGTGGGGAAGCTCACTCTCTGGGCCATCTGCTCACTGTAGTGGTCGGCTGCCTTCTGCACAGCCGCTGAGTTCTCAAGCTGGGCCAGAGTTGTCACTGCATTCTCCAAACAAGGCACTGCTCCACTATTGATGGCATCCACATAAGTCACCACCAGAGTTCCCAAACCTGAATAAAATAGGAAACAGGGATCAATATAAATTTATCACTTAATGAGATCCAAGATTCTGAGATTATAATTCTGAAACCACACACACACGCACACACACACACACACACACACACACACCTACTTGTATCACATTTTCATTTTTATATTTACTCATTATTCTAGTGTTCTACAGGAAATCACAAAAAAGATTAAATACCTACCTTTATCTAACATAATCAGAGTTGTCTGTGAATAATTATTACACGTTACACAAATAAAAGAATAATATAGTACACAAGTAAAAAGATAGGAAGGATAATTCAGATAATAATTGTTCCAAATTCTTGAGCTTTCAATAGATTTCAGGTACCCAGAAATAAGTATTTATTTAAACTCCCAAGAAGTTTCTTTGAGAAAAAACACTTACTATATAGGACTTCCCCTAAAAATACAATATAGTCTGTTTTTATACCCAGTTAGTGGTTTTACCATCACTAGTGGGGTTCTTCTTAAATGTGGGATTCTAAGATAAGTGATAATATTGGGAGTTTTGGGAAAGAATTTGTTAATCACATGACAAGAGAAAATTATAAAGCACATACATATTTCTATATGGAGTATGAATATTTATAAGTACACGTTTTTATATCAAATAAAACAAAGTACTAAAAACACATTATCCTATACTAGAGACCTAGTGCACAAAATTTGTGCATGGGGGGCAGTAATGTGTCCCTCAGCCCAGCATGTACCCTCTTCAATCTGAGACATGCTGCTCACAATCCAGGACTGCTGGCTCCCAACCACTCACTTGCCTACCCGCTTGATTGCCCCTAACTGCTTCTGCATACCAGCCTGATCACCTCCTAAAGAGCTCCCCTGCCAACCGGATTGACATTTAACTGCTCCCCTGTTGGACCGATTGCCCCTAACTGCCCTCCCCTGCAGGCCTGGTTCCCCCAACTGCCCTTCACTGCCAGCCCAATCACCCCCAACTGCCCTCCCCTGCCAGCCATTTTATGGCAGCCATCTTATGTCCACATGGGAATGACCATCTTTGACCACATTGGGGTGGCCATCTTGTGTGTTGGAATGATTGTCAATTTGCATAATACCTCTTTATTATACATGCTAATGAAGAGGTATTATGCAAATTGACCTTCAGGCCGGCCCTCACAAGATGGCTGCCTATGACCAGGCCAGCAGGAGGTTTCATGAGGGATGACCAAACAACTGAGCAAACAGGCTGTGTGAGATGACGAGGCAGGGAGCGGGGGTTAGTGAGAGACGACCAAGCAACTGAACAGCAGGATGAGTGGGGCAATCAGGCCAGTGGAGGGGGGCACGTGAGAAGTAACCAGGCTGCTGGGGGGGGGGGTGTTGGCAGTTAGGGGTGACCAGGCTGGCAAGGGGGGGGGGCAATTGGGGGCAAATTGGCTGGCAGGGAGGGCAGGGGGGCAATAAGGCATGAACAGGCAGGTGGAGGTAGCAGTTAGGAGCCAACAGGCTGGCAGGCAGGTGAGCAATTAGGAGCCTGAGATCCAGGATTGTAGAAGGATATCCAAATGCCACTTTTGGCCCTATTCCACTGGACATCCCCCAAGAGGTCCCAGATTGAGAGGGTGCTGGTTGGGCTGAAGGGGACCTCCCCACACCCCCTGTGCATGAATTTCATGCACCAGGCCTCTAGTAATTAAATAATTAACACATATGAGACTACTCAGAAATATGGTTTTAGAAAAGAAGACTCACGATTCCCAGTGACCATGACTCCTTCCCTAAGTGTCTTGGTCTTTGCATGGGTGAAGATATAATAACAGAAATTATCTGATTGTTGCCGGAATTTAGGATCTAGTTGACTTTCCAAAATATTCTCAATATTGGCTAGGAGACTTGTGTCTTGTGTTGGCCGGTCAAAGACAAAACACTTCCGTTTGGGAAAATAATGCCTGATACATTCCCTGGGTATGTTTGAAATTTTAGCTTTTGGATTTGAACCTGAGGAAAAGGAAAGCATAGTTACAGTCAGCACAGTCTTGGGACAAGACAGCTAAATATTTTTATGACTGGAGATTTTTGATCTTTGGAGATTTCTATGCTCATAGACTCCTTTAACATACTCATACGATTAGAAATTAAACTCATATGAATGATATGTTACTGAAGAGAAATTTTAGGAAACATATGCCCAAGAAAAATAAAGTTATGGCTGGTATCCACAATCAAACATGGTGACTAGATTATCAGATGTTTATCTAATGAATGATGGTCAAATTTTAATTTCTGGTCTACTCTAATCCATGTTGGAAGTAAACTGTAAGAACAAAATGAAGAGAAGTTACAAAGACAATGGAATAATAATTGACATACGACGTATGACACCTTGTTCAGTTAAGAAAAAAGGCATTGATTAAATTCACATACTACAAATAAGACTAGCTATTTTTTTTTTTTCAGAAATCTAAAGACTAAACTCTACCTAATGTAATCTGAAAAACTCACCACTACTCCAAAAAAACATTGGTTGTGTCAAGTACTCATTTACAAAAATACAATTAATTAAAATAAGTTATTAACTTAAAATAGTGACAAAGTTAACAAATAGATTAGCATAAAAAGGAGGATATAATGAGGAAAGTAAAATAAGAATCTGGCTGTTTTCAGAAATAATTTTTTAAAATTGTTTCAGTTCAAGATGGCCATGTGGGAAGATCCTCAACTCACTTCCCATAGACACACTGAAACTACAGCTATATATGGAGCAATTTATTTTTTTGGGGGGTGGGGGGAACAAACAAACTAAAAACTGGTGGAGCAATCCCTTTACAACATGCAAATGAGATGGTAACCACTTTGAAGTGGGTAGAAAAGCTGAGATACAATATCAGCATAAACCCCCACCCCTGGCACAGCAACCCATGGTCTGGAAGGAACTGAAAACCTGGAGCTTCTCCCTGAAGAGTGAAGGGTTTGTATCCCACACCAGGCACTCCAATGTTTAAGAGCAGCACTTGAGATGAGACCCAGAACATCTGGCTTTGAAAACAAGCAGGCTTCACACTCATAAGACACATGGGGCTGTGCTGAGTTCTTAAAGGGTTCACATGCAGACCCACCTACCCCAGAGCTCAGTGCAGAAACTCTTTGAAAACAGAAAAAGAATTATTTGCTAATTTTAAAGCATTGGTCTGAGGGAAAGGAGCTGCTGGGATACTCTCTGAGGATAGAAGCTGGTGGATGCCATCTTCCTATTCTCCCTCTACCTTCCTAAAGCAAATGGGTACCATCATTTTCCCTCTTTTTGTTTCTTTTCCTTTTTCTAGTGGACAATATCTTTGAATTCTCCCTCTGCTGTGCTCCACACTACCATCATCTCCAGGACAGAGCTTCTAAACATTCCTAGTGTTCTGGTTTTTATGCTGCAGCCCTGACTGGTGCCCCTCCACCCCAAGGTAACTAAAAGGAATCTAATGTAGTGATAATTATATTAAACAAAAAGACTTTAAGACAAAGAATGTAATAAGAAACCAAAAAAGTCAGACATTATATAATGGAATAAATCCAACACGAGGATATAGATTTGTAGTTATTTATGCACCCAGAACAGAGAATATACACCCCTATTTAAATATATAAAGCAATCACGAACAGACCTAGGGGGAACTAGGTAGCAATACAATAGTAGTAAGGTATGTTAATGTCCCACTTATATCAATAAAGAGCTCATGAAGACAGAAAATTAATACAAAAACAATCACATTAAATCAGAAAGACTTAACAGGTATAAACAGAACATTTTATCCAAAATTATTAGAAAGCTCGTTGTTCTCAAGCACACATGACTTCTCTAGGATCTATCATAGGTTAGGTCACAAAATAAGTCTTAACAAATTCGGAAAGATTGAATTCATATCAAGCATCTTTTCTGACCACAATGGTAGAAAACAACAAAAATTCCAATTATAAGAAGAAACTGAAAATTTCAATAATATGTGGTGATTAAACAACATGCTTCTAAACCACCGATGGATCGATGAATACCTTAAGACAAACGAATGGAAATACAACTGGACAAAATGTGGCATTCAGCAAATGCAGTTCTAAGAGAGAAGTTCATAGTGATGTCTACCACAAGAAACAAGAAAAATCTAATATAAACAACTTAACTTTACAACCTCAAGAAACTAGAAAAAGATGCAGATGCATGAACACACTAAATGTACACCTATATTTAGAGCAATTCCACCTGAGAGACAACTGAAGGACAATTGAAGAGCTTCTGTGCAGCAGAGAAGAGAGAGAGACCATACAGAACAGATAGGGGAAATGTATGAGCCCCCCAAAATCTAAAAGAACCTATTAGCGCTGAAGGAGCCAGGTGTGCCATTGTTCATATTCTCCCTGCACTTGGATAGTGCAGCTAAAAATTCTATCCAGGAAGTATGCCAATTATACCCCAATTTACAAAAAAAAAAAAAAAAAAAAAAAAAAAAGTGAAAGATATAATGAAAACATATGCACTGATAGTAGATCATCATCTCTATTTAGGGTATAAATTTTTTTGTGCAAGATCCAACTATTCTCACACTAGAAATTTATATTGTATTTCACCTTGAGAAAAGTAAGAACTGAGTGAAATACGTACTTCACTGGCTAACAATATGGCTAAAAATTATATAGGTCATTGCTTTCATCAGCAAAAAAAGAAGCATAATAAAGAACAGAAGTGTCTGGTCTTTGGAAAGTTTTAACATCCATTATATTTTAAGGTTAAGGCATAAGTTATCTTAGGTGAAATTTAGTTTTGAATAATTTTCACTCTACATTAAGCCCCAGTCTTCTTGGGTGAGCTTAACTATGTAGTTACTAGAACTTACCAACAAATAGCAACCTAGTTTCCAAAAACCAATTCTATAGGGCTCAAATCTAATCTTAAAATACAAATGTAACTATTAGAGATAATAGACAATGTTTAGTATCTCCCACCCTTTATTGGACCATCCATTACCCGGCCAACCTGTTACCTGGAATCAGTTTCAAGGCATTCTCCAAGTATTCATCTGCTGTGATAGGGTGACCATTTAACTTCAGCTCCAGGGTGAAATCCCTTACGGCCCAGATAAAGTCTGGAAAGAAACTCACAAACTCTGTGGCATCTTCTATTTCAACGTGTTTAGGGGAGGACTTTGCTCTGATGAGTTCTGTCAGCTCCGTCACATAACTAGGACCTGGCTAAGGAAAAGGAACTTTCTACCCACAATTCCTATGCTTCCCTCAAAACAATTATTATAAACATTGTCTTTTGCCCTGGGAGCCCTCTACTCCACCAAAAGCCACTCAGCTGCAGGGAAAGAGAACTCAGCTTTGTCTCCAATCCCATCAATTTCTCAATAAAACTGGAAGGATACTGCAGTTTCTCCAAGGCATCATTGTTGATAGTGCTCATGCTGTTGTACACAAAAGTGCTACTCAGAAGCACAGCCAGGGCAAAGATCCATGAGTCATTCTTAGGATCACCCTAGAAAACATGTTAGAAAAAACATTTAGGAGTCTTATTTTCAGAAACTCATTCAGTTATTTGTTCAATCATTTTTAATTTATTATTTCAGATCTTAGTGTGTTTGGTATATAGAAAAAAACCTTGAAATCAGAATTAAAGAAAAATCTCAGCTTTGGCAATTACATTGACATTTCTTGTGATCTCAGTTTCCTCCCCTATAAAAGAATTAGAATTATGTTTTCCTTGAAGTGTTCTTTGCTTCTAAGTGGGATTAAATACAATAATTTTGAACAATTTATTGTTCATAAGTGACACCACATGTTCATTTAACAAAAAGTGAACTATAGAATATCTACTATGCTAGTCACAATCGAACTCTCAAAATAAAACCAAGTACATTAAATATTTATGAACTACCACTAAATGTTATATACTTTTCTTAGGTACAGGGAAGCAAGGATGAATATAATTGTTACACTTGAGATAACTATTTCATGGTATTTACAAACATTTGAAAACAAATGCAATGAAGGTGACAACAGTATAATTAAAAGGTTACACAGTGATAGTAAATGTTAGTAAAAACAACAATTGATTGGCTGCTTTTTTATTATATCAAATAAAAAAGAAGCCAATCAATGATTCTCTATTATCATTGATGTCTCTATCTCTCTCTCCCACTCCTTTCCTCTCTGAAATCATTAAAAAATATATTTTTAAATGATGAATAGGTCAAAGGGGAACAAAATTTACTGGAGTTAGAGAAAGAGTGGATTTATAATATGAAACATCCCTAAAAGTTTTGTGCTGGATGTTAAAGGATTTATAAAATCTTGACTTGAAGAAATGAAAAAAGCATGCAAGTAGAAAGACCTGCAGAAGCAGAATGAGAGTTAGAATGTATTACATAGAGTTATTGTTCTGACTGGCACAGAGCAGAAGGTAGATAGAGAAGATAAAGCTCAAAAGCAAACTCCTATGAAGAATAATGTAGAGCCTTGAAGATAGCCAAAATTTTTTGGTTGCCTAAATTATTGCAGAAGCCAGCAATTAGGTGTAGTATGAACAATGTATAACTCAGCACAGGACCTTGAATTCAGTTTCTCAATAAAGGCTTAGTAAAAAGGGTAAAATTTTTCACTTCAGTGCTCAGAAATAAAGGGTCTTATCTAATATACCAAATTATTTTATTTAACCTAGAAATGAGTTTCAAAGAAGCCAGTCTGCCTCATTCAATATAGTTAGATTTTAGCATTTCAAGAATAGATCACAAGAGTTAAATTACAAAGGAACATGAAAAGATAAGGAGAAAATGCAGAATAAAAAGGATCTGTTTGTGACTCTGCCTTACCTTTTCTACATCACCCAGGCCCTCAGTGTCCAGGAGGACTAGGATGTGGTCTGGCTTTGAGGGGTGGGGTACACACCACATCCAGATGCCTTTGGTTTCAGCCTGCACCGTGGAGCCCAGAGGGAAACCTGCGAGGGAATGGGAAATGCAACACAGATTGACAACAGAGCGTCCGAGAAGCCCATGGGCCACAAAATGAGACTTACAGGGTTATAAATGCTCTAAGATACAATATACTGTAGTGCTTTCTCCATTTCAAGGGTGTCCACATTTGTATACCATCTAACTACTCATACTTTTACTAGCAGTAGCACTTTTTCACATAAGTTTGGTTTATCCAGACTGCCAATTCCATTTTGCAATGTAAAATATATCCCTGTTCATGTCTATGAGACCCTACCCACACACTGGATGAGAAAATCATACGCATAAGAAAGCTTTGATTTTTATCCATTCAACAATCACGACTCCCTAAAGAAGTGAGTTGAATGTATTGTAATTAGATCAAGACCTTTCAATAGTCTGAGGAATAAACAGGATAATTTATTCAATATTATTTATTAAGCACCCATTATGTTCTTGGCATTGGGAATATGTTCAAGGCTCAGGGGATATAGTAGTAGCTACAATATATAGAAACAACTTCTCTTTGGAGTCTTGTAGCCAATGAAGGCTAAGACCCTGATAATTTATAACCAGTTTATGAGTCAGGAAGATGAAATCTGGTCTTAATCGATGGGGAGATGGAGAGACAGGAATGGAAAGATAAATAAATAACAAGTAAATAAATAATTAATAAGCATACTTTATAAGCCCTCATAAAAGATTGTGGCTGCATCTCACCTTTTACTTGTTTTGAAGATGCTGTGAATCACAACTAATTCAAGGAATCCCAGAAACAATTAAAACATTCTTTAAGAGAAACATTATCACATCACATTTATTCTGATTTTTTTTGTTCTATTTTGAGGGAAAACAGAACTTCTGAGAGCCCCCACATTGAACGAGAAAAGAAAGGTGTTGATGTGTGGTTGATGCTATTTCTATATTTTCATTTCCTGCCCGTGAATTTCAGTATGTTGTCCTCTATTTTCTTATACTTATTTTATATTCCCAGTGTCAGATTCTCTTTACAGTAAAGCATATTCATGGGCTTTGTAGGATTTGGATATACTAGTCTACAATATATTCTGCAACACCAATGTAGAGTGCTCTAATCAGAATTTTTCATGAAGGCTAAAGTCATATAAAAATATAAGTGACCTAAAAGATATATTGTACATTCTGATTTATATTTCTCTTACTCAATTAAAGAAGCGCTTACTGTGTGCTTGCTATGTTCTATACATAACTATACTTGATGCTGCAAATTTGTCAGCAAAGACTTCAGGAAAGGTTTTTTCCTCTACTGATTTTAATTTTAATATAAGGAGAAAAATAAGTAAATATATAATTAAATAAGATATATTCATATTGTGTTAAATTTAAATGGAAAGACAACATCAGATAGGATGGGCAGGGAAGGTTTCTTTGATAACTGATATTTGTGCAGATCCTTGAATAAAAGGAGCCAGCTGGGTAAAGAAGAAGCAAATATTGCAGGCAGAGTGAACCACAGGGTCAATGAGCTCGAGATAAAAAAAAGACTTGAGATTTGCAAGGGCAACAAGGACGCTGGGATAGTTGTATCATAATCAGTGATGGAGAAAATGTATAAGATATAGGAAAGACTAGGTCACATTGGGCCTCTGAGGAGTATGGATTTTATGTAAGAATAATGCAAGCTTAAGGAAGGCATTAAAAGCAGCTAGATGAAACTTTGCTTGTTTGCTTTGAATGTAATTTATTAGAGAGGGTCAAAGTAGAAAAAGGACACTTCAGGAAAAAAAAGGGAGGGGCAGTTTCAAGCAAAAGATTAAACTGACTTAGCCTCATAAATAAAAATCTTAAAATAGTCCTGGTCGATGTGGCCTGGGCTCAGTTGGTTTGAGTGTCAACCTATACACTTAAGAGTTGTGGATTCAATTGCTGGTCAGGGTACATACATACCTAGGTTTCAGGTTAGATCCCCCAATTGGAGCAAGCACTGGAAGGCAATAGATCTCTCCCTCCCTCCCTCCCTCCCTCCCTCCCTTCTTCTCCCCTTCCCCACCTCTATTCTTTCCCCTTTCCCTAAATTCACTGAGCATGTCTTCCAGTGAGGTTTAAAAATAAATAAAAATGGTAAGATAAAAGTGGAAAAACAGATTTGAGATATATTTAGTAAGAATAACAAGAGGGTGGATGTATGAATTGGATGTGGGAGATAAGCTAAGTTAGGGCTTATCAAGTTAGAGGCTTAAAACTAGAAGGTTGGTACACTACTGGCAAGAAAGTGTAGAGAAAGCAGAAAGTGTGCTGTTATTTTGCTTTGTTTGTTTGGTTTCATTTGGGTGTCAAAGTGGAGATTGATCTAGACTAGGGGTGTCGAACTCAATCAGAGAAGGGGCAAAAATCTAAAATCCAGCCTAAATCGTGGGCCGAATGGTTTACTGAACAGTCATAAACTGACAATGTCATAAACTGACAGCGGAGTGCAGTGATGACAGCGCAGTGCGGGCCACATTGCAAGGCCTGGCGGGCTGGATTTGGCCCGCGGGCCTTGTGTTTGACACATGTGATCTAGACTTTTATTGTGAACATAACTTTAAGTGGAAAACTTTCAAAAAAAACAAACAAGTTAGATAGTAATTTGATTAATGAGTCTGAATGTCAGAAGAGATATTGAGGCAAGAAATATCCATTGCAGAGATAGGAGAATAAAAGTGGCATTTAAAGCCCAGAGATTGGATGAAGTCAAATTGAGAAAGTATAAACAGAGGAGAGAAAAGATCTCAGGGCCAAGCCCTGGAGGGATGTACAATTCAGATGAATGGACGAAAAATTGGAGGCTGGTAAAGAGATTGGAGATTGAAGAGAACTAGACATGGGGATAAAAAGAAACCCAGAAGAGTGTGGTGCCACAGAAGCCAAGTAAAGAAAGAATTTCAAGGAGCAGAGAGATATCAAAAATGAGATAAGATGTCAAACAGAGAACTAAAATGGATCTAAAGAAAAATCCATTCTCATACAAAATGAAGTTCATTGGTAAACATAATAAGAGCATTCAGTGTACAGTTAAGGTTGAAAACAGTGAAAAGTCAATTGAAAAGAGAAGTGGGAAGAGTAAAATTGGGAAAGGAAATTAAGACAAAGTATTTTAGCTTGAAGAGGAGTAAAAAGAAAAAAATGAGGTAGTATTCATAATGAGATATGGAGTCCAGAGAAAAATTTTAAGATGATAGATATTCAAGCATGTTGGTTAGTTAATAAGAATATCATAGTTAAATGTCACATGAAAGCAAAATTTCATGTGGGAGACGTAACTCCAAGAGCTTAATGCCCGGTGGGTTAGAAGAGATGTGTGAGAGCACTAGTTTGGGAGATTTTCCTTTTATAGGAAGCAGAAACATAGATGTAAGAATTAAGAACAGAAAATGGTCAAAGTGCAAGTTTGCTGGTGAGAACTAGAATTAGAAAATGTGTCTAATAAGAAATCTGGGATCTCTCTTCCTGTGACCCTAGAGAAGTAGTGAGACGCTGAGATTCAGCTGGAGTTAAGCAAACAGCTTCTGTCACAGGACTTGACTCACCACACTTTTCTCTTGCAAGACAGTTCATCAAATAGGATTTTCCTGTGCGATACAGCCCAACGATGGCCACAACCACCACTGGTTGAGAAATCTTGTAAAGAATCGTTAATGCTTTCTGGTTCACTGACATCTGCTCATCTTTGTTTTCCACCAAACACATGGGGGCCAACATGATGGGTCCAGATGCCATGGCAACCTGCAAAGCCAAAGTAGTTTCTCTGTAGTAATAACATCACAAATTCACTCTCTGCTTCAAGGTTAGTCAAAGCATGTGCACATCAGCAAAGGGCCTGTGGGACCTCTGTATTTTTCTATGGCACAAAATGTAGAATAGCATTTGATGATAGTGATGAAGCACTAGATACCAAGTTTTACTTCCATAAAAAAAAAAAAAAAAAAAAAAAAAAAAAAAAAAAAAAAAAATTCAAGCAATGATTCTCATTCACTGCTGAGATCTGTGACAGATCCATTCATTACAAAGTTGACCTCACTGCTCATCATAAAAAGCTTGCAAATTTGGACTTATTAAATCCACTTTGCATGTGTAATCAATACAGTTCAGAAAGACTGAGGGATATGCTCAAATTTATATGTGAACTAGTGCTATGTCCTGGATGTGAAATCAAGGGAAACTATGTCACTATGTACACTTTGCAATCACTTATCTCGCAGAATAAACTTCCTCAACAACATTGATTACTCCATATTCTCCTACAAATAGTTTTCTTAATTTCCTTTTCAGTCTGTTCATAGTTAGTATATAGAAATGCAACTAATGTTTGCATATTGACTACTTCTTTGGTGAATTGGTTTATTTTAATGTTTTATGTGTGGAATCTTTAGTTTTCTACACATAAAATCAAATCATCTGTGAACAGAAATAATTTTACTTCTTCCTTTCCAATTTGGATGCCTTTCTTTTTCTTGCTAAATGTTCTCGCTATAATTTTTCAGTACAGTGTTGAAATGAAAACAGGCATTCATGTCTAGCTCCTGATTGTAGAAAAAAAGCTTTCAATCTTTCACCATTATGATGTATGCTGTGGATTTCTCATATATGACTTTTTTACATGGAGGTACTTTTCTTCAATTCCTATTTTGCTGCGTGAAAGGGTGTTGAATTTTGGCAAATGTTTTTTCTTCAAAGCTAGAGATAATCATGTGCTCCTCCCTCTCTCCCCCCCACGTTATTCTACTAATTTATTCTATACTACATTGATCAATTTTTGTATGTTGTAATATTTTTGCATTACAAGAATAAACACCACTTGGTCATGGAGGGTCATGGAACATAATTGTTTTAATGTGCTAATAAGTTTGATTTGCTGGTATTTTCTTGAGGATTTTTGCATTGATATTCATCAGGGACATTAGTCAAAAGGTTTCCTTTCTGGTAGTGTCATTGTGTATTTTTGGTATCAGCATAATATTGACCTTATAGAATGATTGAGAAAGAATTTCCTCCGCTTTAATTATTTTAAATTGATTGAGAATTGGTGTTAGTTCTTTAGTGCTTGGTAGGACTCAATAGTAGAGCCATCAGGTGTTTTTCTTTTTTTAGTTTTTTTTTTTTTTTTAGTCAGGACATTTTTTTATTTCTAATTAAATATCCTTGCCAACAGTAGGTCAAAAATAATTTTCTTTGTGATTTCACCTTTGCAGGTTTTGTTTTCCTAAGAATTTGTCTATTTCATCTAAGTTATCTAATTTGTTGGTTTACAACTGTTCATAGTACTCTCTTTTATCTTTGTTTCCTACAGAATTGGTATTAATCTCCTTTCTGGGATTATCTCAAGGGAAAGAGTTTATGTAACTTTTCTCATTTCAGTATTTGTGCCTTCTCTCTCTCTCTCTCTCTCTCTCTCTCTCTCTCTCTCTCTCTCTCTCTCTCTTTTATCAATCTAACTAAATGTTTATTAGATGACTGATCACTTCAAATAACTAGCTTTTGGTTTTTTGATTTTCTCTATTGTTTTTCTATTCTCTACTCTAATCTTCATTATTTACTTCCTTCTGTTCAGTTTGTTCTCCTTTTTCTAGTTATTTAGATTAGAAAAAAAAGTTAAGAGTTTTAACCCCACCCTCCTCACCCCCGCCTTAGTACTGCTTTCACTGTATCCCATAAGTTTTGGTATGTTATGTTTTCATTATCATTTGTCTCCAAGTATTTTTTCAATTTCTGAAGTGATTTATTCTGTGATCTATTGGTTGTATAAGAGTGTGTTTTCTATTCCCACAAATTAGTTAAGTTTCCAGTTTTACTTCTGTTACTGATTTCTAACTATATCCATTTTAATCAGGGAAAGTACTTTGTATGGTATCTATCTTTTTCTATTTATTAAGACTTGATTTTTGGATAACATGTGCTCTATTCTGGAAAGTGTCCTATGTGCTCTTGAGATGAACGTGTATTCTGCTGTTATTTATAGAAGGCTCTGTTAGACCTAGGTGGTTTACTGCATTGTTCAACTCCTCTGATTCTTTAATTAACTTCTGCCTGATTTTTCTATCCATTATTATTGGTGAGATATTGAAATCTCCAACCATTTTAGAAGAACTGTTTATTTTCATTTCTATTCAATTTTTGCCTTGTTTGTTTTGAGTTTCTGTTATTAGTTGTGTAAGTGCTTACACTTACTATACTTGAATGGTTCCCAATCACCATTCCAACAATCGTCTAACAAACTTTTAGCTAGATTGATTAAAAACAAAATTTGATTATTGAACCTCTTCTTAATGTTATAATGTTCTTCTATGCTTTTGGTAACTTTTGTGACTTTTAAAGTCTAGTTTGTCTGATATTCATATATCCATCCATGCTTTCCTTTCATAACTGTTTTCATGAAACATCTTTTTCCACCATTTCACTTTCAGACTATTTGTGTTTTGAATATAAAGTAAGTCTCTCATAGACACCATGTAGTTTTTCATGTTTGTTTTAAAATGAATTCTGGCAATTTCTATTTTTGATGGTAGACTTTAATTCATTTACATCTAGAGTAATTACTTATAAAGAGGAATTACTTCTATCATTTTGCTATTTGTTTTCTATTTGCCTTATAGTTTTTTATCCCTCTTAAATATCAAGTTGACTTTTTTGTACTAAAAGATTTTAATGCTCCAATCATTTCCTTTCGTGTATATTTTATAGCTATTATATTTTTTGTTACCATGGTAATTATATTTAACATCCTAAAATGATCACACCTTAATTTAAATTTAAACCAGTTTAACTTCAATAACATACAAATACTTTCTCATTTAAGCCATTTCCATGGCTTTTGGTTGTTGATCTCTTAAATATAGTTGAAAACAAAAATTGGCATGACAGACTGTTGTTACAATAACACTATCAGTTATAATTGGCCATGCATTTACTTTTACTGAAATATTTATTCTGCTGGTGCTGCTGTCATGAAACAGAGAAAGGACCTAAGAGAATCTCAGCTATTCCAAATACAGGATTTTTGCTTGGTCACCTTCATGTGTAAAGGACCCAAAGGGAGTGGGGGGGAGTCTGTTGTCTCAGCCACAGACTGACAAAAGGAGAGCATCCTTACTAAAGCAAGACTCGGGTAACTGTAAATGCTCGCCCCTTTCCCTTAAAAAGTCCATCTATGCCCTGATGACTTCTAAGCCCACAATTTGGTCCTGGTAGAAAGTCCACCATTAATTATTTTTCAGGGAAACTGTAAGGAAAGAGACACAAAATGAGTAACCAAAAGGGATTGCTAATATCAACAGCTTCTCCTGGGAGGTCCCCAATCACCATTCCAACAAGAACAGTGATAATCACCACTTTGTGCTTCTCTGGAAAGAAGGTTTTCATATGTAAGCCATACTTTAGCAGGCACTGAGTTCAGTTGTTCTATCCTGCCACATTCCTGGCACAGTAAGTATTGGCTAAAAAAAAATCATAAAAATTTTGCCATTAAAAAAATCATCTAGCCGAAACCGGTTTGGCTCAGTGGATAGAGTGTCGGCCTGCGGACTGAAAGGTCCCAGGTTCGATTCCTGTCAAGGGCATGTACCTTGGTTGCGGGCACAACCCCAGTATGGGGTGTGCAAGAGGCAGCTGATCAATGATTCTCTCTCATCAATGTTTCTAATTCTCTATCCCTCTCTCTTCCTCTCTGTAAAAAATCAATAAAATATATTTAAAAAAAAAAAAAAAGATGCCTTCATTTAAAAAAAAAATCATCTATTTTTGGTTCTGCCCTTACAATCCCTGCAAGGACCAAAGTGCTCCCAACTTTGTGAAGATCTCAGGTTGAATATCTATAATGTTGTAGAGAGGCTCTATCCAAAGCAGGAATCATCATCAGGGAGAAGCAAAGTCATGACCTCACCAATGTTCTAACACCTAAAGCTTAACCAGGTCTTAAGAGAGTAACGAAGCTTATGATGCTGAGGAAGGAGGACCCTGGCACTGGAATGACCTAGGGACACAGCCATGAACTTAATTGTTAAGCCAAAGATTTCATGCATCTCTTGTGTCTCGTGGTCCTAGTTGTTGAGAGCAGCTATAAAATTTGCAATTAAGTATGGCAAGTATTCATCAAAATCTGCATTTTTAAAATGACAATTCAACTTGACATATGACAGGTCAATGAAATATAATAACTATAGAGCCATTTATAACACTAAAGGGACTGAGGAATTTAGGGTTCAGAACTTCTGATTTTTCTCCTTTTTAAGAAGTCATTAAAATCCTTTCCCCCACAAAGTTCAAATTTTATCCCATGTGGGAAAATTGAGTCATTGGGAGATTGATTTGTGCATCAAAATAAAGAAATGAGTATATGTTATAGGCCAATAAAAAGTATATATATTAATAAAATGTCAATGAAAAACAATAAGAAAGCTGCTCAATTTCTGCACTCTCCTTGTAAATGTTCAAAAATACCCATGTGCATGACTCAGAACCAAGCTGCCCTTGGGTGGGTCTGTATAACTCGTGGAAATGTCTGCCAAAGAATTCCATAAGGGAGAAGGAAGGAACTACAATACTTGTTTTCCAGGAAGTGAGAATCAGCTGGGAGCTTGCTCCTGCCCAGTTTTCAGGATGTACCAGAAAAGAAGCTGCCCCTAGAGTCAAAAGCCAGCTTGGGCCTGAGAAGTGATTTACAGCCAATGTCTGTTTTCCAACTTTAAAAGATGAGACTGAGGGTGGGGGTGAGGCTGCAATCCATAGGCAGCCCATTTGCTTTGGATTTCCCTTTATTATTTTCCTCTCCAATAAATAAAGGCAGCCAGAGCTCTCTGAGTCAGTTGGCTCTTCCCCAGGAAAGAGGAGTACAGGAGGTGAATCTAATCTAATGTAGAGTCAAGATTTAGAACCAGTGATAAATCCATTCTAATGCAAATTATAATGAGGAACACAGATGAAGAAACTGCCTCCATCCCATCCCATCCCCACCCCATCCCATTAAAAGGCCAGGAGAAGAAGAATCTCTCTTCTCTCCACTTGCTGCTGTCCTGGATATGTGACATCCCAGGAGGCTGTCACCTCATAGCTACTGCTGCTCCAAAGGGGGAAGCTGAGCTTCCCCAGAAGGAAAGTCAGCAACTGATCCCTGCAGTCCAGACTGTCCTGCTACAGGGCCTCTTACCTCCCTATTCCTCAGAGACCATTTTCAATCAGAAATTGAGAGGTTTAAGCTCAAGATCAAATTGCAGGCAAAGGAATGTTAAAGGATTAGCATTTCTGCCCCACAGCTCCTCATGCCAGATCAAGCTCCCAGCTGTTTCTCACTCCCTGCTCCATCTCCTACTCCCCCTTTTCTATTGCTAGTTTAAAGGAGATGGAAAGAAAATGGAGCAAAATTTTGAAAATAAAATTAATTTGTCTCTTAATTTAAAAAAAAAATTTTTTTGTAGGAACCACACATTCAGAAACAGTGCAGGATAAAAAAAAACTGGCTTAGACCTTAGAGTTTTTAACAGTTGATTAAAAAGACAGAATGAATTATTTTATATAAATAGAGCGCGTTAGAATGTTTTAAATACTAAATATGGTTAATACAAAAATAATTTTTAAATATTATAGTGTAGGTTGAGGACCACCTTTTCCTTTTTTCTCCAGTGTCTAGCAGGGGCCAGTCTGAAGCAGTGATGGGGAAGGGGAAGGAATGGATCCCACCCAGTACCTCTGCAAAGAGGTTAAGGTTTAGTCCATCAGTCCCAGGGGACTTCAGCCCCTTTCCACCCACGAGGAGATCAGACACACTTCTCCAGTGCAGCCGTGAGTGGGTGCCCAGGGAGAAGCGGTGACTCCCGGGACACACTGAGAGCCCTGTCGCCTTGCAGCTGCCCTGTCCTATCGCAAAAGCTGAGACTTGGGAGCACAGCCCCCAGCGGCGTGCCCCGCCCGCGCCCCCGCCTCCCACTGCTACCCCACCGACCCGCGGCCCGCCCAGCCTGCGCCTCCTGGGCCGGGTGCAGGTTTACAGGGTGCAGTGTTGGACACGCGTGGTGGCGGTTTTACGAACGTGGGTGCGGAAGACCAAGAGCAGGAGAGAACTTACTTGGAGCGTGTGCCCCGGCCGGGGAACCCTGGCTCTTCCCCCGCGCGCGCGCGCCTCTGCTTCTGGCTCCCCTGGTACAGACTGTGCTCTCTGGGTCCTGGAAATATTATGGCCAAACCGTTATGGGTCAGGCTGGGGAAGAGTCAAAATCGAAAGCACGCGAGTGTCTAAAGGTTTTAACTGTTAAGGGTTCTTCTTCAGCCTACACTATAACATTTAAGGGAGACTAGAGGTCCCAGTGTGGAGGCGCGCCGAGCTGGACGACCCCTGGGAAACCCACCTCCCGGCCCCCCTCCTCGGTTGGCTGTGTCCCCCTCGCCCCGCGGGGGCCTCAGAACAGCCAGCTGAGTGTGAGCCAGTGACCGCAGGCTGCCAGGGGTCCACTGCTCACAGGGGTACTTTGAGGGGGCAATATGGGTGTTTTGTTTGTTTTAATCTTTCGTTTAGACTATTTCGTTTCTGTCTCTCATTTTAAGTACTCTTATTGCTCTTATTGTTAGCCCAAGTCATGCTTCATTAAAGAATTTTACAGTCCAGAGATCATCGCTGTTTTGAAACATATTCTTCCATTTCTTATTGTGTGTGTGTGTGTGTGTGTGTGTTGGCTCTGTGGGGGATTAGAAAGGTTCTGAATTTATATATTTTGAGTGCTTTAAATAAATAAAATACTATAAACATAAAAATGTCAAAAGTGAGTATTTATTAAAAATGAGGAAAGAAATCACAATCATCGCACTTTTAAAAGCTGATAATGTCATATTTTCTCTCACTTTTCTGGTTCTGTTGTGCCCTGTTAAGATTTCCCCTTCATGTTTGAATTTTAGTCATTCAAAAAATAAATTAATTCAGAAAAATAAATATATAATTTTAAGGCATTGCATTGAATTAAACTCTGTAATTTAATTCAATGTATATTCATATTATTATAGTCACTTGCTTCATCTGTTGCCTTCTAGATTAATATAAGCAAGGGTTCTGTTATGGAACCAATTTGGGGCTAGTTTCATTGCCTGTTTTTTCTCTGCCTAGAATATTCTGAGTTGCTTTCAAAGACATTAAAATGTTAATTCCACTTTCATCCATCTGTTTGGTTGGAATTAGCTCTTTGAAAACATTGTTAGAATTAAGTAAAACTGTTCAATGTCAGATATTCATTTTTACTTAGTATAGCATGATCAACAATATATTACTAAAATGAAAATCTTGTTCCAAGAAAGTTGTTACATTGAATACAATATCAGAAAATATTGTATTTTCACTGAAAAATGAAAATTTTAAATTTCTTTATTTCTTCAAATATCTGAGGTAATATTACCAATCATATTTTTATTGGAATGTTTACCTTTTAGTATTAGTTTATATCCAAGACTTCCTATTTTCAGAGTTAAGATATATTCTTATTTTGTCATGCTGCTGCACAATTTTTATAAATAGTTTTTATTTGGTATTTTTTATTTGGGTAATAGTATGATTTTTCTGCAACACATGGTGGTGCATTTCACAACTACTACAACTATGAGGCCCATTGCCTTTGCATATTGAAAGAGGAATAAAATAAGATTCTCACCTTTAGACAATCTACACCTTGCAGGATGCAAATACAAAATAAAAACAGAAGTGATGAGTGCTAAAATGATGTGACAGATAGTGTTGGTCCCTACAAAAGCAATATTATATTAGTAAGGATTATAGGTGGCTTTATAGAGAAGGTCCAATTTCTGTTAGATCTTAAAAAGAAACAAGCATGATTGAAGGAAAGATTTTTTAAAGCAAAGTATAGGAATGAGCAAATATACTGAAGTAGGGACTTAGATGCTCGGAATCCATCCAGTCCAGTGCAGTCAGTATTGAAAGATTCACTGAGAGTAATGTAGAAAGGTTCATTGGGACCTGGATCATGGACTATGTTGCACAAGCAGGTAGTGACTTTAAAGATTACTAGACATGTTCAACCATTTTGAATTGTATTTCTCTGATGGCGGGAGTAGAGAGTGAATAAACTGAGAACATTGGAGAACAAGATCACTTAAGAGGCTGGTGCTACAGCTTAGAAAATATATCACAGTTCCCCCCCCCCCCCCCATTCTAGGTTCTACAAAGGAATTCAGGAACTCAGGTTTCTTCCATTCTGTTGTTCTATATCCATAAAGGCATTGTACACATATGCAAGGTCAAAGGTTGAATGCGATATCCAGACAGTCAGATGGAAAAAACAGTGACTGGTTGAGAACCCACAAGTAATATACATATACTTCTGGTTATATTGCATGTGCACATGGCCACACCTAGATGCAAGAGCAGCTAGAAAGGTGCAATGCCTATTATCCAGATTGCTATAAGCTCATCTTATTATATGGAATAATATAATATTTGGAGCCAAAAACTCTAAAAGTATATACACTAATATCAGAAAGAGCTTTACTGAAAAACCTTTAACTTAACTTGGGAATTTTTTTTTTATTATTTATTTTTTTTTTTGCCCCTCTCCCTCCCTCCTGTAGATACCCTCCCTCCCCAGAGTTTTATGTCCATTGCTTGTACTTATATGGATGTACACAAGTCCTTCGGTTGATCTATTATCTCCCCCAGATCTTCCTCCCTTCTCCACTGTAATTTGACAGTCTGCCTGTTGTTTTACTGTCTCTATATCTGTCTCTTGGTTCATCAATTTATAATGTTCTTTATCATCCACAAATGAGTGAGGTCATGTGGTGTTTCTCTTTCATTGACTGGCTTATTTCACTCAGCATGATGTTCTCCAATTCCATCCAGGTTGCTGCAAATGATGAGAATTCCTTATTTTTTATGGCAGCATAGTATTCCATTGTGTAGATGTACCATAGTTTTTGGATCCAATCATCTGCTGAGGAATAACTTGGGAATTTTTGAGTTGTACATAAGCTGGGTTAAGTATAGTGAACATATACCCTGTTTCCCCGAAAATAAGACAGTGTCTTATATTAATTTTTTCTCCCAAAGTTGCCCTAGGTCTTATTTTCAGGGGATGTCTTATCTTTCCATGCTCTAGGTCTTATTTTCGGAGGATGTCTTATTTCTGGGAAACATGGTACTACTGAGACAGAGATTGATTGATGACGTGGGATGAGAGGTGATGAAGAATATAAGATTAGTTAGTTCTTTTGACCTTTAAATCACTATTTTAGCATTGTTATTATTCATCCTTTTTAATGTTTTTAACAAATTTATATTATTTTAAATGTTATTATTACTCCTATTATTAATGAAG
Organism: Pipistrellus hanaki; assembly: GCF_964339955.1. Classification (NCBI taxonomy): domain Eukaryota; kingdom Metazoa; phylum Chordata; class Mammalia; order Chiroptera; family Vespertilionidae; genus Pipistrellus; species Pipistrellus hanaki. The sequence goes on along the minus strand of NC_140504.1, from coordinate 136,904,077 downwards.
AAAAATATATTAGGAGTCTTTCTTTTCATAGTGGTACATGGTTTCAAGAAAAAAAAAAATCTTTAACAATATATTCTAAAAGTGTAAGTTACAATGTGTAATATTGGTGAAGGAAAAACTATTAAAATGATTTCCAAAACCGATGGAGGTTAATGAGACTGGATTTAACTGAAATTTTTGCATTTCTTCTAATTTATCTGCAATTGTTTTAGAATGTATGTTTATTTGGCATCAAGTATACTAGGTTTAGGGATTGGTAGGAATTCTCAGACAGAAAGAGTCTCATTTTAACATGCTGTACACTTGCCAATAGTCTTTTCAGAGAAACACAAACTGAAAGCAGTTTCAGTTCAAAATTTGTGTTGAGTGCAGTATCTTCATTCTTGAGTCAAAGTTCCAATTTGTGAAATTAAAACAACAAATTGGCCTCCCTCCAGTGCCTGTGCTATCTGGTTTGAGATAATCTATATAGTATATATAAAAGCCTAAGTGACTATTACGACTGAATGGCCAAAACGACTGGAACAACTGGACGACAGGACGACCAGCCTGTAGCTATGATGTGCACTGGCCCAGACCTTGCTACTGGGGCCCTGACAGCCCTGAATCTGTTTCACACAACCTCCCCCCGCCCCAGACCCAGACAGGAGGGAGGAAGGAGCAGGGACCCCAATTCCTCATGGAATTAGCCATTGGTTAGCTTGCTGCTGGGATTCTGACAGCCCAAAATCTAGTTCTCTAGCACCCTAGACCCAGACAGGAGGGAGGAGGGAGCCTGATTAGGGCTTGGTAGTCAACCTCCCACAGTCCCTTCCCCACCCCGGCTTGCCAAACTCCTGTGGCTCCTCCCCCAGGCAAGACCCACTGGGCTGGTCAGGCTGAGGGATCCCACTCATGCACGAATTCGTGCACCGGGCCTCTAATGGTAAGTATATATTCAATGACTGTTAAATTCTACTGCTTGAAATGCCCTTGAATATATGTGCCCAAAACTTTTCAAGGATAATTCATTTTAAGCTAACTATTGTTTTTTAAATATAGTTTTATTGATTTCAGTGAGGAAGGGAAAGGGAGAGAAAGAAACATCAATGTTGAAAGAGAATCATTGGTCAGCTGCCTCCAGTGTGCTTCACACTGAGGATCAAGCCCACAACCCTGCCACATGCCCTGACCACAGAATTAAACCATTATCTCCTAGTTCATAGGCTGATGTTCAATCACTGAGCCAAGCCGGCTGAGCTAAGCTAAAGAAATTTTAAACTTGTCGCTCTGCTGGCAAAAGCTCCTGATTTACATAGGTTGTACTTATCATTTTTCTACCTCCAATGTCTTCAAAATGAGCATGTGTTGATAGAAAGGACTAATGCGAAATAGCTCCATCTCAGAAAAAGGTTCAATCCAGAAAGTGTACACATCTTTGCATTTCTTGATCCAGACTCCTCCTGAGTCTGATCTCTGAAGGGTCTAAGATCCCCGAATGTCCTGAGTTCTGTATGTAGATGGGCTTATTCCATGAAAGTTAAGGTGCTTCAGTCCCAATTTGAACACCTCAGTTAGGTCAGTGAGTGGAGAGCTACCCAGGAATTATCCTTCCCAAATGGTAGAATATGGCCAAACCTGAAGAAGAACTCCTGTGGGGAAGCACGGGATTTGGTTGGAAAGTCTGTAAGGAGGAATTCCAAAAGGTGTGGGGTCTCTATGGGGAACTTGCCAAAGTCCCAGCCTTGACTTTTTCGAACAAGTCTGAGCCCTGGATGTTTTACTGGAATCTCTATGTTTAGTCTTTGGGCATTCTTACGTAAAGGACACTGCAGACGCATGTGTCTCCTCAAGGATGCTTACCCTGCTGATAGTATCTAGAAGTTAATTTTAGTTCAAACTGTTGCTACAATAAAAGCTTAAGGAGGCAGGTGAATGGGGCTCTTTGGCTTCTCAAGCCAATCAGTCCCTTATCCCTCTCTTTCAGAGAAACATGTGTCAGAGCAATTATTCATCCTCACTCAGGGTCTGCTGGTCAGCTCCAGCAGACATCAAGTCTTGTAAATGAGAGGAGTTGTTATTTTGAACATGATGCTAATTTTTCCTAAGATTATATGTCTAATTCATTTCACCAAAGTTTGGCAGCAACAGCATTCTCTTTTCATTTCCACTTGTTGCTTTTTCTTCTCCTGTCTTGTCCTTTTCTTCTCTCTTTTCCAGCCCTTTTACACCTCCCGCTTCTTGGGATATTATGCAGAGCCTGGTGAATTAAACATTTCTGTTTACAGCCAAGCATTCCACACATTATTCTGCTAGTTGTCATGGCTTCTTCAAACAAATATGAACTGCATTAGTTATCTGCCACTATGAAGTGGTGGAATCATTAAATATACACAAATAATTTCAGACTAGTAAGACTTGAGAAAAGCAATTTCTCTTTTAGAAACCATTGTAAAAGTCAAGATTATTTGAAGCACTCTCAGGGAAACTATTTGGAAATATAGACTTAAGTTAAACTGAAGTTCCATATGACCTGGCATTTCAAACTAAGTTTAGGTCCAGCAGAAATGTGGATACATGTGCATAAAAACTTGCAGAGAGTGGTCATAGTAGCAATGTGGATAAAAGCTCCAAACTGAATATGACTAAATGTCCATCTAAAATAGCTAAATAAACTTTGTTATATTGGATAGTGGAATATGTAATAGTAATAAAAATAATCAAACTACACCTAAACACAACATAGATTTATCTGATAGTCATAACGGTGAATAAAATAAATTGCACACTGGAAAATACATCTTATTTTATTCTATTTATATAAAATTGGCAAATAGACAGACTTAGTATTTGATGACAAAAGTAATAATAGTGACCATCTTGGATCAGGATGGAGTGGTTATTACAAAATGAGCCCAGGATAGTTTCTGGGATTTGAGAGTGCTCCTTTTAAAAAAAAATGTTTTGTTTTGTTGTTGTTTTTACTTATCTCAGAGAGAGGAAGGGATAGGGAGAGAAACATCAGTGATGAGAGAGAATCATCAATCAGTCGCCTCTTGAATTCCCTTTATTGGGGATTGAGCCCAAAGTCTTGGCATGTGCACTGAAATCAAACGTTGATCTCCTGGCTCATGAGTCTATGCTCAAATACTGAGCCACACCGGCCAGGTGCAAGTGCTCCTTTTTCAAAAACCAAGATAAAAATTACAAGGATGTGTTCATTTTGTGTGTTTTATTTACTGCATGTGTTTGAGCTTTAAAGGTTATAGGTTATGCTTTAAAAGGTGAAAAACTATAGTAAAAATTCTTATACTAATCAAAAGTTTACTATATAATTAAAAATCCGATCTAAAATTCAGATTCTTTCCCAAGCTTCCAGTAACAGTCTCAGATGTAAAACTTGGGGCATTATGCAACTCTCATCTGAGGAAAATTGGGAGAAAACTTATCAAGTCTGCCTGTCTCTTCTCTTGGCTTCCCCAATACTGATTAATATTTTGCAAAGGATAAGGTCTAAAGCTCATCCTCAACTTGTGTGAATTCAAGGTTCTGGTGTCAATTTCAGGACAAAAGTTGTTACTTAACTTTCTATCAATAAGAGTGAAAATGAAAGCAAGAGCTACTTTGAAAGCAAACTAATTCTAAGAAATCAGCTGCTTGTTCTTCTGACCAATAAAGTCAGTGTTTACGTCAGAGAAGCAAAAAGAGCTCCAGAAACATTTGAATGTTTTTATGAACTTTGTGACCTGAAATTCTTGCCAATCCTTGAACCACTTTCCAGATAAGCTAAAGTTCTTTACTGCATGCACATAGACTTGTAACAGTCTGTCTGAATAACTTAATTAGTTGTATGTAAAGTAGAAGTCTATCTTTTAAAAATGATATAATTAATAAGTTGTAGATAAAATCCTACAACATGTGTACTAAAATTAACAGTATTTCTGGATCACTAAAGTTATTTTATAGTTTTGTGTGCATTATGAATTTATTTTCAATGAATGTGATTTTTTTCAACATAAAAGTACAGATATATGATAAAATATTTTCCATTTAAAAAAGAAAACTTTTTTTCCCTCACTATTGCAAGTCAACAGTTATTTAGTGGTCAGACAAGTATTTAATAAGCACTGACTACAACCAGAACTCTGTCTCCCATTAGAATAAAACTGGATATATTTATGTATTTTATATTAAGTAGGTCATACAGGAAAGGTGGCTTTGAATGGGCAATTGTATTGGTCCTGGTGGTTTGGACAAAGCTGGGCATTTGATAGATTTGCAAGAACCAAAATAAGTATTTTATTCTTCTTTTCCCAAACCTTGCTTTTGCCATGTTTCAGTGAGTCAGAGTTACTCCAGAAAATCCCATGTTAAGGAAAAACTGGACTCAAGAGTCCTCAAGACCAACCCTCCAGTTCAATGATTTCTAAAATGATACTCAGAACTCTTTTAAAGTTTTATTCATAGATTTATTCATAGAGGAACAACAGTTCATTACAGTGAAAGGCTAGAAATTAAAGCCAACTAAAGCAAAAGTGGCAGAGCTTGAAGTCCAGAAAAGGCCAGGCACAAACTTCCAATTGTCTTCTCCTAGATCAGCATCTAGTTCGCTCAGAAACCACGTGTGACAGCACATATGAGATATTGTCATCCGGGACAGCCTACCCAAGCCTTCCTAGCCAGTACTATAATTGGAGGCAGTCAAGTAGGTGTGGAGGGCTCAGTGGCTGACTTTAGTTACTTAGACTCCATTCCCTTTGTAACTGGACAACCAAGGGGTCCTGTCAGCCTGTCACTGCTTCATCCAATAAAAAGATACAGAATTGAATCATATATGAGCATTTATTTCAATAATGCTGGCAGAATGGGAGAGCAGCCACAAAAATCTGCTCTCCACTCCACCATCATAAAACTGCTTATCTTGGGTGGAAGGAACATATTACGTGGGAAAGTAGGAATTACAAATATGGGAAAGTAGGCATGGGATAATCATTACAGGTCATGTGGGCTGGAGGAGAATTACAGAGAGGGTGCACCTCTGGGTACCCTGAGCGGGACGAGATTATAGGTAATAGGGGCTGTGGATTGTAAAGAGCAGGTGCCTCCAGGACTAGGTCCTATGATGTTGTAAATTTTTCCATAATGACAGGCAGTCCTCAGAAGGAGGATGACCACATTTCGATGTTATCTCCCATGTCTTGGGGCATACAAATTTTAGCGAGGTTGGACTATGCTTTCTGTATCAAAAAAGAGCAATCATTGTTAGTGGAGCATGATTAAAATTTCTTAAGTTAATTTCTAATATTCTATTTCTGCCCCTAACTGAACACATGAGACATAGTAAAGAAGTTGGAACAGTCCAAGTATATGTGGCTGAACCTCCACTCTCTTCCTTAGGAATCTACTCTCAAAGCTCCTGTTTGCTACTTCACGTTGAACTTCATTCTGCTTAAGTTACTCATTGGAATAAAAACCCATTTATCTGATACAAACATATGTCTCCAACTGTGTGGCATCCCAAAGGGCAAAGCAGACCAAGGAATGATTTCCCATTATTTCCTGTGACATTTGGGGAATTTCAAGGATTGGCTGAGACCATGCTGTGCCACTATCTCACTCCTCACAGCATGACTTTTGCAGAAATGACCTCCCCTGGTTGTACTTCAATCAGAGATAAAACTGCATATATCACCTCCTATAACCTCATTGCCAAATGCATGATTATCCAAAAAGCTTATGTGAGTGTAATAGATTATGGTGAAAATGGAAAAAGGCATCTTTTGCCCTATGATTTCTTTGCCCATCGTGGCTTTGAAGGGAACCATGAGCTCTTCAACCCACTGAAGCCCAGCTCCTTTTTAGCTTACAGGTTCCTCCTTCCTCTCCCTACTGTAGTCCATCATTAACTCACTACCTTGCTTTTAGGAGCAATTAAACTTTCCTAACAAAGCACTGGGCACCATTTTTTTATTGCTGAGGTTTCTACGGAACTTACATCCTTGTATTCTCCCCTTCTTCTCCAACAGACATGAATGGATTTTGAAAGCACACACATTTTGCTCTCTATCAAGAATTGGGGGTCAACCCTGGCCAGTATGGCTCAGTTGGTTGGAGCAACGTCGCAGGCATAGAAGAGTTGTGGCTGTGGTTCCCGATAAGGGCACATACCCAGTTATAGGTTCTATCCCTGATTTGGGCACATTTGGGGGATAGCTTTTTCACATTAATGTTTCCATATCGCTCTGCCTTCCTCTCACTCTCAAACTAATTTTTAAGAAGTAACTGGAGGTCAAATGTTAAGATAATAAACCTTTCCTTTATATTTTTTATAATATGGTATCCCAATATCTATTCTTCTATAAGAAAGAAGGAGGCTGTGTGTGAATAACTCTGAGAGTGCAAAGAGTGCCCAGACACTTTAGTTTTATAAACTCTACAGTAAATTGTTCCACAGGAAAACAGGCGCATGCAGTGTAAATTAAATTCCCCGGAGCTCTCTGGAGTTTTAGTCAGGTTCCCAAACAAGCAGCAGTTGCACATTTCATGAATTTTTGGCCTATGAAATACAAGTGGGCCCCAGTGGAAGAATGTGGAGTCCAAAGAGAACGTGCAAAGCACGTTAGGGAGAGAGCTTTAATTGCCTGAATACTTTTACACACTCTAATATGGATTTAGATTGCAAAACCAGGCTCAAGGATTGTTCCTACAGAAAGGCAGCTGATTTTTTGGAAATGAGCCTGTGATAAAAGTAGCTCTTCCCTGCTTTCAGTTTCAGTATGAATTATGTTTCCAGGAAATGCCATTTCCAGTGGCCTCACATAACCTAAGACATTGTTTTTCTGGCTGGGAAGCCTTTAGGTGAGATCATTTTAAAAGCTACTTACTGCTCAGCTTAAACTCATACAGTGTTTTATATATATAAATTATATTTTACTAAAGCTGGGGTAGGGGACAATGACTGTAATGGTGAGAAATTTGAAGAGAAGAAGGGAAATATTGTATTTAAGAGTTCCAGAACCTCTCCTTGTCGTTTTCTAGAGCAAATATATGGCACTTAGTATTTTATTCATTTGTCTATTTATTTACTTATTTATAGCATTTTTAATCTTTCACAAACAGGCTGGTAGTTTTAAGAAGCTGCTAGTTCACCTATTTTTAGGTCTGAAGGCATGGTCAGTTTGGGCAGTTCTAACACATCTTCACACAGTAGTTACTATGAGTTTATTAAAACAAATCGTTTTGTCACTTTTTTTCTACCTAAAGTCCTAAAGCCTTAAAAGCTTTCATTCTCAATACCATGGCTGCAAGTTCCTACACAGTCAGGCTTCTGCCTGCCCCTCGCCTCATCATATGTTCTCTCAGCTTCAGCACATGGACTTTCATTAAAATACCAAACACACCCAACTCTTCACTAATCAGGACTTTTGTATACACTCTACTCTGTCTGAAACGGTTCCTTCATTTCCCCCCAAAAACGCTTCCTTCATTTTCCGCCCCCATTTGTATTCTCCAAAAATGCCTCTTATCTCTCATTTTTCCCAAGGATTGCTGACTAAGTAATCCAAATTCAGTCTCCTTTCTACACTTAGTCACAGAGCTCTATATGATTCCTTTACAATGCCTATTTGGCGTTCAAATATTACATTTGCTGGTATAACTTGTTTTAATGTCTTCTTTCTGAGATTAAAAAAAAAAATACTGCATGAGCACAGGAACCATGGCTGCTGGGCTGATCATAGAATCCTCAATGTCTCCCCAATGCCTTCCCCAATGCTCAGCCGTGGTCAATGGTCAGTGGTCAGTCCATATTTATTGAGTGATTGAATGTGGTCATGTTCAAAAGTACCCTCTCACAGGGAAGACAGGGGTTGTGGGAGCAGGGAGGAGAAGAGATCAACCAAAGAACTTGTAATTATATATGCATAACCCCTGGACACAGACAATGGGATGGTAAGGCCTGGGCTGTAGGCAGGTTAGAAGGGTCAGTCAAAGGGGAGTAAAAGGGTGGGGGAGACATATGTAATACTTTCAACAATAAAGATTAAAAAGGCACAAGTACCCATTTTATGTCAGACAGGACTATATGAGGTTTTTTTCTACATTGTAACCTTGTAAAAATTATCAAAATTCAATAACAATAAACAAAATATGAACTGATGAAGGTGAGTTCTTGTTAATACTGTATTTGTTACTGTTATCATTATCATCACCATCACCATCACCATCTATGTTAGGTTTGTCTTTGATGGTTTTGTCACTCAAACAAAGCCCTATCTCTAAGCGAGAAATGTATTATGCAAACCAAGGTACTTTAGAGAGTATGGTTACATTGGCTTTGTATTAATATTGTGGATTTGGATTTTATTCTGGGTTAAATTATTTACTTAGTATCATTCTGAATAAAAAAAATCAAAATCATTAAAAATTGAATAAAGTAGCATACACTTCTTTACTCGTGTATAAAGCAACAACAAGGACAAAAAAAACTGAGACCTGAGGAAGTACAAGTGAGTCAGTAGTTTCAATTATGTTACTTTTATCTTCTCCACAGTGTAGGGCAAGTTAAATACATCCTTGTTAATGAAACCTAAGTGGCCATCACGCTGCGATGCCCTCACGTCGTCATGCTGTGTGAGCAGTGGGCACACACAGGTGGATGGGGCTGGGCTTGATATTGTGTGTGCTGCATGAAGGTGGGTCCCCAAGCTTCGCCAGGGAGGCCTGCCTGGGGGTCCCCCATCTCCATGTGGCGAGGAATGCCTGAGGGTCTGGCAAGGCCTGCCTTGGTCCCCTGGCTCTGCACAGTGAGGCCTGTCTGGAAGTCCTGGGGGTCCCATCTCCTGGCTCAGCTCCAGGCTACCTCTTTAGGGCAATCCATTGAGGAGCCCCGGATGGGTGGGTGGGGCCTACCTTTTTGGAGTGATTGATTGTGGGGCTCTGCACTGTGACAGGGCATAGGTCAGGCTGGAGGATGCCCCGCCCCCCACCCCAAGTGAATGTATTTCATTCACAAGGCCTCTACTTTTGAGATTAAAAAAAAGACATCTACCTTAGGCATTGTTAAGTGGCATCTTCTTCCATACTTTTCTCTTTAGACTCAGGAATACTTATTATGGGATTGGGATGTGATTTTATAGAGATGTTTTTAATTATTCATGCATGGTAACTCCTAAATGTGGTGATTTGGCCCCAGCTGACATTTAGCAATGACTGGAAACATATTTGGTTGTCACAACTGGATTGTTCAGCAGAACAGGTGCGATGGCATCCAGTGTTTAGAAGTCAGGGCTGCCTATTAAACATCCTACAATGCCCAAGACAGCTCCCACAAAAAAAAAAAAAAAAAGAATTTTTAAGCCCAAAATGTCAAAAGAGCTAGGGTTGAAAAATGTTTTGTAGAGCAATGAAGAGAATGAACTTCTGCTTGCAACAAGGATGACTGTCACACACAAAACATTGAGCAAAGAACTCAGAAAAGAGTACATGAAGTTGTATTATATGAAGTTATGAAACAGACTGAACTTTGCTTGGTGATAGAAGTCAGAGTAATAGTTAATCATGGGTAAGCAGAAGTAGAAACATTACTGGGATTAAAGTAATGCTTTATATTTTTATCTGGGTGGAAATTGCAAAGAAGCATTTATTTGTAAACTAGAGGCCCAGTGAATGAAATGTGTGCACTTGTGGGGTCCCTCAGCCTGGCCTGCACCCTCTTGCAGTTTGGGAGCCCTCAGGGGATGTCTGACTGCTAGCTTAGGTCTGCTCCCCAGTTGGACATCCTGAGCACTGCTGCAGAGGCACGAGGGGGTCCCACCACTGCCACTGTGCTCACCAGCCATGAGCCCAGCTTTTGGATGAGTGGCACTCTCCCTGTGGGAGTACACTGACCACCAGGGGGCATCTCCTGCATTGAGCATCTGTCCCCTGGTGGTCAGTGTGCATCATAGCTACTATTGTTCTGCCATTCAATTTGCATATTAGCCTTTTATTATATAGGATAATAGGTACCTGTGTACTACAGTCTCCAGCAGACTTTGAACTTCATCTGTAACTTTGGATCTTCCTAGCCTTCAGACTAGAATTGGAACATCAGCTCTCCTGGGGTTGCTGGCCCACCTTGCAGGTTTTTAGACTTGATAACCTCCATAATTATTTCAGCCACTTCTCTTCAATAATTTTCTTTCTATATATATTGTATATACACATCCTATCGGTTCTAGGTTTATTTATTTGTTGTTTTGTTTTCTTTGTTTGTAGAACCCTAATTGCTACACAAGGTCAAATTTTGGAATTAACAATAATAACATTTTCACTTAGAAAAATTGCCATTACAAATTGAATTCTTTGCCCATCAGTTTCATTTTTGTATTGTGAGCCCTTCTTCCACAATTCCTACACAAATTCTCTTGAACTTCAATAAATTATATATCCATTGTTCTCACCACTTTTCACCTCTCCCAGGTCCCCTAAAGTTCTTAGATCCCTTTGTTCTGAAATGCAAGCTCTCCTGCAAACACATGTTTTCAAGTCTCTTCTGAACAGTTAGTTGCCTAAAGTCAACCCTTCCTAGAATGTTCATTATTCTGACTATTCTCTTAAAAACTGGGGAAAATGAGTTGGATTACTAAAGTCCAGACTTCTCCATTGAAAGGGGTGAAGCAACTGTTAAAACTATAGCTAAA